>NC_083608.1:4320000-4957500 GCF_029168945.1 Cannabis sativa | reverse complement strand
CAATATTATCTCAACTAGTGGGGGGACCATGGGTCTATATAACCGAGCTTCCAATAAGTAGATCAAGAATTTATAACCTAAATTCACTGACTTATTAATTCTTCGTTGAATCCACGCATAGAACTTAGAATTGCACTCTCAGTATATAGAATGCTCTATAAGTTCCACCATATAGACACATCATTAGTTATCCATTGTTATAATCCTAATTTGATCAATGATCCTCTATATGAATGATCTACACTGTAAAGGGATTAGATTACCGTTACACCCTAGAATGTATTTAATCCTAAAAACACTTAACCCCGTATAAATGATATTTCAGCTTATGTGAAATGAGATGTCCACCATTTATTTTCGTTTGGTTAAGCTCGAAGGAGATCATCCTTTACTTACTATTCGCCAGATAGAAGCTATAGATTCCATGTTTATGTTAGCGCTCCCACTCAATTGCACTACCGTGTTCCCAAAATGTACGTATCACCCTGACCCAAAAGTAGGCTTAACTAACAAATCAAAGAACACGAATAGCCTCTCGAGATCGAGTCTAATCATAACAGGATTAAGATCATTTGATCTAGGATCAACTAGGCGATATTGACTTGAATAGATATTACGGTAAGTTTAATAAATCTAAGTCAAAGTTCAATATCGGTCCCTTCCGATGCATACTCCATGCATCCAACCTGAGCTTTACTTTAACCAATGCTCTGGAAAGAACATAGCATTTCTCCAAATGCAAGTAAACTCTGCTGTAGATTATCATATCAGTAAAACCCTATGTCTGATAAATCTAGGAAACTTTATTCACATAGTCATGTTTACTTTCCAATGTGTTGACAACACAATAAGCAGGATCAAGTATGTGAAAAGGGTTTCAGATGAATTCATACATTATGTACATATAATCATGAAATAAATCATGTGAACCATGCAACATTAAATGTTATTTCTGATCTATATTAATAAGTAAATATAATTATATTGAAATGAGTTTTATTTAGGGCATAAAACCCAACAGGGTCCGGGTCCCCAATTTAGGTAAGGGTCCTTGGTCCCGATCTGGGTTAGGGTCCCATTCCGAGTGCAGGTCCAGGTCCGTGTTTAGTACTGGTCCTTGTCTCGGGTCTTGGCTTCGTATGGGTCATGGTCACGGTTCAGTTCTCAGGTCCCAAGTCCGAGTATCGGGTCTCGGGTCCCGGTCCCAATCCTAGGTCCCAGTCTCAGGTGCCGGTCACGGTCCCAGCCTGGGTTCTAGTCCCAGTCTAAGTTCAGGTCTCGGTCCTAGTTTAGGTCTAGGTCCAGTCTTGATCTCGCTCCGAGTCTGAGTCTCAAGTTTGAGTCCGGTTCTGGGTCTAGGTCTGGGTCAGGGTTTGGGTCTTAGTCTGGGTTTTAGTTCGTGTCTGTGTCTAGGTCTCTGTTTGGGTGTGGGTTTGGATTTTGGTACGGGTCTTGGTTCTGGTCTAGGTCTCGGGTAACGGGTCCTGGGTTCCGGGTTCTGCGTCACAGGTCCTGGCACAAGTCTTTGTCCAAGTTAGGGTCTGGATCCGGGTATCGATCTCGGTTTGGGTCTGGGTCCGTGTTCAGTTTTGCGTCTAGATCCGGTTTTGGGTCCAGGTCCAATTCTTGTTCCAAGGTCCTGATCCCAGTTCTTATTCCGATTTTGGGTCTCGGGTGCGAGTCTAGGTTTGGGTCCTGGTCTGGAAATGGTTCCAGGTTCAGGTCCTGGTACAATTCCAAGATCTAGACACTGACTAAGAGTTGTGTCTAAGCCCCGGGTCGTGGGTCAAGATCCGAATCCCAATCTTGGTTCCCCGTCTCATTCTGATTCTGATCTTGGGTCTCGGTTCGTGTCCGTGTCCGAGTTCGGGTCTGGGACCGAGACCGGGGTCCGGTCATGAGTCCCAGTCCAAGTCTTGGGTCTCGATTTAGGTTTTAATTTTGAGTTTGGGTCCCTAATCTAGACATGGATTTGGAACGAACATGGACTCGAACCCATACTCAGACCAATACCCAGACTAGGATCGAAACTTGGGACTTGGATCCGGACCGAGACCCAGACCCAAACCTGGACCCATAACAAAGACTTGGAGTCGGACGTGGACTGAAACTCAGACCCAGACTGGTTCTAAACTTGGACCCAAACCCAACCCTTGACTCGGACTAGGACTCACACCCCGACCCAAACCCACACCTGAACCCGAACACGGACACAGAATCGAAATTGGAACTGGGACTAGGACTGGAACCCAAACATGGACATGAATTCGGACCTAGGACCTGGACCTAGATGGGGACGTGGACTCAGGTCTCCGAACCCAGACACGGATCGGAACTTGAGTCTCGGACCTGGACCTGGATTTGGACTCGAACTCGCGACTCGAACCCAGATCTAGACCCGAACAGCAATAAGAATCCCGAACCCGAACTCGAACAAGGACTTGAACCCCGACTGGGTCCTAGACTCGGACTGGGGCCTAGGACCCAGACCTGGATGGGGAACCTGGGACCCTGGCTTAGGAACTGGTGTCGAAACCTAGCACGTGACCCGAGCCCGGACCCTAGACAAGGACCCGGACAAGAACCTGGGACCCGAAGTGGAGCTAGAGTGGGACCCGAGACCGTGATCCTAATCTGGACTTGGGGTTCAGACCTGACCCATAGTCGATGTTTGAATCTGGGACCCACACCCGGACTCAAACCCAGACCAGGACTCGGACCAAAACCTAGACCTAGGCCCGGACCCGTACCCCGCGACCCGAAATTGGAAGCGAAACTAGAAGCGAACTGGGACCCTAGAACAAGACCAGGGGACTAGGACCCGGTCTCGATCCCAGAACTGGAATCTAACTAGGACCCAGACCCAGACCTAGAGTGGGACGCAGACTTGAATCAAAACTCAGATTGGGACTCGGGACACGAACCCAAACCCAGACACGAACTTGGTCCTAGACCCGAATGTAGGACCCGGACCGAGATTGAAGACTCAGACCTTGAGTTAGGTCCCACACCTAGATTGGGGACCCAATCCCAAAATTAGAACCATAATTAGGACCCAAGACTGGGACTAGACCCAAGACCCGACCTCGGTCTCATCCAAGACTTTGACACGGACAAGAACACAGACACGGACCTGGACCAAAGATCCAAATCGAAATGAGACCGGGACCCAAGATTGGGATTCGAATCTTGACCCACGACCCGAGGCTTGAACCCAACCCATAGTCGGTGTCTAGATCTTGGAATCGTACCAAGACCTGAACCTAGAACCATTTCCATACCAGGACCCAAACCCAGACTCGGGCCCAGGACCCGAAATCGAAACAAGAACTAGAATCAGGACTTAGAACAAGAATTGGACCTGGACCTAGAACTGGATCTAGACGTTGAATCGAACATGGACCTAGACACAGACTGGGATACATACCCAGAGCAGACCTGAACTTGGACCTAGACTTGTGTCAGGACCTGCCACCCAGAACTTCGAACCTAAGACCCGGGACCTGGGACCTGGACCAGAACCAAGACCCGTACCATAATCCAGACCCAGACTTAGACCCAGACCCAGACCTAGACCTTGACTGAAACCCAAACCTTGACCCAGACGCAGACCCGGACCTAGAGCCGGACTCGTACCAGAAATCAGACTCAAACCTGAGACTCGGACCAAGACCGAGACTAGGACTGAGCCCTGAACCTGGACTTGGACTAGAACCCAGATTGGGATTGGGACCCAAGACTGGGACTGGGACTCGGGACTTGAGACTCAGACCTAGGACTTGAGAACCGAACTGTGACCTAGATGGGGGACCTAGGCCCCAAACCCGAACCTAGACCTAGACTTGGACTAAGGATCTGGACCTAGATGGGGGACTTGGACTCGAAACTGGACCCTAGAATCGGGACCTAGACTAATAACTCGACCCCAAGACTCGAGACACAAGACCCAACCTTGGACCCAGAACCTAGGACGTGACTACCAGGTTTCAACCTCGAACCCGGACCCAAACCCAAACTTAGGACTCAGCCCAAGACCGGGGCCCAAACTAGAGCTACACCGGGATCCAAGACCGAGATCTGAATCTGGACTTGAGGCTTCGACCTGACTCGTAGTCACTTTGAGCTTGAATTTGTTGATATTTTGCTCAAGTTTGGAGCCTATATCGTATATTGTTTAAATCTAATTTTTATGCATGTGAGCTTTGATTTTGAGCTTTAAATGTGTGTATTAGCTCTCTGTTATGTTAGTTATATTGTGTGGGAAATGATTTTGAGATATATGCATGTTTGGGGGGAGTTTGGGTGTTGATGCATTTTTCTAGATTTTCAACCCAGCCGCCCGCTTGCATGGACAGATTGCATGTTGAACTTGTTTTGTTCAACTTTTGACTCGGGACTCCATTTCAGACGTTCTTTATATCGTTGGAAAGCTCATTCTAAGCTCTTTATGTTTATCTATATTTTCAATACCAATTTTATATTATGTGAAATTGGATTTAGGGATTAACGCTATACTTGTGAATCCCAGAAATTGTGACTAGGATTACCGGCACTTGGTCAGGAGCATTTGGAGATTTGGAATCTCCACGTTTGCAGGACATCATGTAAGACACTAGTTAGCACGTAGAGTATGCATGGTGGCGCTTATATTGAAAATGATATATGTGCGTAATTGGGAACTGAGATTAGGGTTATCATTCTAACATGACAAGTTTAATGGTCTAGGGTTATTACCCTAGTGATTATTAATGTGAATGTGCTATGCCATGTTATATATAAGTGTATATTGAGATTTAGGGTTATGCGTTCAAGGCATAATCGGCTTGGACTCAGTGACTAGAACCGAGATGAACCGTTCTAAGGCCTTATTGTATTTTGACGTGTGAGCGTAACACGTAGGTCTATGCCACATACACATAAATAGGCGTGTGAGCATAACACGTGGGTCTCTGTCATACAGACAAATGTGAAATGGCATTGATGTTTATGTGATGTGATAATTATGATTATTGATATTTTATACTGTCTTGCTGGGCTTGGCTCACGGGTGCTTTACTGTGCAGGAAAGGGTAAATCTGTGTCTAATCAGCCATGAGTGCGAGAGTTGGGCGATGTATGTACATGTTCGGGCCACACTAGACCAAGCGGGTTGGGGTCTACCAGTGATGAACTTTTGAAACTCTAATTTTGCCGATTAGGTCGGCTAGTGAACAGGCTTGTAATATTTTGTAAAATATTTTTGGGATCCCAAGACATGTAATTTTTGATTGCAAAGTTAAGTTTATTATATGTTTTATTTTCATTTTGTTTTCTATTAACGTTTAAATTACCCGTGCTTATCTTTCTAGTAATCCCGTTTAGGGGATTAGGGTTTCTTAATCACCTTGGGTAGTATGTGTATTTGTTAGGGCGTTACAGTTTAGTATTAGAGTGCCAAGGTTTTTAAACCTCCTGTAGATCGGCCGAACATGTACAATCATTGCCACAGACAAGCTCGACTCATGGTGCAGTAAGTGTTGAGAGTAAATCCTTTACTACTTGTATGATCATTTATTTACCGCTTTCCATTTTAGGCAATATGCGAGCTTCTAGAGTATTATGTGATTTATGATGCCATGCTTAGAATGTTATATGATAAATGTTATTTAATTGGAATGAATAGTTTAGTTAGGGTTTAAGGCGACAAGTGCATAAGTGTGGTATTGGTGCTTAACTAACTATGGTAGTTGATTACAGGGATATTTGTAAAAATGGACCCTCCGCAATCACCTAGACCACAGGGTGAGCGTGTAGCTTGGTGCAGACCAGACAAATCCACTGGCACCGCAGAATCTGGGGGATAATGCTGGGGTTGGCAATGCTAAAAACAAAAATATGTGAGAGGACTGAATGCCATAATCAGTCAGGACTTGAAGATTACCATTACTCATGACACTTTGTACAAAAAAGTGGTAGAGCTAGCCTTAATTGCTGAGGAGGTTGACCAGCATGTAACAAAGGAGTAGATAGCAAAGGATGCAACCACGACATCAATCAACCTGCTAGTGGTAATATCAGTAACGGGACCGACGGTGGTAACCCTGATCACAAACGAAAGGCTGATGTTCTAGAACATTAGGGGGTAATAGAAAGTTTTGGGGAAACAGAGGTAGCCGTCAAGGCTGTGGATCTTCATTTTGATCTTATCCTAAGTGTCTGAAATGCAAGAAACACCATCAGGATGAATGTCAGGCCAAGACTTGTTTCTAGTGTGGCATGGTGGGCCACTTTATCAGAGATTGTCCTCAGGCCAAGAAAGAGGAGCCGAAAAAGAATACCACTCAGAACCCAGAGCGACTTTTGACCATGACTTAGGTTGACACTGATGCTAGTCCGTCAGTTGTGAAAGGTCAATTATCTATAAATGGTTGTTCTTATACTATATTGTTTGACTCAGGAGCTACTCATTCCTATGTGTCGAGTAGGATAATTGAAAGTTTTCATAAACCATGTTATGTATATGCTTCGGGGTGATGATGGGCTTTTGAGTCATACTCCGACAATCGCTCCGCAAGATATTCCGTCTTGGTTTTAAACTTCTTGACTATCATGCTTTTCAACTTCTGATGCATTTTTTCTTCTAACCATGTTGCTTTGGTTCTGTGCAGACATATCTCAGAGGATGTTGGATGCTCTGAAGAAGAGAGTTGGAGGAAGCTCAAGCTCATATCCTCCAGCCAAGAAATCTAAGGGCGATGAGGCAACCCCATCCAAGGAAAAGGCACCGGCCGGGGAGGTTATTGATCTTTTTGAGGAGATAACTGTCGCATACCCTTCTACTCCAAAAGTTTCTAAGTCCAAAGATTCTCGGGGAGGAATCTTGGACAGGCCTGAGCAGTCAAAAGGCGGATTCGAGCTCGCCAAGAGCGGATCTGAGCAGATGCGAGCTCCTACTCCACCCTTGCCAGTGCATCCAGAGGCCAAGAAAGGCAAGGAGATGCTCGCTCATTACATGAACCGCTTGGTTCCTGAGGTGAGTGAGCAGTTGGCCGGCGCTGACAACAAATCTTTCCTAGAGCTTCTGATGGGAGGAGTCTTGAGGGAATTTACAAGGGTAAGACTTTCTTGAAAGTCTCCTTTAATCCTTCTTTACTTAGTTCATAATCTAATGTTTTTTCTCTGTGTAGGCTGGTCTGAAGTTGGCTTACACCTATTCCAGAGCTAAATCTACTGCCTCCAAGAACGCTGCCATGTCCAACACCATTAGGGCGGAGGTGGACTTGGCCAGGAAGGATGCTGATGAGGGTAGGGTGGAACTCGGAGCTATTTGAATGGAGCTGGGTGAAGTCAACAAGAAGTTTTTCAATGCTGAGAGGAAAATAGTCCAGTTGACTAAGGACCTCGAGGCCTCCGACCAACTTGAAGATACCATCGGCACCTTGTCGACAGAAGTGAATAGCCTTCAAGAGGAAAGGGGAGTTCTTCGGACTCTCTTCTGTCGACTGCAATAAGAAAAGAAGACTAAGGAGGAGGAGCTTACAACTGAGGTCGAGAAGCACAAATCGGAGGTGGCAAGGCTGGAAGAGAAAGAGCATGCCTTTGAGACAGCCGGTCTCGAGATTTTTTATGACTTTTGGAATGCTAACCCTCAGGAAAATTTTGATTACCTGGGCGAGGCCAAAGACATGAATCTCGAGTACTGTGCTTCTCAAGTGGCTTATGGTGAACCCAAGGCAACAACTTCTACTTCAGGCCAGAATGTTGATGTGCCTTCCTTTCAAATAACAGATCCTCCAGCTCCTGCTGGCGCAAAAGACCCGAACAAAGAGCCTGGGACTCCAACTATTTAAATACTTCTCTTTTTATCTTTTTTTTTTATATATCTTATTCGACCATAAGGCCTTTTTTAAGACATCATGACCGGCCAACCGGTCTTTAAACTTGGAATTATTTTTCATTTTACAGACAATAGGCTGACCGGGCAGCTTTTAATCCCGGTATTACATGCTTTTACTATCTTTAATGAATTTCATTCTCTATTTATATTCATTGTGCAACTGTGTTTAATTTACTTTTACCAAATGCTTTGTACAGGTATAGGTGCCCCCCAAGTGATGGAGCAGACTTATGACTCTTGGTCACTTGTTTTTTTCAAGTATACTTTTTTATCTGTTCGGGGTTTTGGTGTTTGACCAAACCTTTTGTATGCACTCGATGGTAAATTAGCAACATGTTAGTAATTTCGACTCAATTTGAATTTTGAAATAAATATTTTTATTAATTTATTGATTGAAAGTGTGTTTGTTACCGTAGTAACTTAAATCAGAGCTATTTGATCTAATCTGATCTTTTAGCTTGACATGAAATAAAACAAATTGCAGAAATTAGAAATTGTGCTTTAAATGGTGGTCATCCGACCTGAGTACTTTTTAATTTTTGTCAAAACCTTTGGGCGTAGTCCGCCCAGCAGGCCATTCACTTAAAAGTAAATGTTCTTTCAGTACTTAATGTGGTCGTTCGACCTGGTACTTTATTGGTAGTATTTTCTTAAATGTTCCCCGTTCCAATACCGTGGTACTAGAACAAGTTGCATTTTTTCATCATACTTACCCAATTTGTACGCTCCTGATTTGAGAACTTTGATCACCTGATATGGTCCTTCCCAGTTAGGTCTGAGCACACCTGTCGTACTGTCTTTGGTGTTTAGAATTACTCTTCTTAGGACCTTATCTCCCACAAAAAATTTCCGAGCTTTCACTTGTTTATTAAAATACTGAGCTACTTTTTGTTGATGGGCTATCAACTTTGAGTTTGTTGTGATTCGCTTCTCTTCAATTTCATCAAGTGATTCGGCCAGGAGTACGTGATTTACTTCTTTGTTGTACGTTAATCTTCTATGAAATGGTGGCTCGAGCTCTACAGGTAGCATAGCTTCATATCCATATTCCATAGCAAATGGAGTCTGTCCGGTTGCCATTTTCTCAGTTGTTCGATATGACCATAGAATTTCAGGAAGTTCTTTCGGCCAATTTCCTTTGGCATCTTCGAGTCTTTTCTTTAGTGTATCCTTCAGGGTCTTGTTGACTGCTTCAACTTGACCATTTGCTTGGGGATGCACCACTACAGAAAAGCTTCTGATGATACCATGGTTCGCACAAAAATTAGTGAAGGACTGGCTGTCAAACTGCTTTCCCTTATCCGAAACTATTTTGTACGGCAATCTGAACTGGCAGATTATGTTCTTCATAATAAAGTCTTGAACTTTCTTGGATGTAATGGTTGCAAGTGGTTCGGCTTCCGTCCACTTAGTGAAGTAATCAACCACTACCACTGTATACTGCAATCCTCCTTTTCCTTTGGGTAATTGTCCGATCAGGTCAATTCCCCAAATGGTGAAAGGCCACGGACTTTGCATTTGAGTTAACTCGTTGGGCAGAGCTCGAGGTATCTTTCAAAATCTCTGACATTTGTCACATTTCTTAACATAGGCCGGTGAATCTTCAATCATTGTCAGCCAGAAATAACCTTGCCTTAGAATTTTCTTAGATAAACTCTGCCCGTGGGCATGATTTCCACAGAATCCATCTTGCACCTCAGAAGAAGTCGTGTACCTTCTTCTTGAGTAACACATTTGAGCAACAACATAGAGAATCCTCTTCTGTACATAATTACGTCTACTATGATATACCGTGCTGCGTTCCTTCTCATCTTTTGAGCTTCATTTTGATTATCTAGGAGTTCCCCAGTGTTGAGGTAGGCTGCTATCGGTGTCATCCAATTTGGGGAAGTATAAATCATTTTGATCTCTTCCGTGCCAGTGATGATAGGCTAGCTCTTTGATGAACTGGATAGGAACCGAGTTTGCTTTATCACTTGCACTACTGCTTGCCAATCGAGCTAACGCGTCTGCAATTGTGTTTTCTTCCCTTGGAATTTGTCTGAGATAGTAGCTTTTGAACTGTGCGAGCAGGTCCTATATTTTGCTCAGATATGCTATCATCTTTTCTCCTCAAGCCTCGTATTCTCCAAATACATGATTTACCACAAGCTGTGAATCACTATAGATTTCAATGTGTTCGGCTTTCATCTCCTGGGCTAATTTTAGGCCAGCGATTAAAGCTTCATACTCGACTTCGTTATTAGATACCTTGAATCCAAATTTGACTGCAGCGTGCAAGTGTTGCCCCCCCAGGCGTGACAAGGGCAATTGCTGCACCAAATAGTTGATCTGTAGTCGACCCATCCATGTGTAGTTTCCAAGTCGGCTTGTCTTCACTGTTACTTGGCTGGGATGTTTGTACCGGCTCGTGTAGTTTCTAGTATGCTTTCTTGTTTGCCTGTGCATTCTACCACAAAGTCTGCTAGGGCCTGGCCTTTGATTGCTGTACGGGGTTGGAAGGTAATTTCGTACTGACCCAGCTCCATAGCCCACTTGAGTAGCCATCCAGAGGCGTCTGACTTTTGTAATATTTAGAGTAATGGTTGGTCAGTGTACACCCGAACAGGATGAGCTTGAAAATAGGGCCTTCACTTCCTTATGGCTAGAATAAGGTAGTAAGCAAGTTTCTCTATCAATGGGTATCGGCCTTCGGCCTCAATGAGTCTTTTACTGATGTAATAGATCAGGTGTTGTATATTGTTCTCTTCTCTGATCAGCATGGCACTTACTTACAGCGTGCTCCGTGATAGCTAAGTATATTCCAAGTTCTTCTCCGTCCAGAGGTTTCGAGAGTACGGGAGGTTTTGCGAGTTGCATTTTTAGCTCCTGAAAAGCTTTTTTAGATTCCTTCCTCCACTCGAATTGCTTCTTTCCTCGTAAGATGTTGAAGAATGGGACACACTTGTCGGTTGATTTTGAAACAAATTTGCTGAGTGGAGCGATCCGACTAGTCAAACTTTGCACTTCCTTGGTTCTTGTTGGCGACTTCATATCCAGGATGGCTTGAATCTTCTCTAGATTGGCTTTGATTCCTCGGGCATTGACAATGAAGCCTAGAAACTTTCCTAAGCTTACTCCAAAGGAGCACTTTAAGGGATTTAGTTTCATGTTTTACTTCCTAAGGACTTTAAAGCATTCGTCCAGGTCATCTATGTGCCCCCCAGCCTTCCTGGATTTGACGAGCATGTCATCTACATACACTTCCATGTTTTGCCCGATCTGGTCTTTAAACATTTTGTTTACCAATATTTGGTATGTGGCTCCAGCATTTTTTAGATCAAACGACATTACCATGTAGCAATATAGACCCATATCTGTTTGTAAACTTGTATGTTCTTGGTTTGGTGGATGCATTTTGATTTGATTGTGCCCCGAGTAAGCATCCCTTAAGCTTAATATTTCATGCCCTGCTGTTCCATCCACGAGCTGATCGATTCCTAGAAGTGGAAAACAGTCCATGAAATCAATACACACTCGCCATTTTTTGTTTGGCTTGGGTACGAGTACGGGATTTGCAACCCAAGCTGAGTAGAAAGCTTCAATTATGAAATTATTGTTGCGTAGGTTTTCTACTTCTTCTTTTCGGGCTAGTACTCGCTCTTTGTCAAATAGCCTTCGCTTTTGTTGAATTTTTCGGAAGTTGGGATCAATATTTAGGACGTGCGAAATGATAGAAGGATCAATTCCGACCATATCCTCATGCGACCAAGCAAAAACGTCCAGGTTTGCTCTCACAAATTTTATCAATGATGATTTTACTTCGAGAAGCAAACGTTTTCTGATTTTTAGCTTTCTGGTCAGGATATCTAGATCGATCTCGATATCATCTAATTCTTCCATAGGTCCAACATTGTTGTTTGGGTCCCCAAGTCGAGGATCAATATCTTCATCCCTGCCTTGGGAAACTCCCTACTTGGAAATGTTTTTTCCCTTGTCTGTGCTCTAGAGCCTTAGCCACTGCAAGGTTATAACATTCCCGAGCAGTCTGCTGGTTTCCTCTCACACACCCTACCCCATTCGTTGTTGGAAACTTCAGGCATGAGTGGAATATCGATGTGATAGCCTTTAAGTCTTACGAAGCTGGTCGGCCTAGCATGACGTTAAAGGCTGAAGGAACATCTAATACCAAAAATTGTGCCATAATAGTCATGCTCGTTGGAGGTTGCCCAACTGTGAGGGGTAGGCGAATTTGCCCTAGAGGTGCGACTCCTTGACTGGAGAAACCATGCATAGGCAGGAGATAGGGAGTTAGATCTTTGAGCTGGAGCCCCATCTTTTCATAGGAATCTTGAATAAGATGTTGGAAGAGGCTCCATTATCTATCATTGTTTTGGCCACCATCTTGTTGGCTATCTGGACCTCTACGACCAATGGTTTTTTGTGCAGAAACCTGATTTTGACAGCATCTTCGTCGTTCAAGGTTATGGTAGGCCCTCCTGCACGTGGGATTTTAGGCTTCCTTTCTTCAACTGCCAGGATCGCTTCTTCTTGCTCGTGCTGTGCTGTTCGGGCATACCTCTCCCAAGCTTTGCCCGAATCTCCAGCTATGTGCGGGCCTCTAATGATGACTTGCAGATGTCCATCTACTGGTGGAGGTAGCAAGTCTTGGTTGTTATCATTCCTCTGATTCTGATCCGCCTTGACATACTTCTGTAAATGCGGGTTATTTTTTCTAATCAGGATTTCAATTTCTCGCTTCAGATTGTCGCATTCATTGGTGTCGTGGCCGCAGTCTCCATGAAATCGACAAAATTTGGACATGTCTCTCTTGTTGACATCCTTCTTCATGGGCGCGAGCTTCTTATACGGGGTTAGCGACTGAGTGGCCATGTAAACACTTTATATATCCTCAGTCAAGATGGTAAATGCAGTGTAATTGGCTTGATTCTCTGGGGGAGCTTGCTCGGTTTTTCCAGTGAACTTCCTTTCTTCCCATTCCCTTGTCTACTGTTGTTATTAGAATGTTTACCGTTTGAGCTTGAATTATTTGGGTAATGGGGGAGTTGGGCAGACATTCCAGTGGAAGGAGCTTTCAACTTGCATGGCTTTTGCTCACCTTCTGCTCGCTGAATAGCCTCTTCAAGTTTGATGAAGCCTTCAGCACGGTTGAGAAAATCACTCATTGAGTCTACCAGACCGTTCTCCATTGATCATTATGCTGAGTTATATGTTAGAGAAATTGTTCGTCTTCATGGAGTCCCAAAGTCCATTATTTTAGATTGAGATTCGAAATTCACATCAAGATTCTAGGAGAGTCTACATCGACCTATGGGTACTTAGTTGAAATTCAGCATAGCCTTTCATCCTTAGACGGATGGACAATTTAAGAGGTCTATTCAGATCTTAGAAGACATGCTTCGGGCATGTGTGCTTGACTTTGAAGGATCATGGATAAAGTACCTTCCCCTGATCGAGCTCTCATACAACAACAACTATCAGGAAAAAATCGGGATGGCCCCTTATGAACTTTTATATGGAAGAAAGTGTAGATCACATATTCCCTTGGATGAAGTAGGTGAATGAAAGTTCCTAGTCCCCGAGGCTGTTCAGATAACAAGTGAGGCAGTAGATAAAATTAGAGCAGGAATGCTCGCGGCTCAAAGCAGACAGAAGAGTTATGTTGATCCAAAGTGACAGGAGATTGATTTTCAGATTAGAGATATGGTATTTCTCCGGGTATCGCCTATGAAAGGCATCAAAAGCTTTGGTAAGAAAGGGAAGCTTAGCCCGAGGTTCATTGGACCTTTTGAAATCCTTGAGAGGATAGGGCAAGGTCTATAAATTATTTCATGTCATTATATTTTCTCTTAAGAAATTAAATGAGGCATATGATTATAATCCCGAA
The DNA here is from genome assembly GCF_029168945.1 of Cannabis sativa. NCBI lineage: Eukaryota > Viridiplantae > Streptophyta > Magnoliopsida > Rosales > Cannabaceae > Cannabis > Cannabis sativa. The sequence goes on along the minus strand of NC_083608.1, from coordinate 4,943,737 downwards.
ATTCTATTCCCAATTGATATAAATCCTCAATCTTAGAAATCTCCTACTTGTATGGGCAAATCTGACTTAGAGTTTGTATTAGTAGTGCTGGTCCAAGATAGAATTACTCATTATATTTGGTATAAATTTAAGTCTTTGACTTTAATTTTAGATTCCAAATAGAAATTTTCTTATATTTCTAATTCCAGAATACAATACAGTTACACTTTCTCAAGTGTTTAATATCCATCTTCTATTAATGGATTAAAACTGTATGGAATATGAGTTAGGTATTCTATGACCAGGATCCACTTGCAGTATTCTAAGAACTCTTTGATGTAACTAAACCTATGTCATCAATAGACACTACCACATTTTTTTTAATCTATGGCATTTGTATCTTGTTCATAGTGGATTTGACAAGATCAATCTCTGCAAAGAGTTAATATGCCTATATCCACTGAAAGTAGTTCATCTCATTCGCAGATGGATGTACATTCAGGGGTGGATATGAGTTTTTTGTTGTATTCTTAAAACGATAACTCTAGATTATACCTTTTAGCAAAGAAATTTGAAATGTTTGAAAAATTTCATTAATTTCTAGCAATGGTTAAAACCATTAAGGTAAGTGGTTAAAGATCTTGCGAACTGATAGGGGTGGAGAAATAGTTAGAAGATATGCAGTTCAAAGATCATTAATTTGATTTTTGAATTATATCCAAACTTACCTCCCCAGAAATTTCGAGTTGCATGTTGATGATTAGTTACTAGTCATTGCCTAATTCCTTCCATGGTAATACAATTTCAGAATGATGTAATGGTTGTATACTTAATGTAAATCATTACCAGATTCATGGATGACCTAATCAAAATCTTAAGAAAAGCTAGAACTATTAACCATGGTTTGTTAGCTATTCTAAGTGATTACGGGTGGACCATCCCATTGTCAATAGATAAGAAAGTGTTTGTTCAAACAAATACTACTTTTCTAAGATAATGACTAAGTCTGAAAACAAGTAGCAAATAAAGGAGATATTATTTCTTGATTCCAAAAGTGTTCTATCATCTTATTTGACATATGATGATCCCACTGCCTCTGTTGTCTTGTCACAACCGAAGAGATCAATACCATTTAGTTTTCTTCGACATAATTCACTGTACCTTGTCGTAGTGGGAGAGTTTCTAGGAACTCACCTTCTTACGACTTGGGAGACACTAGTGATTAAAATCCATTGTGAGTTTAAACAAGTAATGGATTGTCAAGATAAGAAACTAAGAAGAAAAGCCAATAGAACTATGGTTTAATCCAGTCACATGGAATAACCTAAAGTTTTCTATTACAAGGACATAAAAGGAAATTTTCGTTTATAAGTCCATTCAATGGACTTAACAAAACTTCTTGTTCCTAGTATTATAGGTTTGAGTTTATCTAAACCTATGGCTTGTCGTATACCTGGTAATTACTTACTGTAATGCAAGCAACTTACTTTAGTAAGATGCTGAAGCATTTTCTTTCTAATGGCAATCTATAGAAGCTTCACAACTTCTTAGACATAGATTTTATTTATCTAAGGAAAAGTCTCAACTATTCCAGAAAAGATAAAGCCATGAAAGAATTTCTTAAATCAACAGTGAGAGGTCTTAGATATGCTTTTGTATGCCTTAGACCAGACACCTGTTGTTGAGTGGGTGAGTAGGTATCAGATTAATCCAAGAGAAGAACATTGGAAGACAATCAAGTAAATCCTAAGATTAAGAAGATGAACTATATGTTAGTCTATAAGGGTGTGTTTAAAACTCTTAGACTACACCATATCAGATTTCGAAATTTGCCTTTGTGCTAGTAAATCTTTCTGATACGATGGTGGTTACTCTGGGGGTGGAATAGTGATTTTGGAGAAGTTTAAAAACCTATCTGAAGTCTCTAGGTCTACCAGAGAGAGACTGAATGTTAAAGCTGTAGGAAAGGTACTTATTCAGTCTAAGGAAAGTTCTATACATCTTTGGCACCATTCCAAATTGCCTTAAACTACTAGTGTTAATTTCCTGATTAACCAAAAGTAGTTGCCAAAGGTATAGAATCCAGTATCCCAAGAGAGTAGACATATAGAGAGGAATTTCACATTATCAATGATTTTGTGATTAAAGGAAGAGTAATGGTGGAGACAAGGTTGTGGTTAATACAACCTTTCAGATCCTATTACGAGGAGTTTACTACTACTACACTTGATTTGTATATCAAGGTGTTGAGATTATTTGAAACGCACTATTTGTTTTATATTAGTGCAAGTGGGAGTTTGTTGGGTTTTATGCCCTAAATAAAACTCATTTCAATATAATCAGATTTACTTATTAATATAGATCAGAAATAACATTTCATGTTGCATGGTTCACATGATTTATTTCATGATTATATGTACATAATGTATGAATTCATCTGAAACCCTTTTCACATACTTGATCCTGTTTATTGTGCTGTCAACACATTGGAAAGTAAACATGACTATGTGAATAAAGTTTCCTAGATTTATCAGACATAGGGTTTTACTGATATGATAATCTACAACAGAGTTTACTTGCATTTGGAGAAATGCTATGTTCTTTCCAGAGCATTGGTTAAAGTAAAGCTCAGGTTGGATGCATGGAGTATGCATCGGAAGGGACCGATATTAAACTTTGACTTAGATTTATTAAACTTACCGTAATATCTATTCAAGTCAATATCGCCTAGTTGATCCTAGATCAAATGACCTTAATCCTGTTATGATTAGGCTCAATCTTGAAAGGCTATTCGTGTTCTTTGATTTGTTAGTTAAGCCAACTTTTAGGTCAGGGTGATACGTACATTTTGGGAACACGGTAGTGCAATTGAGTGGGAGCGCTAACATAAACATGGAATCTATAGCTTCTATCTGGCGAATAGTAAGCAAAGGATGATCTCCTTCGAGCTTGACCAAACGAACATAAATGGTGGAGTACTCATTTCACATAAGCTGAAATATCATTTATACGGGGTCAAGTGTTTTAAGGAATAAATACATTGTAGGGTGTAACGGTAATCTAATCCCTTTACAGTGTAGATCATTCATATAGAGGATCAGTGATCACATTAGGATTATAACAATGGATAACTAATGATGTGTCTATATGGTGGAACATATAGAGCATTCTATATAACTGAGAGTGCAATTCTAAGTTCTATGCGTGGATTCAACGAAGAATTAATAAGTTAGTGAATTTTAGTAATAAATTCTTGATCTACTTATTGGAAGCTCGGTTATATAGACCCATGGTCCCCGCACTAGTTGAGATAATATTGCTTGTAAGACTCATGTAATTGGTTTTGATTAATCAATTATAATTCTCAATTTAGACTATGTCTATTTGTGAATTTTTCACTAAGTAAGGGCGAAATTGTAAAGAAAGAGTTTATAGGGGCATATTTGTTAATTATGATACTTTGTATGGTTCAATTAATAAATATGATAAATGACATATTATTTAATAATTATTTATAGTTATTAAATAGTTAGAATTGGCATTTAAATGGTTGAATTAGAAAATTGGCGTTTTTGAGAAAATCAGATGCAGAAAAGGTAAAACTGCAAAATTGCAAAAAGTGAGGCCCAAATCCAATAGCATAGGGCCTGCCACTTTTGTAGGAAATTTAAACTGATATTTTCATTATTTTAATGGCAAATAATTCAAACCTAACCCTAGTGGAATGCTATAAATAGATAGTGAAGGCTTCAGGAAATTTACACTTAAATTTCTACACTTCTGATTCAGAAAAAACTGAGCCTTCTCTCTCCCTATCTTTGGCTGACCCTTCTCTTTCTCCTTTCCTCTTGAATTTCGAAATTCTTAGTGTATGAGTAGTGCCCACACACAGCAAGTGATACCTCAATCATAGTGAGGAAGATCGTGAAGAAAGATCATCTGCAAAGGAGTTTCAGCATCAAGGATTCAGAGAAAGAGATCCAGGTTCAGATATTGATAATGCTGTGCTACAGAAAGGAATCAAGGGCTAGATATCTGAACGGAAGGAGTCTTTATATTCCGCTGCACCCAATGTAAGGTTTACTAAACTTTATATGTGTTTATTTTATTGTTTTAGAAAGTTCATATTTAGGGTGTTAATAAACATACTTGTGAGTAGATCTAAGATCCTGGTAAAATAAATTTCCAACAAGACACTGGCATCAGAACTCGGACTAAGACCTAGGACCCGACCCCAAACCCAGACCCTGACCTAGCACCGGACTGGGACCAGGGAATCGAAGTGCAACTAGATTGGGACCTGAGACCGTGATCAAGATTTGGAGCTAGGGCTTGGACCTAACCCATAGTCAGTGTTTGGATCTGGGACCCATACCCGAACTCAAACCCATGTTGGGTTTTATGCCCTAAATAAAACTCCATTTCAATGTAATCCATTTTATTCAACATCAATAAAGAAACAGAAGTTTTTTTTCATGCATTTGTGTATGTTTTGGTTCACCTTATCAATTGCTTGTCTATTTGATTTATAAATTCATCTGAAACCCTTTTCACATACTTGATCCTGTTTATTGTGTTGTCAAAATATTGGAAAGTAAACATGACTATGTTAATGAAGATTCCTAGATTTATCAGACATAGGGATTTACTGATATGATAATCTACAACAGAGTTTACTTGCATTTGGAGAAATGCTATGTTCTTTCCAGAGCATTGGTTAAAGTAAAGCTCAGGTTGGATGCATGGAGTATGCGTCGGAAGGGACCAATATTGAACTTTGACTTAGATTTATTAAACTTACCGTAATATCTATTCAAGTCAATATCGCCTAGTTGATCCTAGATCAAATGATCTTAATCCTATTATGATTAGGCTCGAGCTCGAGAGGCTATTCGTGTTCTTTGATTTGTTAGTTAAGCCTACTTTTGGGTCAGGGTGATACGTACATTTTGGGAACACGGTAGTGCAATTGAGTGGGAGCGCTAACATAAACATGGAATCTATAGCTTCTATCTGGAGAATAGTAAGTAAAGGATGATCTCCTTCGAGCTTGACCAAACGAAAATAGATGGTGGAGTACTCATTTCACAAAAGCTGAAATATCATTTATACGGGGTTAAGTGTTTTAAGGATAAAATACATTGTAGGGTGTAACGGTAATCTAATCCCTTTACAGTGTAGATCATTCATATAGAGGATCATTGATCAAATTAGGATTATAACAATGGATAACTAATGATGTGTCTATATGGTGGAACATATAGAGCATTCTATATACTGAGAGTGAAATTCTAAGTTCTATGCGTTGATTCAACGAAGAATTAATAAGTCAGTGAATTTAGGTTATAAATTCTTGATCTGCTTATTGGAAGCTCAGTTATATAGACCCATGGTCCCCCAACTATTTGAGATAATATTGATTGTAAGACTCATATAATTGGTTTTGATTAATCAATTATAATTCTCAATTTAGATTATGTCTATTTGTGAATTTATCACTAAGTAAGGGCAAAATTGTAAAGAAAGAGTTTTTAGGGCATATTTGTTAATTATGATACTTTGTATTGTTCAATTAATAAATATGATAAATGAAAATATTATTTAATAATTATTTATAGTTATTAAATAGTTAGAATTGGCATTTAAATGGTTGAATTTGAAAATTGGCGTTTTTGAGAAAATGAGATGCAGAAATGATAAAACTGCAAAATTGCAAAAAGTGAGGCCCAAATCCACCTAGCCATGGCCGGCCACTTTTATAGGCTTTATCATCTAATATTTTTTATTATTTTAATGCCAAATAATTCAAACCTAACTCTAGTTGAATGCTATAAATAGATAGTGAAGGCTTCAGGAAAGTTACACTTTCATTCAGAGAAAAACCTGAGCCTTCTCTTTCTAAAACCCTAGCCGCCACTTTAAACTCTCTTCTTCCCTCTAGAATTTCGAACCACTTAGTGATTAGAGTAGTGCCCACACACAGCAAGTGACACCTCAATCATAGTGAGGAAGATTGTGAAGAAAGACATTCAATAAGAAGGAGTTTTAAGCACTAAAGAAGGAGAGAAAGAGATCCAGGTTCAGATCTTGATAATACTCTGCGACAGAAAGGATACAAGGGTTAGAGATCTGAACAGAAGGAGACATTTTTTTCCGGTGCACCCAATGTAAGGTTTCTAATACTTTATATGTGTTTATTTCATAATCGTTTTAGAAGTTCCTATTTAGGGTGTTAATCAACATACTTGTGAGTAGATCTAAGATCCTGGTAAAATAATTTCCAACAACTGGTATCAGAGTCATGGTAATTGATTTTCTTGCAAGAAATTTGGACTTAAAATGATTTTTTTGATGTTTTGGATGGTATCATGTTGTTTTGAGTGTTGTTTGATGATTGATTGATGTTTGTGAATTTTCGTGAAAAATAATTGAATATCTGTTTCTGGAATTATTTTGATTGGATAGTATGGAAAAAATTAAGCAATTTACTTTTTAACAGAACTCAATTTCGATTTTATTTGAATTAGTTATGATTTTTTGAAGTTTCGAAAAATATGAGGAGTCGTGCATCTACCCACGCGCGCGCACGAGGGCTTCTCTCTGGGACAGCACGCGCATAGACAAAATCTTGTCTGAAACTGAGGCGTCCGCGCCCGGAGAGGCTGCATGCAGCCTCCGGCGCTGACGTTTCTCGGTCACGCACCCTGATACGCGCGCGTGGACAGTATGCAATGCATACTGTCCGTACAGCTCGCAATTTTTTTGTTTTTCTTCGATTTTTCATGCTATTTCATGGATTTAACTTCCGATTTTTTGTGTAGTTTTGTATTTTGATTTTTTACTTTTTAATTTTCAAATCTAATATCAGAAATAAATTAATTTGAATTTTTAAAATTTAATTTTAGATATTAGTGTTATTTGAATTTGAAAACAAGTAAATATCTATCTTTTTGCTTGATTTTATATCTTATTTTAAATTTGATTATTTTATCTTATCTTTTCAAATTTAAAGGTCAGATAATAAATATTTTTTTAAATTAATTTTTTTAAATTATTTGACCTTATTTAAATTTAAAATAAGATTATCATAATCATGTAATTTTAAATAGAAGTAAGATATTTTGCCAATTTTTTTTAAATTTTTTTATTTATTTAAATTAAATTATAAAATCTGAAAAATATTTATTTATTTTTTTTATTTTATATTTAATTTATAAAATAACTTTAAAAATTTAAAAGGTAGTTGGCAATTATTTTTGAAATGATATTTAGGTTAGTTGAAACCTAATTTTTCAAAATTGTAGGTTTAATTTTAAATTTTTTTTTTATTTTATTTTAAAAACCGAAATATTTTTTTATTTAAATATTTTTTGAAAAATAATTATTTAAAATAAATAATTCCTACATCCAACTATCAAATTCATCTTGTTGCAGGAGTATGTGTTTTAGCTTGTATGTAAATTTTATATAACCTATTATTGCTTGATTGCAAATAGCCATGGTTAACTTGTTGACAGATCCAATGATCTGATTTTAACACATGGTTCCATTGGTCAAGTAAAAAATTTGTAACAGGTTAATTTTACAATCTTCTTTCATCTGTGTATGACCTAGCAACATGATAGGATCCATCCAAATGTGTGCCTGTGTGAGCCTATATGTTTAATTTTTTGCTATAGATGCATATAGGTTGTTGTTGCTAAATAAAATATCATAGTTATTGATAGATTTTATTTAGGCCCATTTAGTTTTGGGCCTATTCAATTAATAACAGTTGTTCATTTTAAGGTTAAATTCCTCTCTTTTGGGCCTTGTGTGAGAGTTGGGAGCCATAGTAGTGGGTACGACATACTGAACCTAGCCCCCCCTCACATGAACTACCCCAATTGTGAAGGCCCATTTGCCTGATTTGAATAACAGTACTAGGTTAATTAAATTAGTTTAACCTAATAAAATTGATTAGCAACATAATTAATTTCATTTATTTTGAAATTAATTTAAGAAAACCATAGTTTAAAGAATTTTATTCTAAGCTAAACTATATGTATTTTCTTGTATTTAATTAAATATAGAATTATAACCAACTAGATTCTTTCTAAAGCTTAATTTGAATTTTTCATTAAATATTCCTATTTAAGTTAAAAATTAGTTATCACTAACTAATCAACTTAAATTTGAATATCTTTTGAATTTCAAATTTCAAAATTAAGTTGAGGAATTTTAGGAATTGGTTATTAAGATTCTTTAGATATTTTTTAAGTTGATATTTTTTCAAATATTAACTGAAAATGGAATATTTTCAAATTAAGTGGTTACAACTTAATTTTAATATAATTAAATCTAATTTGAAAGATATTTAAGTTGATTTTTTAGATTCTTCTAAAACAACTTAACATATTTTCAAATTTGTTCCATTTTATTCGAATTTATTTTTTGAATTTAAATAATAATTGAAATTTAATTAAAGTTGATTTTTTATTTAAACCAACTTGAATTTGTAATTTTTCATTATTATAATACGGAATAAATGATTAAATAAAATACATATTTTAAAATAATGAGCTTTAATCAAGAGACATTCGATCTCCATTGTTGGTTTTACATAGCGTTTGTTTTAGTGAGTAATCCTCCCTTGTAACACCCTAACTAGCATAGGCGTATTACGTGGTTTTTAAACATACTGTGCAGCTCGTTGCTAATCAACGAGGTTTATGGAAAACGTGATTAATTAAAATTTTTGCTTTTTAATTAAACTAATAAAATATTTATACAAAATACTCGGGATCCTGATTACAAAACCATTTATAAAAGTTTACTGTCTATACAAAATACTTGTCGCCTAGCGACTAATTACAAAAATAGCCTCACTGTCCTGATGATCATACGCTCCAGGCCTAACCGCCCCGACATGTACAATCTTCACCGGCTCGCTCACGGTCCATTAGCTCTAGCCTTGCCCTTACCTACACATAAACATAGCTCTAGCATAATAATACTCATACATAAATCCTGGTCATGATCAGACGCCCATACCCCTGACCATAACCCTAACTGCCGTGTCCAACACGATACTGAGTCCTGAACGTTCATAGGGACGGTACTATTGACAAGTAACAGCCGAAACTCGGTCGAACTGGTCATACTCCAGCTTCTGGTCATACTCCAGCCTGTACCGATGTGTTACAGTATCAACCTATACTCGGTGGAACTGGTCATACTCCAGTTGCTAGTCATACTCTAGCCTGTACCGATGTGATACGTCAAATAGTACGGAACCACCAACCTAAGTATCAGCCTATACTCGGCACACTGGTCATACTCTAGCTGCTAGTCATACTCTAGCCTGTGCCGATGTGATACAGTGTTAGCCTATACTCGGTCATACTGGTCATACTCTAGCTGCTGGTCATACTCCAGCCTATACCGATGTGACACAGTCGGATGGTTTGAAGCAAACCTACATATCTAATGTAATCTAACAGGCTTCCTAACATGCACGCTAAACATGTAATCTACATATGCATACTGTTGTACTAATCTTACCTCAATTCCGAATTTAGTTGTGTCGGTCAACCTGACTGGAACTATCTGCGCGGCGGATTACAGGCTCCTAAACCATAAAAATCACAACACTATAAGTTATACGCTAAATCACTTCCCAGGGACTTAAACTAGGAACTAAAAGTTTCTCTATCGATAAAAAGCATGGCAATACCCCAAATAACATAAAAACGAGGAATACTAGGGTTCCTGAAATTTCCCCAACCGGTAGACCGGTTGTCCAACCGGAATTCGTGTTCAGGGAATTTTCAAAACTCATCCGGAATTCCGGATGCACAACCGGAATTCCAGTTCCTCGCAGGCATAAAATCAAAAATTCATAACTCAACCAAAACAAATCCAATTAACCTCAAACCTTCCAGACCTTTTCTATATATCCCCTAGAACATTTCTAAAGCAACAAAACCGAGCTTCACACAGAGAAACTCAATTCACCATTAAAGGTCAAAGATTGAGTTCTAAACTCAAAACTTGACTAAACAACATAACAAGCATCAAACCTAGATTAGAACTACATAAGCATGCATAAAAACACTGCAGAAAACAAACTTAAACTCATGCAATAATCACAGCCACCAAATTCTCAATTTTCTCTTTGAAAACTAAACTTTTGCCTAGAAAAACCATAACTTTACTCAACCTAACTATCATGCATCACAAACAGCTCAAATCAACTCAAATAAACAAGCTTAAATCTCTGAAAACATCAACAACATCCCAGCAACAACAATGACCTAAAACTAAGCATGCAACACATCATTTTCATCAAAATTCATCAAGAAAAATTAAAAGGGAAGCTAGAGGAGACATACCAACAACAAGAGGTCAAAATCAATGCAAAAACCAGCTTGAAATCCCAGAGGAAATCCTCTTTTCTTGCTGCTCAAGTGGCCGAAAAGAGAGAGGAAAAGAGAGAGCTTTTCTTTTTAAAATTTTGTAATTTTTTCTAAGTTTGAAAGAAAATGAAATTGAAAGGCACTTCACCCATTTTACTTCAGCCAAAATAATATTTAAATAACATATATTTTCCAATTTATTAAGTCACAAAAAGACAAACTAACAATGGGGCAAAATGACCATTTTGCCCCTTCACACTAAAATCACATAAATAACATTAAAGGGGGTATTTTTGGGAAATTCTAAATTCCTGGCCAATCCCGACATTCCCAATGTCTAATAAACCGTCCCAAACTACTAACATACTAAGTTGTGAATATACTGAGCCAAACACCGAGTTCCATGTTACCGGGCACCGGAAATGCAAAATTATGAAAACTACTAAATGACATAAAATGCATCTCTGAATTCAATAATAACAGTATAAATAATTATTTAAATATCTATAAATAATTTCCATAATTAAACATGATTAACTGCTAATTTCCAAATTAAACTAAGCGGTCTTTACAACTATTCCCCCCTTAAAAGGATTTCATCCCCAAAATCTAACCTGAATAACTGTAGATATTGAGCTCTCGTATCTGATTCTAGTTCCCCAGGTGGCTTCCTCCACCTTGCTGTTTCTCCAGAGAACTTTGACCAATGCTATGGTCTTATTCTGAAGGACTTTATCCTTTCTATCCAGGATCTGCACTGGCTGTTCTTTATATGACATATCTGGCTGCAGTTCAAGGCTCTCATAACTGAGTATATGAGAGGGATCTGAAACGTATTTTCTCAACATCGAGACATGGAATACGTTGTGAACTGCTGATAAAGCTGGAGGCAATGCTAACCGGTATGCCACTTGACCTATCTTCTCGAGCATCTCGAAAGGTCCTGTAAATCTGGGGCATAACTTGCCTCTTTTCCCGAAACGTTTGATCCCCTTCATTGGAGACACTCGTAAAAACACATGGCCCCCTACTTGGAACTCAACATCTCTGCGTTTCGGATCTGCGTAACTCTTCTGTCTACTCTGTGAGGAAAGCATTCTAGCTTTTATCTTCTCTATTGCCTCATTGGTCCGCTGCACTGATTCTGGACCTAAGTATTTTCTCTCCCCTGTTTCATCCCAGTGGATGGGAGATCTACATTTCCTACCGTATAACAGTTCATAGGGAGCCATCCCTATTGTACTCTGATAACTGTTGTTGTAAGAAAATTCTATCAACGGTAGATATTTATTCCAAGAGCCTTCAAAATCCATAACACAGGCTCGTAACATGTCTTCCAATATCTGAATTGTCCTTTCGGACTGACCATCTGTCTGAGGATGGAATGCTGTACTAAATTTCAGTTTTGTACCCATTGCTTGTTGCAAACTCTGCCAAAACTTGGAGGTGAACTTCGGATCCCTATCCGAAACTATAGACTTCGGTACCCCGTGAAGTCTTACAATCTCTCTGACATACAATTCTGCCAACTGATCCACTGAAAATGTCGTTCTAACAGGCAGAAAATGAGCAGATTTCGTGAATCTGTCCACCACTACCCAGATGGAATCGAATAAGCCCGTGGTTCTAGGTAACCCGACCACGAAATCCATCGTGATATCTTCCCACTTCCATTCAGGTAGGGTTAGAGGCTGCAACAACCCTGCTGGTCTCTGATGTTCTGCCTTAATCTGCTGACAAGTGAGGCATCTCGATACGAATTCTACCAAATTCTTCTTAATACCGCTCCACCAGAAGTACGGTTTAAGATCTTGGTACATCTTAGTGGTGTCGGGATGCAGAGAATAAGGGGTAGAATGAGCCTCCTCAAAGATCTCATTCGTGAGTTCCACACTATTCGGAACGCAAACCCTAGCTTTATAAAGAAGCATCCCGTTGTCTGACACTGAAAAGTCCCTGGCTTGACCAGCCAAAACCTCATCTCTGATCTTCACTAACTCTGGATCAGTCATCTGAGCAGCTTTAATTCTTTCTAATAGATCAGATTGCAGCGTTAAGTTGTGAAGCTGACCTACCACAAACTCTATACTGGATCTAACCATGTCCTCTGCTAGCTGAGGTGAGATCTAAACCATGCTAGCTACCTGCCCGGGTGCCTTCCTGCTCAGGGCATCGGCCACTACATTGGCCTTCCCAGGGTGATAGAGAATCTCACAGTCGTAATCTTTCACTAATTCCAACCAACGCCTTTGTCTCATATTCAAATCTTTCTGAGTAAAGAAATACTTGATACTTTTATGGTCGGTATAGATTTCACACCTTTCTCCGTAAAGGTAATGCCGCCAAATCTTCAATGCAAAAACCACCGTGGCCAACTCTAGATCATGAGTCGGGTATCGCTGTTCATAATCCTTTAACTGACGGGAGGCATAAGCGATGACCCGATCGGCTTGCATCAGCACACACCCCAGACCCTGTCTGGATGCATCGCAATAAACTAGAATTTTTCGTTGTCCGAAGGCAAAGCTAGCACTGGAGCGGTAATCAACCTCTGTTTCAGCTCCTGAAAACTAGCTTCGCACTTGTCTGACTAGACAAACCATTGATTCTTCTTTGTAAGTTCGGTTGAGGGCATTGAAATTTTTGAAAACCCTTCCACGAACCTACGGTAATACCCAGCTAATCCCAAGAAGCTTCTAATCTTTGTCACTGTCTTCGGTCTCGGCCAATCCCTGACGGATTCTACCTTCCCGGGATCCACCTTGATCCCATCTTTGCTAACAATGTGCCCTAAGAAGGACACCTGAGACAACCAAAATTCACATTTCTTGAACTTGGCATAAAGCTTGTGTTCCCGAAGTCGTTGCAGTACCATCTGAAGATGTAACTCATGCTCCTCTTCTGACTGAGAGTACACAAGGATGTCGTCGATAAATACAATCACACAGATATCGAGGAAATCCTTGAATACTCTATTCATCAGGTCCATAAATGCTGTAGGAGCATTGGTTAGTCAAAACGACATAACCAGAAATTCATAATGTCCATACCTAGTACGGAAAGCCGTCTTCGGAATGTCCTCCTCTCGGATTTTCAACTGATGATAACCCGAGTGGAGATCAATCTTAGAAAAGACCGTCTTCCCCTGAAGCTGATCGAACAAATCGTCAGTCCTAGGTAATGGATATTTATTCTTCACTGTCAGCTTGTTCAACTCTCTGTAATCGATGCACATCCTCATAGTTCCATCTTTCTTCTTGACGAATAAAATCGGGGCTCCCCAGGGTGACACACTAGAGCGAATAAACCCTATGTCAAGCAACCCCTGGAGCTGAATCTTTAACTCCTTAAGTTCAGCTGGAGCCATTCTATACGGGGCTTTGGAAACCGGTTCCACCCCTGGTGCCAAATCAATTACGAAGTCTATCTCCCGCTGAGGTTGTAACCCTGGAAGTTCTTTGGGAAAAACATCTAAAAATTCCTGAACCACCTTAATGTCCTCTGGCCGAATGGTATCTGGCCGAGTGGTGTCCACCACCACGGCCAAAAACCCTAAGCATCCACCATGCAATAATTCTTTAGCTGACATGGCCGAAATCAGTGGGATCCGAGATCCCCGAACTGAACCAACAAACACAAAAGGTTCTTCACTTTCCAGTTGGAAGATCACCATCTTCCTTTTGCAATCAATACTCACCGAATATTTAGATAGGAAATCCATTCCTAAAATAATATCGAACTCTACTAGGCTCATCTCTATCAAGTCAGCACTTAACTCTCTACCATCTATCCTGATCGGCATAGACCTAATCCACCTTTTGGAGATAACTAACTCTCCGCCAGGTAATAGGGTTCCAAACCCTGATTCATATCTATCATACGGTCTATCCAATTTACTAAAGATTCTGGCTGCCACATAAGAATGTGTAGCCCCAGAATCAAACAGCACTGAGTAATACGAGTTATTAACAGAAAGCTGACCTGTTACAACTGAGGGGCTGGCATCTGCATCAGCCTGAGTGATGGCGAACACCCTAGCTGGAGTGGGTATCGCCGGAGCCCTCGGTGCCTCTGATCGGAGCTGGGGACAATCCCTCTTGAAGTGTCCGGGCATGCCACAGTGAAAGCATCCCTGACCTTTGCATTCACCCCGATTGTGCCTTTTGCAGCTGGGGACTCGGGATAGGAGAACCGGGTCTCTGCACCACCAGGACGACTACCTTTATTCTGGTTCCCCCGGAACCTCTTGTTCTAACTCGAGCCACCGGATGCAGTGGATGCTCTCCTCTTCTAGTCCATGGCCGAACCACTACTCCCCCTGCTAAAGCCTGATGCAGGAGGGGTAGGAGCCCCGCCACTCGCCGGAGTACTAGCTGACTCTGACATACACCCAACTGCGCCCTCAGCTCGCAGTGCCTTCTCCACCATCTCAGCATAGGTGGTCTTGTCGTCAGTGGTGATCATCAAGTCATGTTTAATTTTCGCATTTAACCCGTCCAGATACTTCTCTTTCTTGCTGAAGTCGGTTGGCACTATACCCGAGGCTAACCTCGCCAACCGGTCGAACAGAGTAGTATATTCTGTCACGCTCATATTCTCCCGCTGGGTCAGGTGGGTGAACTCTTTCCTCTTGGCGCTTCTGACCGCCTCGTTATAATATTTGGCGTTGAAGAGGACCTGGAACCTTTCCCAGGTCATGGTGGTGACGTCATGGATCTGAGACACCATGTCCCACCAGACCAGAGCGTCTTCTTGGAATTGGAAGGTGGCACACACCACTCTGTCATTCCCGGTGACCCCCATAAAATTCAGAATTTTGATGATCACCATTAGCCACTGTTCGGCCTTGATCACATCTGGACCTCCCAGAAAGACCGGAGGTGCTTGCTTCCGGAACCTTCCATACAAAGGTTCCATTCTGTTAGCCGCCACAACTATTTCGGCCTGAGCAGCAGGGGCGGGTGCCACTGGAACTACTGGCACATTCACTGCAGGAGCCCCTTACTGCCTCAATCTCTGAATCTCTAAGTCTTGTTCTTCAATTCTGGCTTGCATTTCAGCAAACCTAACCTTCCAATTCTGGGGTCTCTGATCGGCTTGGGGAGCCTGGGCAGCCTGTGGCGGGTTCTCATCACCCCGACCACGAGCCCTGCCTCTGGGACCTCTACCTCGGTCCCTAGCTGGCGGGGGAAACTAAGCTCCCTGACCTTGATTCGACCCTACCGAATTACCCTGGCTACTGGTAGTCCGCCTGGCGTCCATCTAGTCGGAACCGCATGAAAAACAAAGAGTTGGCACATCAGGTCATGTACAAGGAGAGCTTACTAATACCGCTTAATTTGGAAATTAAAAACGAAACATGCGCCTATTCTACTATCAGGCTACTAACATGCTTCCTATCAGGCTTTTCTTATTTTATAAAAATTAAATAAACTACTAAAGCAATAAAAGCTTACTGAACCGTAGAACGAGCTAACTGCTGATGATGATGATTGTACATGTCGTGACGATCTTCGGAAGACAACCTGGCGGCTCGGATACCAAATTGTAACACCCTAACTAGCATATGCGTATTACGTGATTTTTAAACATACTGTGCAGCTCGTTGCTAATCAACGAGGTTTATGGAAAACGTGATTAATTAAAATTTTTGCTTTTTAATTAAACTTGTAAAATCTTTATACAAAATACTCGGGATCCCGATTAAAAAACCATTTATAAAAGTTTACTATCTATACAACATACTTGTCTCCTAGCGACTAATTACAAAAATAGCCTCGCTGTCCCGATGATCGTACGCTCCAGGCCTAACCGCCCCAACATGTACATTCTTCACCGGCTCGCTCACGGTCCATCAGCTCTAGCCTTGCCCTTACCTACACATAAACATAGCACTGTGAGTCAACAGACTCAGTAAGGAAAGCATAATAATACTCATACATAAATCCTGGTCATGATCAGACACCCATACCCCTCACCATAACCCTAACTACTGTGTCCAACACGATACTGAGTCCTGAACGTTCATAGGGACGGTACTATTGACAAGTAACAACCTAAACTTGGTCGAACTGGTCATACTCCAGCTGCTGGTCATACTCCAGCCTGTACCGATGTATTACAGTATCAGCCTATACTCGGTCGAACTGGTCATACTCCAGCTACTAGTCATACTCTAGCCTGTACCGATGTGATACGTCAAATAGTACGGAACCACCAACCTAAGTATCAGCCTATACTCGGCACACTGGTCATACTCCAGCTGCTAGTCATACTCTAGCCTGTGCCGATGTGATACAGTGTCAGCCTATACTCGGTCATACTGGTCATACTGCAGCTGCTGGTCATACTCCAGCCTATACCGATGTGACACAGTCGGATGGTTCGAAGCCAACATACATATCTAATGTAATCTAACAGGCTTCCTAACATGCACGCTAAACATGTAATCTACATAAGCATACTGTTATACTAATCTTACCTTAATTCCGAATTGGGGTGTGCCTGTCAACCTGACTGGAACTATCTGCGCGGCGGATTACAGGCTCCTAAACCATTAAAATCACAACACTATAAGTGATACGCTAAATCACTTCCCGGGAACTTAAACTAAGAACTTAAAGTTTCCCTATCGATAAAAAGCATGGCAATACCCCAAATAACATCAAAACAAGGAAAACTAGGGTTCCTGAAATTTCCCCAACAGGAATTCGGGTTCTGGCAATTTTCAAAACCCATCCGGAATTCCGGATGCACAACCGGAATTCCGGTTCCTCGCAGGCAGAAAATCAAAAATTCATAACTCAACCAAAACAAATCCAATTAACCTCAAACCTTCCAGACCTGTTCTATATATCCCCTAGAACATTTCTAAAGCAACAAAACCGAGCTTCACACACAGAAACTAAATTCACCATTAAAGGTCAAAGATTGAGTTCTAAACTCAAAACTTGACTAAACAACATAACAAGCATCAAACCTAGATTAGAACTACATAAGCATGCATAAAAACACTTCAGACAACAAACTTAAACTCATGCAATAATCACAGCCACCAAATTCTCAATTTTCTCTTTGAAAACTAAACTTTTGCATAGAAAAGCCATAACTTTACTCAACCCAACTATCATGCATCACAAACAGCTCAAATCAACTCAAATAAACAAGCTTAAATCTCTGAAAACATCAACAACATCCCAGCAACAACAATGACCTAAAACTAAACATGCAACACATCATTTTCATCAAAATTCATCAAGAAAACTTAAAAGGGAAGCTAGAGGAGACATACCAACAACAAGAGGTCAAAATCAATGCAAAAACCAGCTTGAAATCCAAGAGGAAATCCTCTTTTCTTGCTGCTCAAGTGGTCGAAAAGAGAGAGGCAAAGAGAGAGCTTTTCTTTTTAAATTTTTTTAATTTTTTCTAAGTTTGAAAGAAAATGAAATTGAAAGGCACTTAACCCATTTTACTTCAGCCAAAATAATATTTAAATAACATATATTTTCCAATTTATTAAGTCACAAAAAGACAAACTAACAATGGGGCAAAATGACCATTTTGCCCCTTCACACTAAAATCACATAAATAACATTAAAGGGGGTATTTTTGGGAAATTCTAAATTCCTGGCCAATCCCGACATTCCCAATGTCTAATAAACCGTCCCAAACTACTAACATACTAAGTTGTGATTTTACTAAGCCAAACACCGAGTTCCATGTTACCGTGCACCGGAAATGCAAAATTATGAAAACTACTAAATGACATAAAATGCATCTCAGAATTCAATAATAACAGTATAAATAATTATTTAAATAACTATAAATAATTTCCATAATTAAACATGATTAACTGCTAATTTCCAAATTAAACTAAGCGGTCTTTACATCCCTAATGGAGGAGCGTTCATTAGCAAGTTCGCACCGTTTAATCTCGAAAGATAAGTATCTTTGTAAGTTTTTTATATGGTATGGATCACCCTAATGGTGGCGACCATATTTGACTTACAAAATATGAAACAATGGTGGAAGCTCATAAGATAGAATTGCCTTGACTCTCGCCTAAACGGGACAACGCTGAATTCCAATCTTGATCGAATAAAAGGTTGCTAGAATGATTATTATTTTAGATGAGTTGACAACTCTATTCAATGGATGATGCTTTGACTCTCGCCTAAACGGGACACTGTATCAGTTTGTTAAAAACCTTGGAAAATAAACTATGTTAGATTTAGTATTTTTATAACATATGTGATTATTTGTTATTTTCTGAACATGTGTATGAATTTATGAACCAAAACCTTACTTCTGTTTTATTGATGTGTTGTAGTTCCAATATGAATAACCCTCACCGCGATCCTCTCCTAGTTAATATCTTAGCAAAAGAACTCTATAGTGTGAAAATGCATCCTGGTAGTTGCATAAACTCGCACCTGTTGATGAGGAATCTGAAGTTCAAAAGGCAAATCTACTAGGAATTGATTTATCAAGAGAACAATGGGTCCAATTCATTCTTAATAGTCTTCCTCCGGGGTATAATGAATTTGTTGTTTCTTACATGATCAACAATTTCAACTCCTCCGACATGGACAAGCTCGATGCAGAATTATGAGCCCATGAACGGAATCTTATTGCAATGGGTCCTCCTGGGTTTGCAAATCTTAATCAGAGGAAAAGGATTAAGCATGAAGGCTCTAGCAAAGCTGCTTCTTCAAGTACAATTATCAGACATAATCTTCTATGTTCGAATTGTAATAAAAAGGGAAATCAAGAAGAACGATGTCCCCGACTTCTAAACAATTCAAACGAATGTAATGCTTTTGTCTTTGAATCATATGTTTTAGAGAACGACAAATCCACTTGGATTGTTGATTCTGGGTCTACTAACCATGTATGTTCTTCATTGCAGCTGCTTGAAACTTGGGAAAATCTGCTTCCAGAAGAGTTAAAGCTTAAAGTTGGGAATGGCGAGTTAGTGTCGGTCAAAGCTAGAGGAAAAGCCCGCATCAAGTTTCAACAAAGATTTTTAATTTTAAAAAATGTTTTATTTATTCCAAACTTTAGTAGAAACTTGATTAGTGTCTCATGTTTGCAAACACAATCTTATATATTGAATTTTTCGAGCTCTTATTGTTCAATTTCTTGTAATGGATTTCAAATATGTGTTGCTTCCATGGAACAAGGGCTTTATGTTTTAAGACCAAACACACAAATCTCACTAAACAGTGAACTTTTCAATGTAGCTAAACCTAGAAACCTCAAAAGAAAAGAGATGAATAATGATGATCAAACTTATCTATGGCATTTACGTTTAGGTCATAAGGCTTTGATAGACTCAATAGGCTAACCAAAGACGGTCCATTGAAAAATGTCATCTTAGGTCAATTGCCAGTATGCGAGTCCTGCCTGGAAGGAAAAATGACTAAACGTTCTTTCTCTGCAAAGGGAGAGCGTGCCAAACAACCCCTAGGGTTAGTGCATTCTGATGTCTGCGGACCTTTGAATGTAAAAGCCCGAGGTGGTTATGAGTATTTTGTCACTTTGATTGACAATTACTCTAGATATAGTTTTGTTTACCTAATGCAAAAGAAATCTGAAACGTTTGAAAAGTTTCAAGAATTTCATGCTTTGGCTCAAAACAAATTAGGTAAAACATTAAAGATCTTACGAATTAATAGGGGTGGAGAATATATGGATATGCAGTTCAAAGATCATTTAATTGAACTTGGAATTGAATCCCAATATACTGCCCCAGGCACTCCACAACAAAATGGAGTTGCAGAAAGAAGAAATCGCACTCTTTTGGAAATGGTTAGGTCTATGCTGAGTTATTCAACTCTGTCTACGTCCTTCTGGGGATATGCTATACAGATGGCTAATGACATTTTAAATGTTGTTCCATCTAAAGCAGTCCCTAAGACACCCGTCCAACTTTTGAATGGTCGTACACCTACTTTACGCCACTACAGAATTTGGGGGTGTCCTGCTCATGTCTTGAGAAAGAAAGAAGGCAAACTTGAATCATGAACTGAAGTGTGCATGTTTGTCGGAAATTCTAAAGAGACTAGGGGTGGACTATTTTATAGTCACAAGGATAACAAAGTGTTTGTTTCCACAAATGCTACTTTTCTTGAAGAGAACTATATTAAAGACAACAAACCGAAAAGTAAAGTTGTTTTAGAGGAAATGCTTTCAGATATAATTCCTTCCAATGTTCCGTCCTCTTCCACTCAAGAAGAGGACAATCCCACTCACTCAGTCGAACCTACTGAGAAAACTACTACCAAAGTTCCTGTTCAGAAGATCACCGCTCCTCGTCGTAGTGGGAGGGTTTCAACAAAACCAGCTCGTTATGGCTTGGATGGTGAAATCAATATGGTCGTTGGTGACGGTATTGAAGACGACCCATTAACCTATAAACAGGCAATGGCTAGTCCGCAACGGAAACGATGGTCAGCCGGCATGGATTCAGAAATGGATTCAATGAAAAAGAACAAAGTCTGGGAATATGTAGACGCACCTGATGACTATCATCCGATAGGATGCAAGTGGGTTTACAAGAAGAAAAGAGGCGCTGGAGGCGAAGTCGAAACTTTTAAAGCTAGACTTGTAGCCAAGGGTTATACCCAAAGAGAGGGTGTGGACTATGAGGAAACTTTTAGTCCTGTTGCCATGCTCAAATCCATCTGAATTCTTCTCTCCATAGCTGCTGCTTTCGATTATGAAATCTGGCAAATGGATGTCAAGACTGCCTTCCTTAATGGGGTACTTGAAGAAACCATCTATATGGAGCAACCAGAAGGCTATGTTCTTCCAGGGCCAGAAAAGAAAGTTTGCAAATTAAATAGGTCTATCTATGGACTTAAGCAACCTTCTCGCTCATGGAATAAAAGGTTTGATGAAATCATCAAGACCTACGGCTTTCTTCAGAATGAAGATGAACCTTGTGTTTATCAACTCAAGGAAGACCAAGTAGTAGTATTCCTGGTCCTTTATGTTGACGACATTTTGATTATTGGAAACAATATCAAGAAAATGACTCACATCAAGGAATGGATTACACTCAATTCGATATGAAAGATTTGGGTGAAGCAGCCTATGTTCTTGGTATTCAGATTATCAGAAACTGGAAGAACAGATCTCTTACTCTCTCTCAAACGACCTACATTGACAAAGTTTTAGAGAGATTCTCCATGAACAACACCAATGGGGCAAACATGCCTTCTAGATATGGTATTCGTCTATCTAAGGAACAGTCTCATACTGATCCTCACGAGATAGAGGACATGGCGAAAGTTCCCTATGCTTCTGCAGTTGGAAGTCAAATGTATGCAATGTTATGCACTAGACCTGACATCTGCTATGCAGTGGGAATCGTGAGCAGGTATCAGTCTAATCCAGGACAAGAACATTGGAATGCAGTTAAGTATATTCTGAAATACTTAAAGAGTACAAGGAATCTTGTGTTAGTCTACAAGGGTGGTGCTTTAAATCCCATAGGCTATACTGATTCAGATTTCCAAGCATGTCTTGAAGACAGGAAATCTACATCTGGGATGGTGTTTACTCTTGGGGGTGCAGCAGTGGTTTGGAGAAGTGCAAAACAAACCGCGATATCGGACTCGACGATGGAAGCTGAATACATAGCTGCAGCAGAAGCTGCTAAAGAGCTTGTCTAGCTAAGAAAATTCTTCACCAGTATCAGTGTCGTGCCTGGAATGGAAAAGCCTCTGGTCCTACTTTGTGATAATAATGGAGCAATAGCCAATAGTAAGGAACCTCGAAGCCACAAGAGAAGCAAACATATAGAAAGGAAGTATCACATCATCAGAGAATATGTGGAAAGAGGGGATGTACTAGTTGAGAAAGTGGACACAAAAGACAAATTAGCTGATCCATTCACCAAAGTCTTGGTCGTGACTGCATTTGAAAAGCACCATCAGAATTTAGGATTAATTGATATGTACTGATTTGTTTTATATTAGTGCAAGTGGGAGTTTGTTGGGTTTCATGCCTTATATAAAACTCCATTTCAATGTAATCCATTTTATTCAACATCAATAAAGAAACAGAAGTATTTTTCATTCATTTGTGTATGTTTTGGTTCACCTTATCAATTGCTTGTCTATTTGATTTATAAATTCATCTGAAACCCTTTTCACATACTTGATCCTGTTAATTGTGTTGTCAACATATTGGAAAGTAAACATGACTATGTGAATAAAGATTCCTTGATTTATCAGACATAGGGTTTTATTGATATGATAATCTACAACAGAGTTTACTTTCATTTGGAGAAATGCTATGTTCTTTCCAGAGCATTGGTTAAAGTAAAGCTCAGGTTGGATGCATGGAGTATGCATCGGAAGGGA
Source organism: Cannabis sativa (assembly GCF_029168945.1). Lineage (NCBI taxonomy): Eukaryota > Viridiplantae > Streptophyta > Magnoliopsida > Rosales > Cannabaceae > Cannabis > Cannabis sativa. Next base: position 4,920,990 of record NC_083608.1, on the reverse strand, counting down.
CCGATATTGAACTTTGACATAGATTTATTAAACTTACCGTTATATCTATTCAAGTCAATATCGCCTAGTTGATCCTAGATCAAATGATCTTAATCCTGTTATGATTAGGCTAAATCTCAAGAGGTTATTCGCGTTCTTTGATTTGTTAGTTAAGCCTACTTTTGGGTCAGGGTGATACGTACATTTTGGGAACACGTTAGTGCAATTGAGTGGGAGCGCTAACATAAACATGGAATCTATAGCTTCTATCTGGTGAATAGTAAGTAAAGGATGATCTCCTTCGAGCTTGACCAAACGAAAATAAATGGTGGAGTACTCATTTCACATAAGCTGAAATATCATTTATACGTGGTTAAGTGTTTTAAGGATAAAATACATTGTAGGGTGTAACGGTAATCTAATCCCTTTACAGTGTAGATCATTCGTATAGAGGATCATTGATCAAATTAGGATTATAACAATGGATAACTAATGATGTGTCTATATGGTGGAACATATAGAGCATTCTATATACTGAGAGTGCAATTCTAAGTTCTATGCGTGGATTCAACGAAGAGTTAATAAGTTAGTGAATTTAGGTTATAAATTCTTGATCTGCTTATTGGAAGCTCGGTTATATAGACCCATGGTCCCGCCACTAGTTGAGATAATATTGCTTGTAAGACTCATATAATTGGTTTTGATTAATCAATTATAATTCTCAATTTAGACTATGTCTATTTGTGAATTTTTCACTAAGTAAGGGCAAAATTGTAAAGAAAGAGTTTTTAGGGCATATTTGTTAATTATGATACTTTGTATGGTTCAATTAATAAATATGATAAATGACAATATGATTTAATAATTATTTATAGTTATTAAATAATTAGAATTGGCATTTAAATGGTTGAATTTGAAAATTGGCGTTTTTAAGAAAATGAGATGCAGAAATGATAAAACTACAAAATTGCAAAAAGTGAGGCCCAAATCCACATAGCCATGGCCGGCCACTTTTATAGGCTTTGTCATCTGATATTTTCATTAGTTTAATGCCAAATAATTCAAATCTAACCCTAGTGGAATGCTATAAATAAGTGAAGGCTTCAGGAAAATTACACTTTCATTCAGAGAAAAACCTGAGCCTTCTCTTTCTAAAACCCTAGCCGCCACTTTAAACTGTATTCTTCCCTCTTGAATTTCAAACCACTTAGTGATTAAAGTAGTACCCACACACAGCAAGTGATACCTCAATCATAGTGAGGAAGATCGTGAAGAAAGACATTCAACAAGAAGGAGTTTTCAGCACTAAAGAAGGAGAGAAAGAGATCCAGGTTCAAATCTTGATAATACTCTGCGACAGAAAGGATACAAGGGTTAGAGATCTGAACGGAAGGAGACATTTTATTCCGGTGCACCCAATGTAAGGTTTCTAATACTTTATATGTGTTTATTTCATAATCGTTTTAGAAGTTCATATTTAGGGTGTTAATCAACATACTTGTGAGTAGATCTAAGATCCTGGTAAAATAATTTCCAACAACCCAGACTCGGACTCGGACCCAAACCCTAACCTAGACCCAGACCCATACCCTAGACCGGGCTCTACGTCTGAGTTTACGTTTAAGTCTAGGAACTAGAATCTGACTAGGGCCTAGACCCACACCCGGACCGGGACGCGGACCCGAATGAAAAGTCAGATCAGGACTCGGGACACGAATTTGAACCCAAACACGGACTTTGACCCAGACCGGGATTGGAGACTAAGACCTGGACCAAGGACCCAAACATAGATTGGGGACTCAAACTAAAATTACAACCATAATTGGGACCCATGACTAGGACTAGGACCAAAGACCCGACCCCGGTCTCTGTCTTAGACCCAGATTCGAACACGTACATGGCCTGGGACCCAAGATCCGAATCAAAACGAGACTGGGACCCAAGATATGGATCTAGATGTTGACCCATGACCCGGGGCTTTGACCTAACCTGTAGTCAGTGTCTAAATCTTGGAATTGTACCAAGGCCCCAACCTGGAACAATTTCCAAACCAGGACCCAAACCAGACTTAGACCTGCAACCCAAAATTAGAACAAGAACTGAAATTAGGACCTTAGAATAGGAATTGGACCTCGACCAAAAACTAGATCTAGACGCAGAACCGAACACGAACCTGGTGTTGGGTTTTATGCCCTAAATAAAACTCTTTACAATCTGATTAGTTATCAATATAAGAAATTTGAAGTGATTGATGTTTGCATGAATTTTACATGCTAATGGTTTAATATGTTTATTACATTCATACACACAAAATCAGTTAAATCCAGATCATATGTTTATTCACAATTACAGTATCGTCAACACAGTGGAATGTGATTGTGATCATATGAATCAAAAGTTTTGGTCCCTGTTTCATCAGTGTTATTGGATTTACACTGATGTGATAATCAGCGATGATGTATACTTACACTTGGAGTAAGTGTTACGTTCTTTCCAGGACATTAGTAAAGTATACTAGTTTCGAATGTATGGAGTATACATTGGACTGGACCGATATTGCAACTAAGTTAAGATATTACAAACTTACCGTTATACATATCTTTCCAAGTCAATATCAGTAGTTGATCTTAAGATTAAAAGAATCTAAATCCTGATATGCTTAGGCTCAACTCAGGAGTGCTATTCATGTTCTTAGATTTATTAGTTAAGCCTACTTTTGGGTCAGGGTGATACGTATATTTTGGGAACATGATAGTATGATTGAGTGGGAGTGTTGAACATAAATATGGAATCTATAGCTTCTACTGGTGTATAGAAGTCAAGTGATGATTCCCTTCGAGCATAGCAAATAGAAAGTAAATGGATGAGCTCTTGTTTAACTGACTAATTATTAGATCACTAAAGAAATCCCATCTCGATGTAAATCGTCTATATAGAGGATCTTTAAATCACAATAAGATTATAACAATGGTTAAATGAGATAGTATATTGATATCGTGGAACATACAATATGCTCTATATAAGTCTGAGAGTGCAATTCTAAGTTCTAAGAGTGGATTCAACGAAGAATTAATAAGTAGGAATTTACTTGGTAAATTTGGTTCACTTATTGGAAGCTCAGCATATAGATCCATGGTCCCCATTCTAGTTGAGAACATTCTGCTTGTAAGACTCATTAATTGATTCGTGATTGATCAATTATAATTCTAAAGTTAGACTATGTCTAATTTTATGAATTTTCACTAAGCAGGGGTGAAATTGTAAAGAAAAGAGTTTTCTGGGTTTATTTATTTATTAATGGACTTTATATGTCTAATTATTAATTAAATTAAATGACAATATTATTTAATAATCTATTTTAGTTATTAAATAATTAGTTTTGGCATTTAAAAGGTTAGAATTGGAAAATTTGCATTTTTGAGAAAATAGAGATAAAATTTGATAAAACTGCAAAATTAAGTGAGGCCCATTAACACACCATGGCCGGCCACTTAAGTTAGTTTTTCAAATTAATATTTTCATTATTTTAATGCCAAATAAATCCTAACCTAGACCTAGCAGTTGCCTATAAATAGAAAGTGATGGCTCAGTCAAATCACAAGTTTTTGAATAACCTTTTCTGACAGAAATTTCTCTCTTCAGAAAAACTGAGCCTTCCCCACTTTCTATACTTGGCCGAAATCCCTCTCTCTTTTCCCTTCATCTTTTTCGTGACCCTAGTGAAAGAGTAAGTGCCCACACACAGCAAGCAGTAACTCAATCATATATTGGAAGACTGTGAAGGATCAAACTTGAAGAAGAAGGACATTTGGGCTAAGATCTTGATTATACTCTGCTACAGAAAGGAATCAAGGGTTAGAGATCTGAGTGGAAGGAGACATTAATTCCGCTGCATCAATGTAAGGTTTTCTGAACTTTATATGTGTTTAATTTATCGTTTTAGAAAGTTCATATTTAGGGTGTTTAAACAACATACTTGTGAGTAGATCTAAGATCCTGGTAAAATAATTTCCAACAACTGGCCTCAGAGCCATGGTAATTGATTTACTTACATGAAATTTGGACTTTAAAACGATTGTTTGTTTGTTTTTGGATGGTATGATGTTGTATTGAGTGTTATTTGATGATTGATTAATGTTTGGAAATTTCGTGAAAAATAATTGCGATTCTGTCTCTGGCATTTTTTTTCTTGGATAGTATGAGAAAAATTAAGCAAGTTAGCCTTTTACATAACTCAATTTCGATTTTATTTGAATTAGTTATGAATTTTTGAAGATTTGAAAAAATCGGGGCTGTGCTGAAATTTTCCTGCGATCGCAAATTTGTCCGTACAGTTCACAATTTTTTCGTTTTTCTTCAATTTTTCATACTTTTTCATGGAATTAACTTCCGATTTTTTGTATAGTTTTGTATATATACTATTACTATTCCTAATTCAATTCTAATTATCCTTTTGAATTAATTTAATATTTTTTAATTTTAATTCAAGATATTAGTGTAATTTGAATTTGAATAGAATTAGTATCTATCTTCTTGCTTAAAAATCTATCTTATTTTAAAATTTGATTATATCTTATCTTATTTTTAAATTTAAGGTCAGATTTTATAAATATTTTTTTTAAAATCAAATCTTTTTTAGATATTTTGACGTTATTTAAATTTAAAATAAGATATTTATAATCATGTAATTTTAAATAGATGTAAGATATTTTGCTAACTTTTAAATTTTGTTATTTTATTTATTTAAATTAAATTTAAAATCGGATAAGATATTACATTTATCTTTTCTAATTTTTATTTAATTTTTATTTTTAAAATAACATTTAATTTTTTAAAAGTAGTTAGCAAATTTTGAAATGATATTTAGGTTGGTTGAAACCTAATTTTTCAAAAAGTAGGTTTAATTTTAAATATTTTTTTAATTTTTGAAATTTAAATATTTTGTTTTATTGTTTCCGAAATTTTAAAAAAATATATATTTTTTTTATTTTTTATTTTTTCGAAAAAATAATTTTTTTTATTTAATTATTTATTTTTCGAAATTATTTATTTAAAATTAAATAAATCCTACTTCCAACTATCCAACTAACCTTGTTGCAGGAGTATGTGGTTTTAGCTTGTGTGTAAGTTTTTAAAACCTATTATTACTTGATTGCAAATAGCCATGGTTACTTTTGCCAGATCTAATGATCTGATGGCTCCCTTGGTCAAGTTAATAGTTTGTAACAGGTAAATTTTACAAGGGAATTTTGATTTTATATGCTTAAATAATTAAAAAATTTTATTATTATACCAAAAATTTACACCATAAAAAAACTATACTTTTTTTTTTCAAAACCCCAAAAATACCCCCCTCACAATTCTCTCTCTCTCTGCATCATCTTTCTCTCTCTATCTCTCTCAGCCAACTCTCTCTCTCTCTCTCAACTCACAGTCGACCCCAACGCCACCCGAACCCAAACCCCATCCCCATCGGACCCAAACGCCACCCACTCTCGGACCCAAACGCCACCCACTCTCGGACCGAAACCCACTCTTTCTTCCTCTCTCTCTCTCAAATCGCAGAACAAAAAAAAAAAAGTTTCAGAGCCGATGGTCGGACCTTGGGGTCCGACCAATCGGACCCATCGGACCCCAAGGTCCGACCATCGGACCTTTCTCTTCCTCTCTCTCTCAAATCGCAGAAAGAAAAAAAAATAAAAACGTTTCACAGCCTGGTTGGACCTTGGGGCCCGATGGGGTCCGACCAATCGGACCCATCGGACCCCAAGGTCCGACCATCGGACCTCTTTCTTCCTCTCTCTCTCAAATCGCAGAAAAAAAAAAAGTTTCAGAGCCCGATGGTCAGACCTTGGGGTCCGATGGGGTCCGATTGGTCGGACCCCATCGGACCCCAAGGTCCGACCATCAGACCTCTTTCTTCCTCTCTCTGAAATCTGAAGGAAAGAAAAAAAAAAAAAAGAAAAGTCCCACAGCCGAAGGTTTCGTGGGTGGCGTTTGGGTCCGAGAGTGGGTGGCGTTTGGGTCCGATGGGGATGGGGTTTGGGTTCGGGTGGCGTTGGGGTCGACTGTGAGTTGAGAGAGAGAGAGAGAGAGAGTTGGCTGAGAGAGATAGAGAGAGAGAGAGACTTGTGAGGGGGGTATTTTTGGGGTTTTGAAAAAAAAAAGTATAGTTTTTTTATGGTGTAAATTTTTGGTATAATAATAAAATTTTTTAATTATTTAAGCATATAAAATCAAATTTCCCTTTTACAATCTTCTTTCATCTGTGTATGACCTACCAACATGATAGGATCCATCCAAAGTGTGCCTGTGTGAGCCTATATGTTTATTTTGTTTTAATATAGATACATATAGGTTGTTGCTAAATAAAATGTCACACCATGATAGATTTTATTTAGGTCCATTTAGTTATTGGACCTATTCAATTAATAACAGTTATTTATCTTAAGGTTAAATTCCTCTCTTTTGGGCCTTGTGTGAGAGTTGGGAGCCATAGAAGTGGGTACGACATACTGAACCCAGCACCCCCTCACATGAACTACCCCAATTGTGAAGGCCCATTTGCCTGATTTAAATAACTGTACTAGGTTAATTATATTAGTTTGACCTAATAAAATTGAATTAGCAACATAATTAACTTTTAAAATATATGAAAATTTATTTTTCATTTTAATATTTTAAAGTTAATTTTAAGAAAAACACTTTTAGTTTAGATATTATTTCTAGACAAACTATTTGTATTTTTCTTGTATTTAATTAAATATAGAATTTTAACTAACTAAGATTCTTTCTGGAGCTTATTTAATTAAATATTCCTATTTAAGTTATAAATTAGTTGTATCAACTGATTTTTCTTATCTAACTTAAATTTGAATATTTGATTTAAATTTTAAATCAAGTTGAGGAATCCTAGGCATTAGTTATTAAAGATTCTGAAGATATTTTTTAAGTTAATATCTTTTCAAATATTAACTTAAAATGGAATATTTTAGATATTTTTTGGTTAATATCTTTTCAAATATTAACCTTAAAAGATATCTTCAAATTAAGTGGTTACAACTTATTTTTTGATATTTAATTAAATCTAAATTTGAAATTATTTAAGTTTTAGATTTTTTCTATATAACTTAAATTAGATATTTTTCAATTTTTTTTTTTTTTGAAAAGATACTTAGTCAAATAAGATATTTTCTAGATAGTAATTTCTAGACTACTTAATATTTCTAATATTTAAATAGGGAAATATTATACTTTGTGAAATTAATTATTTAAATAATTAATTTGGGTACAATTTTATTAAGTATATTTTTCCTAGTATTAAATAGAAATTAATAATTAAGCCTTCTCTACACTTAATTATTATTTCTTGAATTTAATACATTTAATTAACTTGAAGAATCTAAATATCTAAGTTGATTTTCATCATGATACTTAAATATTTATTGATTTTTCATGACACTTAATTAAATAGAAAATTATTTTTAGGTTGAAATTTAATTTTTTCAACTTAAATTTAAATAATTTTCAATATATATTTTTCTTTATTTTATTAATCAATTTCGAAATTTGCATTTTAATTATGCAATATTTTCGAATTTTTATCTTGAAAAATAGATTGAGTTGTAAATTAATTATTTATTTTAATTAATTCTTGGACCAACTCAAGTCAATGATTTTTTTCATTTAATTGATTAATTTAAAATAAATGAATTTAAAATATATATATTATTAGAAATTGTATTAACTAGTCAAAAGAAAATCTAGATAGGTGATATTTTTGCTTGAAGTATTTCTTTTCTAATTTTATTATTTTCGAAAATAGTATATTTCTTTTATATACTTTCAATTTTCGATCTCAATAAATATATTCTCAAAGGAAATTTTTTAGTTGCTAATTATTTCATTTAATTCAACTTAAATTAATTTCCTTAATATTTATATTTAAGATTATTACTAAGATGGAAATAATTAATTTTATTTCAATCACCATCTAAGTATAATTTTATAAATATTATATTAAATTCTTATTTTTGAATTTTAATTCTTATTTTTGAATTTAATGAGATTTATTTATTAGAATAATAAAGAAAATACATTTTAAATAATGAGCTTTATTATTATTAAGATATTCGATCTCCATTGTGGGTTTTACACCGCGTTTGTTTTAGTGAGTAATCCTCCCTAATGGAGGAACGTTCATTAGCAATTTCGCACCGTTTAATCTCGCATGATAAGTGGTTTGTAAGTGTTTTATATGGTATAGATCACCCTAATGGTGGCGACCATATTTGACTTGCAAATTGCAAAACAATGGTAGAAGCTCATGAGATAGAATAGCCTTGACTCTCGCCTAAACGGGACAACGCTGGATTCCAATCTTGATCGAATAAAAGGTTGCTAGAATGTTTAACATTTTAGATGAGCTGACAACTCTATTCAATGGATGGTAGCTTTGACTCTCGCCTAAACGGGACACTGATATCAGTTTGTTGAAAACCTTGGAAATTATTTAGGATTGAATTTTTAAGTATTTTCTCATATCATTCCTACTTGCTATGTGCTTATAATTTCTGAATTGATTTTGTGTTAAACCATTATTAATTTCTATTTGTTGATTTCTATTATTTTGTAGTATCCTGTTTTGTCAAAATGAATCCCATGTTATCACTGTTGACTGAAAATAAGCTGAATGGATCTAACTTCAATAAATGGAATGAGAACATTAATATTGCTCTCATAGGAGAAAGTGCCTTGTTTGTTTTAACTGAGCCGTCACCTGAAGTGCCTGGGGATAATGCATCCAAAGCTGTGAAAGAAAAGTATGAGCGTTGCGTAAAGCAAATGACAAAGCTCTATACTTTATGCTTTCTAGCATGGTTGACACCCTCAAAACTCGGTTTTCTAGAACCGAGAAGGCTGCTGAAGTTATGACGAAGTTGAATGAACTATTCGGTAAGGCATCACTTCAGTCACGCTTTGACGCGACTAAGAAGTACATTAACGCACGGATGGAACCTCATAAAAACGTGCGTGATCATGTTCTCCTCATGTCCAGTTATTTCCAAGAAGCCCAGGATCATGGTGCTGAAATGGATAGTGCTACTCAAGTAAGTCTTATCTTGAATAGCCTAACTCCAGCATTTCTACCATACACATCAAATTATGTCATGAATAAGAAGGAAATTGACTTTCATGAATTAGTCAATGACCTTCAAACTTATGAAAATTTGATTGGAGGACCCAAGAAGAAAGGGAGTAAACCTCACAATCCTGGGAATGGTAATGGGACGATCAAACCTGAAGCAAATGTTGCATCTGCTTCAAAGCCCAAATCGAAGAGGAAGTGGCACAACACTAAGAAGCGAACAAAAGCCAATAAAAAGGCTGCTCCTTCCGGTGATGCTACACTTAAAGGAAAGTGTTTCTACTGCAATGAGAAAGGTCATTGGAAACCCCAATGTCCTAAACTTCTTGCAAAGAAACAAGGTATTTCCATTATAAACTTTAAGAGTTTTAGTGAATTATTATCCAATTGGATTTATGATTCTGGACTAGCTTTGTTTATTTGTTTTCTTCTTCTAGGCCAAGCTACTTGAACTCAAATGAGTTCGATCAGAAAGCTGACCAAAGGGTAAAATCGTCCAGATGAAGATGAAGCTCTTCAATTTGAATTAATTGTTTTAGTTTAAAGACAATTTGGATTTCAAATCTTAGTTAGGGATATTTATCCCTGTTTTTCTCATATTGTTGCAATATTTTTTTTTTATTAATAAAGTTTTATTTTCGAAATCACCATTGCAATTATGAGATTGAGCTTCATTTATTTTATCTTCATCAATTATTACCACATTATATTTGTATGTTTGTATGTGTAAGTGTTTTTATTATTGATGCAAATTCTATAATATTTACAACTCTTCATAGAGTTATATTATATAAACACTAGAAATTATTTCTATGTTTATCAATAATTGTTAGTTCTCAAACAATTATTAAGAATTTGTTTAATAAAAGGATCTTATGATCTGATAGGGGTGGAGAAAAGTTAAGAAAACTATGCAGTTCAACGATCTTTTATATCTAATGAACTCTGGATAGTATTCAACTCCACATAAACTCTATCACACTAAGAGAATCATGATCTTTACAACCTTTAGGGGTGGATCATAATCTCTATATACTTAGGGGTGGAGGTTATCCACAAGTACCCTATATGTATATTCTTAGGGGTGCAGTCTATTCCACAATTCCCTATGAAACACATATCTTCTTTAAACATGGAAGTAATATAATGAGTCAGCTATTGTCAATATAAATTCTTGATCTTGATTGTATGTTCCATTTCGTTTTTACTGTTATAAGTAAAAGTTTGACACCTTTGAAAGTTCTTTGTTAAAGTTTCACACTACCTTAATTGAGTCGGAGAATTTTGAAACTCTATACCCATCTTCATTAGGTTGATACTTGTGATAGGTACTTAAGAACATTACTGAAAAGCAAATCTAACCATTCACATGGATAGGAATAGCTTATCAGAATTATGAGAATAAGATAAAGAACTCTAGTTCAGTCCATTCGAATGACTTGAACCAAGAATTCTTAATCCTCATAAAATTTGATGGTATCTTAATTTTGATTACTTTATCTCTGGCATGTATTTTTCACTTCAAATACTAGTCTGCTATGTTGATGACTTAGTCTTGACTTAAAGTTTCAGACTAATACAAAAGTCACAACTAGGTAACTCTCCAAACAATCAGAGGTTAAAAGTATTATTTAACCAGACATCTGCTATTGACTGGGAGCTATCTGAGATGTAATCAAATAGGGAACATTAGAAGATATTCAACAAGGATTTATGAAAGTGATCTATATGTTAGATATTAAGGATCTGTGTATCAGTTTTCCTTGTATCTCACCATCTAATTTCGATTTATATAAGATGGTGCTTACTTTGGGGGTGGAGGAATTATTGAATAATAATTCAAGCTCTACCAGAGAAGAATTGTAACTTTGTCTATTCGAAAATACCAGAAAGTTATATCATTGAAGAAAAGTCTACACTGTATTATCTCAATTACATATTTTAAAATATGAGAGATATGTCTTCTGTTTATTCAGATGCACTTTTAAAACAGTAAAGATTTCAGTATCCCTTGATGAGTAAAGCATATAGTAAAGGATGTTTCATAAGAGTTTTTATGAACTAGTTCCAGAAGTTTGGGTGGTTTCAAATATACTACACTTGATCTGAAGATCAAGACATCAGATTGACCTATTTGCACAGTTTGTTTTATATTAGTGCAAGTGGGAGTTTGTTGGGTTTTATGCCCTAAATAAAACTCTTTACAATCTGATTAGTTATCAATATAAGAAATTTGAAGTGATTGATGTTTGCATGAATTTTACATGCTAATGGTTTAATATGTTTATTACATTCATACACACAAAATCAGTTAAATCCAGATCATATGTTTATTCACAATTACAGTATCGTCAACACAGTGGAATGTGATTGTGATCATATGAATCAAAAGTTTTGGTCCCTGTTTCATCAGTGTTATTGGATTTACACTGATGTGATAATCAGCGATGATGTATACTTACACTTGGAGTAAGTGTTACGTTCTTTCCAGGACATTAGTAAAGTATACTAGTTTCGAATGTATGGAGTATACATTGGACTGGACCGATATTGCAACTAAGTTAAGATATTACAAACTTACCGTTATACATATCTTTCCAAGTCAATATCAGTAGTTGATCTTAAGATTAAAAGAATCTAAATCCTGATATGCTTAGGCTCAACTCAGGAGTGCTATTCATGTTCTTAGATTTATTAGTTAAGCCTACTTTTGGGTCAGGGTGATACGTATATTTTGGGAACATGATAGTATGATTGAGTGGGAGTGTTGAACATAAATATGGAATCTATAGCTTCTACTGGTGTATAGAAGTCAAGTGATGATTCCCTTCGAGCATAGCAAATAGAAAGTAAATGGATGAGCTCTTGTTTAACTGACTAATTATTAGATCACTAAACACCATTTACAGGTAGCTAAGTGTTTTAAGGGGCAAAATACATTGAGGGGTGAGAACGGTAAAGAAATCCCATCTCGATGTAAATCATCTATATAGCGGATCTTTAAATCACAATAAGATTATAACAATGGTTAAATGAGATAGTATATTGATATCGTGGAACATACAATATGCTCTATATAAGTCTGAGAGTGCAATTCTAAGTTCTAAGAGTGGATTCAACGAAGAATTAATAAGTAGGAATTTACTTCGTAAATTTGGTTCACTTATTGGAAGCTCAGCATATAGATCCATGGTCCCCATTCTAGTTGAGAACATTCTGCTTGTAAGACTCATTAATTGATTCGTGATTGATCAATTATAATCTAAAGTTAGACTATGTCTAATTTTATGAATTTTCACTAAGCAGGGGTGAAATTGTAAAGAAAAGAGTTTTCTAGGTTTATTTATTTATTAATGGACTTTATATGTCTAATTAATAATTAAATTAAATGACAATATTATTTAATAATCTATTTTAGTTATTAAATAATTAGTTTTGGCATTTAAAAGGTTAGAATTGGAAAATTGGCATTTTTGAGAAAATAGAGATAAAATTTGATAAAACTGCAAAATTAAGTGAGGCCCATTAACACACCATGGCCGGCCACTTAAGTTAGTTTTTCAAATTAATATTTTCATTATTTTAATGCCAAATAAATCCTAACCTAGACCTAGTAGTTGCCTATAAATAGAAAGTGATGGCTCAGTCAAATCACAAGTTTTTGAATAACCTTTTATGACAGAAATTTCTCTCTTTAGAAAAACTGAGCGTTCCCCACTTTCTATACTTGGCCGAAATCCCTCTCTCTTTTCCCTTCATCTTTTTCGTGACCCTAGTGAAAGAGTAAGTGCCCACACATAGCAAGCAGTAACTCAATCATAGATTGGAAGACTGTGAAGGATCAAACTTGAAGAAGAAGGACATTCGGGCTCAGATGTTGATTATACTCTGCTACACAAAGGAATCAAGGGTTAGAGAGATGAGTGGAAGGAGACATTAATTTCACTGCATCAATGTAAGGTTTTCTTAACTTTATATGTGTTTAATTTATCGTTTTAGAAAGTTCATATTTAGGGTGTTTAAACAACATACTTGTGAGTAGATCTAAGATCCTGGTAAAATAATTTCCAACACCTGGACCCAGGCCGGGATCGATACCCGGACCCCGACCTGAACCCGAACCGAGACTTGTGCCAGGACCTGCGACCCAGAACTCGGAACAAAATACCCATGACTCAGGAACTAGACCAGAACCAGACCCGTATCAAAACCCGGACCTAGACCCTGACCTAGAACAAGACCATGACCCAGACCTAGACCCAGACAAAGACTGAGACCTGGACCTCGACCAAGACCTAGACCCAGACTCGGACTAGGACCCGGGCTCGTACTAGAACTCGAACTCGAACCCAGGACTTGTACCCAGACTGAGATCAGGACGAAGACCCAGACCTGGACTAGGACTAACACCTACACCTTGATTGGGACTAGAACCTGGATTGGGACCGGGACAGGGACTAGGACCCAGGACCCGGTACTTGGACCTAAGACCTGAGAACAGAACCGTGACCCAGACCTAGACCAGGCCAAGACCCAAGACAAGGACAAGTACCGAACACTGACCGAGATCTGCACTCAAACTGGGACCATAACTTCATATCCATATTCCATATCAAACGGAGTCTGTTCGGTTGCCATTTTCTCAGTTGTTCGATTTTACCATTGAACTTCAGGAAGTTCTTTCGGCCAATTTCCTTTGGCATCTTCGAGTCTTTTCTTTAGTGTATCCTTTAGGGTCTTGTTGACTGCTTTAAGTTGACCATTTGCTTGGGGATGCGCCACTACGGAAAAGCTTTTGATGATACCATGGTTCGCACAAAAATTAGTGAAGGACTGGCTGTCAAACTGCTTGCCATTATCCGAAACTATTTTGTACGACAATCCGAACTGGCAGATTATGTTCTTCATAATAAAGTCTTGAACTTTCTTGGATGTAATGGTTGCAAGTGGTTCGGCTTCCGTCCACTTAGTGAAGTAATCAACCGCTACTACTGTATACTACACTCCTCCTTTGCCTTTGGGTAATTGTCCGATCAGGTTAATTCCCCAAATGGCGAAAGGCCACGGACTTTGCATCTGAGTTAACTCGTTGGGCAGAGCTCGAGGTGAAAATCTCTGACATTTGTCACATTTTTTAACATGGGTCGTTGAATCTTTAATCATTGTCAGCCAGAAATAACCTTGCCTTATAATTTTCTTAGATAAACTCTGCCCGGCGGCATGATTTCCACAGAATCCATCGTACACCTCAGAAGAAGTCGTGTAGCTTCTTCTTGAGGAACACATTTGAGCAACAACATAGAGAATCCTCTTCTGTACATAATTCCCTGTACTATGATATACCGTGCTGCCTTCCTTCTCATCTTTTGAGCTTCATTTCGATTATTTGGGAGTTCCCCAGTGTTGAGGTAGGCTGCTATCGGTGTCATCCAATTTGGGGAAGTATAAATCATTTTGATCTCTTCCGGGCCAGTGATGCTAGGCTCTTCGAGGAACTGGATAGGAACCAAGTTTGCCTTATCACTTACATTACTGCTTGCCAATCGAGCTAACGCGTCTGCAGTTGTGTTTTCTTCCCTTGGAATTTTTCTGAGATAGTAGCTTTTGAACTGTGCGAGCAGGTCCTGTATTTTGCTCAGATATGCTATCATCTTTTCTCCTCAAGCCTCGTATTCTCCAAATACATGATTTACAACCAGCTGTGAATCACTACAGATTTCAATGCGTTCGGCTTTCATCTCCCGGGCTAATTTTAGGCCAGCGATTAAAGCTTCATACTAGGCTTCATTATTAGATGCCTTGAATCAAAATTTGACTGCAGCGTGCAAGTGTTGCCCCCCCAGGCGTGACAAGGGCAATTGCTGGACCAAATAGTTGATCTGTAGCCGACCCGTCCACGTGTAGTTTCCAAGTCAGCTTGTCTTCACTGTTACTTGGCTGGGATGTTTGTACCGGCTCGTGTAGTTTCTAGTATGCTTTCTTCTTTGCCTGTGCATTCTACGACAAAGTCTGCTAGGGCCTGGCCTTTGATTGCTGTACGGGGTTGGAAGGTAATTTCGTACTGACCCAGCTCCACTGCCCACTTGAGTAGCCGTCCAGAGGCGCCTTACTTTTGTAATATTTGGAGTAATGGTTGGTCAGTATACACCCGAACAGGATGAGCTTGAAAATAGGGCCTTAACTTCCTTATGGCTAGAATAAGGTAGTAAGAAAGTTTCTCTATCAATGGGTATCGGCCTTCGGCCTCAACGAGTCTTTTACTGATGTAATGGATCGGGGGTTGTATGTTCTTCTCTTCTCTGATCAACATGGCACTTACAGCGTGCTCCGTGACAGCTAAGTATATTCCAAGTTCTTCTCCGTTTAGAGGTTCGAGAGTACGGGAGATTTTACGAGTTGCATTTTTAGCTCCTGAAAAGCTTTTTCAGATTCCTTCCTCCACTCGAATTGCTTATTTCCTCGTAGGATGTTGAAGAATGGGACACACTTGTCTGTTGATTTTGAAACAAATTTGCTGAGTGCAGCGATCCAACCAGTCAAACTTTGCACTTCCTTGGTTCTTGTTGGCGACTTCATATCCAGGAGGGCTTGAATCTTCTCTGGATTGGCTTTGATTCCTCGAGCATTGACAATGAAGCCTAGAAACTGTCCTACGATGACTCCAAAGGAGCACTTTACGGGATTTAGTTTCATGTTGTACTTCTTGAGGACTTTAAAGCATTTGTCCAGGTCATCTATGTGCCCCCTAGCCTTCCTCGATTTGACGAGCATGTCATCGACATACACTTCCATGTTTCGCCCGATCTGGTCTTTAAACATTTTTCTTACCAATCTTTGGTATGTTGCTCCAGCATTTTTTAGACCAAACGACATTACTCTGTAGCAATATAGACTCATATCTGTTTGTAAACTTGTATGTTCTTGGTTTGGTAGATGCATTTTGATTTGATTGTACCCCGAGTAAGCATCCGTGAAGCTTAATATTTCATGCCCTGTTGTTGCAATCACGAGCTGATTGATTCCTAGAAGTGGAAACAGTC
The DNA here is from genome assembly GCF_029168945.1 of Cannabis sativa. NCBI lineage: Eukaryota > Viridiplantae > Streptophyta > Magnoliopsida > Rosales > Cannabaceae > Cannabis > Cannabis sativa. The sequence continues at coordinate 4,904,823 of NC_083608.1, read as the reverse complement.
CATGAAATCAATACACACTCGCCATTTTTTGTTTGGCTTGGGAACGAGTACGGGATTTGCAACCCAAGCTGAGTAGAAAGCTTCAATTATGAAATTATTGTTGCGTAGCTTTTCTACTTATTCTTTTCGGGCTAGTGCTCGCTCTTTGTCAAATAGCCTTCGCTTTTGTTGAATTGGTCGGAAGTTGGGATCAATATTTAGGACGTGCGAAATGATAGAAGGATCAATTCCGACCATATCCTCATGCGACCAAGCAAAAACGTCCAGGTTTGCTCTCAGAAATTTTATCAATGATGATTTTACTTCGAGAAGCAAACCTTTTCTGATTTTTAGCTTTTTGGTCGGGATATCTAGATCGATCTCGATATCATCTAATTCTTCCATAGGTCCAACATTGCTGTTTGGGTCCCCAATTCGAGGATCAATATCTTCATCCCCGCCTTGGGAAACTCCCTACTTGGAAATGTTTTTTCCCTTGTCTGTGCTCTGGCTGGAGGATACTTCCTTCTTAGCCTTGGCCACTGCAAGGACACCCTACCCCATTCTTCGTTGGAAACTTCAGGCATGAGTGGAATATCGATGTGATAGCCTTTAAGTCATACGAAGTTGGTAGGCCTAGCATGACGTTAAAGGCTGAAGGAACATCTAATACCAGAAATTGTGCCATAATAGTCATGCTCGTTGGAGGTTGCCCAACTGTGAGGGGTAGGCGAATTTGCCCTAGAGGTTCAACTCCTTGACTAGAGAAACCATGCACTGGCAGGAGATAAGGAGTTAGATCTTTGAGCTGGAGCCCCATCTTTTCATAGGCCATCTTGAATAAGTTGTTGGAAGAGGCTCCATTATCTATCATTATTTTGGCCACCATCTTGTTGGCTATCTGGACCTCTACGACCAATGGTTTTTTTATGGGGAAACCTGATTTTGACAGCATCTTCGTCGTTGAAGGTTATGGTAGGCCCTCCTGCACGTGGGATTTTAGACTTTCTTTCTTCAACGGCCGGGATCACTTCTTCTTGCTCTTGCTGTGCTGTTCGAGCCTCTAATGATGACTTGCAGATGTCCATCTACCGGTGGAGGTAGCCGTTGGAAATTATTTTACCAGGATCTAGATTTACTAACAAGTATGTTTGATTAACACCCTAATATGAATTCTAAAACAATGAAAATAAACACATATAAAGTTAGAAAACCTTACAGTGGGTGCAGCGGAATAATATGACTCTTTCCATTCAGATCTCTAGCCCATGATTCCTTTCTGTAGCAGAGCATAATCAAGATCTGAATCTGGATCTTCTTTTCTCCTTCTTTGATGCAGATTTTCCATAGTCTTCCATACTATGATTGATATACCACTTGATGTGTGTGGGCACTACTCATCACTCAAGGATTTCGAAATTTAGAGAGAAAAAAAGAGAGAAGAAGGTGGCGTGTGGCCTTTTCTGAAGGAAACAATGTGTGAAGTTGTGTGTTTCCTGAAGCCAACACTTTCTTTTTATAGAATTCCCTCTAGGTTTAGGTTAGAATTGTGTGGCATTAAAATAATGAAAAAATAAAATAAAATGGTAAAGGCCTATGCATAGTGGGCGGCCAGAATAGGAAATTGGGCCTCACTTTGCAACTTTCCCATTTTGTTATTTTTCATTCCCACTTTCTCAAAAATGCCAATTTGCCAATTGAACCATTCAAATGCCAATTCTACTTATTTAATAACTTAAAAACAATTATTAAATAATATTGCCATTTAATATATTTATTAATTTAGACATATAAAGTCTCTTAATCAATAAATAAACCTAGAATCTCTTTTCTTTACAATTTCGCCCTTGCTTAGTGAAAATTCATAAAGTAGACATAGTCTAACTTTTAGATTTATAATTGATTAATCAAAATCAATTAACTGAGTCTTACAAGCAGTATGGTCTCAACTAGTATGGTTACCATGGGTCTATATAACCGAGCTTCCAATAAGTCGAACCGAAATTACCAAGTAAATTCCCTAACTTATTAATTCCTCATTGAATCCACACTTAGAACTTGGAATTGCAGTCTCAGTCATATAGAACGATCTATATGTTCCATGATATAGACACGTCATTAGTTATCCATTGCTATAACCCTAATGTGATCAATGACCCTCTATATAGATGATTTACATTGTAAAGGGATTAAATTACCGTAACACCCTACAATGTATTTTATCCTTAAAACACTTAACCGTGTATAAATGATATTTCAGCTAAGTGAAATGAGATCTCCACCATTTATTTTTCGTTTGGTTAAGCTCGAAGGAAATCATCCTTTACTTTCTATTCGCCAGATAGAAGCTATAGATTCCATATTTATGTTAACGCTCCCACTCAATTGCACTACCGTATTCCCAAAATGTACGTATCACCCTGACCAGAAAGTAGGCTTAACTAACAAATCAAAGAACGTGGATAACACTCTTGAGATTGAACCTAACCATATCAGGATTAAGATCATTTGATCTAGGATCAACAGGTGATATTGAATTGAATAGATATTACGGTAAGTTTCAGTATATCTAATCAAAGTTAAATATCGGTCCCTTCCGATGTATACTCCATACATCCGATACTGGTAAACTTTTCCAATGTCCTGGAAAGGACATAACACTTTTCCAATACATCCGATACTGGTAAACTTTTCCAATGTCCTGGAAAGGACATAACACTTTTCCAATACATCCGATACTGGTAAACTTTTCCAATGTCCTGGAAAGGACATAACACTTTTCCAAGGTGTAAGAATACCTATCGCGGATTATACCATGCCAGTCTAAATCCAGTGTTCTGACAAATCAGGGAATAAACTTTTGAACATATAATTAAGATTATATTCCACTGTGCTGACAACACTATAATCTTTAACCAACTCATATGTTCTGGACTTAAAAAGAATTCATACATTATATACATATAATCATGAAATAAATTATGTGAACCATGCAACATAAAATGTTATTTCTGATCTTTATTAATAAGTAAATCTGATTATATTGAAATGAGTTTTATTTAGGGCACAAAACCCAACAGTAGCAAGTCTTGGTTGTTATCATTCCTCTGATTCTGATCCGCCTTGACATACTTCTTTAAATGCGGGTTATTTTTTCTAATCAGGATTTCAATTTCTCGCTTCAGATTGTCGCATTCATTGGTGTCGTGGCTGCAGTCTCCATGAAATCGACAAAATTTGGACATGTCTCTCTTGTTGATATCCTTCTTCATGGGCGCGAGCTTCTTATACAGGGCTAGCGACTGAGTGGCCTTGTAAACACTTTCTATATCCTCAGTCAATATGGTAAATGCAGTGTACTTGGCTTGATTCTCTCGCGGAGCTTGCTCGGTTTTTCCAGTGAACTTTCCTTTCTTCCCATTCCCTTGTCTATTATTGTCATTGGAATGTTTACCGTTTGAGCTTGAATTATTTGGGTAATGGGGGAGTTGGGCAGACATTCTAGTGGAAGGAGCTTTCAACTTGCATGGCTTTTGCTCACCTTCTACTTGCTGAATAGCCTCTTCAAGTTTGATGAAGCCTTCAGCACGGTCGAGAAAATCACTCATTGAGTCTACCGGACCGTTCTCCATTGATCATTATGCTGAGTTATATGTTAAAGAAATTGTTCGTCTTCATGGAGTCCCAAAGTCCATTATTTTACATTGAGACTCGAAATTCACATCAAGATTCTAGGAGAGTCTACATCGACCTATGGGTCCTCAGTTGAAATTCAGCATAGCATTTCATCCTTAGACGGATGGAAAATTTAAGAGGTCTATTCAGATCTTAGAAGACATGCTTCGGGCATGTGTGCTTGACTTTGAAGGATCATGGATAAAGTACCTTCCCCTGATGGAGCTCTCATACAACAACAGCTATCAGGAAAAAATCGGGATGGCCCCTTATGAACTTTTATATGGAAGAAAGTTTAGATCACATATTCACTGGGATGAAGTTGGTGAATGAAAGTTCCTAGTCCCCGAGGCTGTTCAGATAACAAGTGAGGCAGTAGATAAAATTAGACCAGGAATGCTTGCGGGTCAAAGCAGACAGAAGAGTTTCGTTGATCCAAAGTGATAGGAGATTGATTTTTAGATTAGAGATATGGTATTTCTCCGGGTATCACCTATGAAAGGCATCAAACGCTTTGGTAAGAAGGTTCATTGGAGCTTTTGAAATCCTTTAGAGGATAGGGCAAGTAGTGTACAGATTGGCTAAGCCGCCAACGCTGGCAACTGTACATGATGTGTTTCATGTTTCGATGCTTTGGAAGTATGTCTCAGATTCATCCCATATCTTGAGTTATGAAGCATTGGAACTATAGTAAGATTTATCATATGAGGAACAATCGGTGCAAGTACTTGATAGAAGAGAGAAAGTCTTGAGAAACAAGAAAATTGCACTGGTGAAGGTATTATGGGAGAAAAGTAAAGTGGAAGAGGCAACCTGGGAACTCGAGATGGATATGCAGCAAAATATCCAGAGTTGTTCAGGTAAATTTTGGGACAAAATTTCTATAAGGAGGGGGTAGTTGTAATACCCTAAGATTAAGAAAATTGATTACCGAACCCTAACTAGTTAAATGTGTATTATTGTGAAATTGTATTATTATATAATTTATTATAGGTAAATTAATTTGATATATGATATGTTAAGACCCCATTGGTGAGCCAGGGGCGTTTCAGTAATTATTATATATTCACAACCAGGTATTTTGGGCTAAATCGAGTTCGGGGCAAAAACACAATTTTGTGATTATTTGTTGGAATTTTATTAATATGTGATTAATTTGAAAATTATTTGAATATGTGACATGTAATGGAAATGACTTAAATGCCCTTAAATGCTTAATTGTGTTTTATATGGCCCTAGGGGCAATTTAGTCTTTTTGACTATTTTGTCTATTTTGTGACAAGTGAATGTTGATTAATGAAAAGCATTTTGTGCATTTTGCTTTACCCAAACCGACCCCCCTCTCTCTCTAAACTCATTTACTCTAATCTTTGAATTTGTGGAGAATTGCTTGGATTCAAGCTTACTTTATGGGAATCATTGAAGCTTGAGTTGTTGAGGATTCGGAGGTAGTTTTCTTACTGTCTTAATTTGAATTGGTTGCTGAAATTGAAGCTGATTTAAGCATGATTTTATTGTAGAGATCCTTGTGATGCAAGTGTTTTGGAATTAGTTTAATTTTGATACTCTATGCTTGATAATGTTAAAGATTGATGTAGGATGCTTTGTGTTGTGATTTTGAGATAATTTTTGAGGTTAAGTTTGTGCGTTAATTCTCTTATACAGCTCTGATTTTATTGTTGAGCTTGAGCTTGTGTTTTTGGTTTATAGATTAAAGGTTTGAGCTTGAATTTGTTGATATTTTACACAAGTTTGGAGCCTATATTGTATATTGTTTAAATCTGATTTCGATGCATGTGAGCTTTAATTTTGAGCGTTAATGCACTTTTGGTGCTGCTAGAATGGAGTTTTTGGGTTTTCAACCCAGGCGTCGCGGCCCACTCGCGTGGACAGATTGGATGTTGAACTTGTTTTGTTCATAACTTTTGACTCGGGACTCCGTTTGGGACGTTCTTTATATCGTTGGAAAGCTCGTCCCGAGCTTTATATGTTTATCTATATTTTGAATGCCAATTTTATGTTATGTGAAAGTGGATTTAGGGATTAACCCTATACTTGTGAATCCTAGAAATTGTTATTAGGATTATCGACACTTGGTCAGGAGCACCCAAGGATTTGGAGTCTCCACGTCTGCGGGACATCACGTAAGACAGTAGTTAGCTTGTAGAGTATGCGCAATGGCGCTTATATTGAAAATGATATATGTGAGTAATTGGAAACCAGGACTAGGATTATCACCCTAACATGAGTGGTTTAATGGTCTAGAGTTATTACCCTAAAGATTATTAATGTGAATGTGCTATGCCATGTTATATATAAGTGTATATTGAGATTTAGGGTTATGCGTTCAAGGCATAATCGGGTTGGACTCGGTGACTAGAACCGAGATGAACCGTTCTAAGGTCTTATTGTATTTAAACATGTGAGCGTAACACGTAGGTCTATGCCACATACACATAAATAGGCGTGTGAGCGTAACACGTGGGTCTGTGTCATACAGACAAATGTGAAATGGCATTGATGTTTTTGTGATGTGATAATTATGATTATTGATATTTTATATGTCTTGCCGGGTTGGGCTTGGCTCGGACCCAAACACGAACTTGTACTCTGTGACCCGAAATTGGAAGCGGAATCGGAAGCGAATTGGGACCCGGGAACAAGACCAGAGGACTAAGACCTGATGTCGGTCATGGAACTTGAAACTGACTAGGAACCAGAGCCAAACCTGGACCGGGATGCGGACCCGAATTAAAACTGGGATCAGGATTCGGGACACGAACCCAAACCCAGACACGGCCTTGGACCCAAATGCAAACGAAGGACCCGGACCGAGATTGGAGACTCAGACATAGACCTAGGTCCCTAACATAAATTGGGGACCCAAACCCGAAATTAGAACCAGAATCAAGACCCAAGACTAGGACTGGGACCCAAGACCCAACCTCGGTCTTGGTCCAGGACCCGAACCCAGACACGGACACGGAGCGGGACCCAGGATGCAAATCGGACCTGAACCAAACACGGACCTAGACCTAGACTAGGACTCGGACCCAGACCCACACCCAAGCCTTAAATCGTACCCTGTGACCCAAAATTGGAACCGCAACTGGAAGCGGACCCTTACACCCTAAACCCTAAAGCTTAAACTCTAAATCCAAAACTCTTTACAGTTACCCTTAAACCCTAAGCCCTAAACCCTAAGCCCGAAGCCCTAAACCCTAAACCCTAAATCTATAAACAAAAAACTCTAAACCCTAAACCCTAACCTTAACACGGCCCAGACCCATACCCATACCGAGATCTAAACCCAAGACCCAGACCTAGACCCGGATCCAGACCTAAACCTAGACCCTAACTTAGGACATGAACCCGGACCCAAACCTAGAGCAGAACCTCGTCCCGGACCTAGACCTTGACTGGGACCCAGATCGTGACCCCGAGCAAAACTCGAACAGGGACCTAGACTCAGATAGGGAGCCGGACCCAGACTCAAAACTCGGGATCCAAACTCTAACATGAACTTGGACCTAGACGGGTACCTAGGATCTGGACCTAGATGGCGGACCTGGGCCCCAAACTTGACCTAGACCTGGACCAAGGATGCAGACCTTGATGGGGGACTTGGACCCGAAACTAGGTCCCTAAACCAGGGTCAAGACCCAAAACTCAACTCCAGACTCAAGACACGGGACCCAACCCTGGACCTAGAACTTAGTACCTAACTATCAGGACAAAACCCCAAACCCGAACCCAAACCCAAACTTTGGAACCAGCCCAAGACACGAGACACGAACTGGAACAAGACAGGGATCCGAATCTAGACCTGAGGCTTAGACCTGACGCGCAGTCAGTGTTTGAATCTAGGTACCGGACCCGGAATCAAAATCGGACAAGGTCTAGGACTAGACCCTAGACCTTGGACAGTAATATGACGCAAACTCAGACCAAAACCCATATCGGGACTTGGACCCAGATCGAGCCTTTGACTTGGGACCTAAACCCAGACACGGACCTGGACCCAGACCGAGACCCAGACCCAGACCCATAAACTAGTGCCGGACACATGACCTAAGAAATAGACTCGGACGTGAACCCAAACCAGGACTTGGACTCAGAACGGGACTCGAGACCCGAACCCGAACTTGAACACGAACTTGGACCCATACCGGGACCTAGGACCTGAACATAGATGGGGGACCCAGACCTGGGAATTGTGCCCCCAAACATGGACAAGAACATGGGCCTTAGAACTTCAATCGAGATCCAGGACCTGACCCTAGACCCAAACATGGACTTAGGACCCACCACGGGACTTGGGATCTGGGAATCCATGCTTGGACTCGACCCGTAGTCAGTGTTTGGATCTGGGACTTAGACTAGAACCCAAACCCAAACTCGAACTCAAACCAGGACCCAGACACATACCCACACCAGAACCCACACCTGGACCTGGACTTGAACCCAGAACCGAACCCAACCTTGGACCCTAACTGAGATCGAAACCCAAAACTGAACCTGGCCCCGAACCCAGATCAAGAGCCGAACCCAGACTCGGACCCAAGCTCAACCCGAACCCGTACCCCGTTACTTGAAATTGGAACCGAAACAAGAAGCGGATCGGGACCTAGGACCAGGACCTCGACCCAGACCCAAAACTATAATCCGACCAGGACTTGGACTCGTACACAAACCCACCCCGGGATTGGGTTCCAAACTTTAATCCAAACCCGAATCGGGACTTGGGACCCGAACCCACACCAGAACTCAGACCCGAACATGGAATAGGACCTTGGACCTTGAATAGGGATCAAGACCCAAAACTGCACCCTAGTCTCGGTCTTGGACCTAGTTCGAGACCTAGACCGAGACCTGGAACATAAACTGAAACAAAACTAGGACCCATGATTGGGATCCAGATCTTGTCTCGGGATCTGGGAACTAGGGCTTGGAAAAGACCCGTAGTCTGTGTCTTGATCTGGGACTCGGACAAGGACCCGAAGCTGGACAAAGACCAAGACCCAGTCCTAGACATGGGACCCGAAACAAAAACTTGAACCAGAACTAGAAGGACACTGGAACAAGACCGAGACTGTGACCAGTGTAAAGACCGCTTAGTTTAATTTGGAAATTAGCAGTTAATTATGCTTGATTATGAAAATTATTTATTAGATATTTAAATAATTATTTATGCTGTTATTATTCAATTCTGAAATGCATTTTATGTCATATAGTGAATTTCGTAATTTTGCATTTTCGGTGCGCGGCAACATGGAACTCGGTGTTTGGCTCAGTAAAATCATAACTTAGTATGTTAGTATTGTGGGACGGTTTTTTTAGACATTAGGAATGTCGGGAGTGGTCGGGAATTTAGAATTTCCCAAAATACCCTTTAGTGCCTTTATGTTGTTTTAGTATGGAGGGGCAAATTGGTCATTTTGCCCCATTATTGTTTTGTCCTTTTGTGGACTTTATGTGGTGAAAATATATGATTTGAAATGATATTTGTTAGCTGAATAAAGGTTGAGTTTGCATGTATCTTTTATTTCAAACTTAGAAAAAATTAGAAAAGAAAAGCAAAACACCTTTTTCTCTCAACTCTCTCTCTCTTTTTCGGCCCTCCTTTGAGCAGCAAGAATCTTGGTGAATCTTTGGTTTTCAAGCAGAATTTTGTGTGCAATTCAAGCTCTAGGTATAGCTCTTAACCTTTTTCTCTTTAGTTTCTTGAAAAATCAAATAAGAATTGGTTGCATCCTTAGTGTTGTTGTTGTACTTGCTGCTGTATGTTGTTGTTGATTTCTGTAGTTAGAGCATGATTTTAGAATGTTGATTCAAATATGATTGTGTTGGTGATTAGTTGGTATTATTAATATATGGAATTTTAACTCAAAACTATGGTTTTTAAGGAAAATGATAAAATCAGTTGCTGCACTTGTTGTTGATGCTTGCTGAAGTTCTCAGAGGTTATAATATGCATGTTTAGGTAGATTTGAACTGATTTGGATGCATGCTAGTTAGATTTAACCAAGTTTGAGTTTCAAACTCAAAGCTTGGAGCTTTAATGGTTATTTTTGATTCTGTGTTTTCTGGGCTGTTTTGATGCTTTAGAAATGTTCTTTGGGGTATTTAGAACAAGTATGGAAGGTTTGGTTTGAATTGGATTTGATTTGAGGGAGTAACAAATTTTTGTTTGCATCCTGCGAGGAATCAGAATTCCGAATGGGGGTTCAGGAATTCCCAGAACCGGAATTCCGTTTGCAGAACAGGTCTACGGGTTGGGGGATTTTTAGGAACCCTGGTTTTTCTCGTTTTTATGTTATTTGGGGTATTGCCATGCTTTTTATCGATAGGGAAACTTCTAGTTTCTAGTTTAAATCCCGGGGAAGTGATTTAGCGTATCACTTAACTAGCGTTGTGATTTAATTGTTTAGGAGCCTGTAAACCGCCGTGCAGTTCGTTCCACTCAGGTTGACCGGCACACCTGAATTTGGAATTGAGGTAAGATTAGTATAACAGTATGCATGTGTATTACATGTTCAGCGTGCATGGTAGGAAGCCTGTTAGATTAGAGTAGATATGTATGTTGGCTTCGTACCATCCGACTGTGTCACATCGGTACAAGCTAGAGTATGACTAGCAGCTGGAGTATGACCAATGTACCAAGTATAGGCTAACACTGTATCACATCGGTTAGGCTAGAGTATGATTAGCAGCTGGAGTATGACCAGTGAACCGAGTATAGGCTGACACTATGGTTGGTGGTACTGTACTATTTGACCGTATCACATCAGTACAGGCTAGAGTATGACTAGCAGCTGGAGTATGACTAGTGTACCGAGTATAGGCTGATACTGTAACACATCGGTAGAGGCTAGAGTATGACTAGCAGCTGGAGTATGACCAGTGTACCGAGTATAGGCTGTTACTTATCAATAGTGCCGTCTTATGAACGTTCGGGACTCTGTATCGTGTGGGACACAGAAGTTAGGGTTATGGTCAGGGGTATGGGCGTCTGATCATAACCTGCGATTTATGTATGATTATGTTTCTGCTTTTCTTACTTTGTCTGTCGAGTCACAGTGCTATGTTCATGTGTAGGTAAGGGCAAGGCCAAAGCTGAGGAACCGTGAGGACGAGCCGATGAAGATTGTACATGTCGGGGCAGTTAGGCCTGGAGCGTACGATCCTCGGGACAACAGTGCTTTTGTAATTAGTGGCTAGGCGACAAGTATTTTGTATAAAATATCATATAAGTTTAATTAAAAAGAAATTTTTTTTAATTAATCACGATTTCCATAAACCTCGGTGATTAGCATCGAGCTGCACAGTACGTTTAAAAAAATCACGTAATACGCCTATGCTAGTTAGGGTGTTACAATTTGGTATCAGAGCCGCCAGGTTGTCTTCCGAAGATCGTCACGACAGGTACAATCATCATCAGCAGTTAGCTCGTTCTACGATTCAGTAAGCTTTTATTGCTTTAGCAGTTTATTTAATTATTATGAAATAAGAAAAGCCTGATAGGAAGCATGTTAGTAGCCTGATAGTAGAATAGGCGCATTCTTTTAATTTCCAAATTAAGTGGCATTAGTAAGCTCTCGTTGATCATGACCTGATGTGCCAACTCTTTGTTTCGCAGGCTGTTCAGACTAGATGGATGCCAGGCAAAAGACCAGGAGTCAGGGCAACTCAGTCGCGTCAAATCAGGGTCAAGGAGCTCAGTTTCCCCGAATGTTAGGGGCCGTGATAGAGGTCCCAGGGGCAGGCCCCGTGGTCGGGGTGATGATAACCCGCCACAGGCTGCCCAGGCTGCCCAAGCCAATCAGGAAGCCCAAAATTGGGAAACTAGGTTTGCTGAAATGCAAGCCAGAATAAAGGAACAAGATCATGAGATTCAGAGATTGAGGCAGCAGGGTGCTCCTGCAGTGCCCGTGCCGGAAGTTCCAGTGGCACCTACCCCTGTTGCTCAGGCCAAGATAGTGGTAGCGGCGAACAGAATGGAACCCCTGTATGAAAGGTTCCGGAAGTAGGCACCTCTGGTTTTTCTGGGAGGTCTGGACGTCATGAAAGCCGAACAGTGGCTAACGGTGATCACAAAGATATTGAATTTTATGGGTGTCACCGGGAATGACAGGGTGGTGTGTGCCACCTTTCAGTTTCAAGAGGACGCCTTAGTCTGGTGGGACATGGTGTCCCAGATTCACGATACTACAACCATGACCTGGGAAAGGTTCCAGGAACTCTTCAACGCGAAATACTACAATGAGGTCGTTAGAAGTGCCAAGAGAAAAGAGTTCGCGCACCTGACCCAGAGGGAAAATATGAGTGTGACAGAGTACACTACCCAGTTTGATCGGTTGGCGAGGTTGGCCTCGAGAATTGTGCCAACCTATTTCAGTAAGAAGGAGAAATATCTTGATGGAGTTAATGTGAAGATCAAGCATGACCTTATGATCACTACGGACGACAAGACCACCTATGCTGAAATGGTGGAGAAAGCACTGCGAGCTGAGGGCGCAGTTGGATGTATGTCGGAGTCAGTTAGGACTCCAGTGAGTGGCGGGGCTCCTACCCCTCCTGCATCAAGTTTCAGCAGGGGAGGTAGTGGTTCGGCCATGGACCAGAAGAGGAAAGCATCCACTGCATCCGCTGGCTCGGGGCAGAACAAGAGGTTCCGAGGGAACTAGAATCGAGGCGGTCGTCAGGGTAGTGCTGAGACCCGTTATTCCTACCCGGAGTGTCCCATTTGTAAAAGGCATCATCCGAGTGAGTGCAAAGGTCAGGGATGCTTCCAGTGTGGCATGCCCGGACACTACAAGAGGGATTGTCCCCAGCTCAGATCAGAGGCACCAAGGGCTCCGGCGAGACCCACTCCAGCTAGGGTGTTTGCCATTACTCAGGCTGATGCAGAAGCCAGCGCTTCAGTTGTAACAGGTCAGCTCTCGGTTAACAACTCCTTTTACTCAGTATTGTTTGATTTTGCGGCCACACATTCTTATGTGGCACCCAGAATCTTTAGTAAATTGGATAGACCGTGTGATAGTTATGAATCAGGGTTTGGAACCCTATTACCTGGCGGAGAGTTAGTTATCTCCAAAAGGTGGACTAGGTCTATGCCGATCAGAATAGACGGTAGGGAGTTAAGTGCTGACTTGATAGAGATGAGCCTAGTAGATTTCGATATTATTTTAGGAATCGATTTCCTATCTAAATACTCAGTCAGTATTGATTGCAAGAAAAAATGGTGATCTTCCAACAGGAAAGTGAAGAACCATTTGTATTTGTTGGTTCGGTTCGAGGATCTCGGATCCCGGTGATTTTGGCCATGTCAACTAGGGAGTTACTTCATGGCGGGTGTTTAGGGTTTCTAGCCGTGGTGATGGACACCACTCGGTCAGATACCATTCGGCCAGAGGATATCAAGGTGGTTCGGGAATTTCTAGATGTTTTTCCCGAAGAACTTCCAGGTTTACCACCTCAGCAGGAGATAGATTTCATTATAGATTTGGCACCCGGAGTGGAACTCGTTTCCAAGGCTCTATATAGAATGGCTCCAGTGGAGCTTAAGGAGTTAAAGATTCAGCTTCAGGGGTTGCTTGACATAGGGTTTATACGACCTAGTGTGTCACCCTGGGGAGCTCCAATTTTATTCGTCAAGAAGAAAGATGGAACTATGAGAATGTGCATCGATTATCGGGAATTAAACAAGCTAACAGTGAAGAATAAAAATCCACTACCTAGGATCGATGATCTGTTTGATCAACTTGAGGGGAAGACGATTTTTTCCAAGATTGATCTCCGATCGGGTTATCATCAGTTGAAAATCCGAGAGGAGGACATTCCGAAGATGACTTTCCGTACTAGGTATGGACATTATGAATTCTTGGTTATGTCGTTTGGACTAACCAATGCTCCTGCAGCATTTATGGATTTGATGAATAGAGTATTCAAGGATTTCCTCGATATCTATGTTATTGTGTTTATTGACGACATCCTTGTGTACTCTCAATCAGAAGAGGAGCATGAGTTACATCTTCAGATGGTTTTACAACTGCTTCGGGAACACAAGCTTTATGCCAAATTCAAGAAATGTGAATTTTGGCTATCTGAGGTGTCTTTCTTAGGGCACATTGTTAGCAAAGATGGGATCAAGGTGGATTTGGGGAAAATAGAATCTGTCAGGGATTGGCCAAGACCGAAGACAGTGACAGAAGTTAGAAGCTTCTTGGGTTTAGCCGGTTATTATCGTCGGTTCGTGGAAGGGTTTTCTAAGATTTCAACACCCTTAACTGAGCTTACAAAGAAGAATCAGCAGTTTGTTTGGTCAGACAAGTGCGAAGCTAGTTTTCAAGAGCTAAAACAGAGATTGATTCCAGCTCTAGGGTCTGGGGTGTGTGCTGATGCAAGCCGATCGGGTTATCGCTTATGCCTCTTGTCAATTAAAGGATTATGAACAACGATACCCGACTCATGACCTAGAGTTGGTTGCGGTAGTTTTTGCATTGAAGATCTGGCGGCATTACCTTTACGGAGAAAGGTGTGAAATCTATACCGACCATAAAAGTCTCAAATATTTCTTTACTCAGAAAGATTTGAATATGAGACAAAGGCGTTGGTTGGAGTTAGTAAAAGATTACGACTGTGAGATCCTCTATCACCCTGGGAAGGCCAATGTAGTGGCTGACTCCCTGAGCAGGAAGGGTCCCGGGCAAGTAACTAGCATGATTCAGATCTCACCTCAGTTAGCAGAGGACATGGTTAGATCCAGCATTGAGTTTGTGGTAGGCCAGCTTCACAACTTGACGCTGCAATCTGATCTGTTAGAAAGAATTAAAGCCGCCTAGATGACTGATCCAGAATTAATAAAAATCAGAGACGAGGTTTTGGTTGGCCAAGATAGGGATTTTTCAGTGTCAGACAACGGGATGCTTCTTTATAAAGCTAGGATTTGTGTTCTAAGTAGTATGGAACTCAGGAATGAGATCTTTGAGGAGGCTCATTCTACCCCTTATTCTCTACATCCCGACACCACCAAGAGGTACCACGATCTTAAACCGTACTTCTGGTGGAGCGGTATGAAGAAGAATTTGGTAGAATTCGTATCGAGATGCCTCACCTGTCAGCAGATTAAGGCTGAACACCAGAGACCAGTAGGGTTGTTGCAGCCCTTAACCCTACCTGAATGGAAGTGGGAGGATATCACGATGGACTTCGTGGTTGGGTTACCTAGAACCACGGGTTTATTCGATTCCATCTGGGTTGTGGTGGATCGATTCACGAAATCTGCTCATTTTCTGCCTGTTAGAACAACCTATTCAGTGGATCAGTTGGCACAATTGTACGTTAGAGCAATTGTAAGACTTCACGGGGTACCGAAGTCTATAGTTTCGGATAGAGATCCGAAGTTCACCTCCAAGTTTTGGCAGAGTTTGCAACGAGCAATGGGTACAAAACTGAAATTCAGTACAACATTCCATCCTCAGACAGATGGGCAGTCCGAAAGGACAATTCAGATATTGGAGGACATGTTACGAGCCTGTGTTATGGATTTTGAAGGCTCTTGGAATAAATATCTACCGTTGATAGAATTTTCTTACAACAACAGTTATCAGAGTACGATAGGGATGGCTCCCTATGAATTGTTATACGGTAGGAAGTGTAGATCTCTCATCCACTGGGATGAGACAGGGGAGAGGAAATACCTAGGTCCGGAGTCAGTGCAGCGGACCAATGAGGCAATTGAGAAAATAAAAGCTAGAATGCTTGCCTCACAGAGTAGACAGAAAAGTTACGCAGATCCAAAACGCAGAGATGTTGAGTTCCGAGTAGGGGACCATGTGTTTTTACGGGTGTCTCCAATGAAGGGGATCAAACGTTTCGGGAAAAGAGGCAAGTTATGCCCTAGGTTTACAGGACCTTTCGAGATTCTCGAGAAGGTAGGTCAAGTGGCATACCGGTTAGCGTTGCCTCCAGCTCTATCAGCAGTTCACAACCTATTCCATGTCTCTATGTTGAGAAAATACGTTTCAGATCCTTCTCGTATACTCAGTTATGAGAGCCTTAAACTGCAGCCAGATATGACATACGAAGAACAGCCAGTGCAGATCCTGGATAGAAAGGATAAAGTCCTTCGGAATAAGACCATAGCATTGGTCAAGGTACTCTGGAGAAACAGCAAGGTGGAGGAAGCCACCTGGGAGCTAGAGTCAGATATGAGAGCTCAATATCCAGAGTTGTTCAGGTTAGATTTCGGGGACGAAATCCTTTTAAGGGGGGAATAGTTGTAAAGACCGCTTAGTTTAATTTGGAAATTAGTAGTTAATTATGCTTGATTATGAAAATTAATTATAGATATTTAAATAATTATTTATGCTGTTATTATTGAATTCTAAAATGCATTTTATGTCATATAGTGAATTTCATAATTTTGCATTTCCGGTGCCCGGCAACATGGAACTCGGTGTTTGGCTCAGTAAAATCACAACTTAGTATGTTATTATTGTGGGACGGTTTTTTTAGACATTTGGAATGTCGGGAGTGGTCGGGAATTTAGAATTTCCCAAAATACCCTTTAGTGCCTTTATGTTGTTTTAGTATGGAGGGGCGAATTGGTCATTTTGCCCCATTGTTGTTTTGTCCTTTTGTGGACTTTATGTTGTGAAAATATATGATTTTAAATGATATTTGTTAGCAAAATAAAGGTTGAGTTTGCATGCATGTTTTATTTCAAACTTAGAAAAAATTAGAAAAGAAAAGCAAAACACCATTTTCTCTCAACTCTCTCTCTCTTTTTCGGCCCTCCTTTGAGCAGCAAGAACCTTGGTGATTCTTTGGTTTTCAAGCAGAATTTTGTGTGTAATTCAAGCTCTAGGTATAGCTCTTCACCTTTTTCTCTTTAGTTTCTTGAAAAATCAAGTAAGAATTGGTTGCATGCTTAGTGTTGTTGTTGTACTTGCTGCTGTATGTTGTTGTTGATTTCTGTAGTTAGAGCATGATTTTAGAACGTTGATTCAAGCATGATTGTGTTTGTGATTAGTTGGTTTTAAAGAAAATGATGAAATTTGTTGCTGCACTTGTTGATGCTTGCTGTAGTTTTCAGAGGTTATAATATGCATGTTTAGGTAGATTTGAACTGATTTGGATGCATGCTAGTTAGATTTAACCAAGTTTGAGTTTTTAACTCAAAGCTTGGAGCTTTAATGGTTATTTTTGATTCTGTGTTTTCTGGGCTGTGTTGATGCTTTAGAAATGTTCTTTGGGGTATTTAGAACAGGTCTGGAAGGTTTGGTTTGAATTGGATTTGATTTGAGGGAGTTATGAATTTTTGATTGTATCCTGCGAGGAACCGAAATTTCGGTTGTGCAACCGGAATTCCAGATGGGGGTTCAGGAATTCCTAGAACCGGAATTCCGGTTGCAGAACCGGTCTACCGGTTGGGGGATTTTTTAAGAACCCTATTTTTTCTCGTTTTTATGTTATTTGGGGTATTTCCATGCTTTTTATCTATAAGGAAACTACTAGTTTCTAGTTTAAATCCCCGGGAAGTGATTTAACGTATCACTTAACTAGCGTTGTGATTGTTATGGTTTAGGAGCCTGTAAACCGCCGTGCAGTTCGTTCCACTCAGGTTGACCGGCACACCTGAATTCGGAATTGAGGTAAGATTAGTATAACAGTATGCATATGTATTACATGCTTAGCGTGCATGTTAGGAAGCTTGTTAGATTACATTAGATTTGTATGTTGGCTTCGTACCATCCGAATGTGTAACATCGGTACAGGCTAGAGTATGACTAGTAGCTGGAGTATGACCAGTGTACCGAGTATAGGCTGACACTGTATCACATCGGTTAGGCTAGAGTATGACTAGAGGCTTGAGTATGACCAGTGAACCGAGTATAGGCTGATACTATGGTTGGTGGTACTGTACTATTTGACCGTATCACATCGGTAGAGGCTAGAGTATGACTAGCAGCTGGAGTATGACCAGTGTACCGAGTATAGGCTGATACTGTAACACATCAGTACAGGCTAGAGTATGACTAGCAGCTGGAGTATGACCAGTGTTCTGAGTATAGGCTGTTACTTGTCAATAGTGCCGTCTTATGAACGTTCGGGACTCAGTATCGTGTGGGACACGACAGTTAGGGTGATGGTCAGGGGTATGGGCGTCTGATCATAAACCGGGATTTATGTATGATTATGTTTATGCTTTTCTTACTGAGTCTGTCGACTCACAGTTCTATGTTAATGTGTAGGTAAGGGCAAGGCCAATGCTGGGGAACCGTGAGGACGAGCCGATGAAGATTATACATGTCGGGGCGGTTAGGCCTGGAGCATACGATCCTCGGGACAACAGTGCTTCTGTAATTAGTCCCTAGGCGACAAGTATTTTGTATTAGATAGTAAACTTTTTGTAAAGTGTTTTGTAATCGGGATCCCGAGTATTTTTGTATAAAATATTATATAAGTTTAATTAAAAAGCAAAAAATTTTAATTAATCACGATTTCGATAAACCTCAGTGATTAGCATCGACCTGCATAGTACGTTTAAAAAAATCACGTAATACGCCTATTCTAGTTAGGGTGTTACAACCAGGACCTGGACCAACACCAAGAAACTCAATCCCGATACTCAATCCCAGACCCAGACTAAGACTGAGACGCAAACCCAAACCTAAACCAGAACTCGGGACTCAATCCTGGTCCCAGACCAAGCCCGTGATCGAGAATGGGATTCAGACCTAGACTGGAATTCAGACCAATACATGGACACGAACCTAGACCCGAAACCGAATACCAACCCAGACCCTGACTGGGATCGAAACACGGGACCTAGACTCGGACCCAGACGCAGACCAAGACCTGAACCTGGTACCCGAACTAAGACCTAGACCCAGCTCGGGATCCGAAAAACCCGTACCCATCAGACCCAAACGTACACCTAGACCAAGACCTGAACTCAAACCCAGACCGGGATCGGAACCCAGGACTCAGACCCAGAACTCAACTCGAACTCACATCAGGATCGGAACTTGAGACTTGGACCCGCATCTGGACCCAGACCCAGGACCCTAACCCACACTCGGAGCCTGATTTGGACCTAGACTGAAATCTTAACCCGAACCCAAATTCTGACCAGGACTCGAACCCCGACCCAAACTCGAACTCGAAATCACAACTAGAATTGGAACCAAACTAGGACTAGGACAAGGAGCAGGACCCAAACCTGAACCCGAACCGAGATAAAAACCCAGACAGAGACCCAAACTTGAACCAAGACTAGGACTCAAACTAGCACTGGGACCTAGTACCCGACCCTAGACTTGGACTTGAACCTAGGACCTAGCTCCTCACCTCATACCCGAAATGGAATCAGAACAGCACCCGAGATCAAGATCTTGATTTGGACCCGGGGCTTGGACAAAACACGTAGTCGATGTTCGAATCAGGGACGTAGAATTGAACCCGAACCCAAACTCGAACTCAAACCAGGACCCAAACACACGCCCATACCAAAACCCACACTCGGGAACAAAAACCGAAACTTGAACTGGACTGTGATATTGGAACAGGATCGAGACCTGGACTCCGATCTAAACATTTAACCGGACACAACCTCAATCCCTAACCGAGACTGAAACCTAGACTCGAACCTCGCCCCGGACCCAGATCAAGGCCCGAACTCAGACTCAGACTGAAACTCAACCCGAACCTGTACCCCGTGACATGAAACTAGAACCAAAACTAGAAGCGAATCGGGACCTTGGACCAGGACCTTGACCCAGACCCAAAACTGTAACCGGGCCTAGACTGGGACTCAGACACAAACCCACCCTGGGATTGGGTCCCAAACTTGAATCCAAATGCAAATTGGGACTCGGGACACGAATCCACACCTGAACTCAGACCTGAACCTGGAATAGGACTCGGAGCCTAGAATAGGGATCGAGACCCGGAACTGCACCCTAGTCTCGGTTCTTGACCTAGACCAAGACCCAGACCGGGATCTGGGACATGATTCGAAACCAGACTAGGACCCGTGATTGGGATCTAGATCTTGTCTCGGGATATGAGAACTAAGTCTTAGAAAAGACCCATAGTCTGTTTCTCAATTTGGGAGTCGGACAAGGACCCGAAGCTGGACCAAGATCTAGGCCCAGACCTAGACATGGGACCTAAAACTGAAACTTGACCAGAACGTGACAAGGACCCTAGAACAGGACCGAGACCGTGACCAGGACATGGACCTGGACCGACACCCAGAACTTGACCATAACAAGGCCTCGAAACTCAAGCTCGGACGCAGTCCCGAACCTGATCTGAGACCAAGACTAGGACTGAGACACAAACCCGAACCCAAACACGAACTCGGGACTCGATCCCAGACCCAGACCAAGCCCCTGACTGAGACTGGGATTTCGACCTAGACATGGACACAAACCAAACCGAATACCGACCCAAACTTGGATCAAAACACAGGACCTGGACTCAGACCCAGACGCAGACCCAAACCTGAACCTAGTACCCGAACTAAGACCTAGACCCAGCCAGCGATCCAAAAAACAGGTACCCATCAGACCCAAACCTAGACCTGGACCCAGACCTGAACTCAAACCTAGACTGGGATCAGAAACTCAGGACTCAAACCCGGAACTGAACTCGAGCTCAAATCGAGTCAGAACATGGGACTTGGACCTGCATCTGGACCGAGACCGACGACGCTAACCCACACCCGGAGCCTGATCTGGACCTAGACTGAAATCTTAACCCGAATCGAAATTCGGACCAAGACTCAAACCCTGACCCGAACTCGAACCCAAACTCGAACTCAGAATCACAACTAGAACTGGAATAGAAGTAGGACAAGGACAAGGACCAGGACCTAATCTCGAACCTAAACCCAGATAAAAACCCAGTTGAGACCCAAACCTGAACCAAGACTAGGACTCAAACCTGAACCTAGACTAGGACCCAAACCCAGACCAGAACTGGCACCTGGACCCAGAATCGCGATATCGACGTAAGCAACAAAACTAGGACTGCGACCTAGTAACCGGCCCCAAACTCAGCTTGAACCTAGGACCTAGCTCGTCACCCGACACCCAAAATGGAATCAAACTAGGACCTAGACACAAACTCGAACCCAAACTCGAACTCGAAATCACAACTAGAACTGGAATAAAACTAGGACAAGGACAAGGACCAGGACCTAATCTCGAACCCGAACCAAGATAAAAACCCAGACTGGACCCAAACCCTAACCAAGACTAGGACTGAAACCTGAACCTAGACTAGGACCCAAACCCAAACCAGAATTCGGACAAGGACTCGAACCCTGGCCTGAACTCGAACCCAAACTCAAACTTGGAATCACAACATGAACTGGAATAGAACTAGGATAAGGATAAGGACACGGACCTAATCCCGAACCCGAACCCAGATAAAAACCCAGACTGGGACCCAAACCCGAACCAAGATTAGGTCTCAAACCTAAATCTAGACTAGGACCCAAACCCGGAGCAGAACTGGGACCTAGACCCAAAATCGCGATAGGCACCTAAGCAACAGAACTAGGACTGGGACCTAGTAACTGGCCCCAGACTTGGCTTGAACCTAGGACCAAGCTCGTCACCTAACACCCGAAATGCAATCAAACCAGGACCCGAGATTGGGATCCAGATCTAGACCCAGGGCTTGGACAAAACCCGTAGTTGTTTTCTGGATTTGGGACTTAGACCAGAACCCGAACCCGAACCCAAACTCGAACTCAAACCAGGACCCAGACACAGACCCAGACCAAAACCCACACTCGGGAAAAAAAACCGAAACTTGAACTGGAACCGGACCGGGATCAGGACCTGGACTCGAACCCAAACTCAGAACCGAACCCAAACTAAAACCCTAACCGAGACTGAAACCCAGACCTGAACCTTGCCCCGGACCCAAATGAGGACCCAAACCCAAACTTGGACCCAAACTCGACCCGAACCCGTACCCCATGACTTGAAACTGGAACCAAAACTAGAAGTGGATCGAGACCCAGGAACACGACAGGGACCAGGACCTAGAACTAGACCGAAAGCTGTAATTGGACCAAGACATGGACTCGGACATGGACCCACCTTGGGATTCAGTCCCAAACCTAAATCCAAACCTGAATCAGAACTCAGGACCAGAACCCAAACCTTAACTCAGACACGAACATGGAACAGGACTCGGGACCCGAAATTGGGATCGAGACCCAAAACTGCACCCAAGTCTCGGTCTCGAACATGAACCGAAACCAGACTGGGACCCGTGATTAGGATCCAGATCTTGTTCCAGGATTCAGGAACTAGGCCTGGGACAACACCCATACTCGGTGTCTTAATTTTAGACTCGGAGAAGCACCCAAAGCTAGAGCTGGACTTGGACCCAAACCTAGACCTGGGACCCAAAACCGAAACTTGAACTAGAACGTGACCAAGACCTTGGAACAGGACCAGGACCGTGACCAAGACTTGGACCTGTAGTGAGACCTGGAACTAGACAAGAACCCAGGTCCAGAACTCGGGCTCGGACCCAGTCCTGGACCCAGACTAGGACTGAGACTCAAACCTGAACCTGAACTCGAACTCGCGACTCAATCCCAGACCTAGACCAAGCCCCTGACCTAAAATGGGGTTTTGACCTTGACATGGACACGAACCTAGACCGGGATCAAAACACGGACATAGACCTAGTCCCAGATGCAGACCCAGACCCGAACCTTGGACCCAGACCCAGGATCCAGACTCTGACGTGGACCCAGACCAGGATAAGAACAACCCGTACCCAGACTCAGACTAAGACTTAGACACCAACCCCAACCTGGACAAGGACCCAGACCCAGACCCAAAACCCAACTTGGACTCGGAATCAGAACTGGAACTGTGACTAGGACCCAAACCTGAGACCAGAATCGAACCCAAAACATAACCCAAACTTAGACCAGAACCTGGACCGAAACTTTGACTAGGACTGGGACCTGAAACCTGGTACCCGAACCTGGACCGGGATCCAGACCGGGACATGGACTTGACCTGGTCCTAAACCCTCACCGAGACGTGAGACCTGTGATCCAGACCAGGATCTTGACCCTGACAAGGACCCAAACCTGAACCTAGATCAAGACTGGGACCGAAACCTGGACCTCAACAAAGACTAGGACCTGGACTCTAACCCAGACTCGGGACCCGAACCCGAACCTAGACCCAGACAATGACCTAGGAACCGAACTTGGATGGGGGACCTAGACAAGGGACCTAGGCCCCAGAACCCAGACCCAGATTTAAATCCGGGACTCAAACCCAAACTAGGACCTGACCTGGACCCAGGAACACGAAGTCGAACCCACACCTAGACCCAAAACTTGACCCAGACCCAAACTAGGAAAGGAATGTAGACATGAACCCTTACTAGGACCAAACCCGAACCCAGACCCTAACCTAAAATTAGACTCGAACCTGAGACCCGAACTCAGACCCAGACCCAAAATTAGTCCTCGACGTGGACTCGAACTCGAACCCAAACCGGGATCAAAACCTAAGACTTAGACCCGAAACTATACCCGGACTCACATCGAGATCGAAACCTGGGACTCAGACCCGAACCTGAATCTGGACCCAAACCTAGGATCATAACCTACACACGGAGCCCGATCCAGACCTAGATCAAGATTTCGACCCGAACCTAAACTCTGACCAGGATTAGAACCCCGACCCCACCTCGAACCCAAACTCAAACTTGAAATCGCAACTAGAATTGGAACCAGACTAGGACTAGGACAAGGATGAGGACAAGGACGCAGACCCAAACCCAAACCCAAATAAAAACCCAGACTGAGACCCAAACCCGAACCATGACTAGGATCCAAACCCGAACCTAGATCGAGATCCAAACCAAGACCAGAACTGAGAGTTGAACCTAGAATCACGAAAAAGGACTTGGGCAACGAAACTAGGACCGAGACCCAAGACCCGACCCTAGACTCGGACTTGAACCTATGACAAAGGTCGTAACCTAACACCCAAAATTGAACCAGAACCGAACCCGTAGTCGGTGTCTGGATCTGGGAACCAGCACCAGCCCGAACCCAAACAAAGAGCCGAACGCAGACCGAGACCTAAACCCAGTCCCACACCCAAACTTAAACCTGAACCCGTACCCTGTGACCTTAAATTGGAACTAAAACCGGAAGTAGACCGGGACCCTGAATGGGACCGGAAGAAAGACTTGGACCTGGACCTCAAACCGTAACCAGACCTGGACCTAGACCCCGAACCGCAATCGGACCAGGACCCGTACTCCAACCCTGACCTAGACCCTAACCGGGACCAGACCTAGATCGTGACCTAGACTTGAACTCGGGACCTGAACCTAGACTCAAACTCAGACCCAAACATGGAACCAGACCCGGGACACAATACTGGGTAGGGACCTAGAACCGCACCCTAGTATCGGTCCCGAAACCAAACTCGAATTTGGGACCCGGGACCTGAACAAGAACCAGACCAGGACCCGTGACAGGGATCCAAATCTTGGACTCAGACCAGGACTTGTACCCGGACCAAGACCCAAACCTGGACCCTAACCCAGACCTGGAACCTGAAAAGGAATTGCTAGACCAGGACCCTCGAACAAGACTACGACCGTGACCAGGACTCAGACAAAAGCCTAAAACCAAACTCGGACCTAGCACCATCCAAATCAAGAGTGGAACTCTAGCTCAGACAAGGTCGTGTACCCAAACCGAGATCGAGACCTGGACCCCGACCCGGACCTAGACTTGGGACCCGATCCAAAACCCAGAGTCGAACCTAGAAAGGGATCCGGATACGAACCTGGACTCGAACCCAGACCTAGACAAAGATTGGGATCGAAACATGGGACCTAGATCCGGACCGAGACCCTGACCCAGACCCAGACTTGGACCCGCACCAGGGACCCGAACTCGGACCTGGACCCGAACACAGACCCAGACTGGGATTCGTACTTGGACCCATATAAGTACGCAAACTCGAACCAGGATTCAAATCCCAACCTAGACCTGAACCCAAACCCGAACCCATTCACTGAATCGAATTTGAAACTAGGACTAGGACCCAAACCCGAACATGGACACAGACCGAGATCTAGGACCCAGACCTGGATGTGGGACCTAGACCTAGGCCTTAGAACCCAGACCATTGGAACTCGGGACTCGGACCAGAACCTGCACCTAGCCTCAGAAACAGATCTGGGCCCAGACCGAGATCGGAACCCAAACCCAGACTCAGACCAGTACCTGAACTCTGACCGGGTCCTGGACTAGGAATGGGACCTAGGACTTGGACTTTGATAGGGGACCTAGACCCGGGACACAGGCATCAGAACTAGGACTGAGACCCAGGACCCGACCCCAAACCCAGACCCTGATCTAGGACCCGGACTGGGACCAGGGAACCGAAGTGGAACCAGATTGGGACCTGAGACCGTGATCAAGATTTGGAGCTAGGGCTTGGACCTAACCCGTAGTCAGTGTTTGGATCTGGCACCCATACCCAAACTCAAACCCAGACTCGGACTCGGACCCAAACCATAACCTAGACCCAGACCCATACCCTAGACCGGGGTCCGAGTCTGAGTTTACGTTTAAGTCTAGGAACTAGAATCTGACTAGGGCCTAGACCCACACCCGGACCGGGACGCGGACCCGAATCAAAAGTCAGATCGGGACTCAGGACACAAATTTGAACCCAAACACGGACTTTGACCTAGACCGAGATTGGAGACTAAGACCTGGACCCAGGACCCAGACATAGATTGGGGACCCAAACTCATATTACAACCATAATTGGGACCCATGACTAGGACTTGGACCAAAGACCCGACCCCAGTCTCGGTCTTAGACCCAGATCCGAACACGTACATGGACTGGGACCCAAGATCCAAATCAAAACGAGATTGAGACCCAAGATATGGATCTGGATGTTGACCCATGACCCGGGGCTTGGACCTAACCTGTAGTCAGTGTCTAGATCTTGGAATTGTACCAAGACCCCAACCTGGAACAATTTCCAAACTGGGACCGAAACCAGACTTAGGCCCACAACCCAAAATTAGAACAAGAACTGAAATTAGGACCTTAGAATAGGAATTGGACCTCGACCCAAAACTGGATCTACACGCAGAACTGAACACGAACCTGGACCCATGCCGGGATCGATACCCGAACCCCGACCCGAACCCGAACCGAGACTTGTGCCAGGACCTGCAACCCAGAACTCGAAACCAAATACCCATGACTCAGGAACTAGACCAGAACCAGACCCGTATCAAAACCCAGACCTAGACCCTGACATAGAACAAGACCAAGACCCAGACCTAGACCCAGACACAGACTGAGACCTGAACCTCGACCAAGACCTAGACCCAGACCCGGACCGAGACCCGAGCTCATACTAGAACTCGAACTCGAACCCGGGACTCGGACCCAGACTGAGATCAATACTAAGACCCAGACCAGGACTAGGACTAACACCTAAACCTGGATTAGGACTAGAACCTGGATTGGGACTAGGACCCGGGACTCGGTACTTGGACCTAAGACCTGAGAACAGAACCGTGACCCAGACCCAGACCAGGCCAAGACCCAAGATAAGGACAAGTACCGAACACTGACCGAGACCTGCACTCAAACTGGGACCCTAACCCACACCGGGACCTAGGACCTTGACCTAAATCGGGGAGTCGGACCCATAACTCAGGACTCAAGACCCAAACCTAGACCTGAGACCCGAACAAGGACCCAAGACATTTGCTAGAATTGGACCAGGATCTGGATTTGGACTCGGGACTCAGGACCTAAGACCCAAGGCTTGGACTCGACCCATAGTTGGTGTCTAAATTTGGGAATTGGACTTGGACACGGACCCAGACCCGAACCAGAACCTGAACCCCTACTAGAACTCAAACTAGACTCGACATGTGGTTGGTGTATGGATTTGGGAGAAAGACTCAGACCTGAACCCAAACACGGACCCAGACCAAGACCATATTCGGACCCAGACCCACACCTGAACCTTAAATCGTACCCTATGACACGAAATTGGACCCGAAACTTGAAGCAGACCCTTAAACCCTAAACCCTAAACCTTAAACCCTAAGTCCTAAACTCTTTACACTTACCCCTAAACACTATGCCCTAAACCCTAAAATCCATAAACATTAAACCCAAAACAATAAACCCTAAACCCTAACCCATACATGGGCCTAGACCCATACCCATACCGAGATCGGAACCCAAGACCTAGACCCGAACCCAAATCCAGACCAGAACATAGACCAAGACTCATGACCTTAACCCGAACCCAAACCCACACTAGCTCCTGGTCCGAGAACTAGACCTTGACTAGGACCCGGATCGGGACCACGACCCGGACCCGAACAGGGACCTAGACTCAGGCCGGGACCCGAACCCTGAATAAAACTTGAACCCGTACTAGGACCTAAACTCATACCCAAACTTGGGATCCAAACCCGAACCTTAACTTGGACCTAGACCGGGACCTAGGATCCAGACCTAGATGGGGGACTTGGGCCCCAAAGTGGAACTTGGACTAAAAATCCGAACGTAGATGGGGGACTTGGACCCAAAACTGGGACCGAACCCAAAACACGACCCTAGACTCGAGACATGGGACCCAACCCTGGACCCGCAACCCAAGACCTGACTACCGGGACACAAACCTGAACCCTAACCCAAACCCAAACTAGGACCCGACCCAAGACGTGGGACCTGAACTGAAACAAGACTGAGATCCAAGACCAAGATCTGAATCTGGATCAAAGGCTTTGACTTGACCCGTAGTGAGTGTTTGAATTTAAGACCAGGACCTGGATCCGTACCTAGACCCGGAATCGAAATTAGACAAGGTCTGGGACTAGAACATACACTTTCGACAGTTACAGGACCCAAAAATAAACGTAAACTCAGACCAAAACCCATATTGGGACTTGGACACGAACAAGGACCTATTACTTGGGACCTAAACCAAGACCGGGACCTGGACCATGACCCTGACCCAAACCCAAAAATTGGGGCTAGACCCAGGACCTAAGAACTAGAGTTAGACTGGTGACCCAAAACTCGTACCCACACTGGGACTGGGACCCGAACTCAGACCCGAACCTAAAGAGGGACCTAGACTCAGATCGGGACTCAAGGCCCAAACCCGAACTTGGACCTAGACTGTGACCTACGACCTGAACATACATGGGGGACCTAGAACAAGGAATTGGGCCCCCAAATTGGGACAAAAACTTCGGCTTCGAAACTTGGATCGAGATTCAGGACCCGACCCTACACCTAAACATGGAGCTAGGACCCACCTCGAGACCCGGGATCCGGGACTTGATGCTTGCACTCGACCCGTAGTCGGTGTCTGGATTATGGACTTAGACGAGAACCCGAACCAAAAACTCGAACTCAAACTACGATCCGAACACATAGCCAGACCCAGACCCCCACTCAAACAAAAATTGAAACATGAACTAGAACCGGACAGGGATCTTGGAATGGGACCGGGACTCAGAACTGAACCCGAACCCAGAACTAGACCCAACCTCAGACCGTAACCGAGACCAAAACCAAGACCTGAACCTCACCCCGGACCCAAATTAGGACTTGAACCCACACTCGGACCCAAACTCGATACGAACCCGTACCTCATTACTTGAAACTGAAACCGAAAGAAGAAGCGGATCGGGACCCAGGATTAAGACCAGGACCAAGATCTGGAGCCAGACCTAAAATTGTAACCGGACCAGGACCCGAACTCAAACACAGACACACCCTGGGATTGGGTCCCAAACCTGGATCCAAACCCGAACCAGGACTCGAGACTCGAACCCAGAGCAGAACTCAAACCCGAACATGGAACAGGACTCGGGAAAGAATTAGGATCGAAACCAAGAACTGCACCCTACTCTGGGCCTTGGAACTAGACCGAGACCTAGACCTGGACCTTCGACATGAACCGAAACTAGCCTGGGACCCATCATTAGGATCTACATCTTGCCCCGGGATTTAGAAATGGGGGCTTAGACAAGACCCATAGTCAGTGTCTTGATTGGGACTCAAACAAGGACCCGAAGCTGCACCAGGACTTGGAACCCATCCCCAACATGGGACACATAACTAAAACTTCAATTAGAATGTGGCCGGGACCCCGGAAAAGGCTAGGGACCGTGACCAGGTCCTGGACTTGGAGCGACACCAAGAACTAGACAATAACCAAGCCCCAAAACTCGAGTTCGGACCCAGTCCTTGACCCTTTCCCGAACCCAGACAAGCACTGAGACTCATACCCGAACCCGAACTTAGGACTCCATCGTGAACCTAGACCAAGCCCTTGATCGAGATTGTGATTCGGACCTGAACATGGACACGAACCAAGACCCAAAACCAAATATCGACCCAAATCCAGATCAGGATCAAAACACGAGACCTAGACTCAGACCCAAACCTGAACTCAGACCTGGACCGAACAGGAGATCCGAAAAACATGTACCCTAACTCAGACTAAGACTCGGACCTTAACCCCAACCTGGACCCAGATCCTAACCCAGAACAAAACCCAGACCCAAAATAAGAACTAGAACTGTGACTAGGTCCTGGACCTGAGACTAGAACCGAATTGAAACCATAACTCAAACTCGAACCAGAAGTTGGACCGAGACCTCGACTAGGACTAGGACCTGAGACCTGGGACCCGAACGTGGACCGGAACCTAGTCCTAAACCCTTGTTGAGAACCAAATCAGGATCCACACCTTAACAGGGACTCGAATTCGAACCCGGACCAAGATTGGGACCGAGACCTAGACCCGAATCCAGACCCAGACCTAGACTCAAACAAAGACTCGGGACCTAAACCCAAACCTGGACCCAGACCAGGACCTAGGAATCGGACTTAGAAGGGGGACCTAGACCAGGGACCTATGCCCCGGAACCCAGACCCATATCAGAATTTAGGACTCGAACCCAAACCAGGACCTGACCTGGACCTAGGA
Organism: Cannabis sativa; assembly: GCF_029168945.1. NCBI lineage: Eukaryota > Viridiplantae > Streptophyta > Magnoliopsida > Rosales > Cannabaceae > Cannabis > Cannabis sativa. Next base: position 4,875,094 of record NC_083608.1, on the reverse strand, counting down.
ATCTGAAGTCGGACCCATGCCCAGACCTGAAACCTCCCCCGAATCAAAACTAGGAAAGGAACCTAGACACGGACCAGGACCAAACCTGAACCTGGACATGAACCCAAAATCAGACCCGAACCCAGTACAAAACTCAGATCCAGACCTAGAATTACACTCAAACCTAGACCTGGATCTGGAACCAAACTCGAACCCTCATTGGGATCGAAACCCAAGACTTAGACCCAGAACTAAACCTGGACTCAAATCGAGATCGGAACTTGGGACTCGGACCTTGACCTAGACCTAAACACAGGACCCGACCCCACACTCGTAGCCTGATCCGAACCTAGACAAAAATCTGGACCCGAATCCAAACTCGGACAAGGACTCGAATCCCGACCTAAACTCGAACCCTAACTCAAACTCATAATCGCAACTGGAACTAGAACAAGACTAGGACAAGGACAAGGACCTAACCCCAAACCCGAACCCAGATAAAAACCCAGACTGAGACCCAACACTGAACTGAGACTAGGTCAAAGTCCCAGTCTGGGTTCGAGTTTGTGTCCCAAGTCCTAATCCACGTTTTGATTTGGGTCTGCGTCCCGATCTGGGTCTAGGTCTGGGTCCTAGTCAGAATCCACTTCCTGGACCAAGACCAGATCCTAGTCCCTTAGTCTTGTTCCCGAGTCCCGATCCGCTTTCAGTTCTACTTTTAGTTTCGGGTCACAAGGTACGGGTCTGTGTTTGGGGTCTAGATTTGGGTTCGAGTCCAGATTTTTGTCTGGGTTTGAGTTCGGGTATGGGTCCCAGATCTAAACATCGACTATGAGTCAAGTCCGAGCCCCAGGTCCAGATCTAGATCCCAGTCTCGCGTCCCAGTCTAGTTCCCCTTCGGGTCCCAAATCCTGGTCTGGGTCCTTGTTCAGCGATCGGGTTTGGGGTCAGGTCTTCTGTCTCGGTGCCAATTCCGAAGCCTGAGTCCTTATTCTAGGTCCCCCATCCAAGTTCGGGTCCTAGGTCCCAATCTGAGTGTAGGACCCGGTCGGGGTTCAAGTCCTATTCCGAGTTTGGGTTCTGGTTTCCGATCCCGGTCCGGGTCTAGATCTGGGTTCGAGTCCTGGGTTCAAGTCTAGATCAACGTCCGGGTCCGAGTCTCGAGTTCTGATCTAGATCTGGGTTCCGAGGCCTGTGTCCAAGTCCCACATACAGGTCCGTGTCCTAAGTCCTAGTTGGGGTCTATGTTTGGGTTCGGATCCTAGTCCCAGTTCTAATTTCGATTCCGTCTCTGGGTTCGGGTTCGGGTCCGGGTTTGGGTCGGTGTCCGAGTCCTCATCCGAGTCCAGGGTTGAGTATGGGTCCAAATCTGGATCCTGGTCTGGGTCTGGGTTTGGGTCCAAGTCCGAGTCAAAGTCTTGGGTACGGGTCCAGGTTTGAGTCTGGGTCTCGGCCCGAATCCAGTTCCCAAGTTTTGATCTCGGTCTGAGTCTGGTCTGGGATAAGGTCCCATGTTCATGTCCGACCCGGACCCGGAACCAGAATCGGATCGGGACTCGGAGTAGAACCCAGACATGGGACTGTAACAGAACCGAAACTTTAACTCAAACTCATACCAGAACCCATACTGGGACTGGGACCCACACCGGGTTCTGTGACCTGGGACCTAAACCAAGACTGGGACCTGGATTCAAACCGAGTCCTGGACCAAAACTCAGACCAAAAAACTGGTGCCGAACCTAGGACCCAAGAACCAAACTCAGACTTGAGACCCAACACCCGAATCCAGACTGAGACTAGCACTGAAACTCAGATCCTAACACAAATCGGGACCTAGACTCGGACGGGAACCGAACCCGAACCAGAACACGAACTTGGACACGGACCGGGACCTAGGACCCGAACATAGATCGGCGACCAGGACCGGGGAATTGGGCCCCCAAACTAGGACCAGAATTCGGGCCTCAAAACTTGGATCGGGATTCGGGACCCTACCCCAGACCCAAACCTGGACCTAGGACCCACCTCAGGACATGGGATTCGAGACTTGATGCTTGGACCCGACCCATAGTCGGTGTCTGGATCTAGGACTTAAACCAGAACCCAAACCCAAACTCGAACTCTAACCAGGACCTGGACACATACCAAGACCTAGACCCACACTCGAGAACCAAAATTGAAACTTGGACTGGAACTTGATAGGGATGTTGGAACGGGACTTGTTCTTGGACCAAGACGTGAACCTGGAGCCGGACCCAGCCTCGGACCCTGAACGAGACTGAAACCCGAACCTGAACCTCGCCCCGGACCCAAATCAGGACCAGAACCCAGACTCAGACCCAAACTCGACCCGAACCCATACCCTATGACATGAAACTTGAACCGAAACTAGAAGAGGATCGGGACCCAAGAACAAGACCTGGACCCAGACCCAAAACTGTAACCGGACCTAGACCCGGACTCAGACAGTGACCCACCATTGGGTAGAAAACCTGAATCAAAACCTTGGGACCCAAACCCAGTCCTAAACTCAAACCCGAACATTGAACAGGACTCGGGACCCAGAATTGGGATCGAGACCCAAAACTAGACCCTAGTCTCGGTCCCGAACCTAGACCCAGACCAAGAGCCCGGTCCCGAACCTAGACCCAAACCTAGACTTGGACCCGTGATTGGGATCCAGATCTTGTCCCGGGTTCCGAGAACTAGGGCTTGGACAAGACCCATAGTCGATCTCTTGATCTTGGACTCAAACAAGAACCCGAAGCTTGATCAAGATCTGGACCCAGACCCCAACCTGGGACCCGAAACCGAAACTTGAAAAAGAACATGACTAGGACCCTGGAACATGATCGGAACACTGACTAGGACCTGGACCTGGATCGGTACCGAGACCGTGACAAAGACCTAGACCTGGACCAGGTTCTGTAACTAGATCAGAACCTAGCCCCAAAACTCGGGCTTAGGCCAATCCCTAACCCGGTTCTGGACCCAGACAAGGATTGAGACTCGAACTTCAACCCAAACCCAAACTCGGGACTCGATCATAGACCCAGACCAAGCTCGTGACCCAAACTAGGATTCAGACCTGCACATGGCACGAACCCAGACTCGGACCTAAATACCGACCCAAACCCAGACCGGGATCGAAACACGAGACCTACACCAAGACCCAAACTTAGGACCCAGACTTAGGACCCGAACCTGGACCCAGACTCAGACATGGACCCAGACCGGGATCCGAAAAACCCATACACAGACTCAGACTAAGACTCGAAACCTGACCCTAACATGGACCCAGACCCAGAACCAAACCCAGACCCAGAATCAAAACTGGAATTCTGACTAGGACCCAGACATAAGACCAGAATAAACCCAAACCAGAACCCAAACTCATACCAGAACCTGGACCGAGACCTTGACTAGGACTGGGACCGTAGACCTGGGACTCGAACTTGGATCGAGACACGAAATGGGACCTGGACCTGACCTGGTCCTAAACCCTCACCAGGACCTGAGACCCGTGACACAGACAAGGATCCAGACCCGAACAAGGACTCAAAACTGAATCCAGACCTAGACTAGGATCAAGACCTGGACCCGAACCCAGACCGTGACCTGGACTAAAACCAACACTCGGGACCCAAACCCGAACCTTGACCCAAACCAGGACCTAGGAACCGGACTTTGATGGGGGACCTAGACCACGGACCTATGCCCTGGAACCCAGACCCAGATCTAAATCTGGGACTCGAACCCGAACCAGGACTTGACCTAGATCTGGGAATCTGAAGTCAGACACAAATTGGACCGGAAACATGCCCGGGACCCAAACCATGATAGGAACCTAGACATGAACCCATCCTAGGACTGAACCTGAACCCGGACCCGAACCCTAAATTGGACCTGAACCTGGAACCCGAAATAAGACCAGGACCCATAATAAGACCCAAACATAGACCTACACCAAGACCCGAACTCGAACCCAGATAGGGATCGACACCAGGACTTAGTACCGGAACTAAACACAGACTCACATCGAGATCGAAACCTGAGACTTAGACCCGAACCTAGACCAAGACCCAAGACCCTAACCCACACCTAGAGCTCGATCCAAACCTAGACCGAGATCCAGACCCGAACCCAAACTCGGACCAAGACTCGAACCCCGACCCGAACTCGAACCCAAACTCAAACTCAAAATCGCAAGTCGAACTGGAACCGGAGTACGACTAGGATCAGGACCAACACCCAGACTCGAAGCCAAACCCAAATAAAAATCTAGACTGAGACCTAAACCCGAACTGGGTCTATGACCCAAACCCAAACCTAGATCGGACCCAAACCAACTCTAGAATCGGGATACGAACTTGGGCAATGGAACTAGGACAGGGACTCAAGACCCGACCCCAGACCTAGACATGAACTTAGGACCCAGCTCGTGATACGACCAAAATGGAACCAGACTAGGACCCGAGACCGGGATTCAGATATCGACCTAGGGCTTGTACTGAACCCGTAGTTGGTGTCTGGATCTGGGACCCAGCCCCGGACCCAAACCTAGACCAGGACCCGGACCCAAACTCAGACACGAACCCAGTCCCAGACCCAAACTTAGACCCGAACCCGTACCCTGTGACCCGAAACCAGGACTAAGCCCTGGACATGGATCCGTAACTGGACTTGGACCTAGAGCCAAAACTAAAATCGGACCAGGACCCAGACTCTAACTAAGACCTAGACCCGAACTGGGACACGGACCCAGATCCCAACCTCAACCTAGACTCGGGACCCGAACTCAGACCCAAACATGGAACTAGACTAAAGACACAGAACTGAGGCCGGGACCTAGAACCGCACCCAGTCTTCGTCCTAAACCTAAACTCAGACCTGGGACCGAAGACTTGAACAAGAACCAGACCGGGACACGTGACAAGGATTCAAATCTGGGACTCAGACCAGGACCTGAACCTGGACAAGGACCAAAACCCGGACCCTGACCCAGAGCCGGGACCCAAAATTGGAACCTACACAAGAACTACTAGACTAGGACCCTCGAACAAGACTAGGAACGTGCTAGGACCCAGACCCAAACCTAGAACAAAACTCAGACCTAGCCCCAAAGCCAAAGCTTGACCGGATCTCGGGCCCAGACACGGTCGTGTACCTAGACCGAGACCGAGACCCGGACCCAGACCTAGACATGGGACTCGATCCTAAACCCAAAGTTTGACCAAGATAAGGATCCGAATACAAACCTGGACTTAAACCCAGACCCAAACCCAGATCGGGATTAAAACTCAGGACCTATATATAGAGCGAGAACCTGACCCACACCGAGACCTGGACCCGCACCCGGGACCCGAACTCGGACCTGGACCTAAACCCACACCTATACTGGGATCCGGACCTGGATGCAGACCCGAACCCAAACTCAAACTACGTCTCAGACCCGGACCCAGACCCAGACACAGACCCGAACCCTAAAACTAAATTAAAATCAAAACTGCGATTAGGATCCAAACCCAAACATGGACCCAGACCGGGACCTAGGACCCAGACCAAGATGGTGGACATGGACATGGGCCTCAGAACCCAGACCCAGATCGAACACGGGTATCAGAATTAGGTCCGAGACCCAAGACCTGACCCCGGACCCGGACATTGACCTAGAACTAAGACCGGGACCTGGGACCCAAAGTGGAACTAGACTGGGACCCGAGACTGTGAACCATATTTGGACTCAGGGCTTAGACCTGACCCATAGTTAGTGTTTTGATCTGGGACCAATACCTTGACTAAAACCCAGACCTAGACTCGGACCCAGACCCTGACCTAGACCCAGATCCGTACCCCAAACCTGGGTCTGAGTCCGAGAATTGGAATCTGACCCAGACCTAGACCCAAGCCGAAACACGGACCTGAATTAAATCTCAAATCGGGACTCAAGATACAAACCCAGACACAAACTTGGACCCAAACCTGGACCCAGGACCCGGAATGAGATTGGAGACTCAGACCAAACCAAAGACAAAATCCTAGATTGGGGACCCAAACTAAAAATTAGAACCAGAATAAGGACCTAGGACTGCGACTGGGACCCAAGACCCGACCTCGGTCTCGGTCCCAAACCTAGACTCGGACATAGGCACGGACCTAGACCCTGGATCCGAATCAGAATGAGACCAGGACCCATGATTGGGATTCGAATCTTGACCAACGACCCGTTACTTGGACCCAACCTGTAGTCAGTGTCTAGATCTTTGAATCATACCAAGACCCGAACTTGGAACCATTTCAAGACCAGTAGCTAAACCCAGACTTTGACCAGAGACCCAAAATCAGAAGAAGAACTGGAATCAGGATCCTAGAACACGAATTGGACTTGGATCCAAAACAGGATTTCGACACGGAACCGAACACGGACCCAGACCAAGACCAAGATTGATACCGGTCCCAAACCCGAACCCGAACCCAGACTTGCTCCAGGACCTGCGACCCAATACCCGGAACCCAGGACCTGTGACCCGAGACCTGGACCAAAACCCAGAACCGTACTAGAACCTGGACCCAGACCCAGACCCAAACTCGAACTGAAACCCAAACCCAGACCCAGACACAAACCTAGACCCGGACCCAGACCCAGACTCGTACCAGAACTCGAACTCAAACACGCAACTCAAAACAAGACCGAGATCAGGACTAGGACCCAGACTCGGACAAGGACCAAGACCTGAACTTGGACTGGGACAAGAACCTAGACTTGGACCGTGTCCCGGTACCTGATACTCGAACTTGGGACTTGAGAAACGAACCATGACCCAGACCCACACCATGCCAAGACTCGAGACAAAGACCAATACCAAACAGGGACCGGGACCTGTACTCAGACTGGGACCCTAACCCAAACAAGGACTTAGGACCCTGAGCTGAATCAGGGACCCAGACCCATGACTCAAGAGCACAGACCGAAACCTAGACCCAAACCTCGAATTGAGACCAGAATGAGGACCCAAGACATGAGCTAGAATTGGACCAGGATCTGGATTTGGACTCGCGACCTAGAACCCAAGACCAGAGGCTTGGACCCGACCCATAGTCAGTGTGTAGATTTGGAAATTGGACCTGGACTCGGACCCAGACCTGGACCAACACCCGAACCAGTACCAAAACTCGAACTAGACTTGACCTGTGGTTAGTGTTTTGATTTGGGACAAAGACTCAGACCTAAACCAAAACACGGACCTAGACCCAGACTAGGACTCAAACCTTAAATAATACCCTGTGACCCGAAATTGGAACTGGAACTAGAAGCGGACCATTAAACCTTAAACCCTAAATCCTAAACTCTTTACACTTACCCCTACACCCTAAGCCCTAAACCCTAAACCCTAAATCCCTAAACACTAAATCCAAAACCCTAAACCCTAAACCCTAAACACTAACCTAGACACAGGCCAAGGCCCATATCCATATCGAGATCATAACCTAGGACCTCAATCTAGACTCAGATCCAGACCCGAACCTAGACCTAGACTCATGGCCTAAACTCGGACCTAGACACAGATTAGAACCTGGTGCAAGACCTAGACCGTGATTGGGACCCATGTCGGGACCCCGAATTGGACCCAAACATGGACTTGGACTCAGACCAAGACTCGAACTCAGAATCAAACCTTAACCTCTACTGGACCTAAACTCAGGATCCAAACCCAAATCTGAACTTGGACCGAGACCTGGACCGAGGATCCAAACCTAGATGGGGGACCTGGGCCCCAAACCCAAACCTGGACTAAGGATCCGGACATAGATGGGAGACTTGGACCCAAAACTGTGCCCCAGAACTAGGACCGAGACCCAAAACTCAATCCCACACACGAGATATGGGACTCGACCCTAGACCCAGAACCCTGGACCTGACTACGGCCTGAACCCGAACCCAAACCTAAACTTAGGACCCAGCCCAAGACCCGAGACCCAAACTGGAACAAGACCGAGATCCGAATCTAGACCTGAGGCTTCAACCTGACCCATAGTCAGTGTTTGGATCTAGGACCTGGACCCGAGATTGTACCTACACCCAGACCCGGCCCGAGACTGGGATCCGAACCCGATCCTGAACTCGGAATTTGAATCGAACTATGCAGGAACTAGAACCCAGACCTAGGACCGTAACAGGACTCAAACCTAAACCCAAGCTCAGACCAAAATGCATACCATGACTTAGACTCGGACTGGGACCTGTGACTTAGGACCTAAACTAAGACCGGGACCTAGACCCAGACTGGGACCCAGACCCATACCCAGACCAAGAACAAAAAGTTACGGTCAGACCCACAGTGGGACTGGGACGTAACTCAAACCCAAAACTGAATCGGGACCTGGACTTAGACCGGGACTCGAGACCCGAACCTGAACTAAAACACGAACTTGGACCTAGACTAGGTGTAAGCCCAAGTTCTTGTCTAACCTATCTTTTTCATATTTAGATTGATTTTATCTTGATTTAAGCTTGAATATAAAAAGAACAAAATCAAAGATTCAACACAGGAATTTTACAAGCTTCATCTGCACTGAGAACACATCTCAGCCGACTAGTGCTTGGGTTCCCCGAACCAGGGTAAATTCATCCACTAATTCTCAAAGGTTCATATTACAATTTCCAATTCTCTCTAAAGGAATCAAATACAACCTTAACAACAATTAGTAATGAATTACCAACAACAATCAAGAACACTGATTGTTAATGCACAATCCCTTGTGCTGCAACTGAGCTCTTCTTCAACATGTCTTCAACCTGAAATCCCTTCAGATCTGATGATGAAGATGACACTGAACTCCCTTCAGTTTTAACTCAGCAATTCCAGATTCAGATCATTCCGCCATTGATGAACACTCTCAAGCTCCAAGATCTGAGCTGCCATGGAACATACAGAAGAAACAAGACGAAAAGAAACGAACGTAATCCCCAAATCTCCGATCAAAAAGTTCGTCAACAAAATACCCAGAAATCGTATTTATACCCAGCTAAACCAAGAAACCCGAAATAGACAGCTGTTACCATCTGAACAATTAAAACCTAAAATATCTTTGCTGACGTGGACTAACACTAACAGTACGAACCCCAAACAAAACACTACGAGTCCCAGACACAACTGGAATACTACTGGACATAATTTGTCACTACAGAAAATACTAGTTCTAACAATCTCCCCCTTGACAAATTATGGTCAATGACAACAATACCAGTGCGAAACAAAGCAACCATTAAAATATAACAGAGTCTAAACAAACAGAAAAGCAAACACTTTAAACAACCAAACAACAAATGCACCACTACCACTTTACACACAAAGGATAAGTATTTCTTCCCCTTCATTGAGCATAATCCATGTCAAATTGTCCCCCTAAGAAAATAAGAAGTTTATCAAAGAGCTCCCCCTGAATGGCAACAGAAAATGCAACATAGACTCCTCATTGCAAAGAAATTCCGAAGTATCTATTACAACATTAAAGAAGAAAGACAAACCATCTCACAACATGACCTAAAACATATGGATATTAGATATAAAAAAAATGAGAGATTGACTAAGCAAAACAATCAGATCACCACAATATTACGAATGATGCTACATATGAGATTTATTTTTATTTCAATCAAAAACATGCCAAATGATATATCTCAAGAATTAACATGTTCAACTTGTAAAGAGGAAACACAATGAGTGGCCTAATCAATTAACAAGTGAGCAATGATCATTTGAGCAAAGAACAAATTCATTCAACTTCACAATGAGCCATACTTAATAAAAAGATGAGACAACTTCTACCAATGCACATATTCACACACACTTGAGAAAGACAATAAACGAGGAATTTTTTACAGGATTTTGAACCAAGATTTTTCTTCAGTGTGTGCAAGTGACCTCATGTGAGAACATTGGCTCACTCTCTCAAAAATTTTATTAAGCTGCCCTTTTTTTTTTTTATCTTTAGACACTCCGGCTCTTTCTTTTGCAACCAGCTACGGCTTTCACTCTCCCTCAGAGATGTAGCCGTCCACTTTTAATCAGAAATACTAATATAGAAGGAGCATACTACTTATTAGTAAATGGACTAAAGAAAGCTCTTCCCATTGCATCTAAAAGAGGTAGCCTTTTTAGCTGGGAAAAATAAATGTTCAAAAGATCCTAAAAAATTCACCTATTTAGAGCTTCCTCGATAGAACTGGAGAACCTGTAGATGGGACATGAAGTGCCTCATAGAAAAAAAATGATAGCAATCAAGGCTTAGCTGAACAAACAGAGAAAGATAATGATCATATACCACAACGAATTAATCAGATAGAACACATAAAAAAAACTTCCCAAGTTGCACACATTAATATGAGAATTCAAGGCTTTATTAAACAAAAATCCAAGAGAGCATCAAGAATAATATGTGATTATCCAATGTATTTTTACTCAACCAATTCTAAAAAAATGATATTCGTTATCTATATATTTTGAGTCAACGTGCATTTTGAGAAATGTCTGTGGAACTTTCATTATCACACATGAAGACACATAAACAAGCAATGAGGAACACTAGACAACATATCATGTGTGCATCATATTTCTTTTGAAGCAAGGGAGTACGATGTACAACATTTTCAAAACCAGCATACACTAGGACAAAAACATCATCATTTCTTAGTTTAAACCCAAGATTCAACAGTATAAGGTTTAGAAGACCATACCATAGCACTAATAATAGTGAATGAGCTCTTGAAAGACGAGGTGATGATTTAACACTCTTATTTCTTTTGGTTAAAACTTTTGGAATAGCAGTAAAGTCTCCAATATCTGATTTATCCAATGATGCACTATTACATAGGACAACATTGTCCAACAAATAACTACCATCACTAGATCTCTTCCCTGTTAAGACTGAGCACCCATCAAATGAAACTAAACAATGAGTTTTAGAAAAACTTACAGTGTAATTTGCATCACAAAGTTTACCGATGCTTATCAGATTTGCCTTGAGTCCTTTCACATACATTACTTCAGTAAGAGGTGCAGCTCTACTCATCACCAAGTCTCCTTTTCCAATAATATGGCCCTTATTTCCATCACCAAAAGTGACAACTCCCTCCTTTGCTTCTTTGTAATTGACTAACAATTTCTTGTTGCCCGTCATGTGTCGGGAGCAACCACTATCCAAGTACCACTGTTCTTCCAGAAATGCAGACAGTGAAACTTGAGCTACCAACCCAACATTCGATTCACGATCAGCCCTCAATCTCCACTCACATTGAGATCCTTCCTTTCGAGTTTTATTGGGTTTTTGAAAACTCATAGGTCGATTGATCATAGCTTTCAAGTAGTTTTGCAGCTTATAGCATCTGGGTCGAATATGACCCCTCCTATTACAGAAGTGACACACTGGGATGAATCTCTCCATCTGAGATATATTCTCCGGGGCAATTCTTCTTCCTTCTAACTTCACCTTGGTAGGTCCAGATGGAACATGGAATTTTCCAGTGGGGTCTGAGGACTGAGGTGTCGAGGGAAATGATGATTGCTTGTCATCCTTTTTGTCTAGGTTGATCACTGGTGTAATGGACTCTTCTACCCCCAAGTTATCTCCTTGCTTATACAACATCTTGTATCCGATAGAGGTTCGATCACCATAAGGTTTTTGAAGTTGAAGAGTTTGATTGATGGCAGCCGTTCCGGGAGGGATAAACTCTAAAGCCTGTTTAGCTCTTATGAGTTCAGCTGAAAGCTTGTAGATCTCGTTGTCCTTCTCATCAAGAAGTTTGTTGAGATTCTTAACAGTGTCCTCCAGCTTGACTTTTTCACACTCTATCTGCTCCTTGGCACTATTCAGACCTATAATCTGCTTGGTCATATATTCCCATTGAGCAAACATCTCTTCATATGCATTTTGTCTTCCATTACTGTCGACTTCAGACACAGTGAAGACTCCATCATCCTCAGATTCAACAGACTGATGACTTTGAGCCATGAAAGCCACTACCTGTTTATCCTCATTAGAACTTTTGCTTGCAATAGAGTCTTTTTCTTCGTCACTATCGCTCCAGGTGGCAACAAGGGCTTTCTTCTTTTTGAGAGTGTTAGCACACTCGGCCTGAATGTGTCCGAACCCATCACATTCTCAACACTGAATGCCCATGCTCTTATTGTCACTGGGTTGCTGACCATGCCAGAAGTTCCCAAGATGATTTCTTTTGGAAGCATTTTTCTTACCTTCAGAACACAGTTTCTTGTACTTCTTTTTCAAGAATTTTGCATAGTTCTTGGTCAGCAAATCTACAGCTTCATCTGAGAAACCAGCAGACAAATCTGATATAGACTTATTTTCTTCTTTGTGAATGAACGCAATATTGTTGTCCCCTTTTTCTTTGTTCACATCCATCTTCTTCTTTTCTTTCTTCCACCTTGTTAATGACATTTCATAATTCTGCAAGGATCCAATCAGTTCATCAAGATCCAGTTCCTCCACGTTTCTCATTTCTTCAATGGAGGTTACTTTAGACATAAATCTCCTAGGTAGAACTCCAAGGACTTTACGAACCAGCTTTGCATTAGAATAAGTCTTTCCCAAAGCATAAGATTCATTTGATATGTCACACAATTTAGCATGGAACTCAGCCACCGTTTCTTCTTCCTCCATTGATAAATCTTCAAACGCTTTTGCCAAAGCACGAAGACGAGATTTCTTTACAGCATCCGTTCCTTCATTTTTAATTCGTAGTTTTTCCCAAGCCTCTTTGGCCATCTCACAGTTTGCAATGACCTTCAATTGATTTGTGGACACTGCATTGAACAAAGCATGCATGGCCTTCGAATTAAAATTGGCCCTCTCCATCTCATCTGGAGTCCACAAGCTCGTAGGTTTTGGTTTGGTGACACCGTTATCCATCATCGTTGGGCATGTCCAACCATCTTCTATGGCCATCCAAACTCTTTCATTCACCGCCTTCAAGAATGCTCGCATTTTGGTTTTCCAGTATGGGTAATTAGCACCTTCCAGCATTGGGGGTCGTGATGTGGACCCTCCTTCTCTGAACATCTCCATTCCTGTACTAACAAGGAAAAACAAAACAAAGATAGAGAGCAGTATACTCCCAGAGTCGTGTCTAGAGAGGGGGTTAGTTCCAACTGGGTGTTGCAGAAAGAAAAAATGCAGAAAAATCAAGAATTGCAGCAACAATAAATTTCAGAATAACGAATCTTGCAAGAACCCTAAGGATCAATATTTCTAACAGAAATAGCTGGCTCTGATACCAAATGTAAGCCCAAGTTCTTGTCTAACCTATCTTTTTCATATTTAGATTGATTTTATCTTGATTTAAGCTTGAATATAAAAAGAACAAAATCAAAGATTCAACACCAGAATTTTACAAGCTTCATCTGCACTGAGAACACATCTCAGCCGACTAGTGCTTGGGTTCCCCGAACCAGGGTAAATTCATCCACTAATTCTCAAAGGTTCATATTACAATTTCCAATTCTCTCTAAAGGAATCAAATACAACCTTAACAACAATTAGTAATGAATTACCAACAACAATCAAGAACACTGATTGTTAATGCACAATCCCTTGTGCTGCAACTGAGCTCTTCTTCAACATGTCTTCAACCTGAAATCCCTTCAGATCTGATGATGAAGATGACACTGAACTCCCTTCAGTTTGAACTCAGCAATTCCAGATTCAGATCATTCCGCCATTGATGAACACTCTCAAGCTCCAAGATCTGACCTGCCATGGAACATACAGAAGAAAACAAGACGAAAAGAAACGAACGTAATCCCCAAATCTCCGATGAAAAAGTTCGTCAACAAAATACCCAGAAATCGTATTTATACCCAGCTAAACCAAGAAACCCGAAATAGACAGCTGTTACCATCTGAACAATTAAAACCTAAAATATCTTTGCTGACGTGGACTAACACTAACAGTACGAACCCCAGACAAAACACTACGAGTCCCAGACACAACTGGAATACTACTGGACATAATTTGTCACTACAGAAAATAATAGTTCTAACACTAGGACCTAGGACCTGAACATAGATGGGGGACCTAGACCTGAGAATTGGGCCCCCAAATCGGGACAAGAACTTGGTCCTCAAAACGTGGATCGGGATCTAGGACCCGACCGTAGACCAAAACCTAGACCTAGGACCCACCTCTGGACCTGGGATATGGGACTCGATGCTTGGACCCCAGCCATAGTTGGTGTCTGGATTTGGGTCTTAGACCAAACACGAACCCAAACTCGAACTCAAACCAGAACCCTGCACATACTTAGACCTAGACCCACACTTGGGAGCCAAAATTGAAACTAGAACTAGAACCGGAACACGATATGGAACAGGACCGGGACCTGGACCCAGACACGAACCCGACACTGAACCCTACCTTGGACCCTAACCGAGACCGAAACCCAGACCTCAACCATGCCCCAAACCCAAATCAATATTCGAACCCAGAAGCAGATCGGGACGCAAGATCAGGACCAGGACTATGACTGGACCTAGACCCAAAACTTTAAACAGACTAGGACCCGGACTCAGACACAGACCCACCCTGGGATTGGGTCCCAAACCTAAATCCAAACCCGAACCAGGATTCGATATATTGCGACGATATAAGATGTGGCTAAACCCTCTGAAATGCGTCTTTGGAGTTGGCTCCGGGAAATTCCTTGGGTTCATGGTTAACCAGCGAGGAATAGAGGCTAATCTTGCGAAGATCAGGGCATTGGTGGAAATGCCATCACCAACCAAGCCGAAAGAGGTCCAAAGCCTCACAGGTAAAGTCCCTGATTTAAACTGCTTTATATCGCGATCTTCTTATAAGTGCAAGGAGTTTTTTCAGATTCTAAAAGGCAACAAAAAGTTCCACTGGACCGAAAAATGCGAGGAGGCTTTTCAAGCCTTAAAAATGCATTTGGGGCAACCTCCGATCTTATCAAAGCCCATGACCGGCAAAGTCCTATCCATCTATTTAGCAGTGTCAAAATATGCGATTAGTTCAGTACTAATACGCGAGGATCAAGGACGACAATATCCGGTGTATTATGTCAGTAAGCGATTACTGGATGCCGAGACACGCTACCCCCAAATGGAAAAGTTGGCGTTTGCCTTGATAACATCGTCAAGGAAATTGCGACCTTATTTCGAGGCTCACAGTATCGAGGTTTTGACAAACTACCCCTTAAGGCAAGTTTTGGCAAAACTAGAAGCATCAGGGAGGTTATTGAAATGGGCGATGGAGTTGAGTCAATTCGACATCAAGTATAAACCAAGAACTGCAATCAAGGGGCAAGCCTTGGCAGATTTTATCCTTGAATTCTCCAGCACCGAGGTAGCACTCATAGAAGACAAAAGCGACATTGCTATAGCGAATAGAGAGATGTGGACATTGTACGTCGACGAAGCCTCAAATAACAAGGGCTCTGGTAGCGGGATCTTATTGATCAATCCCAACAATTTTAAGGTACATGCTGCTTTACGTTTTGAATTTTCTGCATCTAACAATGAAGTCGAGTATGAGGCATTAATCGCAGGATTGAAACTCGCTCTCGAGAGGAAAGTCGAGTATCTTCAAGCTTTTAGCGACTCCCAAATCGTGGCGTGCTAGGTGAATGGAGAGTATCTGGCAAGAGGCGGGAGATTGGTTAAATATTTAGGCATTGTATGCGAACTAATGCAAAAATTCAAAAAAGTAATTGTTTCTCGAGTACCGCGTGCTCAAAATTCACACGCAGATGCACTGGCCCGTTTGGCCTCAACTAGAGAAGCCGAATTGCTCGATGTAATTCCGGTAGATGTATTGGCTCACCCAACTATAAATCAAGAAGTGATCATGGAAATAGATACCGTTCAGGAGGTCACCCGGATAACTCCAATAGTCGCATACCTGGAAAAGGGCATTTTACCCGATGACAAGGTAGAAGCAAGAAAGCTGTGACAACGAGCCGCCCGATATGTAATGTACGATCAAATGTTGTATCGCAGAAGTTTTAGTCAACCGCTACTCAAATGCATCAGCGGGGAAGATTGCGGTTACATACTTCGTGAGGTACATGAGGGAATTTGCGGCAATCATACAGGGGGTAACTCCCTTGCATTAAAAATCATGCGACAAGGGTATTACTGGCCAACCTTGGGACAGGATGCTCTCGCTTTTGCGAAGAAATGCGACAGGTGTCAGCGAATAGCCACATGTACCCACCAACCTCCGAGTAACCTACATTCTATCACAAGTCCATGGCCCTTCGCAGTATGGGGGATCGACTTAATAGGCGAGCTACCTAAAGGGAAAGGTGGAGTCAAATATGCGATAGTCGCAGTAGACTACTTCACGAAATGGGCTGAAGCCAAAGCACTCGCAACCATCACAGCAACTAAATTACGCGAGTTTATCTATAACTCCATAATTTGTCGATTTGGTATTCCATACAAACTCATCTCAGACAATGGAAAGCAGTTCGATTGTAAAGAGATGCGACAATTATGTGACGATCAGGGAATTAAGAAGGCATTCTCTGCAGTTGCTTACCCGCAAAGCAACGGACAGACTGAAGCTGTTAACAAAATAATAAAACACACCATTAAAGGGAAACTAGAAGAACGCAAGGTGACTTGGCTAGATGAGCTCTCCCAGGTTCTTTGGTCTTACAATACAACTCCTCGATCCACAAGTGGCGAAACACCCTTCTCGCTTTCCTACGGGTGCGAGGCCATGGTACCAGTTGAAATTGGGGCAGGTTCCCTACGCAGAGATGTTTTCAACATCTCGCAGAACGAAGAAAAACAGTCACTCTAGCTAGATCTTCTGGAAGAAAAACTCGATCAAGCACACTTAAAAAAATGCGGCTTTCCAGCGCCGAACTGCAAGATACTTCAATTCTAAGGTCAAGGCAAAAGTCCTGCGAACAGGAGACTTGGTTCTTAGAAGAGTAATGCCAAATACCACGAACCCAGCGCATGGGGTCTTTGGGGATAATTGGGAAGGACCGTATCTCATCATGGAAAAGATTGGTGACGCTACGTACCGACTCGCAGCACTCGATGGTACTGCGATTCCACGAGCTTAGAATGGCAAAAGCCTAAAATTCTATTATCAATAGTACTCGCATTATTTAAATTGTGTTCGCTTTGTACTTATACTTAGTCATTTTTTATAAAAATCCTAAGTATATGGGGGTATATATATCATAATTTACTATTGATTATAAAAAGGAAATGCCTCATACTTGTTAATTCTTCAAGTTTAAATAAATTTTTTCAAGTCTTGTGAGATTTTCTACTTATTACACCAGGCAGTAATTAAAGTCGAATATATATTCAAACGCGAGTACCCGTGTACTGTGAAAATGTTAAACATTAAATATCCCCGCGAGGATATGAAGTTGTCCAAAATAAATTGCAAATTTGTCTAAGTACAAAGTGCGAGTACCCCTGTACCGCATAAATATAAAAGCCTAGCAAATTCAAAAGAAATATAGTTCAACATAAGCAAACATAGAAGGGATAAGGATAAAATTCTAACACCCTAAGTTTGCGTATGCGATAAAATAACTGATCATGGTCGAGGAGTTTGCTTGGAAAGGCGTTTATCAATTCGCTCTTGCTGCTTTTCAGAAGGTTCCTTATACACCGACTCTCTCCAAAGACTCGCATTCTCAGGAATCAATTTGTGTTTGCGCAGTTTAGCAGTTGTACACAACAATCGTCAGTCGCGATCTTGTACAGGAAGGCTCTCAAGAACTTCAGCTGTTTCTCTGCGAGTCGCGTTGAGTGTGGGACGAGACGGTCTATCTGCGAAAACCAAAAGAAAAGAGCGAGTCAGATTAAAACCTCAAAGTAACTAAGAAAAATGTCTAAGTCAGGGAACATGCGACGTACTAGGTCGACGGTTAAAGTAAGTTCTAATCCCTGGGACTTTGAATATGTAGAACCACTTCGATTTCTAATCTCCCATATTAGATACCATCCCTTCTACCCCGTTAATTTCAGAAGTCGCCCATTTTCTGAAGTAGTAGAAACAATTGTGAAGGCCTACGCTTTTTATATCGTAGAAGTAGCTAAACTCTTCTACCGAGGGAGCCCTATGTACATACTCCGTATACATTGCATAAAAAGCCAGGGTTGTGCGATAACTGTTGGGGGTTAGCTGGAAAGGTGATACGTCATAACGTTTGAGGATAGCCACGATAAAGGGATGGAAAGGGACTGATACCCCACATCGGAGAATGGGTATTGAGATTACCACATCCTCTGTGGGAATAATCGCTGGATTAGTAAAAGGAAGGTGCGCCCTCCGAGTCGGCTTAGGTCGCAAGGAAGCGAGTCGCAACAGGTTTAGCCTCGTAAAGGTGGTGAGGTCTAATTTGGTAACTCTCGAAACCAAATCCTCGCACGAGAAAGGCTCGTTCAGCTGGGTGTCGTCTACCGAGTCAGTACCGCTCCCTTCTGCCTCTTCCTCCTCGTCGCCTGATTCGCGAGCTGGGTCCGTCGAGTCGTCATCCGTTTCTTTGACCTCGACGTTAGGAGCATGCCTCGAGTGAATAAGATAGTCGCGGGTTGACACCGTAGACTCACTGTCCCGAATATCAATGGCCCCAGGTTCAGCGAGCTCCTGCACCATTTTCTCGATGTCCGAAGAAGACATCGGACCTAGCTCTATACCTACAGTAGGTGCGATCTCCTCTTCTGAGATCGAAGTTGGGATAAAGCTATCTTCCTCCTGGTCCTCGTCACCATCGAATGCGTGGCCTCCCGAGCCGAGCAGCTGACTATCCGACAGGTCGCTCATCTGAAAGATAGAAGATCTTTTCAACGTGGTGAATGTATGAAAACAAAGTAAGTGATCTCACCCGCATATACTATAAAGTAGCACTTGATAGAATGGTCAGCGTTCTTGCGAATACTGACCACCCCATCAATATGCGAGTAGAGAGAATACTAAAATGCGAATAGAAAAGCATCCCAATGAATGGTCAGGAGCGCCCTGGTGACCTCAGCGACATGCGTCTCCTGGCATGACCCTGAGGTAACGAGGAGGCACCAGCCATTTCAAGGAGTCTAACTAAAGTCGCAGCCTCCGAATAAGTCGCGCATCCTGGGCCAAGCGATATATCTCTAGAAACGGCTGGGAGAAACTCTGTGACTCAAGGGGCATGCGTTCTCAAGCATGACCCTGAAGTTACTGAGGTACTCCCACCGTTTCGAGAATATCTACCAGCCAAAGAGTACGCTCATTAGAACATTAACTCATGTCGCAAATGGCTGGGTGTATCACAATATTTCAAGGGGCATATAACCACGTATATGACCATTAGAATACTGTGACACATCCACCATTTGGAAACTCAGTTAATGTTCTCGCGACTAAATTCACAGTATACAAAATCCTAAAAGATGTAGGCCACAATCAGAAATAAGTAAGTCTCGCAAATATGCGAGTATTCGAAGTGTTCATCCGAATACCCGCGAGTATTCAAAGCATGAAACAATGCCTATTCAAGTATTTCTTATACCGTATGCAGTTATGCCAATTTATAGGTTATTCTCTATGAAGTTACCTAGGTTTTTTACCTAAAAAACATAGCCTCATACATACCATCTATAAACATTCATTCTTAAACCATCCTCATGCATATTAAAAACCTAGAAAATACAGTCCCCACTCAAATAGAAAACGAAACACAGTAAAGATTCGAAAACTAACCTTTTACTTCTGCTAAATCTGTTCCCACAAATCGCCCTTGACAGCACTGTAGAATCAAGAAAAACCCACGAAGAAAGGCAAAAATCTGGGCAATTTATGAAAGTGTTTTGTTTGGTGGTTTCTCTGAGAGTGAAGAAACAAAGGAGTTAAGGAAGTTAAAGAAAAATGAGGGAAATTGGGGATTTTTGGTTCGAACCAGGGGGTTTAAATACCCACATCCCTCATTAATTGGGATCACGACACGTGGCAGTTGGAATGCCTAGAGTCGCCCAATCCAACGGCCAAAGATGGCCACTCCTACACAGAAACCGAAGAGTTTTGTGACGTGGCACCATAAATGCAATAAAAGTAATGATTATAGCCGTCATTTTTCGAAACCCTCGAAGGGACAACCAAAGGTCACCTCCTCGTGACAACCTTTCACCTGTCTCTCGAGTATAGTTTCCCTTGTGACCGCACCTGTCACATCGCGAAACTAGGGGCATGTATTATAGTGAGATTCCTCTCACCTAGAAACTCGAGACCAGACCCCTACTTAGAGGACACGCGTACTCAGATTTTCCAAAGACAGCTGAGATGTCCCTGAGGGACTCCTCGAAGTTTTAAACATCGCTTAAGATATAATCACCGAGAGGTGGCGAGCATGACTGAAGTCTAATCGCATCTGAGACAAGAGAGTAGCTCGCATATATCGAACTATATGCAAATATCCTCCCCGTGTCCGTGTATAAACCAGGAGAACGATTCTGTACAAATGCGAGTTGGTCCTAAGAACCCTGCAGCCTTTATAATGTAACATAGACTTGCATGTCTAGGTCCTATCAGCCCGTCATGCGATGTCCACAAAAGGCGACTACCTAAGGACGCAGACATCCCGAACATAATCAATGAACCCGCGAGTTTATCACCAGAATATGAACAGCCAACTCGCAGATTTGGAAGACGCATACGTTGATGAACTTAGTAACTGCCGTTCATTTATTAATGTTAACGTTTTTTAGTTAATTATTGTAATTCAATGTGTAAAAACAGATTGACAATGAATGCAATCCTTGTATAACTAATTGGACACCTGCTTTGTATATAAATGGGTGATCCACCGTGAAATGGCACCGACGAAACTCTTGCTACAGTGGACTAAGCAGACCGTGATCTGACTGAACCACTATAATTCTTTATCTCATTGTTATTTCAAGCTTTTTGTTAACTATTTCTCATTCCCAGTTGAGTGCTCGCCATTCTAGGTTGAATACTTGCACTTGTTCTTCACGTAAATTTCTCCTTGTTACTAATTATATCATATAATCTGGTGTTGCGAAATTCACTCGACAACAAGTTCCTTTGAGACGATTACCTCTTTTCGTGACTTGCCTATAAATACCAAACAACATTGGCACATAAACTCATTTTCATCAACTTTCTTTGCTAAGTAAGCTTCGGAGCAAAAAGAGAGATACTTGACTTTAAAGTTGTCGAAGCGCCTTCATACAAACTGCTTGTTGGATTGACGTTGCACGCACCCAGACATCTGACCCTCGAGTAAGTCTCTGGCTTCCTTTATGAATATATTTGCATGTTTATATGTCAAATGCCTCCTCTACTTTGCTGTAGAAAAAGGTTTAGGAACCCTAGGCCCCGAAACCTCTACGGTTTTTCTTTATCATGTATTCATTCGATTTTACAGTCATAACACTTATTTTTGAACTGCGTAACGTCTATCTTTCATCTTGCTTATTCTAAGCTTCATGAAATTTTTTGACCTAACTCGAGAAAATTTTTGACTTTTTGAGTTCTGACTTTTCTTCAAACATAATTGTTCTTTAATCTATTGGGTACTCTTGGTTGAAATATTTGCTTGTTTATAGTTCAATATTCTGACCAAACACTCATCTTGTGCGTTGTCTTTTGTAGATGAACTCAGGTGAGTCTTGGGAAAACGGACATCGGATCGACCAGGACCTGCTTCAACTTCTGCACGAGGATCATCATCGTCTTTGTTCTAGTCCACCTTGCTTTAGCGAATGACCATCTTCAAACCTTGTACCCAGCCATAGAATGATGGCTCGTGCAAAGAAAACTAAGCGTCTGGCTGACGCGTTTGACCCTCAAGTGGCTCGGCATTCCGCTTTGCCTAACGCCGAACAGGATCCAGCCGTCCAGATGGCGGAGGATCATGAAGAGGATGCTGAGGTCCAAGAGATTGAGGGGCAGGAGGATGTGCGTCCTGGCAGTTCCCCCGAGGAGGAGGAAGAGGCAGAGGTTGCACCCCCAAACTACAGGGAGTACAACGAGGTTGGGGAGCCTGTCGATGTTGACGGAGACGTCCTGGTTGAGGGCGTGGACTGCATCAGTGAGGACGTTGCTGCGGCAGTTCCTCATAGAAGGTAGGGTGCCTTGGGCGCCAGGTGGGTAAGCCCTCTGTCCAAGGTTACTAAGGCGTGCCTTTGGTCTCTTGACCAGGATGGGTACCTGGGCGACTTGGACTGCTACATTCCTGCATACGACAATCGTGCCACAAACCCTGAAAAGAGGATGTGCGCCTGGTTGGGTGCCATGGTCAACAAGGGGCATTGATGCCTTTGCATCAATACTTCAAGAATGTCGCGGAATTCTTCGGCCTCTGCCAAGCCCAGTTCACTCCTAAGGGTATCAAGTATCTGTCTGCCCTCTTCGTCCTCTATGTCTCCCAGAAATGGGGTATGCCCTCTACCCACGAGGTTGCTTGGTACTTTGATTTGAAGTCCACCCCCAAGCAAGGCAAGTCGGGGTACTTCTACTTCTCTCAACAAGGCTTCAAGTGGTTGACGGGCATGGACGATACGACCATCAGCAAGATTGGTTGCTTTGTTGATGAGTACTTCATGGTGGAGGGCACGGGCATCTCTTGCATTTGGTTCCAGCAGATTCTGACATATCATCGCCCTCCCCTCACTCTTGCTCTTAGGGATAGAGCTCAAAAACTTGCCCGACTCCTGGGGGAAGACCAGAATATTATCCTGTTGACCTCCGAGCATAATCTTGTGAGGTATGGGCTCTATCCCAAGGACTTTACTCCTAAGTTCGTGACGGGGAAGAGGAGGAAATCTAGTGCTCACTAGACCGAACAATCTCATTCAAAGGATGAGGTGATTCAACTGAACCGCGAGGTTAAGTTGAAGGGTTGTGCAAGGGCCAAGCAGTATGCTCAGGAGCCCTTGAATCCTGAAGATGAGGCTAAGAAAGAGCAGGTGACTCCACTAAAAAGGAAGAAGAAACTCTCGGCCCTGCCTTGGCTTGTTGAACATGCGATTCGCATAAGGGAGCCCATTTAACCTGTTCGGCCATCCCCTCCCGTGTTCAGAAAAGGGAAAGCTGTTATGTTTGAAATAAGACCGGTGTCAGGTTATGATGGACTTTTGAGTCTTGTTCGGGCAGTCACCTTACATATTACTTCATCTTGTTTCTGATGTTTGTTTTCTAACCATGTTGTTTTCATTCTGTACAGACATGTCTCGACAGATGCTCGACGCTCTGAGGAAGAGAATAGGCAAATGCTCTAGCGCCTCTCCTCCGGCCAAGAAGTCTAAGGGCGGTGAGGGGTCCTCTACTAAGGAAAAGAGGCCTACTGGGGAGGTCATTGATCTTTCCGAGGAGCTGACTGCTGCAAACCCCTCTACCCCCAAAGTTGACAAGTCTAAGGAGTCTGGACCACCGAAGGTTGGGTCTGAACTGGTCAGGAGTGATCCTGAACGGGTGTGGGCACCTAGTCCACCTTTGCCGGTGCTTCCATAGGGCAAAAAGGGCAAGGAGATGCTGGCCCATTATATGAACCGGCTGGTTCCTGAGGTCAGTGAGCAACTGGCTGGTGTTGATAATGACTCTTCTTTTGAATTGCTGGTAGGCGGAGTCTTGAAGGAGTTCACCAGGGTAAGCCTTTCTTAATACTTCCCTTTAATCTTCCATACTTAGCTCAAATGCTAAAGTTTTTTCCTTGTGCAGGCCGGTCTTAAGTTGGCCTGCACTTATTCCTGGGCTAAGTCTGCTGCTTCCAAGAACACGGCTCTGTCTGACACCCTGAGGGCAGAGGCAAACTTGGCCAGGAAGGATGCTGAAGAAGCCAGGGCAGAAGTTGGAGCTATTTGGTTGGAATTGTGTGAAGCGAACAAGAAGTTGTTTGCCGCTTAGAAGAAAATCACTGTGTTGACTAATGATCTCGAGGTTGCTGACCGTTTTGAGCAGACCATCAAGACCTTATCTGTTGAGGTAAACATTATTTTGGATGAGAGGACTTCCCTTCCAGCAGTTCTTCATCGGATGAAGGAGGAAAAGGAAACCAAGGAGGAGGAGCTTTCGGCTGAGGTGGACAGGTTGAAGGAGAAGGTCAATGCCTTGGAGACAGTCGGTCTGGAGCTCTTCTTTGATTTTTGGAAGTCTAATCCTCAGGCCTATTTCGACTACTTGGGTGATGCTAAGGACATGTACGTTGAATTCTGCGCGTCCCAAGTGGCCTACGGCAAAACTGAGGCGGCTGCTTCAACCTCCGGTCAGGCTGCTGATGCACCTCTTGTTCAAACAACAGATCCTCCTGCTCTGGTTGGCCCAGAAGAACCGAACCAAGAGCCTGGGAGTCTAGCTACTTAAACACTTCTCTTTTTATCTCTTTATTTTTATATATCTTATTCAGCCTCTGGACCTTTCCTAAGACATCATGACCGCCCAAGAGGTCTTTAAACATGGAATTATTTTTCATTTTTTGGACAACGGGCTTACCCAACACCTTTTACTCCTAGTATTACGTGCTTTTGTTATCCTTAGTGAATTTCATTCTCTGTTTATAATTGTCGTGCAATCGTGATTGTTTTATTTTTACCAAATGCTTTGTACAGGTATAGGTGCCCCCAAGTGACCGAGCAGACGTATGACTCTTGGTCACTTGTCTTTTACAAATATATTGTTTATCTGTTCGGTGTTTTGGGTTTGATCAAACCTTTTGTACGCATTGTTTGGTAAATTAGAAACATGCTGATAATTTGGACTCAATTGAATTTTGAAATAACTATCCTTATTCATTTATTGATCGAAAAGTGTATTTGTTACCATAGTAACTTACATCAGAGCTATTTGATCTAATATGATCTTTTAGCTTAACATGAAATAAAACAAATTGCAGACATAAGAAATTGTACTTTAAAGTGGTCACCCGACCTGAGTACTTTGTTTCATTTATCGAAACCTTTGAGCGTAGTCCGCCCAGAAGGCCATTCACTTAAAAGAAAATGTTCATTTAGTACTTAAACTGGTCATCCGACCTGGTACTTTATTAGTGGTATCTTCTTAAATGTTCTCCATTCTAGTACTGTGGTACTAGAATGAGTTGCATTTT
This sequence comes from Cannabis sativa, assembly GCF_029168945.1. NCBI lineage: Eukaryota > Viridiplantae > Streptophyta > Magnoliopsida > Rosales > Cannabaceae > Cannabis > Cannabis sativa. The sequence goes on along the minus strand of NC_083608.1, from coordinate 4,850,001 downwards.
TTCGTCATACTTACCTAACTTGTATGCTCCGGAGTCGAGAACTTCGACCACTTGATATGGTCCTTCCTAGTTATGTCAAAGTACACATGCCGTACTGTCTTTGGTATTCAAGAATACCCTTCTCAGGACCATATCTCCCACGAAGAATTTCTGAGCCTTCACTTCTGTGTTGAAATACCGAGCTACTTTTTGTTGATGGACCATCAACTTTAAGTTTGCGGTTGCTCATTTTTCTTCAATTTCATCAACTGATTCTGCAAGGAGTATGTGATTGGTACCTTGATCGTATGTCAATCTTCTGTGGGAAGGTGGCTCGAGTTCAACGAGGAGCATAGCTTCATAACCGTACGCCACTGCGAATGGTGTTTGTCCGGTTGCCGTTTTTTCAGTTGTACGGTATGACCATAGGACTTCAGGAAGCTCTTTTGGCAAGTTTCCTTTGGCATCTTCAAGTTTTTTCTTTAGTGTATCCTTCAACGTTTTGTTGACTGCCTCAACTTGACCGTTTGCCTGAGGATACGCCACTCTGGAGAAACTTTTGATGATACCATGGTTCGCACAGAAATCAGTAAAGGATTGGCTATTGAATTGCTTGCCTTTATCTGAGACTATTTTGTATGGTAGTCCGAACCGGCATATTATGTTCTTCACAATAAAGTCTTGAACTTTCTTTGATGTGATGGTTGCGAGTGGTTGGCCTTAGTCCACTTAGTAAAGTAATCAACCGCTACCACTGCATACTGCACTCCACCTTTACCTTTAGGTAATTGTCCGATCTGGTCAATCCCCCAAATGGCAAAGGGCCACGGACTTCGCATCTGTGTTAACTCGTTGGGTGGAGCTCTTGGTAGCTTTGAAAATCTGTGGCATTTGTCACACTTCTTAACATAGGATTTTGAATCTTCAATCATTGTCGGCCAGAAGTAACCTTGCCTTAGAATTTTCTCGGATAAGCTTTGTCCGGCGGCATGATTTCCACAAAAACTGTCCTGTACTTCAGATAGGAGTCATGCAGCTTCTTCTTGAGTGACACCTCTAAGCAATGGCATCGAGAATCCTCTTCTGTACATGACTCCTTCTACTATGATGTACCGTGTAGCTTTCGTTCTCATTTTTCGAGCTTCATTTCGGTTATCTAGGAGTTTTCCAAACTCGAGGTAGGATGCTATTAGCGTCATCCAGTTTGGGGATGTATCAATCATTTCGATTTCTTCCGTGCAGTGATGCTAGGCTCTTCGAGGAACTGGATAGGAACCAGGTTTACCTTGTCACTTACATTGCTGCTTGGCAATCGAGCTAACGCGTCTGCAGTTGTATTTTCTTCTCTTAGAATTTTTCTGAGACTGTAGCTTTTGAATTGTGCGAGCAAATCATGTATTTTGCTTAGATATGCTATCATCTTTTCTCCCCGAGCTTCATATTCTCTGAATACATGATTTACCACCTGCTGTGAATCACTGCACATTTCGATGTGTTCAGCCATCATCTCCTGGGCTAGTCTTAGCCCAGCGATTAGAGCTTCGTAGTCGACTTCGTTGTTAGATGCTTTGAATTTGAACTTGACTACAACGTGCAGGTGTTGGCCCCCAAGCGTGACAAGGGCAATTCTTGCGCCAAATAGCTGATCTGTCGCCGACCCATCCACATGTAGTTTCCAAGTCGGTTTGTCCTCATTGTGACTTGGTTGGGGTATTTGTACAGGGTCGGGGTTGCTTTCTGGTATGCTTTCTTTTTTGCCTGTGCATTCTACCACAAAGTTTGCCAAGGCTTGGCCTTTGATTGCCGTTCGGGGTTGGAAAGTGATTTCGTATTGGCCCAACTCTACCGCCCACTTGAGTAGCCATCAAGAAGCATCTTGTTTTTGCAGTATTTGGCGTAGTGGTTGGTCGGTATACACCCTAAAAAGTTGGGCTTGGAAATAAGGCTTCAACTTCCTTGTTGCTAGAATGAGGCAGTAGGCGAGTTTTTCTATTAACGGATATCGGCCCTCGGCCTCAATGAGTCTTTTACTGATGTAATAGACTGGGTGTTGTATATCATTCTCTTCTCTGATTAGCACGACATTCACGACATGTTCCGTAACAGCTAAGTATATTCCAAGTTCCTCGTCGTCCAGAGGTTTTCAGAGTACAGGAGATTTTGCAAATAGTGCCTTTAGCCCTTGGAAAGATTTTTCACACTCCTCTGTCCACTCGAACTGCTTGTTTCCTCGCAGGATGTTGAAGAATGGGACACACTTGTCTGTTGACTTTGAAACGAATTTGCTGAGCGCGGCGATCTGACTAGTGAAGCTTTGCACATCTTTGGTTTTTGTTGGCGAGTTCATATCCAGGAGGGCTTGAATCTTTTCTGGATTAGCTTCAATTCCTCGGGAATTGACGATGAAACCTAGAAACTTTCACGAGCTAACTCCGAAGGAACACTTTAAAGATTTAGTTTCATGTTGTATTTTCTGAGGACTTTGAAGCATTCGTCCAGGTCGTCTATGTGCCCCCCAACCTTTCTGGATTTTACGAGCATATCATCCACGTATACTTCCATATTTCGTTCGATCTGATCTTTAAACATTTTGTTTACCAATCTTTGGTACGTAGCCCCAGCATTTTTTAAACCAAACGGCATGACTTTGTAGCAATAGAGACCCATATCTATTCAGAAACTTGTATCTTCTTGGTCTTGTGGATGCATTTTGATTTTATTGTAGCTTGAGTAAGCGTCCATGAAGCTTAATATTTTATGCCCTGTTGTCGCATCTACAGGCTGATCGATTCTTGGAAGTGGAAAACAGTCTTTAGGGCACGCCTTGTTGAGGTCTGTGAAATCAATACAGACTCGCCATATCTTGTTCGGCTTGGGCACTAGTACAAGATTTGCGACCCAAGCCGGGTAAAAAGCTTCAATTATGAAGTTGTTGTTGCGCAACTTTTCAACTTCATCCTTCAAGGCTACTGCTCGTTCTTTGTCCAACAGCCTTCGTTTTTGTTGAAATGGATGGAAGTTGGGATCGATATTCAAAACATGTGAAATGATAGAAGGGTCGATTCGACCATATCCGCATGTGACCAGGAAAAAACATCTAGATTTTATCAATTCTGAAGTTAATTCGAGCAACAAACCTTTTCCGATCTTTAGCTTTCTGGTCGGGATATCTGGATCGATTTTGATCTCTTCTAATTCTTCTACAGGTCCAACATTGCTGCTTGGGTCCTCAAGTCGAGGATCGACATCTTCATCCCCGCCTTGGGAAGTTCCCTACTTGGGAATGTTTTTTTCCCTTGTTTGTGCTCTGGCTGGAGGATACTTCCTTCTTCACCTTGGCCACTACAAGGTTATAACATTCCTGTGCAGACTGCTAGTTTCCTCTCAGACACCCTACCCCATACTTTGTTGCGAACTTCAGGCACGAGTGAAATATTGATGTGACATCCTTTAAGTCATACAAGGGCGGCTAGCCAAGCATTACGTTAAAAGCTGAAGGAACATCCAATATTAGGAACTGTGCCATGATAGTCATGCTCGTCGGAGATTGTTCAACAGTGAGGGGTAGACTAATTTTTCCTAGAGGTGCAACTCCTTGACCAGAGAAACCATAGACAGGCTGGAGGCATGGGGTTAGATCCTTGAGTTGGAGTCCCATCTTTTCGTAAGCAGTCTTGAACAAAATGTTGGAAGAGGTTCCATTATCGATCATGGTTCTCGCCACCATTTTATTGGCTATCTGGACTTCCACGACCAGCGGGTCATTGTGCAAAAATCTAATTTTAATAGCATCTTCATCCTTAAAGGTTATGGTCGGCTCTCCTGCTCGTGGAACTTTGGGCTTCCTTTCTTCCATGGCCAGGATGACTTCTTCTTGCTCGTGCTCCACTATTCGGGCACACCTCTCTTGAGCTTTACCCTAATCTCCAAGAATGTGAGGGCCTCCAACAATGACTTGCAGGTGTCCATCTACTAGTGGAGGTAGCAAATCTTGGCTGTTGTCGTTCCTCTCACCTTGGTCAGTCTTAACATACTTTTACAGGTGCAGATTGTTTTTCCTTATTAGGAATTCAATTTCCCGCTTCAAGTTGTAGATTCATTAGTGTCGAAGTCGTAGTCTCCGTGGAACCGACTAAACATTGTCATGTCCCTTTTGTTGGCATCTTTCTTCATGGGCCCGGGCTTCTTATACGGGGCCAACGACTGAGTTGCCATGTATACACTTTCTATATCTTCAGTTAGAATAGTGAATGAAGTGTATTTGGCATGATTCTCCTGGCGAGCTTGTTCGAATTTTCCAGTAAACTTTCCTTTCATCCCATTCCTTTGCTTGTGGTTGTTACTGGAGTGCTTACAACCTGAGCTTGAATCGTTTGGGTATTGGGGAAGTTGGGCGGATGTTCCAGTTGAAGGAGCCTTTGACTTGCCAGGATTTTGTTCACCTTTCGCTCGTTGAATAACTACTGGCCTGTTCTTCATTATATCCTTCCAGAGTTCATCGAGGACATCGATGCCCCCCAGTATTGCAGATAACTTTCCATCCTCAGTTACCCGTGAAACTTTGGTCGCCTCTGTCACGAATCTGCTGATGTATGCTCGGAGTGGCTCGCGTAGTCGTTACCTAACTTCGACCAAGTCTCCCAAATGCAATGGGAGTTGGCGCGAGGAGGAGAATTGTGCATGGAATTCTGAAGAGAAGGTTTTCCACGAACTAAACTTTCTAGAGCCAACTTGAAATACCATTGCTGAGTGGCTTCTGACAGAGTGGCAAAGAAGATTCTGCAGCATACATCTCCTCGTACCCCTTGGAAATCCATTTGCATTTTGAAGTACTTGAGATGGGAAAGGGGATCTTCTCTCCCCGTGTACATTTTCCACGTCGGCATTTTGAACTTGTGGGGCAGTGGCAGGAGATTGATCTTTGGCGAGAAAGGAGTTGTGCGTGCTCGGTCTAGGTCAAGATCATTATTTCTTTGTCCAGCCATGCCGTGAAACAAATTTTTCAGTTCGTCTAGCTAAGCTTGTACGACTGGGCTGACCTGCTTGGCATTCTGGTCAACTTGGATTACGTCAGCATCTTTCTGAGCGGGGATTTAAGTACGGGCTCTGGGTTGCACGATTGTCGTAACATTCTGATCATCTGCTCCCCTCCTTCTGTTTAGATCATTCATTAGGTCATGGGTTGTCCCTAACCTTTCGAACACAGAAGCGCCTGGCTGCCTTAGCGGCACCATTGATCTGGTTGGAACCATCATCAATGACTCCTCCTAATGAATTACCAAACAAGGTCTGCTCACCTACCGCTGGGCCCACAAGTGGAACTCGTGACCGGGGATTGGGCGGCTGACCATTTGCAGTCTGGGAAGTATTCATCGTTGGATCCTCGTCCATCTCTCCCAGGGGAATGACATTCGGCGATTGCCGACCTACAGTTTGGTAGGCTCTTCGTATCAGCACGGTAGCTTGCCAACTACGATCTTCGATCTCTGCATGGTGAGCCTTTAATGCCTCCATCTCTTTATCTCTCCATTCGGCGAACATACGGCTTTGTTCGTCGAATGCCAGATTTACTGCAGCGCGTAGTTCATCTTGATCATGATGTAGGGTATTATTATGACCCTGCATGAGTCCGAGCGCGTCACAGAGATTTTGTAATTTAGTGGCATCTCCGATAGTTGTCTGGGCATTGGTTCTAGGCGAAATAGTTGTGTTATGAATGCCCTTCTTTTGTGCGGAACTGTTATTCCCAGTCTCTTGCACACCAGGCGCAATTTCATCAATAGGAACCGTTTCACCATTCCCCACGTTCGCCGGCTGTCCAAGATTATCAGCAGGTGGAACCCTTATGCTTCCTACGTTCTCCTATGCAGGATCCAGTGTCTGTGAATTTTCTAGATCAGTTAGGCCCCTACGAGTTTGCACCATCGTATTGACAATTGGATGTTGAATAAAGAGCAATTCATGATCCTTCTCTCAATGAAAGCACCAAAATGTTGACCTCGCTTTTAGCCAACGACAACGAGTCTATTTTATAAGCCATAAATGATTTATAATAACAAATATAAGATAAATCAATAAAAAGACACAGGAATTTTATAGAGGTTCAGCCCCGAGCAGTTCGGTAATAGCCTAATGCTCGTTACTTGTATTGACTTAATATCAAGGAGAAAGATTCCTTTTCTTATAGCTCTTACAACAGTCTCTTTGAATATATAATTCATAGATAGTATATTTAGGGTATAGTCTTAGCTCAACTGCTTTTCGACTGATCTCTTGCCTAGTGAATATGCATCACTATTTATAGGGCTAGTAAGCTTGGGGAGGAAGAGTTTCCCCTCTCGTTACAATGCATATAAACAGAAAGATCGTGGGATCAATGCTGAATGTAAGGATCGTGGGATTGAGGCTGAATACACTAATAGTAGGATCGTGTGTATGCCATATCAACGTAAATTGATCCCCGAGTTATAGGGATTGTGCTGATGACTCACGATGTGAAAGTTGAATTCGCTAAGTGTTTGGCCATTCTGTGTGGATTATTGAATACTTTGCTCTGGGCATGCCAGTGAGGCATCCTGTTCGGACTGTGCTTCCCGAGCAGATGTTCCAAGTAGATTCCACATGTCACCATTCATGTGATGCCACATCAGAGTGCAAAAATTGGGATAACAGATCCGATGTTCGTTCTCCCAAAGCTCCCCTGAGTTCATCTACAAAAGACAAGACACAAGATGAGTGTTTGGTCAGAATATCGAACGATAAACAACCAAATATGCTGACCAGGAGTACTCAACAGATTCAAGAACAAGAATGTTCAAAGAGAAGTCAAAACTCAAGAAGTTTGAAATTTTCTCGAGTAAGGGCAAAAAATTTCATAAAGCTTAGAATAAGCAAGATGAAAGACAGACGTTACGCAGTTCAAAAAACAAGCATTATGGACTGTATTATCACTTGAAGCCAAGAACCTCTCTTTTCGCTCTAAACTCACATAGCAAGGAAGGATGGTGAAAATGAGTTTTGCTTTTTAAAAGCAAATATGGGAAATCAAAAATAATCAAGTGCAAGCTGTCAGTCGTGGTGAGAGAAAATCGAATTTCAAAATATTAATTGTCAGAGCATTTATTAGCCAAGAACCTTAGGGACGCCCAGTCAGCCTCACATCGAGTATCGGACAGTCGCGCTGACACGTGTCCCCATCAAAAGGCAGAAGCAGCTCGGATGAAGTCTACACCCAACTTCAGAAGTACCGTATAGACTTGGGGGGCAAATGTTATCCCAATTTTTGCAGTTTGACGTGGCATCGCATAATGGTGACATGTGGAATCCACTTGGAGTATCTGCTCGGAGGGCATAGTCCGAGCAGGATGCCTCGCTGGCATGCCCAGAGTAAACAAATTAGCAATCTGCGCTTAGCAACCAACACTTAGCGAATCTAGCTTTCACATTGTGAGTCATCAATGAAATCCCTATAACTTGGGGATCAGATTACTGGGATATGGCATACACACGATCACACGATGAGTGTATTCAGCATCAATCCCACGATCTTTGTACTCAGCATTGATCCCACGATCTTTGTACTCAGCATTGATCCCACGATCTTTCTGTTTATACACATTGTAACGAGAGGGGAAAGACTTCCTCTCCAAGCTTATTAGCCCTATAAATAGTGATGCATGTTCATTGGGCAAAAGGCCGAAAAAAGTTTACTTAAGACTATACCCTAAAGATATTATCTAAGAATTATATATTCAGAGATATTGTTGTAAGAGCTATAAGAAAAGGAACTTTTCTCCTTGTTCTTAAGTTAATACAAATAACGAGGACTAGGCTATTACCGAACTGCTCGGGGCTCAACCTCTATAAAATTCTTGTGTCTTTATATTGCTTTATTATATATCGATTGCTATAAATCACTTATCGCTTACTAAATTCGACTCATTCTCGTTGGCTTTATCGGTCCTTGTTCGGTACTGGTACTTTTCTCGGGTATTGGCCTTGTATGGGTCTAGGTCACGGTTCGGTTCTCAGGTCCCACATTCTAGTATCGGGTCCCTGGTCCCAGTCTGGGTTTTAGTCCTAGTCTAGGTTCAATTCTCGGTCCTAGTCCAGGTCTGGGTCTCACTCTTGATCTCGGTCTGGGTCCGAGTCACGAGTTCGAGTCCGAGTTCTGGTACGAGTCCGGGTCTGGGTCTGGGTTTGGGTTTTGGTCTAGGTCTGAGTCTGGGTTCTGGTACGTGTTTGGGATCTGATTCAGGACCCAGGTCACGGGTTCTACGTTTCGGGTTTTGCGGCGCAGGTCTTGGCGGAAGTCTGGGTTCAGGTTCAGGTTTGGGTCTGGGTATCGATCCCGGTCTAGGTCGGGTCCGTGCTGGGTTTCGTGTCAAGATCCGATTTTTTTATGTCCAATTCATATTCTAGGTTCCTGATTCCGGTTCTTGTTTAGATTTTTTGTGTAGGGTCCGAGTCTGGATTTGGGTCCTAGTCTTGAAATGGTTCCAAGTTCGGGTCTTAGTACGATTCCAAGATCTAGACACCGACTACAGGTTGAGTCTAAGCTATTGAACTTTATGCCCTAAATAAAACTCTATTTGAATGTAATCTCTATCATTTAAATATCAATAAAGAGACAGAAGTATTTTCATCAATTATTTAATGTGTCATTTGGTTCATGTTATCATTTATATGTTTATTTGATTTATAAATTCATCCAAACCCTTATCACATTAATATTCTTGTTTATTCTATCGTCAGCACAGTGGAAAGTAATCAAGATTGTTTGATTAAATATATATTCCTAGATTTATCAGTACACTGGGTTTAACTGATCTGATAATCTACAACATAGTTTACTTGCACCTTGAATAAGTGTTATGTCCTTTCGAGGGCATTGGTTAAAGTAAAGCTTGGGTTGGATGCATGGAGTATGCATTGGAAAGGATCGATATTGAACTTTGAATAGATATGTTAAATTTACCGTAATATCTATTCAATTCAATATCACCTTGATGATCCTAGATCAAATGATCTTAATCCTAACATGGGTAGGTTCAATCTCAAGAGTATTATACATGTTCTTGGATTTGTTAGTTAAGCCTACTTTTTGCTCAGGGTGATACGTACATTTTTGGAACATAGAAGTGAAATGATTATTTCCTTCGAGCTTGGCTGAACAGAGATAAATGGTTGAGTACTGATTTCAGTGATTATGTTAAGTTAACTGAAATATCATTTATAGGTGGCTAAGTGTTTTACGGATAAAATACATTGAAAGGTGTAACGGTAAATTAATCCCTATACAATGTAAATCATCTATAGAGGATCATTGATTATTGGGATTATAACAATGGATAACTAATACCTTATCTATATAGTGGAACATATAGAGCGTTTTATATAACTGAGAGTGCAATTCAAAGTTCTATGGTGGATGCAACAAGGAATTAATAAGTCAGTGAATTTACTTGGTAAATTCTAGTGCTGCTTATTGGAAGCTTAGATATATAGGCCTATGGTCCCCATACTAGTTGAGACAATACTACTTGAAAGACTCAGTTAATTGATTTTGATTAATCAATTATAATTCTAAAATTAGACTATGTAAAGTTTATGAATTTTTACTAAGCAAGGGCTTATTCTTGAAGAAAGAGTTACAAGGGTTTATTTGTTAATTAAGAGACTTTGTTAAGTCTAATTAATAAATATATTAAATGACAATGTTATTTAATAATTAATTTTAGTTATTAAATAGTTAGAATTGGCATTTAAGTGGTTAAATTAGAAAATTGGTATTTTTGAGAAAATAAGTTGGAAAAATGAGAAAATGGCAAAATTGCAAAGTGGGGGCCCAATACCATCCATGGCCGGCCACTAGGCATTGATTTTGCCACTTTATTTACCCTAAACCCTAAATCCTAAACTCTTTACACTTACCCTAAACCCTAAGCCCTAAACCCTAAACCCTAAATCCCTAAATACTAAAATCAAAACTCTAAACCCCAAAACCTTAACCTTGACACGGGCCCAGACCCATACCCATACCGAGATCAGAACCTAGGACCCAGACCTGGACCCGGCTCTAGACCCAGACTCAAGACCTGAACCTGGACCCAAGCCCACACCAGAACCTCATCCAGGACCTAGACCTTGACTGGGACTCGGATCGTGACCCCGACCCAGACCTGAACAGGGACCTGGAATCAGACTGGGACCCAGACCCAGACTCAAACCTAACCTTGTACTGGGAACTAGACTTGGACCCAAACTCCGGATCAAAACCCGAAGCTGAACTTGGACCTAGACCGGGACCTAGGATCTGGACCTAGATGATGGACCGGGGCCCTAAACCCAAACCTAGACCCAAACCTGGACAAAGGATGTAGACCTAAATGGGGCACTTAGACCCGAAACTGGGACCGAGACCCAAAACTCGACTCCAGACTCGAGACATGAGACCTGACCCTGGACCCAGAACCCAGTACCTGACTACCGAGACACAACCCCGAACCCGAACCCAAACCCAAACTTAGGAAACGGCCCAAGACCTGGGACCCCAATTGGAAACAAGATTGAGATCTGAATTTGGACATGAGGGTTTGACCTGACCCGTAGTCAGTGTTTGATTCCAGGACATGGACCCAAATCCGTAGCCAGACCTAGACCCAGACCCAGACCGGGATCCAGACCCGATCCGGGACATAGAATCGGCATCGGACCAGGTCTGGGACTAGAACCTTGACCTGGGACAGTAATAGGACCCAAACTCTGACTAGAACCCATACCGGGACTTGTACCCAGACTGGTACCTGTGACTTAGGACCTAAACCAAGACAAGGACCTTGACCCCAGACAGGGACCTGGACCTGGACCTTGATCGAGAACTCGGACAAGGACCCAAAGCTGGACCAGGACATAGACTTAGACCCAAACATGGGACCCGAAACTGAAACTTGAACAAGAACGTGACCAGGACCCTAGAACACAATTGAGGCCGTGACCAGGACTTGGAACTGGACTAGCACCTAGAACTAGACCATATCCAAGCCCGAAACTAAAGCTCAGACCCAGTCCCGAACCCGGTCCCGGACCAAGACTAGGAGTGAGGGTCGAACCCAAACCCAAACCTGAACTCGGGACTCGATTTCGGATCCAAACCAAGCCCTTGAGCGAGACTGGGATTTGCAACTGGACATTGACACGAACCTAGACCCAAAAATGAATACCGACCCAAACCCAAACCAGGATCAAAACACAAGACCTGGACTCGGACCTAGACATAGACCCAAACCTATAATCAGACTCAAAGCTAGACTTGCACCCAGACCGAAACTCGAACCAAGATCGGTATCGAAACACAGGACTTAGACCAAGAACAAAACCTGGACTCATATCGAGATCAGAACATGGGACTCGGACCTTGACCTAGACCTAAACCCAGGACTCAAACCCACACTCGGAGCATGATCCAAACATAGACTAAAATCTAGACTAGAACCCAAACTCAAACAAGGACTTGAATCCCCACCCGAACTCGAAACCTAACTCAAACTCAAAATCACAATAGGAACTAGAACTGTAATAGGACTAGGACATGGACAAGGACCTAAACCCGAACCCAAACCAAGATTAAAACCCAGACCAAGACCCAAACTTGAACTGAGACTAGGACTCAAACCTGAACCTAGAGCGGGACCCAAACCTAGACCACAATCAAGACTTGCACCTAGAATCGAGATAGGGACCTAGGCAACGGAACTAGGATCAAGACCTAGTACCCGACGCAAGACCCAGACTTGAACGTAGGACCTAGCTCGTGACCGAGCACCCAAAATGCAACCAGACCGGGACCCAAGATTCGGATCTTGATCTTGACCCGGGGCATGGATCGATCCCGTAGTCAGTGTCAGGATCTAGGACCCAGCCCCGGACCCAAACCCAGACCAGGACCCGAACCAAGACGTAGACCTGAACCCAGACCCAGACCCAAACCTAGACTTGAACCCGTACCCTATGACCCAAAATTAGAACAAAAACTGGAAGTAGACCGGGACCCGGGAACGGGACAAACATAAGGACTTAGACTTGGAACTGTAACCGTACTTGGACGTAGACCTAGAACCGTAACCAGACCAGGACCTAGACTCCAACTCAAACCTAGACTCGAACCAGGACCCAGACCCGAATCCCAACTAAGACTTGGACTGCGGACCCGAACTCATACCCAAATATGGAACCTGACTCAAAACACTGAACTAGGGCTTGGACCTAGAACCGTACCCCTGTCTCAATCCTGAATCTAAACTCAGACCTGGGACCCAGGACCTTAACATGAACAAGACTGGGACCCGTGATAAAGATCTAGATCTTGACTTGAGATCTAGGAAACAGAGCTTCGAACAGACCCGTAGTCAGTGTCTAGATTTGGGACTCAGACTAGGACCCAAAGTCGGACCAGGACTCAAACCCAAATCCAGACCTAGACCCAGGACCTGAAACTAGAACTTGAACAAGAACCGCTGGACTAGGACATTAGAACAAGACAAGGACTGTGACCAGGACCCGGACCCAGACGTATAATTGAACGCGAACCTAGCCCTAGACTCAAATTGAGACCAGAACTCGGGCCTAGACCCAGACCTAAGTCTAGTACCCGATCCAATACAAACTCAAACCTAGATTGGGATCCAGATACAGACGCTTACTCGGACCCAGACCCAGACTGGGATGGAAACCATAACTCGAACATGGACCCGAACCTAGACCTAGATCGGGATCCAGACCTGGACCCAGACCCAGACTCGACCAGGACTCAGACCCCGACCCACACGCTAACCCAAACTTGAACCCAGACACAAAATCCGAGTGTGGGTCTGTGTATGAATCCAGGTCCTGGTCCGATTACAATTTTGGGTTTGGGTCCTGGTCCTAGTCATGTTCTTGGGTCTCGATCCGCTTCTAGTTTCGGTTCCAATTTCAAGTCATCGTGTACGTGTCGAATCGAAGCATTGAGTCTCAGATCCCAAGTCCCGAGGTGGGTCTTAGGTCCAGGTTTGGGTCTGGGGTCGGGTCCCGAATCCCGATTCTTGTTTCGAGGCCCAAGTTCTGGTCCCAGTTTGGGGGCGCAATTCCCGGGTCTGGGTCCCCCATCTATGTTCAGGTCTTAGGTCCCGGTCTCAGTCCAAGTTTGTGTTGGGGTTTTGCTTCGGGTCTCAGGTCCTGATCCGAGTCCAGGTCCTAGTTTGTGTTTGGGTCTAAGTTCGGGTCCCAGTCCCAGTTTGGGTCTAAGTTTTGGGTCCCAAGTCTGAGTTTCGTTCTTCGGTCCTGGGTCTCACCACGGTATTTAGGTCTTGGTCTTGCTTCGGCTGACGGTCTAAGTCCAGGTCTCGGTCTCAGTTTAGGTCCCAAGTCACAAATCTCGGTCTGGGTCCAAGTCCCGATATGGCTTTTGGTCTAAGTTTAGGTTTTCGTTTGGGTCCTGTTACAGTCCCACGTCTGGTTTCTCATCCCAGTCCGTGTCAGATTCTAATTCTGGGTCTGAGATCGGGTTTGGATCCCGGTTCGTGTTTAGGTGTTGGTACAGATCTTGGTTTGGGTCCTAGATTCAAACAGTGACTACGGGTCAGGACGAAGCCTTAGCTCAAGATTCAGATCTCGGTCTAGGATCCTGGTCTTGTTCTAGTCGGGCCCCGGGTCCCGGACCGCGTCCCCTGTTTTGGTTTTGGACTGGGTTCGGAGTTGTGTCCCGGTAGTCAGTTCCTCATTTTTGGGTCCAAGGTCGGGTCCTGTGTCTCGAGTTTGGGGTCTAGTTTTGGGTCTCGATCCCGGTTTGGGGCCCAGTTTGGTTCCAAGTCCCCGATCTAGGTTCGGATCCTTAGTCCAGGTTTGGGTCTAGTTTCGAGTTTGGGGCCCAGGTCCCCCATCTAGGTCACGATTCGATTCTCAGGGCCCAGCTCCTTTCTAGTCCCAGTGAAGCTTCAGGGCTCTGTCCTAGTGTTGATCTCGGTTTGGGTTCGAGTTTAAGTCTCGGGTTCGAGTACGAGTTCCAGGACGAGTCTGCCTCTGGGTCGGGGTCTTGATCTCGGTCTAGATCTTGGTGTAGGTTTCGGTTCAGGTCTGGGTCCAGGACTTGGTCTAGGTCTGGGTTCTTGTACGGGTTTTGTTTTTGGTCCAGGTCTCCAGTCACGGGTGCTGGGTTCCAGGTTCTAGGTCTTAGGTCCTGTCGCAAGTCTGGGTCTGGGTTTGGGTCTGGGTCCAGGTATCGATCCCAGTCGAGGTATGGGTCCGTGTTTGGTTCCCCATCTAGATCTAGTTCTGGGTCGAGGTCTAAGTCGTGTTCCAAGGTCCTGATTCTGGTTCTTATTTCGATTTTGTGTCCCGCGTTCGAGTGTGGGTTTGGGCCCTAGTCTGGAAATGGTTCCAGGTTTGGGTCTTTTTACGATTCCAAGATCTAGACACAAACTACGGGTTGGGTAGCCCTGGATCATGTGTCAAGATTTGGATCCCATTTGTGGTTCCTGGTGTCGTTTCGATTCGGATCCTCAGTCTCGGTCCGTGTCTATGTTCGGGTCTGGGTTATGGATTGAGACCAGGGTCGGGTCTTGGGTCCCATTCCCAGTCATGGGTCCGAATTCTCGTTCTAATTTTGGGTTTGGGTCACCAATCTAGGTTTGGGACTTGGGTCCAGGTCTGAGTCTCTAATCTCGATCCGGGTCCTGCATCTAGGTCTGGATCCAAGTCGGCCTCTAGGTTCAGGTTCGTGTGCCGAGTTTCGATCTGAGTTTTGATTTGAGTCCGCGTCCCAGTTTGGGTCTGGTTCTAGGTCCTTGTCAGATTCCCGTTCTGGGACCGAGATCGGGTCCTAGTCCCCTAGTCTTGTTCCCAAGTCTCGGTTTCGCTTCCAGTTTTGGGTGAAGGGGTGCGGGTCTGGGTTTGGGTCGGAGTTTGGGTTTGGGTTTGAGTTTGGGTATGGGTCCTAGATCCAAACTTCGACTATGGGTCAGGTCCAAGCCCCAAGTCCCGATCAAGATCCTGGTCTCGGGTCCTAGTCTAGTTCCACTTTGGGTCCCAGGTCCTGGTCTGGGTCCAACTTCAGGGTCTGGGTTTGGGCTCAAGTCCAGGGTCTTAGTGCCAGTTCCGAAGCCCGGGTCCGGGGTCCAGGTTTGGGTCCTAGGTTCCGGTCCAAGTCTAGGGCCCGATCGCGGTTCAAGTCCTAATCCGAGTTTGGGTTCGGGTTTCCAATCCGGGTCTGGGTCCAGATCTGGGTTCGAGTTCTTGGTTTGAGTCCAGATCCTGGTCCAGGTCTGGGCCCTTGGTCCCAGTCTGGGTCCATGTTTGGGTTCGGATGCTAGTCCCAGTTCCGATTTTGACTTCGTGCCTGGGTTCGGGTACGAGTCGGGGTTTGGGTCGGGGTCTAAGTCCTGATTTGATTCAACGGTTGGGTCTAGGTCTGGGTTTTTGTCTAGGTCCGAGTCCAAGTCTTGTGTACGGGTCCAGGTTTGGGTCTGGGTCTCAATCAAGATCTAGGTTCCACGTTTTTATCCCAGTCTGGATATGGGTCCGCGTCTGGGTTCACGTCCAGGTTTGTATCTAGATCCATGTCTAGCTCCGAGTTTGGGTGTGGGATCAGGTCCCAGGTTCAGGTCCGACCAGATACCGGACCTGGAACCGAAATTAGAGTAGGACTAGGACTGTAACAGGACCCAAACCTAAACCCAAACTCAGACCAGAACCCATACCAGGACTTGAAACTAGACCAGGACTTATGACCTAGGACCTAAACTAAGACGGGGACCTAGACCCAGACCCCGACCAGGACCTAGACCCAGACCAAAAAATCGCGGCTGAACCCAGGACCCAAGAACAAGGACATAGGACCTAAAACCAAGACCCAGACTGGGACTGGGACCCAAACTTTGACACAAACCAAACTGGTCCCTAGACTCGGACCAAACCCGAACCCGAATCGGAACACGAACATTGACCCAAACTGGCTCCTAAGACCCAAACATAGATGCGGGACCCAGACCTAGGAATTGGGCCCCCAAACTAGGACCAGAACTTGGGCCTGAGAACTTGGATCGGGATCGGGGACCCGGCCCCAGACCCACACCTTGTCATAGGACCCTCCTCGGGACCTGGGATCTGGGACTCAATGCTTGGATCCGACCCGTAGTCGGTGTCTAGATCTAGGACTTAGACAA
This sequence comes from Cannabis sativa, assembly GCF_029168945.1. NCBI lineage: Eukaryota > Viridiplantae > Streptophyta > Magnoliopsida > Rosales > Cannabaceae > Cannabis > Cannabis sativa. The sequence continues at coordinate 4,833,823 of NC_083608.1, read as the reverse complement.
GAACGCGAACAAAAACTCAAACTCAAACCAGCACCCGGACCAAGACCCACTCCCACACTTAGGAACTAAAACTGAAACTTGAACTGGAACTGGACCGAGATCTTTGAACGAGACCAGGACCTTGACCCAGACCTGAACTCGGAACCAGACCCAACATTGAACCCTACTTGAGACCGAAACCCGAACCTGAACATCTCCTTGGACCCAAATCAAAACCTGAAACCGTACCTCGTGACTTAAAATTGGAAGCGAAACTAGAAGCGGTCGAGACCCAAGATAAGGTTCAGGACAAGGACATGGATCCAGACCCAAAACTGTAACCGGACCAGGACCCGGACTCGGACACAAACTCACCCTGGGATTGGGTCCAAAACCTGAATCGAAACCCGAACCGGTACTCGGGACCCGAACCCAGACCTAAATTCAAACCCGAACATTAAACATGACTCGGTTCCTAAAACTTGGATTGAGACCTAGAACTAGTCCCCAGTCTCGAACCTGGACATAGACCCAAACCTAGACTGGGACTTGGGACAATGAACTGAAACCAAACTGGGACCCGTGATTGGGATCCAGATGTTGTCCCGGGATTAGAGAACCAGGGCTCGGACAAGACCCATTGTCGATGTCTTGATGTGGAACTCGGACAAGGACCTAAAGCTGGACTAGGACCTTGACCGAGACCTAGACCTGGCACCCGAAACTGAAACTTGAACCATAATATGACCAGGACCCTAGAAAAGAACCTGGACCGTGACTAGGACCTGTACTGGGTCCCAGAACTAGACTAAACCCAACCCCGGAACTCGAGCTCAGACCCAATCCTCGACTCAGTCTTAGACCCAGACTAGGACTGAGACTCGAACCCGAACTTGGGACTCAATCCTAAATCCAGACCAAGCCCCTGACCTAAATAGGAATTCAAACCTAGACGTGGACACGAACCCAGATCCAGACCCGAATACCGACCTAGACCCAGACCGGGATCCAAACACGACACCTGGACCAAGACCCAGACGCAGACGCATACCTGAACCTGGGTCCCAGACCCAGGACATGAACCTAGACCTTATCTATGAACTAGACCCATATCCAGATATGAAAAACTCGTACCCGGACTCGAAATCAGACCGAGACCCCGTCCCCAATCTGGACCAAGACCCAGACCCAGAACAAAACTCGGACTTGAACTGTGACTAGGACGCGGACCTTAGACCAGACCAGAACTGAAACCAAACCATAACCCAAACTCAGACCAGAACCTGGACCGAGACCTTGACTGGGACTGGGACTTGAGACCTAGGACCTGAACCTAGATTGGGACCCGGACTAGGACCTAGACCGGGACCCAGACTAGGACCTAGACCTGATTTGGTCCTAAACCCTCACCGGGTCCTGAGACCTGCAACCCAGACAAGGATCCAAACCCTGACAAGGAGCCGAACACGAACCCGGACCAAGATTGGGATAGAGACCTAGACCTGGACCCAGACCGGGACCTAGACTAGAACTAAATCTAAGACAAGAAACTGAACCAGGACCAGACCTGGACCCGAGAATTTAAAGTCGAACCCACACCCACACCCGAAACCTGCCCTGGACCAAAACCAAGACAAGAACTTCGACACGAACCCATACCAAGACCAAACCCAAACCCAGACCCGAACTAAGACCCAGACCTAGAATAGAACCCAAACATTGACCTGCACCCGAACCCAAACTCGAACCCAGATCGGGATCGGAACCAAAGACTTAGACCCAAAACTAAACATGGACTCAGATCGAGATCAAAACCTGGGACTCGAACCTGAACCTGGACCCAGACTCAGGACCCTAACCCACACCCAGAGCCTGATCCGGACCAAGATCGAGATCTGGACCCAAACCCAAACTCGGATACAAGACTCGAGCCGCGACCCAAACTCGAACCCCGACCAAAACTTGAACCCAAACTCGAACTCAAAATCGCTATTGGAACGAGAATCGGACTAGGACTAAGACCAGGACCAGGACCAAGACCGAGACCCGAACCCAAACCCAAATAATAACCCAGACCGAGACCCAAACCTGAACCACGACTAGGACCCAAACCCGAACCTCGACCGGGACCCAAACCCAAACCAGATCTGGCCTAGAACTAGACCATATCCAAGCCCCGAAACTAAAGCTCAGACCCAGTCCCGAACCCGGTCCCGGACCAAGACTGGGAGTGAGGCTCGAACCCAAACCCAAACCTGAACTCGGGACTCGATTTTTGATCCAAACCAAGCCCTTGAGCGAGACTGGGATTTGCAACTGGACATGGACACGAACCTAGACCCGAAAATGAATACCGACCCAAACCCAAACAAAATCAAAACACAAGACCTGGACTCGGACCTAGACATAGACCCAAACCTATAATCAGACTCAAAGCTAGACCAGCACCCAGACCGAAACTCGAACCAAGACCGGTATCGAAACACAGGACTTAGACCCAGAACAAAACCTGGACTCATATCGAGATCAGAACTTGGGACTCGGACCTTGACCTAGACCTAGACCCAGGACTGAAACCCACACTCGGAGCATGATCCAAACATAGACTAAAATCTAGACTAGAACCCAAACTCAAGGAAGGACTTGAATCCCCACCCGAACTCGAAACCTAACTCAAACTCAGAATCACAACTGGAACTAGAACTGTAATAGGACTAGGACCAGGACAAGGACCTAAACCCGAACCCGAACAAGGATTAAAACCCAGACCAAGACCCAAACTTGAACTGAGACTAGGACTCAAACTTGAACCTAGAGCGGGACCCAAACCTAGACCACAATCAAGACTTGCACCTAGAATCGAGATAGGGACCTAGGCAACGGAACTAGGATCAAGACCTAGTACCCGACGCAAGACCAAGACTTGAACGTAGGACCTAGCTCGTGACCGAGCACCCAAAATGGAACCAGATCGGGACCCAAGATTGGGATCTGGATCTTGACCCGAGGCATGGATCGATCCCGTAGTTAGTGTCAGGATCTAGGACCCAGCCCCGAACCGAAACCCAGACCAGGACCCGAACCCAGACGTAGACCTGAACCCAGTCCCAGACCCAAACCTAGACTTGAACCCGTACCCTATGACCCAAAATTAGAACAAAAACTGGAAGTAGACCGAGACCTGGGAACGGGACCAAAACAAGGACTTAGACTTGGAACTGTAACCGTACTTGGACGTAGACCTAGAACCGTAACCAGACTAGGACCTAGTTTCCAAACCAAACCTAGACTCGAACCAGGACCCAGACCCGAATCCCAACTAAGACTTGGACTGAGGACCCGAACTCATACCCAAATATGGAACCTGACTCAAAACACTGAACTAGGGCTGGGACCTAGAACTGTACCCCTGTCTCGGTCCCGAATCTAAACTCAGACCTGGGACCCAGGACCTGAACATGAACCAGACTGGGACCCGTGATAAAGATCTAGATCTTGACTTGAGATATAGGAAACCGAGCTTGTAACAGACCCGTAGTCAGTGTCTAGATTTGGGACTCAGACTAGGACCCGCAGTCGGACCAGGACTCAAACCCAAATCCAGACCTAGACCCAGGAACTGAAACTAGAACTTGAACAAGAACCGCTGGACTAGGACATTAGAACAAGACAAGGACTGTGACCAGGACCCAGACCGAGACGTATAATTGAATGTGAACCTAGCCCTAGACTCAAATTGAGACCAGAACTCGGGCCTAGACCCAGACCTAAGTCTAGTACCCGATCCAATACAAACTCAAACCTAGATTGGGATCAAGATACAGACGCTTACTCGGACCCAGACCCAGACTGGGATGGAAACCCGAGACCTAGATTTAGACTGAGATCCTGACCTAGACCCAAACCTAGACCCGCACCAGTGACCCTAACTCGAACATGGACCCGAACCCAGACCTAGATCGGGATCCAAACCTGGACCCAGACCCAGACTCGACCAGGACTCAGACCCCGACCCACACCCTAACCCAAACCTTAACCCAGACACAAAATCCGAGTGTGGGTCTGTGTCTGAATCCAGGTGCTGGTCCGATTACAATTTTGGGTCTGGGTCCTTGTCCTAGTCATGTTCCTGGGTCTCGATCCGCTTCTAGTTTCGGTTCCAATTTCAAGTCATGGTGTACGTGTCGAATCCAAGCATTGAGTCTCAGATCCCAAGTCCCGAGGTGGGTCTTAGGTCCAGGTTTGGGTCTGGGGTCGGGTCCCGAATCCCGATTCATGTTTCGAGGCCCAAGTTCTGGTCTCAGTTTGGGGGCGCAATTCCCGGGTCTGGGTCCCCCATCTATGTTCAGGTCTTAGGTCCCGGTCTCAATCCAAGTTTGTGCTGGGGTTTTGCTTCGGGTCTCAGGTCCTGATCCGAGTCCAGGTCCTAGTTTGTGTTTGGGTCTAAGTTCGGGTCCCAGTCCCAGTCTGGGTCTAAGTTTTGGGTCCCAAGTCTGAGTTTCGTTCTTCGGTCCTGGGTCTCATCACGGTATTTAGGTCTTGGTCTTGCTTCGGCTCACGGTCTAAGTCCAGGTCTCGGTCTCAGTTTAGGTCCCAAGTCACAGATCTCGGTCCATGTCCAAGTCCTGATATGGCTTTTGGTCTAAGTTTAGGTTTACGTTTGGGTCCTGTTACAGTCCCAGGTCTGGTTTCTCATCCCAGTCCGTGTCAGATTCTAATTCTGGGTCTGAGATCGGGTTTGGATCCCGGTTCGTGTCCAGGACTTTGTACAGATCTTGGTTGGGGTCCTAGATTCAAACAGTGACTATGGGTCAGGACAAAGCCTTAGCTCAAGATTCAGATCTCGGTCTAGGATCCTGGTCTTGTTCTAGTCAGCCCCCGGGTCCTGGACCGCGTCCCATGTTTTGGTTTTGGACTGGGTTCGGAGTTGTGTCCCGGTAGTCAGTTCCTCGTTTTTGGGTCCAAGGTCGGGTCCTGTGTCTCGAGTTTGGGGTCTAGTTTTGGGTCTCGATCCCGGTTTGGGGGCCAGTTTGGTTCCAAGTCCCCGATCTAGGTTCGGATCCTTAGTCCAGGTTTGGGTCTAGTTTCGAGTTTGGGGCCCAGGTCCCCCATCTAGGTCACGATTCGATTCTCAGGGCCCAGCTCCTTTCTAGTCCCAGTGAAGCTTCAGGGCTCTGTCCTAGTGTTGATCTCGGTTTGGGTTCGAGTTTAAGTCTCGGGTTCGAGTACGAGTTCCAGTACGAGTCTGCCTCTGGGTCGGGGTCTGGATCTGGGTCTAGGTCTTGGTGTAGGTTTCGGTTCAGGTCTGGGTCCAGGACTTGGTCTAGGTCTGGCTTCTTGTACGGGTTTTGTTTTTGGTCCAGGTCTCCAGTCACGGGTGCTGGGTTCCAGGTTCTAGGTCGTAGGTCCTGTCGCAAGTCTGGGTCTGGGTTTGGGTCTGGGTCCAGGTATCGATCCCAGTCGAGGTATGGGTCCGTGTTTGGTTCCCCATCTAGATCTAGTTCTGGGTCGAGGTCTAAGTCGTGTTCCAAGGTCCTGATTCTGGTTCTTATTTCGATTTTGTGTCCCGCTTTCGAGTGTGGGTTTGGGCCCTAGTCTGGAAAGGGTTCCAGGTTTGGGTCTTTTTACGATTCCAAGATCTAGACACAAACTACGTGTTGGGTACAAGCCCTGGATCATGTGTAAAGATTTGGATCCCATTTGTGGTTCCTGGTGTCGTTTCGATTCGGATCCTCGGTCTCGGTCCGTGTCTATGTTCGGGTCTGGGTTTGGGATTGAGACCAGGGTCGGGTCTTGGGTCCCATTCCCAGTCCTGGGTCCGAATTCTCGTTCTAATTTTGGGTTTGGGTCGCCAATCTAGGTTTGGGACTTGGGTCCAGGTCTAAGTCTCCAATCCCGATCTGGGTCCTCCATCTAGGTCTGGATCCAAGTCGGCCTCTGGGTTCAGGTTCGTGTCCCGAGTCCCGATCCGAGTTTTGATTTGAGTCCGCGTCCCAGTCTGGGTCTGGTTCTTGGTCCTTGTCAGATTCCCGTTCTGCGACCGAGATCGGGTCCTAGTCCCCTAGTCTTGTTCCCAAGTCTCGGTTCGCTTTCGGTTTCGCTTCCAGTTTTGGGTGAAGGGGTGCGGGTCTGGGTTTGGGTCGGAGTTTGGGTTTGGGTTTGAGTTTGGGTATGGGTCCTAGATCCAAACTTCGACTATGGGTCAGGTCCAAGCCCCAAGTACCGATCAAGATCCTGGTCTCGGGTCCTAGTCTAGTTCCACTTTGGGTCCCAGGTCCTGGTCTGGGTCCAACTTCAGGGTCTGGGTTTGGGCTCAAGTCCAGGGTCTTAGTGCCAGTTCCGAAGCCCGGGTCCTGGGTCCAGGTTTGGGTCCTAGGTTCCGGTCCAAGTCTAGGGCCCGATCGCGGTTCAAGTCCTAATCCGAGTTTGGGTTCGGGTTTCCAATCCGGGTCTGGGTCCAGATCTGGGTTCGAGTTCTTGGTTTGAGTCCAGATCCTGGTCCAGGTCTGGGCCCTTGGTCCCAGTCTGTGTCCATGTTTGGGTTCGGATGCTAGTCCCAGTTCCGATTTTGACTTCGTGCCTGGGTTCGGGTACGAGTCGGGGTTTGGGTCGGGGTCTAAGTCCTGATTTGATTCAACGGTTGGGTCTAGGTCTGGGTTTTTGTCTAGGTCCGAGTCCAAGTCTTGTGTACGGGTCCAGGTTTGGGTCTGGGTCTCAATCAAGATCCAGGTTCCACGTTTTGATCCCAGTCTGGATATGGGTCCGCGTCTGGGTTCATGTCCAGGTTTGTATCTAGATCCATGTCTAGCTCCGAGTTTGGGTGTGGGATCAGGTCCCAGGTTCAGGTCCGACCAGATACCGGACCTGGAACCGAAATTAGAGTAGGACTAGGACTGTAACAGGACCCAAACCTAAACCCAAACTCAGACCAGAACCCATACCAGGACTTGGAACTAGACCAGGACTTATGACCTAGGACCTAAACTAAGACGGGGACCTAGACCCAGACCCCGACCAGGACCTAGACCCAGACCAAAAAATCGCGGCTGAAACCAGGACCCAAGAACAAGGACCTAGGACCCAAAACCAAGACCCAGACTGGGACTGGGACCCAAACTTTGATACAAACCAAACTGGTCCCTAGAGTCGGACCAAACTCGAACCCGAATCGGAACACGAACATTGACCCAAACTGGCACCTAAGACCCAAACATAGATGCAGGACCCAGACCTAGGAATTGAGCACCCAAACTAGGACCAGAACTTGGGCCTGAGAACTTGGATCGGGATCGAGGACCCGGCCCCAGACCCACACCTTGTCATAGGACCCACCTCGGGACCTGGGATCTGGGACTCAATGCTTAGATCCGACCCGTAGTCGGTGTCTAGATCTAGGACTTAGACCAGAACGCGAACAAAAACTCAAACTCAAACCAGCACCCGGACCAAGACCCACTCCCACACTTAGGAACTAAAACTGAATCTTGAACTGGAACTGGACCGAGATCTTTGAACGGGACCAGGACCTTGACCCGGACCTGAACTCGGAACCAGACCCAACATGGAACCCTACTTGAGACCGAAACCCGAACCTGAACATCTCCCTGGACCCAAATCAAAACCTGAACCCGTACCTCGTGACTTAAAATTGGAAGGGAAACTAGAAGCGGTCGAGACCCAAGATCAGGTTCAGGACAAGGACATGGATCCAGACCCAAAACTGTAACCGGACCACGACCCGGACTCGGACACAAACTCACCCTGGGATTGGGTCCAAAACCTGAATCGAAACCCGAACCGGTACTCGGGACCCGAACCCAGACCTAAATTCAAACCCGAACATTAAACATGACTCGGGACCTAAAACTTGGATTGAGACCTAGAACTAGTCCCCAGTCTCGAACCTGGACATAGACCCAAACCTAGACTAGGACTTGGGACAATGAACTGAAACCAAACTGGGACCCATGATTGGGATGCAGATGTTGTCCGGGGCTTAGAGAACCAGGGCTTGGACAAGACCCATTGTCGATGTCTTGATGTGGAACTCGGACAAGGACCTAAAGCTGGACTAGGACCTTGACCGAGACCTAGACCTGGCACCCGAAACTGAAACTTGAACCATAACATGACCAGGACCCTAGAAAAGAACCTAGACCGTGACTAGGACCTGTACTGGGTCCCAGAACTAGACTGAACCCAACCCCGGAACTCGAGCTCAGACCCAATCCTGGACTCAGTCTTAGACCCAGACTAGGACTAAGACTCGAACCCGAACTCGGGACTCAATCCGAAATCCAGACAAAGCCCCTGACCTAAATAGGAATTCAAACCTAGACGTGGACACAAATCCAGATCCAGACCCGAATACCGACCTAGACCCAGACCGGGATCCAAACACGACACCTGGACCAAGACCCAGACGCAGACGCATACCTGAACCTGGGACCCAGACCGAGGACACGAACCTAGACCTTATCTATGAACTAGACCCAGATCCAGATATGAAAAACTCGTACCCGGACTCGAAATAAGACCCAGACCCCGTCCCCAATCTGGACCAAGACCCAGACCCAGAACAAAACCCGGACTTGAACTGTGACTAGGACGCGGACCTTAGACCAGACCAGAACTGAAACTAAATCATAACCCAAACTCAGACAAGAACCTGGACCGAGACCTTGACTAGGACTGTGACTTGAGACCTGGGACCTGAACTTAGACCAGGACCCGGACTAGGACCTAGACCGGGACCCAGACTAGGACCTAGACCTGAGTTGGTCCTAAACCCTCACCGGGTCCTGAGACCTGCAACCCAGACAAGGATCCAAACCCTGACAAGGAGCCGAACACGAACCCGGACCAAGATTTGGATAGAGACCTAGACCTGAACCCAGACCGGGACCTACACTAAAACCAAGACTCGGGACCCAAACTTAAGACCTGGAACCCAGACCCAGAACTAAATCTAAGACTTGAAACTGAACCAGGACCTGACCTGGACCCGAGAATCCAAAGTCGAACCCACACCCAGACCCGAAACTTGCCCTGGACCAAAACCAAGACAAGAACTTCGACACGAACCCATACCAAGACCAAACCCAAACCCAGACCCGAACTAAGACCCAGACCTAGAATAGAACCCAAACATTGACCTGCACCCGAACCCAAACTCGAACCCAGATCGGGATCGGAACCAAAGACTTTGACCCAAAACTAAACATGGACTCAGATCGAGATCAAAACCTGGGACTCGAACCTAAACCTGGACCTAGACTCACGACCTTAACCCACACCCAGAGCCTGATCCGGACCAAGATCGAGATCTGGACCCAAACCCAAACTCAGATACAGGACTCGAGCTGCGACCCAAACTCGAACCCCGACCAAAACTTGAACCCAAACTCGAACTCAAAATCGCTATTGGAACTAGAATCGGACTAGGACTAAGACCAGGACCAGGACCAAGACCGAGACCCGAACCCAAACCCAAATAATAACCAAGACCGAGACCCAAACTTGAACCACGACTAGGACCCAAACCCGAACCTCGACCGGGACCCAAACCCAAAGCAGAACTGGGACCTGGACCTTGAATCAGGATATGGACTTGGGCAACAGAACTAGGACCGGGACCCAAGACCCAACCTTAGACTCGAACTTGAACCTAGGACCCAGCTCGTGACTTGACACCCGAAATGGAACCAGACCGAGACCCAAGATTCGGATCCGGATCTAGACCCGGGGCTTGGACTGAACCTGTAGTCAGTGTCGAGATTTGGGACAAAGCCCCAGACCCGAACCCAGACCCAGACATGAACTCAGTCCAAGACTTAAACTTGGACCCGAACCCATACCTTGTGACCCGAAATTAGAACTTAAAAAAGAAGTAGACCGGAACTCGGGAACGGGACCGAAACCAAGACTTGGACCTGGACCTGGAATCGTAATCAGACCTGGACCTAGACTCAGAACCGTAATCGGACCAGGACCCAGACTCCAACTCAGACCTAGACCTGAACTTGGACCCGGACCCGTATCCCAATCAAGACCTGGACTCGGTGCCAAACTTGGACCCAAACATGGAACCAGACTCAAGAAACTGAATTGGGGCGGGGACCAAGAACCGCACCCCAGTCTCGGTGCCGAACACAAACTCGGACCTCCGACCCATGACCTGAACCAGAACAAAAATGGGATACGTGACACGGATCCAGATTTGGGCCTCAAACCAGGAACAGAACTCGGACAAGGACCCAAACCCGGACCCTAACCTAGACCCAGGACCCGAAATAGGAACTTGAACAAGAACTGCCAGACAAGGACCCTTGAACAAGACTAGGACTGTGACCATGACTTGGACCCAGACCTAGAACCGAACTAGAACCTAGCCCAAGACCCAAATCGTGACCAGATTTCGGGCATAGACACGATTGTGTACCCAGACCCAGACGAGACCCGGACCTGAACCTAGACTTCGTTCCCAGAGCCAAACTCAGACCTACAAAGGAATCCAGATACAAACCTGGACTCGAACCCAGACCCAAACCCAGACCGGGATCAAAACTCGAAACCTAGATCCAGACCGAGACACTAACCCAAACCAAAACCCGAGACCCGAACTTGGACATGGACCTAAACAAAGACCTAGACTGGGATCTCGACCTGGACCAAGACACAGACCCAAACTCAGATCAGGAATCAGACCCCGACCAAGACCGAGACCCAAACTCGAACCCAAACACTGAATCAAACTTGAAATTGGGACTTGGACCCAATCCCAAACATGCACCAAGACCAGGACCTAAGACTCGAACCTTGATGGGGGAGTTGGACTTGGGCCTCGGAACCTAGACCCAGTTCAGAACTCGAGACTCGAACCCGACATAGACTTGAACCCAGATCGATATCAAAATTTGAACCCAGACTCAAATCAGGACTTGAACCCCGATCGGGTCCTTGACCCGGACCTTGACCTAGGACCCAGATTCGGACTTGGGACCCGAAGTGCAACTAGATTGGGACCTGAGACCATGAACCAGATTTTGAATTGGGGCTTGGACCTAACCCATAGTGAGTGTTTGGATTTGGGACCCATACCCAGACTCTCAAACCCAGGCCTGGACTCAGACATAGACCCTGACCCAGACACAGACCCGTACCCCAAACTTGGGTCCGAGTTCGAGTCTTGGTTTGAGTCTGGGAACTCAAATCTTACCAAGACCCAGACCCAGACCCTGACTGGGATGCGGACCTGAATCAAAACTCGGATCACGACTCGAGACACGAACTCGAACCCAGACACGGACTTGGACTAGGACCCAGACCCAAGACCCGGACCGGGATTGGACACTCAGACCTGGACCCAGGACCCAGACCTAGATTGGGCACTCAAACTCAAAATTAGAACTAGAATCGGGACCTAAGAATGGGAATGGGACCCAAGACCCGACCCCAGTCTCGGTCCAACACCCGGACCTAGACACGAACACGGACCAGGACCCAATATCCGAATTAGAACGAAACTGGGACCCAAGATTGAGATATGGATATTGACCCACGACTCGGGGCTTGGACCCAACTCGTAGTCGTCGTCTAGATCTTGGAATCATTCAAAGACCCAAACCTGGAACAATTTCGAAACCAAGACCCAAACCCAGACTCCCAGACCCAGACATAGACTGAAACACAAACCTAGACCCAGTCCTAAACCAAGACTCGGACCCAGAACTGGACTCGTAGCAGAACTTTGACTCGAACACGGGACTTAGACACAGACCGTGATTAGGACTAGGACCCAATCCCGAACGAGGACCGAGATGTGAATCTGGACTTGGACTAGGACCAGGACTGGGACCTAGGACTCAATACTCGGACCTGGGACCTGAGAATCAAACTGTGACCCAAACCCAGACTAGGCCAAGACCTGACACAATGACAAGTTTCGAAGACAGACCGAGACCTACACTCGAACTGGTACCCTAACACTGACTGGGACCTAGGACCTTGACCTAAATTGGGGACGCGGACCGAAGACCCAAACATAGACCCAAACCTAGACCTGAGACCCGAACCAAGACCCAAGACAAGAGCTAGAACTTGACAACGATCTGGATTTGGACCTAGAACCCAGGACCCAAGACCCATGGCTTGGACCCGACCTATAGTCAGTGTCTAAATCTGGGAATTGGACATGGACTTGAACTCAGCATGTGGTTGGTGTATGGATTTGGCACCAAGACTCGCACCTGAAGCCAAACACGGACCTAGACCCAGACCAAGACTCAGACCCAGACCCACACTCAAACCTTAAATCGTACCCTGTGACTTGAAATTGAAACCGGAACTGGAAGCGGACCCTTAAACACTAAACCCTAAACCTTAAACCCTAAATCCTAAACTCTTTACACTTACCCGTAAACCCTAAGCCCTAAATCTATAAACACTTAACCCAATACCCTAAACCTCAAACCCTAAGCTGGACACGGGCCCAAACCCATACCCATACCGAGATCAGAACCTAGGACCAAGACCCAGACACAAATCTAGACTCGAACCTAGACCTAGACTCAAGACCTAAACTCGGACCCTAACCCAGACCAAGACCTGGTCCGGGACCTAGACCTTGTCTCGGACCTAGATTGGGATTCCGTCCCGAACTCGAACAGGGATCTGGACTCAGACCGCGACTCGAACCCAGACTCAAACCTAAACCCGTACTGGGACCTAGACTTAGACCCAAACTTGAAATCCAAACCCGAATGTGAACTTGGACCTAGGCTGGGACCTAAGATCCTGACTTAGATGGGGGACTTGGGCCCTAAACCCGAACTTGGAACTAGACCTGCACAAAGGATCCAGACCAAGATAGGAGACTTGGACATGAAATTGAGCCCCAAAACCGGGACCGAGACCCAAAAATTTACCCCATACTTGAGACACGGAACGTGACCCTAGACCCGGAACCCAGGACCTAACTACCGAGACATAACCCCGAACCCGAACCCAAACCCAAACTTAGGACGCGGCCCAAGACCTGGGACCCAAACTTGAACAAGATCAAAATCTGAATCTGGACCTAAGGCTTCGAGTTGACTCGTAGTCAGTGTTTGAATCCAAGACTGAGACCCAGATCCGTACATAGACTTATACCCGGACCCAGATCAGGATTAAGACCTTATCCTTGATCCGGAATCAGAATAAAACTAGGCCTAAGAGTAGAAGAAAGAGTTGGGAGAATAACAGAGCCCAAACCTAAACCTAAACCAAAACTCAGACTAGAACCCATACCGAGAATTCGACCTAGACCGGGACCTGTGACTTGGGACCTAAACCAAGACCTGGACTTTGACCCAAATCTGGACCCGGACCCAGACCAAAACCCAGACCCAAAAACTGGCCCAGACCCAGGACCTAAGAACTAGACTCAGACTTGGGACCCAAAACTCGGACCCATACTAGGATTGGGACCTGAACTCGGACTCGACCCCAAACCGTGACCTGGACTCATACTGGGACTCGAGACCCAAACTCGAACAAGAACACAAAATTGGACCCGGATCGGGACCTAGGACTTGAACATAGATGGGGGACCCAGACCAGGGAATTCGGCCCTCAAACCGGGACCAGAACTTGGGCCTCAGAACATGGATCGGAATCCAGAACCCAACCCCAGACCCAAACCTCGACCAAGGACCCATCTCGGGACCTGGGATCCTGGACTCTATGCTTGGACCTGACCCGTAGTCGATGTCTAGATCTGGGACTTAGACCTGAACCCAAACTCATACTCGAACTAAAACCAGGACTCGGATACAGACCCACACTCGGTAACCAAAACTGAAACTTGAATTGGAACCAGATCGGGATCTTGGAATGCGATCGAGACCTAGACCCGAACTTTAACCCATAACTGGACCCAACCTTAGACCCTAACTAAGACAAAAACCCATACCTGAACCAGGACCTTGACCAAAATCAGGACCTGATTTTAGACTCGGCCACAAACTTGACCTGAACCTGTACCCCGTGACTTGAAACTAGAACTGAAACCAGAAGCCAATCGGAACCCATGAACAGGACCAGGACCAGGACCTGGACCTAGACCCAAAACTGTAATCGGACCAGGACCCAGACTTGAACACAAACCCACCCTGATATTGGGTCCCAAACCTAAATCCAAATCTCAACCGCGACTCGGGACCCGAACCCAGACCTGAACGCAGACCCGAACATGGAACAAGACTCGTGACCCATAATTGGGATTGAGACCCATAACTGCACCAAATTCTCAGTCCCGGAGCTGGATCGAGACCTAGACCGGGACCTGGTACATGAACCTAAACCAGACTAGGACCTGTGATTGGAATTCAGATATTGTCCCAGGATCTTAGAACTAAGGCCTGGACCGGAACCATTGTCGGTTTCTTGATCTGGGACTCGGAGAACGACCAAAAGTTGAACCCCAACCCTAACCTAGGACCCGAAACCAAAACCTGAACCAGAACATGACCAGGACCCTAGAACAAGATTGGGGTTGTGACCAGGACCTGGACTTGGACCAGGACCCGGAACTAGACCAGAACCCTGTTAGGTTTTGTGCCCTAAATAAAACCCTTTACAATCTGATTAGTTATCAATATAAGAAATTTGAAGTGATTTATGTTTGCATGAATTTTACATGCTTATGTTTAATATGTTTATACACAAAATCTGTTAAGTGCAGATCATATATTTATTCACAATTACAGTACTGTCAACACAGTGGAATGTGATTGTGATTATATGATTCAAAAGACTAAGTCCCTGTTTCATTAGTGTTTTGGATTTACACTGATGTGATAATCAGCGATGATGTGTACTTACACTTGGAGTAAGTGTTATGTTCTTTCCAGAACATTGGTAAAGTATACTAGTTTCGAATGTATGGAGTATACATTCAACTAGACCGATATTGAACTTAGTTAAGATATTATAAACTTACCGTTGTATCTTTCCAAGTCAATATCAGTAGTTGATCTTAAGATTAAAAGAATCTAAATCCTGATATGCTTAGGCTCAACTCAGGAGTACTATTCATGTTCTTTGATTTATTAGTTAAGCCTAGTTTTGGGTCAGGGTGATACGTATATTTTGGGAACATTATAGTATGGTTGAGTGGGAGTGCTGAACATAAATATGGAATCTATAGCTTCTACTGGTGTATAGAAGTCAAGTTCTACTGGTGTATAGAAGTCAAGTGATGATTCCCTTTGAGCTTAGCTAAATAGAAGTAAATTGATGAGCTCTTGTTTAAGTTACTATTTCTTAGATCACTAAAACATCATTTACAGGTAGCTAAGTGTTTTAAGGGGCCAAATACATTGAGGGGTGAAAACGGTAAAATTATCCCATCTCGATGTAAATCATCTATATAGAGGATCTTTGATCGCATTAAGATTATAACAATGGTTAAATGAGATAGCATATCTATATCGTGAAACATATAGAATGCTCTATATAAGTCTGAGAGTGCAATTCTAGGTTCTAAGAGTGGATTCAACGAGGATTAATAAGTAGGGATTTACTTAGTAAATTCGGTTCACTTATTGGAAGCTCAGCATATAGATCCATGGTCCCCATTCTAGTTGAGACTATACTGCTTGTAAGACTCAATAATTGATTTGTGATTAATCAATTATAATTCTAAAGTTAGACTATGTCTAATTTGTGAATTTTCACTAAGTAGGGGTCAAATTGTAAAGAAAAGAGATTCTAGGTTTATTTATTAATTAAGAGACTCTATATGTCTAATTAATAATTAAATTAAATGAAAATATTACTTAATAATCTATTTTAGTTATTAAATAATTAGTTTTGGCATTTAAATGGTTATTATTAGAAAATTGGCATTTCTGAGAAAATAGAAATAAAAATTGTGAAAACTGCAAAATCCAAGTGAGGCCCAATAACACTTGTGGCCGGCCACTTGGTGAGCTTTTAAAAATTAATATTTCATTATTTTAATGCCAAATAATTACTAACCTAATCCTAGAAGTTGCCTATAAATAGAAAGTTATGGCTCAGTCAAATAACTTTTTTTTCAAGCCTTCTGTCAGAAAATTGCCTTTTTAAGAAAAACTGAGCCTTCCACTTCTCTCTATAGCCGACCCTACCTCTCTCTCTTTTCCACCTCACAATCAAGCAGCGTCACAACCATCCACTGGGTGGTTACGTTGGTTGATTGAGGATGTTTGAAAGTTGTCCGAACCGACTTCACTGTCGGAGTGATGTATTGTTGACACTCATTTGAAATCATCCGGTGTCACCACCCTCTGATGGGATTTCGTTGGGCATTTACGTTGGGTGATTGGGGATGTTTGAAAGCTATCTTGACAGACTTCATTGTCAGAAGGATAGGGGACACTCGTCTAAAATCATGCGGCGTCACAACCATCAACTGGGTGGTTACGTTGGTTGATTGAGGATGTTTGAAAGCTGCCCGGACTGACTTCACTGTCGGAGTGATGAATTGCTGGCACTCATTTGAAATCATCCAGTGTCACCACCCTCCGATGGGATTTCGGTGGGCGTTCACGTTGGGTGATTGAGGATGTTTGAAAGCTATCTTGACCGACTTCATTGTCAGACGGATGGTGGACACTCGTCTAAAATCAAGCGGCGTCACACTTATCAACTGGGTGGTTACGTTTGTTGATTGAGGATGATTAAAAGCTCTCCGAACTGACTTCACTGTCGGAGTGATGTATTGCTGACACTCATTTGAAATCATCCGACGTCACAACCATCTGATGGGATTTCGGCGGGCGTTTACGTTGGGTGATTGAGGACGTTTTAAAGCCATCTTGACCGACTTCATTGTCAGAAGGATAGAGGACACTCGTCTAAAATCAAGCGGCGTCACAACCATCAATTGGGTGGTTACGTTGGTTGATTGAGGATGTTTGAAAGCTGTCCGAACTAACTTCAGTGTCGGAGTGATGAATTGCTGGCACTCATTTCAAATCATCCGGTGTAACCACCCTCCGATGGGATTTCGACGGGCGTTCACGTTGGGTAATTCAGTATGTTTGAAAGCCATCTTGACTGACTTCAATGTCAGAAGGATGGGGGGACTCGTCTAAAATCATGCCGTGTCACAACCATCAACTGGGTGGTGACATTGGTTGATTGAGGATGTTTGAAAGTTGTCCGAACTGACTTCACTGTCAGAGTGATGTATTGCTGAGACTCATTTGAATTCATCCGGTGTCACCACCCTCCGATGGGATTTCGCTGGGCATTCACGTTGGGTGATTGGGGATGTTTGAAAGCTATCTTGACCGACTTCATTGTCAAAAGGATGGGGGACACTCGTCTAAAATCATGCGGCGTCACAAACATCAACTGGGTGGTTACGTTGGTTTATTGAGGATGTTTGAAAGCTGTCCGAACTGACTTCACTTTCGGAGTGATGTATTGTTGACACTCGTTTGAAATCATCCGACGTCACCACCCTCTGATGGGATTTCGGCAGGCATTCACGTTGGGAGATCGAGGATGTTTGAAAGCCTTCTTAACCGACTTCATTGTCAGAAGGATGGGCGACAATCGTCTAAAATAAAACGGCATCACAACCATCAACTAGGTGGTTACGTTGGTTGATTGAGGATGTTTGAAAGTTTTCCGAACCGTTTTTACTGTCGGAGTGATGTATTGCTAACACTCATTTGAAATCATCCTATGTCACAACACTACGATGGGATTTGGGCTGGCATTCACTTTTCGCGATTGAGGATGTTTGACAGCTATCTTGAACGACTTCATTGTCAGAAGGATGGGGGACACTCGTCTAAAATCATGCGGCGTCACAACCATCAACTAGGTGGTTACGATGGTTGATTGAGTATGTTTGAAAGCTATCCGAACTGACTTAAATGTAAGCGTGATGTATTACTGACAGTCATTTGAAATAATTCGGTGTCACCACCCTCCGTTGGGACTTCGGCGGGCGTTCAAGTTGGGTGACTGAGGATGTTTGAAAGCCATCTTGACCGACTTCATTGTCAGAAGGATGGTGGACACTCGCTAAAATCAAGCGGCGTCACAACCATCAACTGGGTGGTTACATTGGTTGATTGAGGATGTTTCAAAGTTGTCCGAATCGACTTCACTGTCGGAGTAATGTATTGCTGACACTCATTTGAAATCATCCTGCGTCACAACACTCTGATGGGAATTTGCCTGGCGTTCACGTTGGGTGATTGAGGATGTTTGACAGCCACCTTCACTGACTTCATTGTCAGAAGGTTGGGGGACACTCGTCTAAAATCATGCGGCGTCAGAACCATTAACTGGGTGGTTACGGTTGTTAATTGAGGATGTTTGAAAGTTGTTCGAATCGACTTCACTGTCAGAGTGATGTATTGCTGACACTCAATTGAAATCATCCGGTGTCACCACCCGCCGATGGGATTTCGGCGGGCATTCACGTTGGGTGATTGAGGATGTTTGAAAACTATCTTGACCGAATTCATTGTCAGAAGGATGGTGGACACTCGTCTAATATCAAGCAGCATCACAACCATCAACTGGGTGGGTACGTTGGTTGATTGAGGATGTTTGAAAGCTCTCCTAACCAACTTCACTGTCAGAGTGATGTATTGCTGACACTCATTTGAAATAAACCTGTCTCACAACACTCCGATGGGAGTTCGTCTGGCGTTCATGTTGGGTGATTGAGGATGTTTGAAAGCCATCATTACTGACTTCATTGTCAGAACGATGGGGGACACTCGTCTTAAAATCAAGCGGCGTCACAACCATCAACTAGGTGGTTGCGTGGTTGATTAACGATGTTTGAAAGCTGTTTGAACCTACTTCACCGCCAGAGTGATGAACTACTGGCACACATTTGAAATCATCCAGTGTCTCCACCCTCCGATGGGATTTCAGCGGGCGTTCACATTGGGTGATTGAGGATGTTTGAAAGATATCTTCACCGACTTCATTGTCTGAAGGATGGTGGACACTCGTCTAAAATCAAGCGGCGTCACAACTATCAACTGGGTGGTTACGTTGGTTGATTGAGGATGTTTAAAAGCTCTCCGAACTGACTTCACTGTCGGAGTGATGTATTGCTGACACTCATTTGAAATCATCCGGCGTCGGAGGGTTTCGGCGGGCGTTCACGTTGGGTGATTGAGGACGTTTGAAAGCCATGTTGACCGACTTCATTGTTAGAAGGATAGGGGACACTCGTCTAAAATCAAGCGGCGTCACAACCATCAATTGGGTTCTTACGTTTGTTGATTGAGGAAGTTTGAAAGCTGTCCGAACGTACTTCACTATCGGAGTGATGAATTGCTGGCACTCATTTAAAATCATCCGGTGTCACCACCCTCCGATGGGATTTCGGCGGGCGTTCACGTTGGGTGATTGAGGATGTTTGAAAGCTATCTTGACCGACTTCATTGTCAGAAGGATGGTGGACACTCGTCTATAATCAAGCGGCGTCACAACTATCAACTGGGTGGTTACGTTGGTTGATTGAGGATGTTTGAAAGCTCTCCGAACCGACTTCACTGTCGGATTGATGTATTGCTGACACTCATTTGAAATCATCCTGCGTCACATAACTATGATGGGAGTTTGGCTGGCATTCACGTTGGGTGATTGACGATGTTTGACAGCCATCTTTACCGTCTTCATTGTCAGAACGATGGGGGACACTCGTCTAAAATCAAGCGGCGTCACAACCATCAACTGGGTGGTTACGTTGGTTGATTGAGGATGTTTAGAAGCTGTCCGAACCGACTTCACTGTCGGAATGATGTATTTCTTACACTTAATTGAAATCATCCGGTGTCACCACCCTCCGATGGGATTTCGGCGGGCATTTACGTTGGGTGATTGGGGATGTTTGAAAGCTATCTTGACCGACTTCATTATAAGAAGGTTGGGGGACACTCGTCTAAAATCATGCGGCGTCACAACCATCAACTGGGTGGTTACGTTAGTTTATTGAGGATGTTTGAAAGCTGTCCGAACTGACTTCCCTATCGAATTGATGAATTGCTGGCACTCATTTGAAATCATCCGGTGTCACCACCCTCCGAAGGGATTTCAGCGGGCGTTCACGTTGGGTGATTGAGGATGTTTGAAAGCTATCTTGACCGACTTCATTGTCAGAAGGATGGTGGACACTCGTCTAAAATCAAGCGGCGTCACAACTATCAACTGGGTGGTTACGTTGGTTTATTAAGGTTGATTAAAAGCTCTCCGAACTGACTTCACTGTCGGAGTGATGTATTGCTGACACTCATTTGAAATCATCCGGCATCACCACCATCCGATGGGATTTGGCCGGGCATTTACGTTGGGTGACTGAGGACGTTTGAAAGCCATCTTGACCGACTTCATTGTCAGAAGGATAGGGGACACTCGTCTAAAATCAAGCGGCGTCACAACCATCAATTGGGTGGTTACGTTGGTTGATTGAGGATGTTTGAAAGCTATCCGAACTGACTTCACTGTCGAAGTGATGAATTGCTGGCACTCATTTGAAATCCTCCGGTGTCACCACCCTCCGATGGGATTTTGAAGGGCATTCACGTTCGGTGATTGTGGATGTTTGAAAGCTATCTTGACCGACTTCATTGTCAGAAGGATGGTGGACACTCGTCTATAATCAAGCGGCGTCACAACTATCAACTGGGTGGTTACGTTGGTTGATTGAGGATGTTTGAAAGCTCTCCGAACCGACTTCACTGTCAGATTGATGTATTGCTGACACTCATTTGAAATCATCCTGCGTCACATAACTCTGATGGGAGTTTGGCTGGCATTCACGTTGGGTGATTCAGGATGTTTGAAAGCCATCTTGACTGACTTCAATGTCAGAAGGATGGGGGGACTCGTCTAAAATCACGCGGTGTCACAACCATCAACTGGGTGGTGACGTTGGTTGATTGAGGATGTTTGAAAGCTGTCCGAACTGACTTCACTGTCGGAGTGATGTATTGCTGAGACTAATTTGAAATCATCCGGTGTCACCACCCTCCGATGGGATTTCGAAGGCCATTCACGTTGGGTGATTGGGGATGTTTGAAAGCTATCTTGACCGACTTCATTGTCAGAAGGATGGGGGACACTCGCCCAAAATCATGCGGCATCACAACCATCAAATGGGTGGTTACGTTGGTTTATTGAGGATGTTTGAAAGCTGTCCGAACTGACTTCACTTTTGGAGAGATGTATTGCTGACACTCATTTGAAATCATCCGGTGTCACAACCTTCCGAAGGGATTTCGGCAGGCGTTCACGTTGGGTGATTGAGGATGTTTGAAAGCTGTCTGAACTGACTTCACCGTCAGAGTGATGAATTGTTGGCACACATTTGAAATCATCCTGTGTCACCACCCTCCGATGGGATTTCGGAGGGCGTTCACGTTGGGTGATTGAGGATGTTTGAAATATATCTTGACCGACTTCATTGTCTGAAGGATGGTGGACACTCGTCTAAAATCAAGCGGCGTCACAACTATCAACTGGGTGGTTACGTTGGTTGATTGAGGATGTTTAAAAGCTCTCTGAATTGACTTCACTGTCGGGGTGATGTATTGCTAACACTCATTTGAAATCGTCCGGCGTCGGAGGGTTTCAGCGGGCGTCCACTTTGGGTGATTGAGGACGTTTGAAAGCCATCTTGACCGAGTTCATTGTTAGAAGGATAGGGGACAGTCGTCTAAATTCAAGCGGCGTCACAACCATCAATTGGGTGGTTACGTTGGTTGATTGAGGATGTTTGAAAGTTGTACGGACTGACTTCACTGTCAGAGTTATGAATTGCTGGCACTCATTTGAAATCATCCGGTGTCACCACCCTCCGATGGGATTTCGGCGGGCGTTCACGTTGGGTGATTGAGGATGTTTGAAAGCTATCTTGACCGACTTCATTGTCAGAAGGATGGTGGACACTCGTCTAAAATCAAGCGGCGTCACAACTATTAACTGGGTGGTTACGTTGGTTGATTAAGGATGATTAAAAGCTCTCCGAACTGACTTCACTGTCGGAGTGATGTATTGATGACACTCATTTGAAATCATCCGGCAGCACCACCATCCGATGGGATTTCGCCGGGCGTTTACGTTGGGTGACTGAGGACGTTTGAAAGCCATCTTGACCGACTTCCTTGTAAGAAGGATAGGGGACACTCGTCTAAAATCAAGCGGCGTCACAACCATCAATTTGGTGGTTACGTTGGTTGATTGAGGATGTTTGAAAGCTATCCGAACTGACTTCACTGTCGGAGTGATGAATTGCTGGCACTCATTTGAAATCATCTCGTGTCACCACCCTCCGATGGGATTTTGAAGGGCATTCACGTTGGGTGATTGGGGATGTTTGAAAGCTATCTTGACCGACTTCATTGTCAGAAAGATGGGGGACACTCGTCTAAAATCATGCGGCATCACAACCATCAAATGGGTGGTTACGTTGGTTGATTGAGGATGTTTGAAAGCTATCTGAACTGACTTCACTTTCGGAGAGATGTATTGCTGACACTCATTTGAAATTATCCGGCGTCACAACCCTCCAATGGGATTTCGGCAGGCGTTCACGTTGGGAGATTGAGGATATTTGAAAGCCTTCTTAACCGACTACTTCATCAGAAGGATGGGCGACACTCGTCTAAAATCAAGCGGCGTCACAACCATCAATTGGGTGGTTACGTTGGTTGATTGAGGATGTTTGAAAGCTCTCCGAACTGACTTCACTGTCAGAGTGATGAATTGTCGGCACTCATTTGAAATCATCCGGTGTCACCACCCTCCGATGGGATTTCGACGTGCATTCACGTTGGGTGATTCAGGATGTTTGAAAGCCATCTTGACTGACTTCAATGTCAGAAGGATGGGGGTGCTCGTCTAAAATCACGCGGTGTCACAACCATCAACTTGGTGGTGACGTTGGTTGATTGAGGATGTTTGAAAGCTGTCCGAACTGACTTCACTGTCGGAGTGATGTATTGCTGAGACTCATTTGAAATCATCCGGTGTCACCACCCTCCGATGGGATTTCGAAGGGCATTCACGTTGGGTGATTGGGGATGTTTGAAAGCTATCTTGACCGACTTCATTGTCAGAAGGATGGGGGACACTCGTCTAAAATCTTGCGGCATCACAACCATCAAATGGGTGGTTACGTTGGTTGATTGAGGATGTTTGAAAGCTGTCCGAACTGACTTCACTTTTGGAGAGATGTATTACTGACACTCATTTGAAATCATCTGGCGTCACAACCCTCCGATGGGATTTCGGCGGGCGTTCACGTTGGGTGATTGAGGATGTTTGAAAGCTATCTTGACCGACTTCATTGTCAGAAGGATGGTGGACACTAGTCCTAAATCATGCGGCATCACAACCATCAACTGGGTGGTTACGTTGGTTGATTGAGGATGTTTGAAAGCTGTCCGAACTGACTTCACCGTCAGAGTGATGAATTGTTGGCACACATTTGAAATCATCCGGTGTCACCACCCTCCGATGGGATTTCGGCGGGCGTTCACGTTGGGTGATTGAGGATGTTTGAAAGATATCTTGACAGACTTCATTGTCTGAAGGATGGTGGACACTCGTCTAAAATCAAGCGGCGTCACAACTATCAACTGGGTGGTTACGTTGGTTGATTGAGGATGTTTAAAAGCTCTCTGAATTGACTTCACTGTCGGAGTGATGTATTGCTAACACTCATTTGAAATCATCCGGCGTCGGAGTGTTTCAGCGGGCGTCCACTTTGGGTGATTGAGGACGTTTGAAAGCCATCTTGACCGAGTTCATTATTAGAAGGATAGGGGACAGTCGTCTAAATTCAAGCGGCGTCACAACCATCAATTGGGTGGTTACGTTGGTTGATTGAGGATGTTTGAAAGTTGTCCGGACTGACTTCACTGTCAAAGTTATGAATTGATGGCACTCATTTGAAATCATCCGGTGTCACCACCCTCCGATGGGATTTTGGCGGGCGTTCACGTTGGGTGATTGAGGATGTTTGAAAGTTATCTTGACCGACTTCATTGTCAGAAGGATGGTGGACACTCGGCTAAAATCAAGCGGCGTCACAACTATCAACTGGGTGGTTACGTTGGTTGATTGAAGATGTTTGAAAGCTCTCCAAACCGACTTTACTGTCGGAGTGATGTATTGCTGACACTCATTTGAAATCATCTTGCGTCACATAACTCTGATGGAAGTTTTGCCGGCATTCACGTTGGGTGATTGAGGATGTTTGACAGCCATCTTTAGATGGGATTTTGGCGGGCGTTCACGTTGGGTGATTGAGGATGTTTGAAAGTTATCTTGACCGACTTCATTGTCAGAAGGATGGTGGACACTCGGCTAAAATCAAGCGGCGTCACAACTATCAACTGGGTGGTTACGTTGGTTGATTGAAGATGTTTGAAAGCTCTCTGAACCGACTTGACTGTCGGAGTGATGTATTGCTGACACTCATTTGAAATAATCTTGCGTCACATAACTCTGATGGAAGTTTTGCCAGCATTCACGTTGGGTGATTGAGGATGTTTGACAGCCATCTTTACCAACATCATTGTCAGAACGATGGGGGACACTCGTCTAAAATCAAGCGGCGTCACAACCATCAACCGGGTGGTTACGTTTGTTGATTGAGGATGTTTAGAAGCTGTGCAAAACGACTTCACTGTCGGAATGATGTATTTCTGACACTCAATTGAAATCATCTGGTGTCACCACCCACCGATGGGATTTCGGCGGGCATTTACGTTGGGTGATTGGGGATGTTTGAAAGTTATCTTGACCGACTTCATTGTCAGAAGGATGGTGGACACTCGTCTAAAATCAACCGGCGTCACAACTATCAACTCGGTGGTTACGTTGGTTGACTGAAGATGTTTGAAAGCTCTTCGAACCGACTTCACTATCGGAGTGATGTATTGCTGACACTCATTTGAAATCATCCGGCATCACCACCATCCGATGGGATTTCACCGGGCGTTTACGTTGGGTGACTGAGGACATTTGAAAGCCATCTTGACTGACTTCATTGTCACAAGGATAGGGGACACTCGTCTAAAATCAAGCGGCGTCACAACCATCAATTGGGTGGTTACGTTGGTTAATTGAGGATGTTTGAAAGCTGTCCGAACTGACTTCACTGTCGGAGTGATGTATTGCTGAGACTCATTTGAAATCATCCGGTGTCACCACCCTCCGATGGGATTTCGAAGGGCATTCACGTTGGGTGATTGGGGATGTTTGAAAGCTATCTTGACCGACTTCATTGTCAGAAGGATGGTGGACACTAGTCTAAAATCATGCGGCATCACAACCATCAACTGGGTGGTTACGTTGGTTGATTGAGGATGTTTGAAAGTTGTCCGGACTGACTTCACTGTCAAAGTTATGAATTGCTGGCACTCATTTGAAATCATCCGGTGTCACCACCCTCCGATGGGATTTCGGCGGGCGTTCACGTTGGGTGATTGAGGATGTTTGAAAGTTATCTTGACCGACTTCATTGTCAGAAGGATTGTGGACACTCGTCTAAAATCAAGCGGCGTCACAACTATCAACTGGGTGGTTACGTTGGTTGATTGAAGATGTTTGAAAGCTCTCCGAACCGACTTCACTGTCGGAGTGATGTATTGCTGACACTCATTTGAAATCATCCGGCATCACCACCATCCGATGGGATTTCGCCGGGCATTTACGTTGGGTGACTGAGGACGTTTGAAAGCCATCTTGATCGACTTCATTGTGACAAGGATAGGGGACACTCGTCTAAAATCAAGCGGCGTCACAACCATCAATTCGGTGGTTACGTTGGTTGATTGAGGATGTTTGAAAGCTCTCCGAACTGACTTCACTGTCGGAGTGATGTATTGCTGAGACTCATTTGAAATCATCCGGTGTCACCACCCTCCGATGGGATTTCGAAGGGCATTCACGTTGGGTGATTGGGTCTGTTTGAAAGCTATCTTGACCGACTTCATTGTCAGAAGGATGGTGGACACTAGTCTAAAATCATGCGGCATCACAACCATCAACTGGGTGGTTACGTTGGTTGATTGAGGATGTTTGAAAGCTGTCTGAACTGACTTCACCGTCAGAGTGATGAATTGCTGGCACACATTTGAAATCATCCAGTGTCACCACCCTCCGATTGGATTTCGGCAGGCATTCACGTTGGGTGATTGAGGATGTTTGAAAGATATCTTGACCAACTTCATTGTCTCAAGGATGGTGGACACTCGTCTAAAATCAAGCGGCGTCACAACTATCAACTGGGTGGTTACGTTGGTTGACTGAGAATGTTTAAAAGCTCTCCGAATTGACTTCATTGTCGGGGTGATGTATTGCTAACACTCATTTGAAATCATCCGGCGTCGGAGGGTTTCAGCGGGCGTCCACTTTGGGTGATTGAGGACTTTTGAAAGCCATCGTGACCGAGTTCATTATTAGAAGGATAGGGGACAGTCGTCTAAATTCAAGCGGCGTCACAACCATCAATTGGGTTGTTACGTTGGTTGATTGAGGATGTTTGAAAGTTGTCCGGACTGACTTCACTGTCAGAGTTATGAATTGCTGGCACTCATTTGAAATCATCCGGTGTCACCACCCTCCGATGGGATTTCGGCGGGCGTTCACGTTGGGTGATTGAGTGTAATGACCGCTCTAGTAATGTGGATTAGTAAAGGCAATTAGCACTAATTTTTATTATTTTATTATTATTTGTGAATTAATTTTAAATGTTGACCCCAATATTTAGAAATAAATATTAGAGTTATAATTTCTCAATTCCGGAGATTTTATTAAACTCTAGGGGTATTATTTAGTTTATATGTGAAATATGTTAATTTTTGCTCGGCGACAACGGAAAGTGCAATGGATGGCTAGATTGATCACATGGGTAAGTTTAGAACCTTATTTCATAGTCGGAAATATTTTAGAGAAAATAAATTATCGGGATTGAGCGGGGTTATGGAAATTGACCATTTTACCCCTAGCTTTTGAAAATACCTAAGTTTGATGTAAAGGGCATTTTAGTCATTTCCTTGGTGGGAGATAGGTGGCTTCTTTAATTAGTGACACCTAGCTATTTTTGGCAGCAAAGGTTAATCTAATCCTTTTCCAATTTGGGAAAATCAAAAATCGAAAAGAAAAAGGGAAATTAAAAAGGAAAAGTCAAACCCTCTTGAACTCTCTCTCTCTCTTGCTTCGACTGGAAAAAATCAAGGACCAAAACCAGATTTTCCTCCTCCTTCCTTTGGGATTAAGCAAGGATTCAAGCTATTACAAGTGAGGTAAAACCCTAGACCATTGATTATTTGTTTTTAAGCTTTTTAGTTAGGTTGAATATATGATTTTTGGTGTTGGGAGCTGTTAGGTTTGAATTGCTTAGGGTTTGAATTCTAGGGTTAGGTTGAGTTGATTTGAGTCCCTAGTTATTGTTTTTGATGCTTGAGAATGGTTTTAAGCAAGCTTGAGTTTTGAAACTCAAGCTTTGAGCTTTAATGGCATAAATTGAATTATTGGTTTGTTCTGTGATTTGTTGGTTGGAAATGGATGTTTATGCATTGTATAGGTATACTGGAGAGTTTGATAAAGTTTGGGATTGATTTGAATTAAGGGGGATGATTTTTGGTTCCCAGCAGTAGAACCGAAATTCCGGTTCTGGGTGGCCAGTACCAACCGGTCGACCGGTTGGTGACCCAGAACCGGGATGCCGGTTGGGAACCGGTCTGCCTGTTGGGGGATTTTCCAGAACCCTAGTTTTGGCCAATTTAGAGATATTTAGGGTATTGCCTTGAGGTTTATCGATAGGGAAACTTTTAGTTTCAAGTTTTAAGTCCCGAAAAGTGATTTAGCGAGTCACTCATCTGTATTACTATTATTGTGATTAGGGCATCCATCTAGCACGTGAATTCCGTTCAGGTCGGCAACCACACTTGAATTCGGAAAACAGGTAAGAACTGTGTATAATGTATGATGTGATTATCTGAATGTGTGTATATGTGTTTATATATGCATGCCTGAATTATGTTAAACACTACCAACACTTGTATGAATAAGTTATAGAGTGTATTGGTACAGTGAATGTTGTTAATGTGAGTACGATACAGTGATACCAACACAAGCATAGGAAAATGCTAAGGTGTGTGGTACATCACTCAGTGTTACTCAGTGATCGGGATAAACCCTACCAACACTTTTACAGTGAGGTACGATGTGTATGTGGTATAGTGGTTGTACCCTGGTAATGAACGTTCATACTCATCTGTTAAGCTCTATAAATAGGTGTATGGGCGCCTATTTACAGGTCGGAAATTATATGGTATGTTATATGCATTTCTTACTGAGTCTGTTGACTAACAGTTTCTGCTTCCATGTGTAGGTAAAGGAAAGGCGAAGGCTGAACAGGAATGAACCTGAGCTCGGGTGAGATTGTACATGTCAAGCGGCGCGACCTGGAGTGTTCGGTCTCGGGACATCTGGGAGTTGTATTTTGAAAGTCGCTGTGCGACCCAGAACTTGTGTATTTTGAATGTAAAGTTTAAACAGTAAATTTTTAAAAGTTTGAAATCGGGATCCCGGGATTTGTAAATATTATATTATATTACAAAGTTTAATATTTAAAGCAAAAGTTTTAATTTGACACGTTTTTCGAGAAATTTCTTTGATTAGCAAAGATTGCAAAATGATTGAAAAAGCACTGTAGCGTGCCTTAGCATTAGGGCGTTACAATTTTGGTATCAGAGCCGCCAGGTTTGTCTACCGAAGCTTGCTATGACATGTACAATCTTCATCAGAGAAAGCTCGGTTCACGGTTCAGTAACCCTGTATTTGTTTAGTATTTTAAATAAGTGTGATGTGAAAGCATGTTAGGAAGCATATTAGATTTAAATTAAATATATTTCCTTAAAAAGGAAAGAAAGTGTGTTGCCTTTAAGCTATTAAGAGCGGTGTTAATTTTTGATCGCTGTCTAACCTGCCTGGCTTATGGATTCGCAGGCTAAGTCCTATTAAATGGACGCCCCGCGAAATACAAGAAGTCAAGGTGGCATGGTTGAGACCGGAGGCGGTCAGGGGAATCCTCAAAATCCTCGTGGTCGCGGCCGTGGCCGTGGCAGAGCTCAGGGTGGTCGCCCTGTAAATCCACCTCAAGCTCCTCCTGACTGGGAGCAAAGATTTGCTGAAATGCAAGATAGAATCCGTCAGCAAGATGAAGAGATCCAAAGGTTGAGGCAGCAGGGTCCTCCTGCCGTGCCTCCTCAGGAAGTTCAGGCCGTTGCAGTTCCTGCGGTGCCAGCAGAACAACCTGTTGTTGGCAACCGTATGGAACCGTTGTACGAAAGATTTCGGAAACAGGCACCTCCAGTGTTTCTGGGAGGCCCTGATGTGATGAAGGCCGAGCAGTGGCTTTCAATGATTGAACGCATCCTTAATTTCATGGGAGTGGTTGGAAATGATCGGGTGACCTGCGCCACTTTCCAGTTTCAGGAGGATTCTCTCGTGTGGTGGGAGTTGATAACCCTCACTCGGGACGTCACGCTGATGACCTGGAAAGAATTTAAGGAGTTATTTAACTCCAAGTATTACAACGAAGCGGTCCGCAGTGCAAAGCGGAAAGAGTTCACTGATCTAGTTCAGACTGAGGGAATGTCAGTCACTGAGTACACAACGAAGTTTGATCGGTTGGCTAAATTGGCAGCAGGAATTGTGCCCACTGACTTCAGTAAGAAAGAAAAATATTTAGCGGGTTTGAGTGCAAAGATTCGGCATGATCTGGTTATTACCACTACTGAAGCAACCACGTATGCAGATATAATTGAGAAGGCTTTGAGAGCCGAGGGTGCAGTAAAATTTCTTCAGGAGCCCCGAGTGACTCCGAGTGTTGGTGGAACCCCCACTGTTCCTACTCCTGTTTATGGTAGGGATGGTGGTGACTCCACCACTGAGCAGAAAAGAAAAGTTGTTTCAGCTTCTAGTGGCTCGGGGCAAAGCAAGCGGTTCCGTGGGAACCAAGGCAGGGGAGGACGCCAGGGTTACTCTTATCCTGAGTGTCCAAGTTGCAAGAAACATCATCCGGGAGAGTGTAACCGGAAGACATGCTTCCTGTGTGGCATGGTGGGGCATTTCAAGAAAGATTGCCCCCAGGCAAAGAAAGAGGAGCCGAAAGCCGAGGTGAAACCGGTTCCTGCTCGGGTGTTTGCCATTACCCAAGCTGATGCTGCAGCCAGTCCTTCTGTTGTGACAGGTCAGCTTCCCGTCAACAACTTGTTATTTACAGTATTATTTGACTCGGGAGCTACACGTTCATATGTGGCTACAAGAGTGATTGATCTTTTGGGTAGGCCTTGCGATATATTAGAAAGAGGGTTTGGAACCCTAATGCCTAGCGGGGAATTGGTTATCTCTAATATGCGCATTACGTCTATGCCGATTAGGATCGAAGATAGGGAATTGAGTACTGACCTTATAGAATTGAAATTAACTGAGTTTGATATTATACTGGGAATGGATTTTCTATCCAAGTATTCGGCCAGTATAGATTGTAGGCGTAAAATGGTGACTTTTCAGCCGGAAGGTGAAGATCCATTTGTTTATGTTGGATCGGTTCAGGGGTCTCGGATCCCGGTTATTTCTGTGCTGAGAGCTAGGGATTTACTATGCAATGGTTGTGTAGGATTTCTAGCGGTAGTATTTGACTCCAGCAGACCTGAAACATTTGGGCCTGAGGTAGTCCGGGTGGTGAAAGATTTTCTTGATGTGTTTCCCGAGGAGTTGCCGGGATTGCCGCCACAGCGAGAGATTGACTTTGTAATTGATTTGGCACCTGGAGTCGAACCTGTTTCTAAAGCTCCATATAGGATGGCTCCAGCAGAACTCAAGGAGCTTAAGTTACAACTTCAGGGGATGCTTGATATTGGGTTTATTCGACCCAGTGTGTCGCCCTGGGGAGCTCCGGTTCTTTTTGTGAAAAAGAAAGATGGTTCCCTCAGAATGTGTATTGATTACCGGGAACTAAACAAGCTGACGATTAAGAATAAGTACCCGTTGCCCAGGATCGATGATCTGTTCGATCAGCTTCAGGGAAAGACTGTGTTTTCAAAGATTGATTTACGGTCGGGTTATCATCAACTCAGAATTCGGGAGGAGGACATACCGAAGACTGCTTTTAGAACCAGATATGGGCACTATGAGTTTCTGGTAATGTCATTCGGATTGACTAATGCTCCTGCGGCCTTTATGGATCTCATGAATAGGGTATTCAAGGATTTCCTCGATAACTGCGTTATAGTGTTTATCGATGACATTCTTGTATACTCTCAGTCAGAAGAGGAGCACGAGCATCATCTTCGAATGGTGTTACAGCGACTTAGGGATCACAAGCTGTATGCCAAGTTCAAAAAGTGCGAATTCTGGTTGTCCGAGGTGTCCTTTCTGGGTCATATTGTTGGGAAAAATGGAATTATGGTCGATCCAAACAAGATAGAATCAGTGAAGAATTGGTCGAGGCCCAAGTCTGTAACAGAAGTTCGAAGTTTTCTCGGGTTAGCAGGGTATTATCGACGTTTCGTCGAAGGATTTTCAAAACTTTCTACGCCCCTAACCGAATTGACCAAGAAAAATCAGAGATTTGTGTGGTCAGATAAGTGTGAGTCAAGCTTTCAGGAGTTGAAGCAGCGTTTGATAACAGCTCCGGTGTTAGCTTTGCCATCAGATCAAGAGAAATTTGTTGTTTATTGTGATGCATCCAGACAGGGTCTGGGATGTGTTCCGATGCAAGCTGACAGAGTCATAGCTTATGCCTCTCGTCAACTGAAGGATTATGAGCAGCGTTACCCAACTCATGATTTAGAGCTCGCTGCTGTGGTTTTTGCTTTAAAGATATGGCGACATTATCTTTACGGTGAAAAGTGTGAAATTTATACTGATCATAAAAGTCTTAAATACTTTTTCACCCAAAAAGATTTGAATATGAGGCAGAGAAGGTGGCTGGAGTTAGTTAAAGACTACGATTGTGAAATACTGTATCACCCCGGGAAGGCCAATGTTGTGGCCGATGCTCTGAGCAGAAAAGGTCCCGGTCAAGTGTGTATTACGGTTATGATAGCTCCTCAACTAGCCTCGGAAATGGTTAGTGCAGGAATTGAGTTCGTGGTCGGGAAATTACATAATTTAAATCTCCAATCTGATCTGTTGGAGAGAATCAGAAAGGTACAACTGGAAGATCCCGAGCTAGTTAAAGTTCGAGATGAAGTAGTGGCTGGTCGGCCTAGAGGCTTTTCAGTCTCGAGCAGTGGAATGTTATTATATAAAGCTCGAGTTTGTGTTCCTAGTGTTGATGAGCTTAAGAAAGAAATACTGGATGAAGCTCACACCACGCCTTATTCGTTGCATCCGGGAACCACCAAGATGTATCAGGATTTGAAACCCTACTTCTGGTGGTATGGGATGAAAAGAGATGTGGTGGACTATGTGTCCAAGTGTTTAACCTGCCAGCAGATTAAGGCTGAACATCAGAGGCCGGCAGGGTTATTGCAACCTTTAGTCCTTCCAGAATGGAAGTGGGAGGACATCGCAATGGACTTTGTAACTGGTTTACCTAGAACTACAGGGATGTATGATTCTGTATGGGTCATTGTGGATAGATTTACAAAGTCGGCTCACTTTCTGCCAGTGAAAGTTACCTATTCAGTGGATCAGTATGCTGAATTGTATGTGAAGGAGATAGTTCGTCTCCATGGAGCCCCTAAATCTATTGTATCAGATAGGGATCCAAAGTTCACATCGAAGTTTTGGGTGAGTCTTCAGAAAGCTACGGGTACCAAGTTAAAGTTTAGTACAGCTTTTCACCCTCAGACTGATGGTCAGTCAGAAAGAACTATCCAGATTTTGGAAGACCTACTGCGAGCCTGTGTCATGGACTTTGAGGGTTCATGGAGTAAGTACTTGCCTTTAATTGAATTCTCCTACAACACCAGCTACCAAAGTACAACAGGGATGGCCCCCTATGGGATGTTATATGGTAGAAAATGTCGTTCTCCTATTTATTGGGACGAGACAGGAGAAAGGAAGTACCTGGGTCCAGAGTTGGTGCAAAAGACCAATGAAGCTATTGATAAGATCAAGGCTGGGATGCTTGCTTCTCAAAGCAGGCAGAAAAGTTATGCTGATCCGAAGCGCAGAGATGTTACATTTCAGGCAGGGGAACATGTTTTCCTGCGAGTTTCACCAATGAAGGGTATTAGGCGCTTCGGGAAGAAGGGTAAGTTAAGCCCTAGGTTCATTGGGCCATTTCAGGTACTCGAGAAGGTCGGGCAGGTAGCGTATCGGCTAGCCTTACCACCAGCATTATCAGCTGTTCATGACGTATTTCACATCTCTATGTTAAGGAAATACGTATCAGACCCGACTCATGTCTTGAGTTATGAAGCCCTTGAACTACAACCAGACTTATCCTATGAAGAACAACCTGTTCAGATTCTGGATAGAAAAGAAAAAGTTCTTCGCAACAAGACTATTGCACTGGTTAAGGTGCTCTGGAGGAACAGTAAGGTGGAAGAAGCCACCTGGGAATTGGAGTCAGATATGAGGACTCAACATCCAGAGCTATTCAGGTTAGATTTTCGGGGACGAAATCCTATTAACGGGGGGATAATTGTAATGACCGCTCTAGTAATGTGGATTAGTAAAGGCAATTAGCACTAATTTTTATTATTTTATTATTTTATTATTATTTGTGAATTTATTTTAAATGTGGACCCCAATATTTAGAAATAAATATTAGAGTTATAATTTCTCAATTCCGGAGATTTTATTAAACTCTAGGGGTATAATTTAGTTTATATGTGAAATATGTTAATTTTGTAATTTTTGCTCGGCGACAACGGAAAGTGCAATGGATGGCTAGATTGATCACATGGGTAAGTTTAGAACCTTATTTCATAGTGGGAAATATTTTAGAGAAAATAAATTATCGGGATTGAGCGGGGTTATGGAATTGACCATTTTACCCCTAGCTTTTGAAAATACCTAAATTTGATGTAAAGGGCATTTTAGTCATTTCCTTGGTGGGAGATAGGTGGCTTCTTTAGTTAGTGACACCTAGCTATTTTTGGCAGCAAAGGTTAATCTAATCCTTTTCCAATTTGGGAAAAATCAAAAATAGAAAAGAAAAAGGGAAATTAAAAAGGAAAAGTCAAACCCTCTTGAACTCTCTCTCTCTCTTGCTTCGGCTGGAACAAACCAAGGACCAAAACCAGATTTTCCTCCTCCTTTCTTTGGGATTAAGCAAGGATTCAAGCTATTACAAGTGAGGTAAAACCCTAGACCATTGATTATTTGTTTTTAAGCTTTTTAGTTAGGTTGAATATATGATTTTTGGTGTTGGGAGCTGTTAGGTTTTGAATTGCTTAGGGTTTGAATTCTGGGGTTAGGTTGAGTTGATTTGAGTCCCTAGTTATTGTTTTTGATGCTTGAGAATGGTTTTAAGCAAGCTTGAGTTTTGAAACTCAAGCTTTGAGCTTTAATGGCATAAATTGAATTATTGGTTTGTTCTGTGATTTGTTGGTTGGAAATGGATATTTATACATTGTATAGGTATACTGGAGAGTTTGGTAAAGTTTGGGATTGATTTGAATTAAGGGGGATGATTTTTGGTTCCCAGCAGTAGAACCGGAATTCCGGTTCTGGGTGGCCAATATCAACCGGTCGACCGGTTGGTGACCCAGAACCGGGATGCCGGTTGGGAACCGGTCTGCCTGTTGGGGGATTTTCCAGAACCCTAGTTTTGGCCAATTTTGAGATATTTAGGGTATTGCCTTGAGGTTTATCGATAGGGAAACTTTTAGTTTCAAGTTTTAAGTCCCGGAAAGTGATTTAGCGAGTCACTCATCTGTATTACTATTATTGTGATTAGGGCATCCATCTAGCACGTGAATTCCGTTCAGGTCGGCCAGCACACTTGAATTCGGAAAACAGGTAAGAACTGTGTATAATGTATGATGTGATTATCTGAATGTGTGTATATGTGTTTATATATGCATGCTTGAATTATGTTAAACACTACCAACACTTGTATGAATAAGTTATAGAGTGTATTGGTACAGTGATTGTTGTTAATGTGAGTACGATACAGTGATACCAACACAAGCATAGGAAAATGCTAAGGTGTGTGGTACATCACTCAATGTTACTCAGTGATCGGGATAAACCCTACCAACACTTGTACAGTGAGGTACGATGTGTATGTGGTATAGTGGTTGTACCCTGGTAATGAACGTTCATACTCATCTGTTAAGCTCTGTAAATAGGTGTATGGGCGCCTATTTACAGGTCGGAAATTATATGGTATGTTATATGCATTTCTTACTGAGTCTGTTGACTCACAGTTTCTGCTTCCATGTGTAGGTAAAGGAAAGGCGAAGGCTGAACAGGAATGAACCTGAGCTCGGGTGAGATTGTACATGTCAAGCGGCGCGACCTGGAGTGTTCGGTCTCGGGACATCTGGGAGTTGTATTTTGAAAGTCGCTGTGCGACCCAGAACTTGTGTATTTTGAATGTAAAGTTTAAACAGTAAATTTTTAAAAGTTTGAAATCGGGATCCCGGGATTTGTAAATATTATATTATATTACAAAGTTTAATATTTAAAGCAAAAGTTTTAATTTGACACGTTTTTCGAGAAATTTCTTTGATTAGCAAAGATTGCACAATGATTGAAAAAGCACTGTAGCGTGCCTTAGCATTAGGGCGTTACATTGAGGATGTTTGAAAGTTATCTTGACCGACTTCATTGTCAGAAGGATGGTGGACACTCGTCTAAAATCAAGCGGCGTCACAACTATCAACTGGGTGGCTACGTTGGTTAATTGAGGATGTTTGAAAGCTCTCCGAACCGACTTCACTGTCGGAGTGATGTATTGCTGACACTCATTTGAAATCATCCTACGTCACATAACTCTGATGGAAGTTTGGCTGGCATTCACGTTGGGTGATTGAGGATGTTTGACAGCCATCTTTACCGACATCATTGTCAGAACGATGGGGGACACTCGTCTAAAATCAAGCGGCGTCACAACCATCAACCAGGTGGTTACGTTGGTTGATTGAGGATGTTTAGAAGCTGTCCGAAATGACTTTACTGTCAGAATGATGTATTTCTGACACTCAATTGAAATCATCTTGTGTCACCACCCTACGATGGGATTTTGACGGGCATTTACGTTGGGTGATTGGGGATGTTTGAAAGCTATCTAGACCGACTTCATTATCAGAAGGATGGGGGACACTCGTCTAAAATCATGCGGCGTCACAACCATCAACTGGGTGGTTACGTTGGTTGATTGAGGATGTTTGAAAGCTGTCCGAACTGACTTCACTGTCGGAGTGATGAATTGCTGGCACTCATTTGAAATCATCCGGTGTCACCACCCTCCGATGGGATTTCGGCGGGCGTTCACGTTGGGTGATTGAGGATGTTTGAAAGCTATATTGACCAACTTCATTGTCAGAAGGATGGTGGACACTCGTCTAAAATCAAGACGCGGCACAACTATCAACTGGGTGGTTACGTTGGTTGATTAAGGATGATTAAAAGCTCTCCGAACTGACTTCACTGTCGGTGTGATGTATTGGTGACACTCATTTTAAATCATCTGGCATCACCACCATCCGATGGGATTTCGCCGGGCATTTACGTTGGGTGACTGAGGACGTTTGAAAGCCATCTTGACCGACTTCATTGTCAGAAGGATAGGGGACACTCGTCTAAAATCAAGCGGCGTAACAACCATCAATTCGGTGGTTACGTTGGTTGATTGAGGATGTTTGAAAGCTGTCTGAACTGACTTCACTGTCGGAGTGATGTATTGCTGAGACTCATTTGAAATCATTTGGTGTCACCACCCTCCGATGGGATTTCGAAGGGCATTCACGTTGGGTGATTGGGGATGTTTGAAAGCTATCTTGATCAACTTCATTGTCAGAAGGATGGGGGACACTCGTCTAAAATCATGCGGCATCACAACCATCAAATGGGTGGTTATGTTGGTTGATTGAGGATGTTTGAAAGCTGTCCGAACTGACTTCACTTTCGGAGAGATGTATTGCTTACACTCATTTGAAATCATCCGGCGTCACAACCCTCCGATGGGATTTCGGCGGGCGTTCACGTTTGGAGATTGAGGATATTTGAAAGCCTTCTTATCCGACTTCATTTTCAGAAGGATGGGCGACACTCGTCGAAAATCAAACAGCATCACAACCATCAACTTGGTGGTTACGTTGGTTGATTGAGGTTGAAAGTTTTCCGAACTGTTTTTACTGTCGGAATGATGTATTGCTGACACTCATTTGAAATCATCCTACGTCACAACACTCCGATTGGATTTTGGCTGCCATTCACTTTCCGCGAATGAGGATATTTGACAGTTATCTTGACCGACTTCATTGTCAGAAGGATGGGGGACACTCGTCTAAAATCTTGTGGCGTCACAACCATCAACTAGGTGGTTACGTTGGTTGATTGAGGATGTTTGAAAGCTATCCGAACTGACTTAAATGTCGGAGTTATGTATTGCTGACACTCATTTGAAATCATCCTGCGTCACAACACTCTGATGGGAGTTCAGCTGGCATTCACCTTACGTGATTGAGGATGTTTGACAGCCATCTTGACCGAATTCATTGTCAGAAGGTTGGGGGACACTCGTCTAAAATCATGCGGCGTCAGAACCATCAACTGGGTTGTTACGTTGGTTGATTGAGGTTGTTTGAAAGTTCTTCGAACCGACTTCACTGTCGGAGTGATGTATTGCAGACACTCAATTGAAATCTTTCAGTGTCACCACCCGCCGATGGGATTTCGGCGGGCTTTCACGTTGGGTGATTGAGGATGTTTGAAAACTATCTTGACCAAAATCATTGTCAGAAGGATGGTGGACACTCATCTAATATCAAGCAGCGTCACAACCATCAACTGGGTGGGTAGGTTGGTTGATTGAGAATGTTTGGAAGCTCTCCGAACTGACTTCACTGTCAGAGTGATGTATTGCTGACACTCATTTGAAATCATCCTGCCTCACAACACTACGTTGGGAGTTCGGCTGGCGTTCACGTTGGGTGATTGAGGATGTTTGAAAGCCATCTTTACCGACTTCATTGTCAGAACAATGGGGGACACTCGTCTCAAAATCAAGGGGCGTCACAAAAATCAACTAGGTGGTTACGTGGTTCATTGAGGATGTTTGAAAGTTGTCCAAAACGATTTCACTGTCAGAGTTATGTATTGCTGACACTCGTTTGAAATAATCCGGCGTCACCACCATCCGATGGGATTTCTGTGGGCGTTCACGTTGGGTGATTGAGGACGTTTGAAAGCGATTTTGACCGACTTCATTGTTAGAAGGATGGGGGACACTCGTCTAAAATCAAGCGGCGTCACAACCATCAATTGGGTGGTTACGTTGGTTTATTGAGGATGTTTGAAAGCTGTCCGAACTGACTTCACTGTCGGAGTGATGAATTGCTGGCACTCATTTGAAATCATCCGGTGTCACCACCCTCCGATGGGATTTCGGCGGGCGTTCACGTTGGGTGATTGAGGATGTTTGAAAGCTATCTTGACCGACTTCATTGTCAGAAGGATGGTGGACACTCGTCTAAAATCAAGCGGCGTCACAACTATCAACTGGGTGGTTACGTTGGTTGATTGAGGATGTTTGAAAGCTCTCCGAACCGACTTCACTGTCGGAGTGATGTATTGCTGACACTCATTTGAAATCATCCTGCGTCACATAACTCTGATTGGAGTTTGGCTGGCATTCACGTTGGGTGATTGAGGATGTTTGAAAGCCATCTTTACCGACTTCATTGTCAGAACTATAGGGGACACTCGTCTAAAATCAAGCGGCGTCACAACCATCAACTGGGTGGTTACGTTGGTTGATTGAGGATGTTTAGAAGCTGTCCGAACCGACTTCACTGTCGGAATGATGTATTTCTGACACTCAATTGAAATCATCCGGTGTCACCACCCTCTGATGGGATTTCGGCGGGCATTTACGTTGGGTGATTGGGGATGTTTGAAAGCTATCTTAATCGACTTCATTATCATAAGTTTGGGGGACACTCGTCTATAATCATGCGGCGTCACAACCATCAACTCGGGGGTTACGTTGGTTTATTAAGGATGTTTGAATGCTGTTCGAACTGACTTAACTGTCGGAGTGATGAATTGCTGGCACTAATTTGAAATCATCCTGTGTCACCACCCTCCGATGGGATTTCGGCGGGCGTTCACGTTGGGTGATTGAGGATGTTTGAAAGCTATCTTGACCGACTTCATTGTCAGAAGGATGGTGGACACTCGTCTAAAATCAAGCGGCGTCACAACTATCAACTGGGTGGTTACGTTGGTTTATTGACGATGTTTGAAAGCTCTCCGAACCGACTTCACTGTCGGAGTGATGTATTGCTGACACTCATTTGAAATCATCCTGCGTCACATAACTCTGATTGGAGTTTGGCTGGCATTCACGTTGGGTGATTGAGGATGTTTGACAGCCATCTTTACCGACTTCATTGTCAGAACGATGGGGGACACTCGTCTAAAATCAAGCGGCGTCACAACCATCAACTGGGTGGTTACGTTGGTTGATTGAGGATGTTTAGAAGCTGTCCGAACCGACTTCACTGTCGGAATGATGTATTTCTGACACTCAATTGAAATCATCCGGCGTCACCACCCTCCGATGGGATTTCGGCGGGCATTTACGTTGGGTGATTGGGGATGTTTGAAAGCTATCTTGACCGACTTCATTATCAGAAGGTTGGGGGACACTCGTCTAAAATCATGTGGCGTCACAACCATCATTTGGGTGGTTACGTTGGTTTATTGAGGATGTTTGAAAGCTGTCTGAACTGACTTCACTGTCGGAGTGATGAATTGCTGGCACTCATTTGAAATCATCCGGTGTCACCACCCTCCGATGGGATTTCGGCGGGCGTTCACGTTGGGTGATTGAGGATGTTTGAAAGCTATCTTGACCGACTTCATTGTCAGAAGGATGGTGGACACTCGTCTAAAATCAAGCGGCGTCACAACTATCAACTGGGTGGTTACGTTGGTTTATTGACGTTGTTTGAAAGCTCTCCGAACCGACTTCACTGTCGGAGTGATGTATTGCTGACACTCATTTGAAATCATCCGGCATCACCACCATCCGATGGGATTTCGCCGGGCGTTTACGTTGGGTGACTGAGGACGTTTGAAAGCCATCTTGACTGACTTCATTGTCAGAAGGATAGGGGACACTCGTCTAAAATCAAGCGGCGTCACAACCATCAATTGGGTGGTTACGTTGGTTGATTGAGGATGTTTGAAAGCTATCCGAACTGACTTACTTGTCGCAATGATGAATTGCTGGCACTCATTTGAAATCATCCGGTGTCACCACCCTCCGATGGGATTTCGACGGGCGTTCACGTTGGGTGATTCAGGATGTTTGAAAGCCATCTTGACTGACTTCAATGTCAGAAGGATGGGGGGACTCGTCTCAAATCACGCGGTGTCACAACCATCAACTGGGTGGTGACGTTGGTTGATTGAGGATGTTTGAAAGCTATCCGAACTGACTTCACTGTCGCAGTGATGAATTGCTGTCACTCATTTGAAATCATCCGGTGTCACCACCGTCCGATGGGATTTCGGCGGGCGTTCACGTTGGGTGATTGAGGATGTTTGAAAGCTATCTTGACCGACTTCATTGTCAGAAGGATGGTGGACACTCGTCTAAAATCAAGCGGCGTCACAACTATCAACTGGGTGGTTACGTTGGTTGATTGAGGATGTTTGAAAGCTCTCTGAACTGACTTCACTGTCGGAGTGATGTATTGCTGACACTCATTTGAAATCATCCTGCATCACAACCCTCCGATGGGATTTTGGCCGGCGTTCACGTTGGGTGATTGAGGATGTTTGAAAGCCATCTTGACTGATTTCATTTTCAGAAGGATGGGGGACACTCGTCTAAAATCATGCGGCGTCACAACCATCAATTGGGTGGTTACGTTGGTTGATTGAGGATGTTTGAAAGCTATCCGAACTGACTTACTTGTCGCAGTGATGAATTGCTGGCACTCATTTGAAATCATCCGGTGTCACCACCCTCCGATGGGATTTCGACGGGCGTTCACGTTGGGTGATTCAGGATGTTTGAAAGCCATCTTAACTGACTTCAATGTCAGAAGGATGGGGGGACTCTTCTCAAATCATGCGGCGTCACAACCATCAACTGGGTGGTTACGTTGGTTGATTGAGGATGTTTGAAAGCTGTCCGAACCGACTTCACTGTCGGAGTGATGTATTGCTGACACTCATTTGAAATCATCCGGTGTCACCACCCTCCGATGGGATTTCGGCGGGCGTTCACGTTGGGTGATTGAGGATGTTTGAAAGCCATCTTGACCGACTTCATTGTCAGAAGGATGGTGGACACTCGTCTAAAATCAAGCGGCGTCACAACTATCAACTGGGTGGTTACGTTGGTTTATTGAGGATGTTTGAAAGCTCTCCGAACCGACTTCACTGTCGGAGTGATGTATTGCTGACACTCATTTGAAATCATCCTGCGTCACATAACTCTGATTGGAGTTTGGCTGGCATTCACGTTGGGTGATTGAGGATGTTTGACAGCCATCTTTACCGACTTCATTGTCAGAACGATGGGGGACACTCGTCTAAAATCAAGCGGCGTCACAACCATCAATAGGGTGGTTACGTTGGTTGATTGAGGATGTTTAGAAGCTGTCCGAACCGACTTCACTGTCGGAATGATGTATTTCTGACACTCAATTGAAATCATCCGGCGTCACCACCCTCCGATGGGATTTCGGCGGGCATTTACGTTGGGTGATTGGGGATGTTTGAAAGCTATCTTGACCGACTTCATTATCAGAAGGTTGGGGGACACTCGTCTAAAATCATGTGGCGTCACAACCATCATTTGGGTGGTTACGTTGGTTTATTGAGGATGTTTGAAAGCTGTTCTAACTGACTTCACTGTCGGAGTGATGAATTGCTGGCACTCATTTGAAATCATCCGGTGTCACCACCCTCCGATGGGATTTCGGCGGGCGTTCACGTTGGGTGATTGAGGATGTTTGAAAGCTATCTTGACCGACTTCATTGTCAGAAGGATGGTGGACACTCGTCTAAAATCAAGCGGCGTCACAACTATCAACTGGGTGGTTACGTTGGTTTATTAAGGTTGATTAGAAGCTCTCTGAACTGACTTCACTGTCGGAGTGATGTATTGCTGACACTCATTTGAAATCATCCGGCATCACCACA
This sequence comes from Cannabis sativa, assembly GCF_029168945.1. NCBI lineage: Eukaryota > Viridiplantae > Streptophyta > Magnoliopsida > Rosales > Cannabaceae > Cannabis > Cannabis sativa. The sequence goes on along the minus strand of NC_083608.1, from coordinate 4,791,466 downwards.
ATCCGATGGGATTTCGCCGGGCGTTTACGTTGGGTGACTGAGGACGTTTGAAAGCCATCTTGACTGACTTCATTGTCAGAAGGATAGGGGACACTCGTCTAAAATCAAGCGGCGTCACAACCATCAATTGGGTGGTTACGTTGGTTGATTGAGGATGTTTGAAAGCTATCCGAACTGACTTACTTGTCGCAGTGATGAATTGCTGGCACTCATTTGAAATCATCCGGTGTCACCACCCTCCGATGGGATTTCGACGGGCGTTCACGTTGGGTGATTCAGGATGTTTGAAAGCCATCTTGACTGACTTCAATGTCAGAAGGATGGGGGGACTCGTCTCAAATCACGCGGTGTCACAACCATCAACTGGGTGGTGACGTTGGTTGATTGAGGATGTTTGAAAGCTATCCGAACTGACTTCACTGTCGCAGTGATGAATTGCTGTCAGTCATTTGAAATCATCCGGTGTCACAACCGTCCGATGGGATTTCGGCAGGCGTTCACGTTGGGTGATTGAGGATGTTTGAAAGCTATCTTGACCGACTTCATTGTCTGAAGGTTGGTGGACACTCGTCTAAAATCAAGCGGCGTCCCAACTATCAACTGGGTGGTTACGTTGGTTTATTGACGTTGTTTGAAAGCTCTCCGAACCGACTTCACTGTCGGAGTGATGTATTGCTGACACTCATTTGAAATCATCCTGCGTCACATAACTCTGATTGGAGTTTGGCTGGCATTCACGTTGGGTGATTGAGGATGTTTGACAGCCATCTTTACCGACTTCATTGTCAGAACGATGGGGGACACTCGTCTAAAATCAAGCGGCGTCACAACCATCAATAGGGTGGTTACGTTGGTTGATTGAGGATGTTTAGAAGCTGTCCGAACCGACTTCACTGTCGGAATGATGTATTTCTGACACTCAATTGAAATCATCCGGCGTCACCACCCTCCGATTGGATTTCGGCGGGCATTTACGTTGGGTGATTGGGGATGTTTGAAAGCTATCTTGACCGACTTCATTATCAGAAGGTTGGGGGACACTCGTCTAAAATCATGTGGCGTCACAACCATCATTTGGGTGGTTACGTTGGTTTATTGAGGATGTTTGAAAGTTGTTCTAACTGACTTCACTGTCGGAGTGATGAATTCCTGGCACTCATTTGAAATCATCCGGTGTCACCACCCTCCGATGGGATTTCGGCGGGCGTTCACGTTGGGTGATTGAGGGTGTTTGAAAGCTATCTTGACCGACTTCATTGTCAGAAGGATGGTGGACACTCGTCTAAAGTCAAGCGGCGTCACAACTATCAACTGGGTGGTTACGTTGGTTTATTAAGGTTGATTAGAAGCTCTCTGAACTGACTTCACTGTCGGAGTGATGTATTGCTGACACTCATTTGAAATCATCCGGCATCACCACAATCCGATGGGATTTCGCCGGGCGTTTACGTTGGGTGACTGAGGACGTTTGAAAGCCATCTTGACTGACTTCATTGTCAGAAGGATAGGGGACACTCGTCTAAAATCAAGCGGCGTCACAACCATCAATTGGGTGGTTACGTTGGTTGATTGAGGATGTTTGAAAACTGTCCGAACTGACTTCCTTATCGGAGTGATGTATTGCTGACACTCATTTGAAATCATCCGGTGTCACCACCCTCCGATGGGATTTCGGCGGGCGTTCACGTTGGGTGATTGAGGATGTTTGAAAGCCATCTTGACCGACTTCATTGTCAGAACGATGGGGGACACTCGTCTAAAATCAAGCGGCGTCACAACCATCAACTGGGTGGTTACGTTGGTTGATTGAGGATGTTTGAAAGCTGTCCGAACCGACTTCACTTTCGGAATGATGTATTTCTGACACTCAATTGAAATCATCCGGCGTCACCACCCTCCGATGGGATTTCGGCGGGCATTTACGTTGGGTGATTGGGGATGTTTGAAAGCTATCTTGACCGACTTCATTATCAGAAGGTTGGGGGACACTCGTCTAAAATCATGTGGCGTCACAACCATCATTTGGGTGGTTACGTTGGTTTATTGAGGATGTTTGAAAGCTGTCCGAACTGACTTCACTGTCGGAGTGATGTATTGCTGACACTCATTTGAAATCATCCGGTGTCACCACCCTCCGATGGGATTTCGGCGGGCGTTCACGTTGGGTGATTGAGGATGTTTGAAAGCCATCTTGACCGACTTCATTGTCAGAAGGATGGTGGACACTAGTCTAAAATCAAGCGGCGTCACAACTATCAACTGGGTGGTTACGTTGGTTTATGGAGGATGTCTGAAAGCTCTCTGAACTGACTTCACTGTCGGAGTGATGTATTGCTGACACTCATTTGAAATCATCCGGCATCACCACCATCCGATGGGATTTCGCCGGGCGTTTACGTTGGGTGATTGAGGACGTTTGAAAGCCATCTTGACCGACTTCATTGTCAGAAGGATGGGGGACACTCGTCTAAAATCAAGCGGCGTCACAACCATCAATTGGGTGGTTACGTTGGTTGATTGAGGATGTTTGAAAGCTATCCGAACTGACTTACTTGTCGCAATGATGAATTGCTGGCACTCATTTGAAATCATCCGGTGTCACCACCCTCCGATGGGATTTCGACGGGCGTTCACGTTGGGTGATTGGGGATGTTTGAAAGCCATCTTGACCGACTTCATTGTCAGAAGGATGGTGGACACTCGTCTAAAATCAAGCGGCGTCACAACCATCAACTGGGTGGTGACGTTGGTTGATTGAGGATGTTTGAAAGCTATCCGAACTGACTTCACTGTCGCAGTGATGAATTGCTGTCACTCATTTGAAATCATCCGGTGTCACCACCCTCCGATGGGATTTCGGCGGGCGTTCACGTTGGGTGATTGAGGATGTTTGAAAGCTATCTTGACCAACTTCATTGTCAGAAGGATGGTGGACACTCGTCTAAAATCAAGCGGCGTCACAACCATCAACTGGGTGGTTACGTTGGTTGATTGAGGATGTTTGAAAGCTCTCCGAACCGACTTCACTGTCGGAGTGATGTATTGCTGACACTCATTTGAAATCATCCGGCGTCACCACCCTCCGATGGGATTTCGGCGGGCGTTCACGTTGGGTGATTGAGGATGTTTGAAAGCCATCTTGACCGACTTCATTGTCAGAAGGATGGGGGACACTCGTCTAAAATCAAGCGGCGTCACAACCATCAATTGGGTGGTTACGTTGGTTGATTGAGGATGTTTGAAAGCTATCCGAACCGACTTCACTGTCGGAGTGATGTATTGCTGACACTCATTTGAAATCATCCGGTGTCACCACCCTCCGATGGGATTTCGACGGGCGTTCACGTTGGGTGATTCAGGATGTTTGAAAGCCATCTTGACTGACTTCAATGTCAGAAGGATGGGGGGACTCGTCTAAAATCATGCGGCGTCACAACCATCAACTGGGTGGTTACGTTGGTTGATTGAGGATGTTTGAAAGCTATCCGAACTGACTTCACTGTCGGAGTGATGTATTGCTGACACTCATTTGAAATCATCCGGTGTCACCACCCTCCGATGGGATTTCGGCGGGCGTTCACGTTGGGTGATTGAGGATGTTTGAAAGCCATCTTGACCGACTTCATTGTCAGAAGGATGGTGGACACTCGTCTAAAATCAAGCGGCGTCACAACCATCAACTGGGTGGTTACGTTGGTTGATTGAGGATGTTTGAAAGCTCTCCGAACCGACTTCACTGTCGGAGTGATGTATTGCTGACACTCATTTGAAATCATCCTGCGTCACATAACTCTGATTGGAGTTTGGCTGGCATTCACGTTGGGTGATTGAGGATGTTTGAAAGCCATCTTTACCGACTTCATTGTCAGAACTATAGGGGACACTCGTCTAAAATCAAGCGGCGTCACAACCATCAACTGGGTGGTTACGTTGGTTGATTGAGGATGTTTGAAAGCTGTCCGAACCGACTTCACTGTCGGAATGATGTATTTCTGACACTCATTTGAAATCATCCGGTGTCACCACCCTCCGATGGGATTTCGGCGGGCATTCACGTTGGGTGATTGGGGATGTTTGAAAGCCATCTTGACCGACTTCATTGTCAGAAGGATGGGGGACACTCGTCTAAAATCATGTGGCGTCACAACCATCAACTGGGTGGTTACGTTGGTTGATTGAGGATGTTTGAAAGTTGTCCGAACCGACTTCACTGTCGGAGTGATGTATTGCTGACACTCATTTGAAATCATCCGGTGTCACCACCCTCCGATGGGATTTCGGCGGGCGTTCACGTTGGGTGATTGAGGATGTTTGAAAGCTATCTTGACCGACTTCATTGTCAGAAGGATGGTGGACACTCGTCTAAAATCAAGCGGCGTCACAACCATCAACTGGGTGGTTACGTTGGTTGATTGAGGATGTTTGAAAGCTCTCTGAACCGACTTCACTGTCGGAGTGATGTATTGCTGACACTCATTTGAAATCATCCGACATCACCACCCTCCGATTTGATTACAGCGGGCGTTCACGTTGGGTGATTGAGGATGTTTGAAAGCCATCTTGACCGACTTCATTGTCAGAAGGATGGGGGACACTCGTCTAAAATCAAGCGGCGTCACAACCATCAATTGGGTGGTTACGTTGGTTGATTGAGGATGTTTGAAAGCTGTCCGAACTGACTTCACTGTCGGAGTGATGTATTGCTGACACTCATTTGAAATCATCCGGTGTCACCACCCTCCGATGGGATTTCGGCGGGCGTTCACGTTGGGTGATTGAGGATGTTTGAAAGCCATCTTGACTGACTTCAATGTCAGAAGGATGGGGGGACTCGTCTCAAATCACGCGGTGTCACAACCATCAACTGGGTGGTTACGTTGGTTGATTGAGGATGTTTGAAAGCTATCCGAACTGACTTCACTGTCGGAGTGATGTATTGCTGACACTCATTTGAAATCATCCGGTGTCACCACCCTCCGATGGGATTTCGGCGGGCGTTCACGTTGGGTGATTGAGGATGTTTGAAAGCTATCTTGACCGACTTCATTGTCAGAAGGATGGTGGACACTCGTCTAAAATCAAGCGGCGTCACAACCATCAACTTGGTGGTTACGTTGGTTGATTGAGGATGTTTGAAAGCTCTCTGAACCGACTTCACTGTCGGAGTGATGTATTGCTGACACTCATTTGAAATCATCCTGCGTCACATCACTCCGATGGGAGTTTGGCTGGCGTTCACGTTGGGTGATTGAGGATGTTTGATAGCCATCTTTACCGACTTCATTGTTAGAACGATGGGGGACACTCGTCTAAAATCAAGCGGCGCCACAACCATCAACTGGGTGGTTACGTTGGTTGATTGAGGATGTTTAGAAGCTGTCCGAACCGACTTCACTGTCGGAATGATGTATTTCTGACACTCAATTGAAATCATCCGGTGTCACCACCCTCCGATGGGATTTCGGCAGGCATTCACGTTGGGTGATTGGGGATGTTTGAAAACCATCTTGACCGACTTCATTGTCAGAAGGATGGGGGACACTCGTCTAAAATCATGCGGCGTCACAACCATCAATTGGGTGGTTACGTTGGTTGATTGAGGATGTTTGAAAGTTGTCCGAACTGACTTCACTGTCGGAGTGATGTATTGCTGACACTCATTTGAAATCATCCGGTGTCACCACCCTCCGATGGGATTTCGGCGGGCGTTCACGTTGGGTGATTGAGGATGTTTGAAAGCTATCTTGACCGACTTCATTGTCAGAAGGATGGTGGACACTCGTCTAAAATCAAGCGGCGTCACAACCATCAACTGGGTGGTTACGTTGGTTGATTGAGGATGTTTGAAAGCTCTCTGAACTGACTTAACTGTTGGAGTGATGTATTGCTGACACTCATTTGAAATCATCCGGCATCACCACCCTCCGATGGGATTTCGGCGGGCGTTCACGTTGGGTGATTGAGGATGTTTGAAAGCCATCTTGACCGACTTCATTGTCAGAAGGATGGGGGACACTCGTCTAAAATCAAGCGGCGTCACAACCATCAATTGGGTGGTTACGTTGGTTGATTGAGGATGTTTGAAAGCTATCCGAACTGACTTACTTGTCGCAGTGATGAATTGCTGGCACTCATTTGAAATCATCCGGTGTCACCACCCTCCGATGGGATTTCGACGGGCGTTCACGTTGGGTGATTCAGGATGTTTGAAAGCCATCTTGACTGACTTCAATGTCAGAAGGATGGGGGGACTCGTCTAAAATCATGCGGTGTCACAACCATCAACTGGGTGTTACGTTGGTTGATTGAGGTTTTTGAAAGCTGTCTAAACTGACTTCACTGTCAGATTTATGTATTGCTGACACTCATTTGAAATCATCCGGTGTCACAACCCTCCGATGGGATTTCGGCGGGCGTTCACGTTGGGTGATTGAGGATGTTTGAAAGCCATCTTGACCGACTTCATTGTCAGAAGGATGGTGGACACTCGTCTAAAATCAAGCGGCGTCACAACCATCAACTGGGTGGTTACGTTGGTTGATTGAGGATGTTTGAAAGCTCTCCGAACCGACTTCACTGTCGGAGTGATGTATTGCTGACACTCATTTGAAATCATCCTGCGTCACATCACTCCGATGGGAGTTTGGCTGGCATTCACGTTGGGTGATTGAGGATGTTTGACAGCCATCTTTACAGACTTCATTGTCAGAACGATGGGGGACACTCGTCTAAAATCAACCGGCGTCACAACCATCAACTAGGTGGTTACGTTGGTTGATTGAGGATGTTTGAAAGCTGTCCGAACTGACTTCACTGTCGGAATGATGTATTTCTGACACTCAATTGAAATCATCCGGTGTCACCACCCTCCGATGGGATTTCGGCGGGCATTCACGTTGGGTGATTGGGGTTGTTTGAAAGCCATCTTGACCGACTTCATTGTCAGAAGGATGGGGGACACTCGTCTAAAATCATGCGGCGTCACAACCATCAATTGGGTGGTTACGTTGGTTGATTGAGGATGTTTGAAAGCTGTCCGAACTGACTTCACTGTCGGAGTGATGTATTGCTGACACTCATTTGAAATCATCCGGTGTCACCACCCTCCGATGGGATTTCGGCGGGCGTTCACGTTGGGTGATTGAGGATGTTTGAAAGCTATCTTGACCGACTTCATTGTCAGAAGGATGGTGGACACTCGTCTAAAATCAAGCGGCGTCACAACCATCAACTGGGTGGTTACGTTGGTTGATTGAGGATGTTTGAAAGCTGTCCGAACTGACTTCATTGTCGGAGTGATGTATTGCTGACACTCATTTGAAATCATCCGGCGTCACCACCCTCCGATGGGATTTCGGCGGGCGTTCACGTTGGGTGATTGAGGATGTTTGAAAGCCATCTTAACCGACTTCATTGTCAGAAGGATAGGGGACACTCGTCTAAAATCAAGCGGCGTCACAACCATCAATTGGGTGGTTACGTTGGTTGATTGAGGATGTTTGAAAGCTATCTGAACTGACTTCACTGTCGAAGTGATGAATTGCTGGCACTCATTTGAAATCATCCGGTGTCACCACCCTCCGATGGGATTTCGACGGGCGTTCACGTTGGGTGATTCAGGATGTTTGAAAGCCATCTTGACTGACTTCAATGTCAGAAGGATGGGGGGACTCGTCTAAAATCACGCGGCGTCACAACCATCAACTGGGTGGTTACGTTGGTTGATTGAGGATGTTTGAAAGCTGTCCGAACCGACTTCACTGTCGGAGTGATGTATTGCTGACACTCATTTGAAATCATCCGGTGTCACCACCCTCCGATGGGATTTCGGCGGGCGTTCACGTTGGGTGATTGAGGATGTTTGAAAGCTATCTTGACCGACTTCATTGTCAGAAGGATGGTGGACACTCGTCTAAAATCAAGCGGCGTCACAACCATCAACTGGGTGGTTACGTTGGTTGATTGAGGATGTTTGAAAGCTCTCCGAACCGACTTCACTGTCGTAGTGACGTATTGCTGACACTCATTTGAAATCATCCTACGTCACATCACTCCGATGGGAGTTTGGCTTGCGTTCACGCTGGGTGATTGAGGATGTTTGATAGCCATCTTTAACGACTTCATTATTAGAACGATGGGGGACACTCGTCTAAAATCAAGCGGCGCCACAACCATCAACTGGGTGGTTACGTTGGTTGATTGAGGATGTTTGAAAGCTGTCCGAACCGACTTCACTGTCGGAATGATGTATTTCTGACACTCAATTGAAATCATCCGGTGTCACCACCCTCCGATGGGATTTCGGCGGGCATTTACGTTGGGTGATTGGGGATGTTTGAAAGCTATCCGAACTGACTTACTTGTCGCAGTGATGAATTGCTGGCACTCATTTGAAATCATCCGGTGTCACCACCCTCCGATGGGATTTCGACGGGCGTTCACGTTGGGTGATTGAGGATGTTTGAAAGCCATCTTGACCGACTTCATTGTCAGAAGGATGGGGGACACTCGTCTAAAATCATGCGGCGTCACAACCATCAACTGGGTGGTTACGTTGGTTGATTGAGGATGTTTGAAAGCTATCCGAACTGACTTCACTGTCGAAGTGATGAATTGCTGGCACTCATTTGAAATCATCCGGTGTCACCACCCTCCGATGGGATTTCGGCGGGCGTTCACGTTGGGTGATTGAGGATGTTTGAAAGCTATCTTGACCGACTTCATTGTCAGAAGGATGGTGGACACTCGTCTAAAATCAAGCGGCGTCACAACTATCAACTGGGTGGTTACGTTGGTTGATTGAGGATGTTTGAAAGCTCTCCGAACCGACTTCACTGTCGTAGTGACGTATTGCTGACACTCATTTGAAATCATCCTACGTCACATCACTCCGATGGGAGTTTGGCTTGCGTTCACATTGGGTGATTGAGGATGTTTGATAGCCATCTTTACCGACTTCATTGTCAGAACGATGGGGGACACTCGTCTAAAATCAAGCGGCGTCACAACCATCAACTAGGTGGTTACGTTGGTTGATTGAGGATGTTTGAAAGCTGTCCGAACCGACTTCACTGTCGGAATGATGTATTTCTGACACTCAATTGAAATCATCCGGTGTCACCACCCTCCGATGGGATTTCGGCAGGCATTCACGTTGGGTGATTGGGGATGTTTGAAAGCCATCTTGACCGACTTCATTGTCAGAAGGATGGGGGACACTCGTCTAAAATCATGCGGCGTCACAACCATCAATTGGGTGGTTACGTTGGTTGATTGAGGATATTTGAAAGCTGTCCGAACTGACTTCATTGTCGGAGTGATGTATTGTTGACACTCATTTGAAATCATCCAGTGTCACCACCCTCCGATGGGATTTCGGTGGGCATTCACGTTGGGTGATTGGGCATATTTGAATGCCATCTTGACCGACTTCATTGTCAGAAGGATGGGGGACACTCGTCTAAAATCATGCGGCGTCACAACCATCAACTGGGTGGTTACGTTGGTTGATTGAGGATGTTTGAAAGCTGTCCGAACCGACTTCACTGTCGGAGTGATGTATTGCTGACACTCATTTGAAATCATCCGGTGTCACCACCCTCCGATGGGATTTCGGCGGGCGTTCACGTTGGGTGATTGAGGATGTTTGAAAGCTATCTTGACCGACTTCATTGTCAGAAGGATGGTGGACACTCGTCTAAAATCAAGCGGCGTCACAACCATCAACTGGGTGGTTACGTTGGTTGATTGAGGATGTTTGAAAGCTGTCCGAACTGACTTCACTGTCGGAGTGATGAATTGCTGACACTCATTTGAAATCATCTTGCATCACATCACTCCGATGGGAGTTTGGCTGGCGTTCACGTTGGGTGATTGAGGATGTTTGATAGCCATCTTTACCGACTTCATTGTCAGAACGATGGGGGACACTCGTCTAAAATCAAGCGGCGTCACAACCATCAACTGGGTGGTTACGTTGGTTGATTGAGGATGTTTGAAAGCTGTCCGAACCGACTTCAATGTCGGAGTGATGTATTGCTGACACTCATTTGAAATCATCCGGTGTCACCACCCTCCGATGGGATTTCGGCGGGCGTTCACGTTGGGTGATTGAGGATGTTTGAAAGCTATCTTGACCGACTTCATTGTCAGAAGGATGGTGGACACTCGTCTAAAATCAAGCGGCGTCACAACCATCAACTGGGTGGTTACGTTGGTTGATTGAGGATGTTTGAAAGCTCTCCGAACCGACTTCACTGTCGGAGTGATGTATTGCTGACACTCATTTGAAATCATCCTGCGTCACATCACTCCGATGGGAGTTTGGCTGGCATTCACGTTGGGTGATTGAGGATGTTTGACAGCCATCTTTACCGACTTCATTGTCAGAACGATGGGGGACACTCGTCTAAAATCAAGCGGCGTCACAACCATCAACTGGGTGGTTACGTTGGTTGATTGAGGATGTTTGAAAGCTGTCCGAACCGACTTCACTGTCGGAATGATGTATTTCTGACACTCAATTGAAATCATCCGGTGTCACCACCCTCCGATGGGATTTCGGCGGGCATTCACGTTGGGTGATTGGGGTTGTTTGAAAGCCATCTTGACCGACTTCATTGTCAGAAGGATGGGGGACACTCGTCTAAAATCATGCGGCGTCACAACCATCAACTGGGTGGTTACGTTGGTTGATTGAGGATGTTTGAAAGCTGTCCGAACCGACTTCACTGTCGGAGTGATGTATTGCTGACACTCATTTGAAATCATCCGGTGTCACCACCCTCCGATGGGATTTCGGCGGGCGTTCACGTTGGGTGATTGAGGATGTTTGAAAGCTATCTTGACCGACTTCATTGTCAGAAGGATGGTGGACACTCGTCTAAAATCAAGCGGCGTCACAACTATCAACTGGGTGGTTACGTTGGTTGATTGAGGATGTTTGAAAGCTCTCCGAACCGACTTCACTGTCGGAGTGATGTATTGCTGACACTCATTTGAAATCATCCTGCGTCACATCACTCCGATGGGAGTTTGGCTGGCGTTCACGTTGGGTGATTGAGGATGTTTGACAGCCATCTTTACCGACTTCATTGTCAGAACGATGGGGGACACTCGTCTAAAATCAAGCGGCGTCACAACCATCAACTGGGTGGTTACGTTGGTTGATTGAGGATGTTTGAAAGCTGTCCGAACCGACTTCACTGTCGGAATGATGTATTTCTGACACTCAATTGAAATCATCCAGTGTCACCACCCTCCGATGGGATTTCGGCGGGCATTCACGTTGGGTGATTGGGGATGTTTGAAAGCCATCTTGACCGACTTCATTGTCAGAAGGATGGGGGACACTCGTCTAAAATCATGCGGCGTCACAACCATCAATTGGGTGGTTACGTTGGTTGATTGAGGATGTTTGAAAGCTGTTCGAACCGACTTCACTGTCGGAGTGATGTATTGCTGACACTCATTTGAAATCATCCGGTGTCACCACCCTCCGATGGGATTTCGGCGGGCGTTCACGTTGGGTGATTGAGGATGTTTGAAAGCTATCTTGACCGACTTCATTGTCAGAAGGATGGTGGACACTCGTCTAAAATCAAGCGGCGTCACAACTATCAACTGGGTGGTTACGTTGGTTGATTGAGGATGTTTGAAAGCTCTCTGAACCGACTTCACTGTCGGAGTGATGTATTGCTGACACTCATTTGAAATCATCCGGTGTCACCACCCTCCGATGGGATTTCGGCGGGCGTTCACGTTGGGTGATTGAGGATGTTTGAAAGCCATCTTCACCGACTTCATTGTCAGAAGGATGGGGGACACTCGTCTAAAATCAAGCGGCGTCACAACCATCAATTGGGTGGTTACGTTGGTTGATTGAGGATGTTTGAAAGCTGTCCGAACCGACTTCACTGTCGGAGTGATGTATTGCTGACACTCATTTGAAATCATCCGGTGTCACCACCCTCCGATGGGATTTCTGCGTGCGTTCACGTTGGGTGATTGGGGATGTTTGACAGCCATCTTGACCGACTTCATTGTCAGAAAGATTGGGACACTCGTCTAAAATCATGCGGCGTCACAACCATCAACTGGGTGGTTACGTTGGTTGATTGAGGATGTTTGAAAGCTGTCCGAACCGACTTCACTGTCGGAGTGATGTATTGCTGACACTCATTTGAAATCATCCGGTGTCACCACCCTCCGATGGGATTTCGGCGGGCGTTCACGTTGGGTGATTGAGGATGTTTGAAAGCCATCTTGACCGACTTCATTGTCAGAAGGATGGTGGACACTCGTCTAAAATCAAGCGGCGTCACAACCATCAACTGGGTGGTTACGTTGGTTGATTGAGGATGTTTGAAAGCTCTCTGAACCGACTTCACTGTCGGAGTGATGTATTGCTGACACTCATTTGAAATCATCCTGCGTCAAATCACTCCGATGGGAGTTCGGCTGGCGTTCACGTTGGGTGATTGAGGATGTTTGAAAGCTATCTTGACCGACTTCATTGTCAGAAGGATGGGGGACACTCGTCTAAAATCAAGCGGCGTCACAACCATCAACTGGGTGGTTACGTTGGTTGATTGAGGATGTTTGAAAGCTGTCCGAACCGACTTCACTGTCGGAGTGATGTATTGCTGACACTCATTTGAAATCATCCGGTGTCACCACCCTCCGATGGGATTTCGGCGGGCGTTCACGTTGGGTGATTGAGGATGTTTGAAAGCCATCTTGACCGACTTCATTGTCAGAAGGATGGTGGACACTCGTCTAAAATCAAGCGGCGTCACAACCATCAACTGGGTGGTTACGTTGGTTGATTGAGGATGTTTGAAAGCTCTCCGAACCGACTTCACTGTCGGAGTGATGTATTGCTGACACTCATTTGAAATCATCCTGCGTCAAATCACTCCGATGGGAGTTTGGCTGGCATTCACGTTGGGTGATTGAGGATGTTTGACAGCCATCTTTAACGACTTCATTGTCAGAACGATGGGGGACACTCATCTAAAATCAAGCGGCGTCACAACAATCAACTCGGTGGTTACGTTGGTTGATTGAGGATGTTTGAAAGCTGTCCGAACCGACTTCACTATCGGAATGATGTATTTCTGACACTCAATTGAAATCATCCGGTGTCACCACCCTCCGATGGGATTTCGGCAGGCATTCACGTTGGGTGATTGGGGATGTTTGAAAGCCATCTTGACCGACTTCATTGTCAGAAGGATGGGGGACACTCGTCTAAAATCATGCGGCGTCACAACCATCAATTGGGTGGTTACGTTGGTTGATTGAGGATGTTTGAAAGCTGTCCGAACTGACTTCACTGTCGGAGTGATGTATTGCTGACACTCATTTGAAATCATCCGGTGTCACCACCCTCCGATGGGATTTCGGCGGGCGTTCACGTTGGGTGATTGAGGATGTTTGAAAGCTATCTTGACCGACTTCATTGTCAGAAGGATGGTGGACACTCGTCTAAAATCAAGCGGCGTCACAACCATCAACTGGGTGGTTACGTTGGTTGATTGAGGATGTTTGAAAGCTCTCCGAACCGACTTCACTGTCGGAGTGATGTATTGCTGACACTCATTTGAAATCATCCTGCGTCACATCACTCCGATGGGAGTTTGGCTGGCGTTCACGTTGGGTGATTGAGGATGTTTGACAGCCATCTTTACCGACTTCATTGTCAGAACGATGGGGGACACTCGTCTAAAATCAAGCGGCGTCACAACCATCAACTGGGTGGTTACGTTGGTTGATTGAGGATGTTTGAAAGCTGTCCGAACCGACTTCACTGTCGCAGTGATGTATTGCTGACACTCATTTGAAATCATCCGGTGTCACCACCCTCCGATGGGATTTCGGCGGGCGTTCACGTTGGGTGATTGAGGATGTTTGAAAGCTATCTTGACCGACTTCATTGTCAGAAGGATGGTGGACACTCGTCTAAAATCAAGCGGCGTCACAACTATCAACTGGGTGGTTACGTTGGTTGATTGAGGATGTTTGAAAGCTCTCCGAACCGACTTCACTGTCGGAGTGATGTATTGCTGACACTCATTTGAAATCATCCTGCATCAAATCACTCCGATGGGAGTTCGGCTGGCGTTCACGTTGGGTGATTGAGGATGTTTGATAGCCATCTTTACCGACTTCATTGTCAGAACGATGGGGGACACTCGTCTAAAATCAAGCGGCGTCACAACCATCAACTGGGTGGTTACGTTGGTTGATTGAGGATGTTTGAAAGCTGTCCGAACCGACTTCACTGTCGGAATGATGTATTTCTGACGCTCAATTGAAATCATCCGGTGTCACCACCCCCTGATGTGATTTCGGCGGGCATTCACGTTGGGTGATTGGGGTTGTTTTAAAGCCATCTTGACCGACTTCATGGTCAGAAGGATGGGGGACACTCGTCTAAAATGAAGCGGCGTCACAACCATCAACTGGGTGGTTACGTTGGTTGATTGAGGATGTTTGAAAGCTGTCCGAACTGACTTCACTGTCGGAGTGATGAATTGCTGGCACTCATTTGAAATCATCCGGTGTCACCACCCTCCGATGGGATTTCGGCGGGCGTTCACGTTGGGTGATTGAGGATGTTTGAAAGCTATCTAGACCGACTTCATTGTCAGAAGGATGGTGGACACTCGTCTAAAATCAAGCGGCGTCACAACTATCAACTGGGTGGTTACGTTGGTTGATTGAGGATGTTTGAAAGCTCTCCGAACCGACTTCACTGTCGGAGTGATGTATTGCTGACACTCATTTGAAATCATCCTGCGTCACATCACTCCGATGGGAGTTTGGCTGGCGTTCACGTTGGGTGATTGAGGATGTTTGATAGCCATCTTTACCGACTTCATTGTCAGAACGATGGGGGACACTCGTCTAAAATCAAGCGGCGTCACAACCATCAACTGGGTGGTTACGTTGGTTGATTGAGGATGTTTGAAAGCTGTCCGAACCGACTTCACTGTCGAAGTGATGTATTGCTGACACTCATTTGAAATCATCCGGTGTCACCACCCTCCGATGGGATTTCGGCGGGCGTTCACGTTGGGTGATTGAGGATGTTTGAAAGCCATCTTGACCGACTTCATTGTCAGAAGGATGGGGGACACTCGTCTAAAATCAAGCGGCGTCACAACCATCAACTGGGTGGTTACGTTGGTTGATTGAGGATGTTTGAAAGATGTCCGAACTGACTTCACTGTCAGATTTATGTATTGCTGACACTCATTTGAAATCATCCTGCGTCAAATCACTCCGATGGGAGTTCGGCTGGCGTTCACGTTGGGTGATTGAGGATGTTTGACAGCCATCTTTACCGAGTTCATTGTCAGAACGATGGGGGACACTCGTTTAAAATCAAGCGGCGTCACAACCATCAACAGGGTGGTTACGTTGGTTGATTGAGGATGTTTGAAAGCTGTCCGAACCGACTTCACTGTCGGAATGATGTATTTCTGACGCTCAATTGAAATCATCCGGTGTCACCACCCTCCGATGGGATTTCGGCGGGCATTCACGTTGGGTGATTGGGGTTGTTTGAAAGCCATCTTGACCGACTTCATGGTCAGAAGGATGGGGGACACTCGTCTAAAATGAAGCGGCGTCACAACCATCAACTGGGTGGTTACGTTGGTTGATTGAGGATGTTTGAAAGCTCTCTGAACCGACTTCACTGTCGGAGTGATGTATTGCTGACACTCATTTGAAATCATCCGGTGTCACCACCCTCCGATGGGATTTCGGCGGGCGTTCACGTTGGGTGATTGAGGATGTTTGAAAGCTATCTTGACCGACTTCATTGTCAGAAGGATGGTGGACACTCGTCTAAAATCAAGCGGCGTCACAACCATCAACTGGGTGGTTACGTTGGTTGATTGAGGATGTTTGAAAGCTCTCCGAACCGACTTCACTGTCGGAGTGATGTATTGCTGACACTCATTTGAAATCATCCTGCGTCACATCACTCCGATGGGAGTTTGGCTGGCGTTCACGTTGGGTGATTGAGGATGTTTGAAAGCCATCTTTACCGACTTCATTGTCAGAACGATGGGGGACACTCGTCTAAAATCAAGCGGCGTCACAACCATCAACTGGGTGGTTACGTTGGTTGATTGAGGATGTTTGAAAGCTGTCCGAACCGACTTCACTGTCGGAATGATGTATTTCTGACACTAATTTGAAATCATCCGGTGTCACCACCCTCCGATGGGATTTCGGCGGGCATTCACGTTGGGTGATTGGGGATGTTTGAAAGCCATCTTGACCGACTTCATTGTCAGAAGGATGGGGGACACTCGTCTAAAATCATGCGGCGTCACAACCATCAACTGGGTGGTTACGTTGGTTGATTGAGGATGTTTGAAAGCTGTCCGAACCGACTTCACTGTCGGAGTGATGTATTGCTGACACTCATTTGAAATCATCCGGTGTCACCACCCTCCGATGGGATTTCGGCGGGCGTTCACGTTGGGTGATTGAGGATGTTTGAAAGCTATCTTGACCGACTTCATTGTCAGAAGGATGGTGGACACTCGTCTAAAATCAAGCGGCGTCACAACCATCAACTGGGTGGTTACGTTGGTTGATTGAGGATGTTTGAAAGCTCTCCGAACCGACTTCACTGTCGGAGTGATGTATTGCTGACACTCATTTGAAATCATCCTGCGTCACATCACTCCGATGGGAGTTTGGCTGGCGTTCACGTTGGGTGATTGAGGATGTTTGAAAGCCATCTTGACCGACTTCATTGTCAGAACGATGGGGGACACTCGTCTAAAATCAAGCGGCGTCACAACCATCAACTGGGTGGTTACGTTGGTTGATTGAGGATGTTTGAAAGCTGTCCGAACCGACTTCACTGTCGGAATGATGTATTTCTGACACTCAATTGAAATCATCCGGTGTCACCACCCTCCGATGGGATTTCGGCAGGCATTCACATTGGGTGATTGGGGATGTTTGAAAACCATCTTGACCGACTTCATTGTCAGAAGGATGGTGGACACTAGTCTAAAATCAAGCGGCGTCACAACTATCAACTGGGTGGTTACGTTGGTTGATTGAGGATGTTTGAAAGCTCTCTGAACCGACTTCACTGTCGGAGTGATGTATTGCTGACACTCATTTGAAATCATCCTGCGTCAAATCACTCCGATGGGAGTTCGGCTGGCGTTCACGTTGGGTGATTGAGGATGTTTGACAGCCATCTTTACCGACTTCATTGTCAGAACGATGGGGGACACTCGTCTAAAATCAAGCGGCGTCACAACCATCAACTGGGTGGTTACGTTGGTTGATTGAGGATGTTTGAAAGCTGTCCGAACTGACTTCACTGTCGGAATGATGTATTTCTGACGCTCAATTGAAATCATCCGGTGTCACCACCCTCCGATGGGATTTCGGCGGGCATTCACGTTGGGTGATTGGGGTTGTTTGAAAGCCATCTTGACCGACTTCATTGTCAGAAGGATGGGGGACACTCGTCTAAAATCATGCGGCGTCACAACCATCAATTGGGTGGTTACGTTGGTTGATTGAGGATGTTTGAAAGCTGTCCGAACTGACTTCACTGTCGGAGTGATGTATTGCTGACACTCATTTGAAATCATCCTGCGTCACAACTCTCCGATGGGATTTTGGCCGGCGTTCACGTTGGGTGATTGAGGATGTTTGAAAGCCATCTTGACCGACTTCATTGTCAGAAGGATGGGGGACACTCGTCTAAAATCAAGCGGCGTCACAACCATCAACTAGGTGGTTACGTTGGTTGATTGAGGATGTTTGAAAGCTGTCCGAACCGACTTCACTGTCGGAGTGATGTATTGCTGACACTCATTTGAAATCATCCGGTGTCACCACCCTCCGATGGGATTTCTGCGGGCGTTCACGTTGGGTGATTGAGGATGTTTGAAAGCCATCTTGACCGACTTCATTGTTAGAAGGATGGGGGACACTCGTCTAAAATCAAGCGGCGTCACAACCATCAATTGGGTGGTTACGTTGGTTGATTGAGGATGTTTGAAAGCTGTCCGAACCGACTTCACTGTCGGAGTGATGTATTGCTGACACTCATTTGAAATCATCCGGTGTCACCACCCTCCGATGGGATTTCGGCGGGCGTTCACGTTGGGTGATTGAGGATGTTTGAAAGCTATCTTGACCGACTTCATTGTCAGAAGGATGGTGGACACTCGTCTAAAATCAAGCGGCGTCACAACTATCAACTGGGTGGTTACGTTGGTTGATTGAGGATGTTTGAAAGCTCTCCGAACCGACTTCACTGTCGGAGTGATGTATTGCTGACACTCATTTGAAATCATCCCGCGTCACATCACTCCGATGGGAGTTTGGCTGGCGTTCACGTTGGGTGATTGAGGATGTTTGACAGCCATCTTTACCGACTTCATTGTCAGAACGATGGGGGACACTCGTCTAAAATCAAGCGGCGTCACAACCATCAACTGGGTGGTTACGTTGGTTGATTGAGGATGTTTGAAAGCTGTCCGAACCGACTTCACTGTCGGAATGATGTATTTCTGACACTCATTTGAAATCATCCGGTGTCACCACCCTCCGATGGGATTTCGGCGGGCATTCACGTTGGGTGATTGGGGATGTTTGAAAGCCATCTTGACCGACTTCATTGTCAGAAGGATGGGGGACACTCGTCTAAAATCATGCGGCGTCACAACCATCAACTGGGTGGTTACGTTGGTTGATTGAGGATGTTTGAAAGCTGTCCGAACCGACTTCACTGTCGGAGTGATGTATTGCTGACACTCATTTGAAATCATCCTGCGTCACCACCCTCCGATGGGATTTCGGCGGGCGTTCACGTTGGGTGATTGAGGATGTTTGAAAGCCATCTTGACCGACTTCATTGTCAGAAGGATGGTGGACACTAGTCTAAAATCAAGCGGCGTCACAACTATCAACTGGGTGGTTACGTTGGTTGATTGAGGATGTTTGAAAGCTCTCCGAACCGACTTCACTGTCGGAGTGATGTATTGCTGACACTCATTTGAAATCATCCTGCGTCACATCACTCCGATGGGAGTTTGGCTGGCGTTCACGTTGGGTGATTGAGGATGTTTGACAGCCATCTTTAACGACTTCATTGTCAGAACGATGGGGGACACTCGTCTAAAATCAAGCGGCGTCACAACCATCAACTGGGTGGTTACGTTGGTTGATTGAGGATGTTTGAAAGCTGTCCGAACCGACTTCACTGTCGGAATGATGTATTTCTGACACTCAATTGAAATCATCCGGTGTCACCACCCTCCGATGGGATTTCGGCGGGCATTCACGTTGGGTGATTGGGGTTGTTTGAAAGCCATCTTGACCGACTTCATTGTCAGAAGGATGGGGGACACTCGTCTAAAATCATGCGGCGTCACAACCATCAATTGGGTGGTTACGTTGGTTGATTGAGGATATTTGAAAGCTGTCCGAACTGACTTCATTGTCGGAGTGATGTATTGCTGACACTCATTTGAAATCATCCGGCGTCACAACCACCGATGGGATTTCGGCGGGCGTTCACGTTGGGTGATTGAGGATGTTTGAAAGCCATCTTGACCGACTTCATTGTCAGAAGGATGGGGGACACTCGTCTAAAATCAAGCGGCGTCACAACCATCAACTGGGTGGTTACGTTGGTTGATTGAGGATGTTTGAAAGCTGTCCGAACCGACTTCACTGTCGGAATGATGTATTTCTGACACTCATTTGAAATCATCCGGTGTCACCACCCTTCGATGGGATTTCTGCGTGCGTTCACGTTGGGTGATTGGGGATGTTTCACCGCCATCTTGACCGACTTCATTGTTAGAAAGATGGGGAACATTCGTCTAAAATCATGCGGCGTCACAACCATCAACTGGGTGTTACGTTGGTTGATTGAGGATGTTTGAAAGCTGTCCGAACCGACTTCACTGTCGGAGTGATGTATTGCTGACACTCATTTGAAATCATCCGGTGTCACCACCCTCCGATGGGATTTCGGCGGGCGTTCACGTTGGGTGATTGAGGATGTTTGAAAGCCATCTTGACCGACTTCATTGTCAGAAGGATGGTGGACACTAGTCTAAAATCAAGCGGCGTCACAACTATCAACTGGGTGGTAACATTTGTTGATTGAGGATGTTTGAAAGCTCTCTGAACCGACTTCACTGTCGGAGTGATGCATTGCTGACACTCATTTGAAATCATCCTGCTTCACATCACTCCGATGGGAGTTTGGCTGGAGTTCACGTTGAGTTATTGAGGATGTTCGACAGCCATCTTTAACGACTTCATTGTCAGAACGATGGGGGACACTCATCTAAAATCAAGCGGCGTCACAACCATCAACTGGGTGGTTACGTTGGTTGATTGAGGATGTTTGAAAGCTGTCCGAACCGACTTCACTGTCGGAATGATGTATTTCTGACACTCAATTGAAATCATCCGGTGTCACCACCCTCCGATGGGATTTCGGCGGGCATTCACGTTGGGTGATTGGGGTTGTTTGAAAGCCATCTTGACCGACTTCATTGTCAGAAGGATGGGGGACACTCGTCTAAAATCATGCGGCGTCACAACCATCAATTGGGTGGTTACGTTGGTTGATTGAGGATATTTGAAAGCTGTCCGAACTGACTTCATTGTCGGAGTGATGTATTGCTGACACTCATTTGAAATCATCCGGTGTCACCACCCTCCGATGGGATTTTGGCGGGCGTTCACGTTGGGTGATTGAGGATGTTTGAAAGCCATCTTTACCGACTTCATTGTCAGAAGGATGGGGGACACTCGTCTAAAATCAAGCGGCGTCACAACCATCAACTAGGTGGTTACGTTGGTTGATTGAGGATGTTTGAAAGTTGTCAAAAACGATTTCACTGTCAGAGTGATGTATTGCTGACACTCGTTTGAAATCATCCGGCGTCACCACCCTCCGATGGGATTTCTGCGGGCGTTCACGTTGGGTGATTGAGGACTTTTGAAAGCCATCTTGACCGAGTTCATTGTTAGAAGGATAGGGGACACTCGTCTAAAATCAAGCGGCGTCACAACCATCAATTGGGTGGTTACGTTGGTTGATTGAGGATGTTTGAAAGCTGTCCGAACCGACTTCACTGTCGGAGTGATGTATTGCTGACACTCATTTGAAATCATCCGGTGTCACCACCCTCCGATGGGATTTCGGCGGGCGTTCACGTTGGGTGATTGAGGATGTTTGAAAGCTATCTTGACCGACTTCATTGTCAGAAGGATGGTGGACACTCGTCTAAAATCAAGCGGCGTCACAACCATCAACTGGGTGGTTACGTTGGTTGATTGAGGATGTTTGAAAGCTCTCCGAACCGACTTCACTGTCGGAGTGATGTATTGCTGACACTCATTTGAAATCATCCTGCGTCACATCACTCCGATGGGAGTTTGGCTGGCGTTCACGTTGGGTGATTGAGGATGTTTGATAGCCATCTTTACCGACTTCATTGTTAGAACGATGGGGGACACTCGTCTAAAATCAAGCGGCGTCACAACCATCAACTGGGTGGTTACGTTGGTTGATTGAGGATGTTTGAAAGCTGTCCGAACTGACTTCACTGTCGGAATGATGTATTTCTGACGCTCAGTTGAAATCATCCGGTGTCACCACCCTCCGATGGGATTTCAGCGTGCATTCACGTTGGGTGATTGGGGTTGTTTGAAAGCGATCTTGACCGACTTCATGGTCAGAAGGATCGGGGACACTCGTCTAAAATCATGCGGCGTCACAACCATCAACTGGGTGGTTACGTTGGTTGATTGAGGATGTTTGAAAGCTGTCCGAACTGACTTCACTGTCAGATTTATGTATTGCTAACACTCATTTGAAATCATCCGGTGTCACCACCCTCCGATGGGATTTCGGCGGGCGTTCACGTTGGGTGATTGAGGATGTTTGAAAGCTATCTTGACCGACTTCATTGTCAGAAGGATGGTGGACACTCGTCTAAAATCAAGCGGCGTCACAACTATCAACTGGGTGGTTACGTTGGTTGATTGAGGATGTTTGAAAGCTCTCCGAACCGACTTCACTGTCGGAGTGATGTATTGCTGACACTCATTTGAAATCATCCTGCGTCACATAACTCTGATTGGAGTTTGGCTGGCATTCACGTTGGGTGATTGAGGATGTTTGACAGCCATCTTTACCGACTTCATTGTCAGAACGATGGGGGACACTCGTCTAAAATCAAGCGGCGTCACAACCATCAACTGGGTGGTTACGTTGGTTGATTGAGGATGTTTGAAAGCTGTCCGAACCGACTTCACTGTCGGAATGATGTATTTCTGACACTCAATTGAAATCATCCGGTGTCACCACCCTCCGATGGGATTTCGGCGGGCATTCACGTTGGGTGATTGGGGTTGTTTGAAAGCCATCTTGACCGACTTCATTGTCAGAAGGATGGGGGACACTCGTCTAAAATCATGCGGCGTCACAACCATCAACTGGGTGGTTACGTTGGTTGATTGAGGATGTTTGAAAGCTATCCGAACCGACTTCACTGTCGGAGTGATGTATTGCTGACACTCATTTGAAATCATCCGGTGTCACCACCCTCCGATGGGATTTCGGCGGGCGTTCACGTTGGGTGATTGAGGATGTTTGAAAGCCATCTTGACCGACTTCATTGTCAGAAGGATGGGGGACACTCGTCTAAAATCATGCGGCGTCACAACCATCAACTGGGTGGTTACGTTGGTTGATTGAGGATGTTTAAAAGCTCTCCGAACTGACTTCATTGTCAAAGTGATGTATTGCTGACACTCATTTGAAATCATCCAGCATCACAGCCCACAGATGGGATTTCGACGAGCGTTCACGTTGGGTGATTGAGGATGTTTGAAAGCTATCTTGACCGACTTCATTGTCAGAAGGATGGGGGACACTCGTCTAAAATCAAGCGGCGTCACAACCATCAACTGGGTGGTTACGTTGGTTGATTGAGGATGTTTGAAAGCTGTCCGAACCGACTTCACTGTCGCAGTGATGTATTGCTGACACTCATTTGAAATCATCCGGTGTCACCACCCTCCGATGGGATTTCTGCGTGCGTTCACGTTGGGTGATTGGGGATGTTTGACAGCCATCTTGACCGACTTCATTGTCAGAAAGACGGGGGACACTCGTCTAAAATCATGCGGCGTCACAACCATCAACTGGGTGGTTACGTTGGTTGATTGAGGATGTTTGAAAGCTGTCTGAACTGACTTCACTGTCAGATTTATGTATTGCTGACACTCATTTGAAATCATCCGGTGTCACCACCCTCCGATGGGATTTCGGCGGGCGTTCACGTTGGGTGATTGAGGATGTTTGAAAGCCATCTTGACCGACTTCATTGTCAGAAGGATGGTGGACACTCGTCTAAAATCAAGCGGCGTCACAACTATCAACTGGGTGGTTACGTTGGTTGATTGAGGATGTTTGAAAGCTCTCTGAACCGACTTCACTGTCGGAGTGATGTATTGCTGACACTCATTTGAAATCATCCTGCGTCAAATCACTCCGATGGGAGTTCGGCTGGCGTTCACGTTGGGTGATTGAGGATGTTTGACAGCCATCTTTACCGACTTCATTGTCAGAACGATGGGGGACACTCGTCTAAAATCAAGCGGCGTCACAACCATCAACTGGGTGGTTACGTTGGTTGATTGAGGATGTTTGAAAGCTGTCCGAACCGACTTCACTGTCGGAATGATGTATTTCTGACACTCAATTGAAATCATCCGGTGTCACCACCCTCCGAGGGGATTTCGGCAGGCATTCACGTTGGGTGATTGGGGATGTTTGAAAACCATCTTGGGCCGACTTCATTGTCAGAACGATGGGGGACACTCGTCTAAAATCATGCGGCGTCACAACCATCAACTGGGTGGTTACGTTGGTTGATTGAGGATGTTTGAAAGCTGTCCGAACTGACTTCACTGTCGGAGTGATGTATTGCTGACACTCATTTGAAATCATCCGGTGTCACCACCCTCCGATGGGATTTCGGCGGGCGTTCACGTTGGGTGATTGAGGATGTTTGAAAGCCATCTTGACCGACTTCATTGTCAGAAGGATGGGGGACACTCGTCTAAAATCAAGCGGCGTCACAACCATCAATTGGGTGGTTACGTTGGTTGATTGAGGATGTTTGAAAGCTGTCCGAACTGACTTCACTGTCGGAGTGATGTATTGCTGACACTCATTTGAAATCATCCGGTGTCACCACCCTCCGATGGGATTTCGGCGGGCATTCACGTTGGGTGATTGGGGATGTTTGAAAGCCATCTTGACCGACTTCATTGTTAGAAGGATGGGGGACACTCGTCTAAAATCATGCGGCGTCACAACCATCAACTGGGTGGTTACGTTGGTTGATTGAGGATGTTTGAAAGCTGTCCGAACTGACTTCACTGTCGGAGTGATGTATTGCTGACACTCATTTGAAATCATCCGGCGTCACCACCCACCGATGGGATTTCGGCAGGCATTCACGTTGGGTGATTGAGGATGTTTGAAAGCCATCTTGACCGACTTCATTGTCAGAAGGATGGGGGACACTCGTCTAAAATCAAGCGGCGTCACAACCATCAACTGGGTGGTTACGTTGGTTGATTGAGGATGTTTGAAAGTTGTCCGAACTGACTTCACTGTCGGAGTGATGTATTGCTGACACTCATTTGAAATCATCCTGCGTCACAACCCTCCGATGGGATTTTGGCGGGCGTTCACGTTGGGTGATTGAGGATGTTTGAAAGCCATCTTGACCGATTTCATTGTCAGAAGGATGGGGGACACTCGTCTAAAATCATGCGGCGTCACAACCATCAATTGGGTGGTTACGTTGGTTGATTGAGGATGTTTGAAAGCTGTCCGAACTGACTTCATTGTCGGAGTGATGTATTGCTGACACTCATTTGAAATCATCCGGTGTCACCACCCTCCGATGGGATTTCGGCGGGCGTTCACGTTGGGTGATTGAGGATGTTTGAAAGCCATCTTGACCGACTTCATTGTCAGAAGGATGGTGGACACTCGTCTAAAATCAAGCGGCGTCACAACTATCAACTGGGTGGTTACGTTGGTTGATTGAGGATGTTTGAAAGCTCTCCGAACCGACTTCACTGTCGGAGTGATGTATTGCTGACACTCATTTGAAATCATCCGGCGTCACCACCCTCCGATGGGATTTCGGCGGGCGTTCACGTTGGGTGATTGAGGATGTTTGAAAGCCATCTTGACCGACTTCATTGTCAGAAGGATGGGGGACACTCGTCTAAAATCAAGCGGCGTCACAACCATCAATTGGGTGGTTACGTTGGTTGATTGAGGATGTTTGAAAGCTGTCCGAACTGACTTCACTGTCGGAGTGATGAATTGCTGGCACTCATTTGAAATCATCCGGTGTCACCACCCTCCGATGGGATTTCGGCGGGCGTTCACGTTGGGTGATTGAGGATGTTTGAAAGCTATCTTGACCGACTTCATTGTCAGAAGGATGGTGGACACTCGTCTAAAATCAAGCGGCGTCACAACTATCAACTGGGTGGTTACGTTGGTTGATTGAGGATGTTTGGAAGCTCTATGAATCGACTTCACTATCGAAGTGATGTATTGCTGAAACTCATTTGAAATCATCCTGTGTCACATCACTCCGATGGGAGTTTTGCTGGCGTTCACGTTGGGTGATTGAGGATGTTTGACAGCCATCTTTACCGACTTCATTGTCAGAACGATGGGGGACACTCGTCTAAAATCAAGCGGCGTCACAACCATCAACTGGGTGGTTACGTTGGTTGATTGAGGATGTTTGAAAGCTGTCCGAACCGACTTCACTGTCGGAATGATGTATTTCTGACACTCAATTGAAATCATCCGGTGTCACCACCCTCCGATGGGATTTCGGCAGGCATTCACGTTGGGTGATTGGGGATGTTTGAAAGCCATCTTGACCGACTTCATTGTCAGAAGGATGGGGGACACTCGTCTAAAATCATGCGGCGTCACAACCATCAATTGTGGGGTTACGTTGGTTGATTGAGGATATTTGAAAGCTGTCCGAACTGACTTCATTGTCGGAGTGATGTATTGCTGACACTCATTTGAAATCATCCGGCGTCACAACCCACCGATGGGATTTCGGCGGGCGTTCACGTTGGGTGATTGAGGATGTTTGAAAGCTATCTTGACCGACTTCATTGTCAGAAGGATGGGGGACACTCGTCTAAAATCAAGCGGCGTCACAACCATCAACTGGGTGGTTACGTTGGTTGATTGAGGATGTTTGAAAGCTCTCCGAACTGACTTCACTATCGGAGTGATGTATTGCTGACACTCATTTGAAATCATCCGGTGTCACCACCCTCCGATGGGATTTCGGCGGGCATTCACGTTGGGTGATTGGGGATGTTTGAAAGCCATCTTGACCGACTTCATTGTCAGAAGGATGGTGGACACTCGTCTAAAATCAAGCGGCGTCACAACCATCAACTGGGTGGTTACGTTGGTTGATTGAGGATGTTTGAAAGCTCTCTGAACCGACTTCACTGTCGGAGTGATGTATTGCTGACACTCATTTGAAATCATCCGGCGTCACCACCCTCCGATGGGATTTCGGCGGGCGTTCACGTTGGGTGATTGAGGATGTTTGAAAGCCATCTTGACCGACTTCATTGTCAGAAGGATGGGGGACACTCGTCTAAAATCAAGCGGCGTCACAACCATCAATTGGGTGGTTACGTTGGTTGATTGAGGATGTTTGAAAGCTGTCCGAACTGACTTCACTGTCGGAGTGATGAATTGCTGGCACTCATTTGAAATCATCCGGTGTCACCACCCTCCGATGGGATTTCGGCGGGCGTTCACGTTGGGTGATTGGGGATGTTTGAAAGCCATCTTGACGACTTCATTGTAAGAAGGATGGGGGACACTCGTCTAAAATCATGCGGCGTCACAACCATCAACTGGGTGGTTACGTTGGTTGATTGAGGATGTTTGAAAGTTGTCCGAACCGACTTCACTGTCGGAGTGATGTATTGCTGACACTCATTTGAAATCATCCGGCGTCACCACCCTCCGATGGGATTTCGGCAGGCATTCACGTTGGGTGATTGAGGATGTTTGAAAGCTATCTTGACCGACTTCATTGTCAGAAGGATGGGGGACACTCGTCTAAAATCAAGCGGCGTCACAACCATCAACTGGGTGGTTACGTTGGTTGATTGAGGATGTTTGAAAGCTGTCCGAACCGACTTCACTGTCGGAGTGATGTATTGCTGACACTCATTTGAAATCATCCGGTGTCACCACCCTCCGATGGGATTTCGGCGGGCATTCACGTTGGGTGATTGGGGATGTTTGAAAGCTATCTCGACCGACTTCATTGTCAGAAGGATGGGGGACACTCGTCTAAAATCATGCGGCGTCACAACCATCAACTGGGTGGTTACGTTGGTTGATTGAGGATGTTTGAAAGCTGTCCGAACCGACTTCACTGTCGGAGTGATGTATTGTTGACACTCATTTGAAATCATCCGGTGTCACCACCCTCCGATGGGATTTCGGCGGGCGTTCACGTTGGGTGATTGAGGATGTTTGAAAGCTATCTTGACCGACTTCATTGTCAGAAGGATGGTGGACACTCGTCTAAAATCATGCGGCGTCACAACCATCAATTGGGTGGTTACGTTGGTTGATTGAGGATGTTTGAAAGCTCTCCGAACCGACTTCACTGTCGGAGTGATGTATTGCTGACACTCATTTGAAATCATCCGGTGTCACCACCCTCCGATGGGATTTCGGCGGGCATTCACGTTGGGTGATTGGGGTTGTTTGAAAGCCATCTTGGCCGACTTCATTGTTAAAAGGATGGGGGACACTCGTCTAAAATCATGCGGCGTCACAACCATCAACTGGGTGGTTACGTTGGTTGATTGAGGATGTTTGAAAGTTGTCCGAACCGACTTCATTGTCGGAGTGATGTATTGCTGACACTCATTTGAAATCATCCGGCGTCACCACCCTCCGATGGGATTTCGGCAGGCATTCACGTTGGGTGATTGAGGATGTTTGAAAGCTATCTTGACCGACTTCATTGTCAGAAGGATGGGGGACACTCGTCTAAAATCAAGCGGCGTCACAACCATCAACTGGGTGGTTACGTTGGTTGATTGAGGTGTTTGAAAGTTGTCCGAACCGACTTCACTGTCGGAGTTATTTATTGCTGACACTCATTTGAAATCATTTGGTGTCACCACCCTCTGATGGGATTTCGGCGGGAATTCACGTTGGGTGATTGGGGATATTTGAAAGCTAGCTTGACCGACTTCATTGTCAGAAGGATGGGGGACACTCGTCTAAAATCATGCGGCGTCACAACCATCAACTGGGTGGTTACGTTGGTTGATTGAGGATGTTTGAAAGCTGTCCGAACTGACTTCACTGTCGGAGTGATGTATTGTTGACACTCATTTGAAATCATCCGGTGTCACCACCCTCCGATGGGATTTCGGCGGGCGTTCACGTTGGGTGATTGAGGATGTTTGAAAGCTATCTTGACCGACTTCATTGTCAGAAGGATGGTGGACACTCGTCTAAAATCATGCGGCGTCACAACCATCAATTGGGTGGTTACGTTGGTTGATTGAGGATGTTTGAAAGCTGTCCGAACTGACTTCACTGTCGGAGTGATGTATTGCTGACACTCATTTGAAATCATCCGATGTCACCACCCTCCGATGGGATTTCGGCGGGCATTCAGGTTGGGTGATTGAGGATGTTTGAAAGCTATGTAGACCGACTTCATTGTCAGAAGGATGGTGGACACTCGTCTAAAATCAAGCGGCGTCACAACTATCAACTGGGTGGTTACGTTGGTTGATTGAGGATGTTTGAAAGCTCTCCAACCGACTTCACTGTCGGAGTGATGTATTGCTGACACTCATTTGAAATCATCCTGCGTCAAATCACTCCGATGGGAGTTCGGCTGGCGTTCACGTTGGGTGATTGAGGATGTTTGACAGCCATCTTTACCGACTTCATTGTCAGAACGATGGGGGACACTCGTCTAAAATCAAGCGGCGTCACAACCATCAACTGGGTGGTTACGTTGGTTGATTGAGGATGTTTGAAAGCTGTCCGAACCGACTTCACTGTCGGAATGATGTATTTCTGACGCTCAATTGAAATCATCCGGTGTCACCACCCTCCGATGGGATTTCGGCGGGCATTCACGTTGGGTGATTGGGGTTGTTTGAAAGCCATCTTGACCGACTTCATGGTCAGAAGGATGGGGGACACTCGTCTAAAATCATGCTGCGTGACATACATAAACTAGGTGGTTACGTTGGTTGATTGAGGATATTTGAAAGCTGTCCGAACTTACTTCATTGTGGGAATGATGTATTTCTGACACTCAATTGAAGTCATCCGGTGTCACCACCCTCCGATGGGATTTCAGCGGGCATTCACGTTGGGTGATTGGGGATGTTTGAAAGCTATCTTGACCGACTTCATTGTCAGAAGGATGGGGGACACTCGTCTAAAATCATGCGGCGTCACAACCATCAACTGGGTGGTTACGTTGGTTGATTGAGGATGTTTGAAAGCTGTCCGAACTGACTTCACTGTCGGAGTGATGAATTGCTGGCACTCATTTGAAATCATCCGGTGTCACCACCCTCCGATGGGATTTCGGCGGGCATTCACGTTGGGTGATTGGGGATGTTTGAAAGCTATCTCGACCGACTTCATTGTCAGAAGGATGGGGGACACTCGTCAAAAATCATGCGGCGTCACAACCATCAACTGGGTGGTTACGTTGGTTGATTGAGGATGTTTGAAAGCTGTCCGAACTGACTTCACTGTCGGAGTGATGTATTGCTGACACTCATTTGAAATCATCCGGCGTCACCACCCACCGATGGGATTTCGGCGGGCGTTCACGTTGGGTGATTGAGGATGTTTGAAAGCAATCTTGACCGACTTCATGGTTAGAAGGATGGGGGACACTTGTCTAAAATCAAGCCGCGTCACAACCATCAACTAGGTGGTTACGGTTGTTGATTGAGGATGTTTGAAAGCTGTCCGAACCGACTTCACAGTCGGAGTGATGGATTGCTGACAATAATTTGAAATCATTAAGTGTCACCACCCTTCGATGGGATTTTGGCGGGCTTTCATGTTGGGTGATTGGGGATGTTTGAAAGCTATCTCGACCGACTTCATTGTCAGAAGGATGGGGGACACTCGTCAAAAATCATGCGGCGTCACAACCATCAACTGGGTGGTTACGTTGGTTGATTGAGGATGTTTGAAAGCTGTCCGAACCGACTTCACTGTCGGAGTGATGTATTGCTGACACTCATTTGAAATCATCCGTTGTCACCACCCTCCGATGGGATTTCGGCGGGCGTTCACGTTGGGTGATTGAGGATGTTTGAAAGCTATCTTGACCGACTTCATTGTCAGAAGGATGGTGGACACTCGTCTAAAATCAAGCGGCGTCACAACTATCAACTGGGTGGTTACGTTGGTTGATTGAGGATGTTTGAAAGCTCTATGAATCGACTTCACTATCAGAGTGATGTATTGCTGAAACTCATTTGAAATCATCCTGTGTCACATCACTCCGATGGGTGTTTGGCTGGCGTTCACGTGGGGTGATTGAGGATGTTTGACAGCCATCTTTACCGACTTCATTGTCAGAACGATGGGGGACACTCGTCTAAAATCAAGCGGCGTCACAACCATCAACTGGGTGGTTACGTTGGTTGATTGAGGATGTTTGAAAGCTGTCCGAACCGACTTCACTGTCGGAATGATGTATTTCTGACACTCAATTGAAATCATCCGGTGTCACCACCCTCCGATGGGATTTCGGGGGCATTCACGTTCGGTGATTAGGGATATTTGAATGCCATCTTAACCCACTTCATTGTCAGAAGGATGGGGGACACTCGTCTAAAATCATGCGGCGTCACAACCATCAATTGGGTGGTTACGTTGGTTGATTGAGGATATTTGAAAGCTGTCCGAACTGACTTCATTGTCGGAGTGATGTATTGCTGACACTCATTTGAAATTATCCGGCGTCACAACCACCGATGGGATTTCAGCGGGCGTTCACGTTGGGTGATTGAGGATGTTTGAAAGCTATCTTGACCGACTTCATTGTCAGAAGGATGGGGGACACTCGTCTAAAATCAAGCGGCGTCACAACCATCAACTGGGTGGTTACGTTGGTTGATTGAGGATGTTTGAAAGCTATTTGAACTGACTTCACTATCGGAGTGATGAATTGCTGGCACTCATTTGAAATCATCCGGTGTCACCACCCTCCGATGGGATTTCGGCGGGCGTTCACGTTGGGTGATTGAGGATGTTTGAAAGCTATCTTGACCGACTTCATTGTTAGAAGGATGGTGGACACTCGTCTAAAATCAAGCGGCGTCACAACTATCAACTGGGTGGTTACGTTGGTTGATTGAGGATGTTTGAAAGCTCTCTGAACCGACTTCACTGTCGGAGTGATGTATTGCTGACACTCATTTGAAATCATCCGACGTCACCACCCTCCGATTTGATTTCAGCGGGCGTTCACGTTGGGTGATTGAGGATGTTTGAAAGCCATCTTGACCGACTTCATTGTCAGAAGGATGGGGGACACTCGTCTAAAATCAAGCGGCGTCACAACCATCAATTGGGTGGTTACGTTGGTTGATTGAGGATGTTTGAAAGCTGTCCGAACTGACTTCACTGTCGGAGTGATGTATTGCTGACACTCATTTGAAATCA
The DNA here is from genome assembly GCF_029168945.1 of Cannabis sativa. NCBI lineage: Eukaryota > Viridiplantae > Streptophyta > Magnoliopsida > Rosales > Cannabaceae > Cannabis > Cannabis sativa. The sequence goes on along the minus strand of NC_083608.1, from coordinate 4,759,611 downwards.
TCCGGTGTCACCACCCTCCGATGGGATTTCTGCGAGCATTCACGTTGGGTGATTGGGGTTGTTTGAAAGCCATCTTGACCGACTTCATTGTTAGAAGGATGGGGGACACTCGTCTAAAATCATGCGGCGTCACAACCATCAACTGGGTGGTTACGTTGGTTGATTGAGCATGTTTGAAAGCTGTCCGAACTGACTTCATTGTCAGAGTAATGTATTCCTGACACTCATTTGAAATCATCCGGCGTCACCACCCAACGATGTGATTTCGGTAGGCATTCACCTTGGGTGATTGAGGATGTTTAAAAGCTATCTTGACCGACTTCATTGTCAGAAGGATGGGGGACACTCGTCTAAAATCAAGCGGCGTCACAACCATCAACTGGGTGGTTACGTTGGTTGATTGAGGATGTTTGAAAGTTGTCCGAACCGACTTCACTGTCGGAGTGATGTATTGCTGACACTCATTTGAAATCATCCTGTGTCACCACCCTCCGATGGGATTTCGGCGGGCATTCACGTTGGGTGATTGGGGATGTTTGAAAGCTATCTTGACCGACTTCATTGTCAGAAGGATGGGGGACACTCGTCTAAAATCATGCGGCGTCACAACCATCAACTGGGTGGTTACGTTGGTTGATTGAGGATGTTTGAAAGCTGTCCGAACTGACTTCACTGTCGGAGTGATGAATTGCTGGCACTCATTTGAAATCATCCGGTGTCACCACCCTCCGATGGGATTTCGGCGGGCGTTCACGTTGGGTGATTGAGGATGTTTGAAAGCTATCTTGACCGACTTCATTGTCAGAAGGATGGTGGACACTCGTCTAAAATCAAGCGGCGTCACAACCATAAACTAGGTCGTTACGTTGGTTTATTGAGGATGTTTGAAAGCTCTCCAAACCGACTTCACTGTCGGAGTGATGTATTGCTGACACTCATTTGAAATCATCCGGCATCACCACCCTCCGATGGAATTTCGGCAAGAGTTTACGTTGGGTGATTGAGGACGTTTGAAAGCCATCTTGACCGACTTCATTGTCAGAAGGATGGGGGACACTCGTCTAAAATCAAGCGGCGTCACAACCATCAACTGGGTGGTTACGTTGGTTGATTGAGGATGTTTGAAAGCTGTCCGAACCGACTTCACTGTCGGAGTGATGTATTGCTGACACTCATTTGAAATCATCCGGTGTCACCACCCTCCGATGGGATTTCGGCGGGCGTTCACGTTGGGTGATTGAGGATGTTTGAAAGCCATCTTGACCGACTTCATTGTCAGAAGGATGGTGGACACTCGTCTAAAATCAAGCGGCGTCACAACTATCAACTGGGTGGTTACGTTGGTTGATTGAGGATGTTTGGAAGTTCTATTAATCGACTTCACTATCGGAGTGATGTATTGCTGAAACTCATTTGAAATCATCCTGTGTCACATCACTCCGATGGGAGTTTGGCTGGCGTTCACGTGGGGTGATTGAGGATGTTTGACAGCCATCTTTACCGACTTCATTGTCAGAAGGATGGGGGACACTCGTCTAAAATCAAGCGGCGTCACAACCATCAACTGGGTGGTTACGTTGGTTGATTGAGGATGTTTGAAAGCTGTTCGAACCGACTTCACTGTCGGAATGATGTATTTCTGACACTCAATTGAAATCATCCGGTGTCACCACCCTCCGATGGGATTTCGGCAGGCATTCACGTTGGGTGATTGGGGATGTTTGAAAACCATCTTGACCGACTTCATTGTCAGAAGGATGGGGGACACTCGTCTAAAATCATGCGGCGTCACAACCATCAATTGGGTGGTTACGTTGGTTGATTGAGGATATTTGAAAGCTGTCCGAACTGACTTCATTGTCGGAGTGATGTATTGCTGACACTCATTTGAAATTATCCGGCGTCACAACCACCGATGGGATTTCAGCGGGCGTTCACGTTGGGTGATTGAGGATGTTTGAAAGCTATCTTGACCGACTTCATTGTCAGAAGGATGGGGGACACTCGTCTAAAATCAAGCGGCGTCACAACCATCAACTGGGTGGTTACGTTGGTTGATTGAGGATGTTTGAAAGCTGTTCGAACCGACTTCACTATCGGAGTGATGAATTGCTGGCACTCATTTGAAATCATCCGGTGTCACCACCCTCCGATGGGATTTCGGCGAGCGTTCACGTTGGGTGATTGGGGATGTTTGAAAGCTATCTTGACCGACTTCATTGTCAGAAGGATGGTGGACACTCGTCTAAAATCAAGCGGCGTCACAACTATCAACTGGGTGGTTACGTTGGTTGATTGAGGATGTTTGAAAGCTCTCTGAACCGACTTCACTGTCGGAGTGATGTATTGCTGACACTCATTTGAAATCATCCGGCGGCACCACCCACCGATGGGATTTCGCCGGGCGTTTACGTTGGGTGATTGAGGATGTTTGAAAGCCATCTTGACCGACTTCATTGTCAGAAGGATGGGGGACACTCGTCTAAAATCAAGCGGCGTCACAACCATCAATTGTGTGGTTACGTTGGTTGATTGAGGATGTTTGAAAGCTGTCCGAACCGACTTCACTGTCGGAGTGATGTATTGCTGACACTCATTTGAAATCATCCGGTGTCACCACCCTCCGATGGGATTTCGGCGGGCATTCACGTTGGGTGATTGGGGATGTTTGAAAGCCATCTTGACCGACTTCATTGTTAGAAAGATGGGGAACACTCGTCTAAAATCATGCGGCGTCACAACCATCAACTGGGTGGTTACGTTGGTTGATTGAGGATGTTTGAAAGCTGTCCGAACCGACTTCACTGTCGGAGTGATGTATTACTAACACTCATTTGAAATCATCCTGCGTCACCACCCTGTGATGGGATTTCGGCAGGCATTCACGTTGGGTGATTGAGGATGTTTGAAAGCTATCTTGACCGACTTCATTGTCAGAAGGATGGGGGACACTCGTCTAAAATCAAGCGGCGTCACAACCATCAACTGGGTGGTTACGTTGGTTGATTGAGGATGTTTGAAAGTTGTCCGAACCGACTTCACTGTCGGAGTGATGTATTGCTGACACTCATTTGAAATCATCTGGTGTCACCACCCTCCGATGGGATTTCGGCGGGCGTTCACGTTGGGTGATTGGGGATGTTTGAAAGCTATCTTGACCGACTTCATTGTCAGAAGGATGGGGGACACTCGTCTAAAATCATGCGGCGTCACAACCATCAACTGGGTGGTTACGTTGGTTGATTGAGGATGTTTGAAAGCTGTCCGAACCGACTTCACTGTCGGAGTGATGTATTGCTGACACTCATTTGAAATCATCCGGTGTCACCACCCTCCGATGGGATTTCGGCGGGCGTTCACGTTGGGTGATTGAGGATGTTTGAAAGCCATCTTGACCGACTTCATTGTCAGAAGGATGGTGGACACTAGTCTAAAATCAAGCGGCGTCACAACTATCAACTGGGTGGTTACGTTGGTTGATTGAGGATGTTTGAAAGCTCTCTGAACCGACTTCACTGTCGGAGTGATGTATTGCTGACACTCATTTGAAATCATCCGGTGTCACCACCCTCCGATGGGATTTCGGCAGGCGTTCACGTTGGGTGATTGAGGATGTTTGAAAGCCATCTTGACCGACTTCATTGTCAGAAGGATGGGGGACACTCGTCTAAAATCAAGCGGCGTCACAACCATCAACTGGGTGGTTACGTTGGTTGATTGAGGATGTTTGAAAGCTGTCCGAACCGACTTCACTGTCGGAGTGATGTATTGCTGACACTCATTTGAAATCATCCGTGTCACCACCCTCCGATGGGATTTCGGCGGGCGTTCACGTTGGGTGATTGAGGATGTTTGAAAGCTATCTTGACCGACTTCATTGTCAGAAGGATGGGGGACACTCGTCTAAAATCAAGCGGCGTCACAACCATGAACTCGGTGGTTACGTTGGTTGATTGAGGATGTTTGAAAGCTGTCCGAACCGACTTCACTGTCGGAATGATGTATTTCTGACACTCAATTGAAATCATCCGGTGTCACCACCCTCCGAGGGGATTTCGGCAGGCATTCACGTTGGGTGATTGGGGATGTTTGAAAACCATCTTGACCGACTTCATTGTCAGAAGGATGGGGGACACTCGTCTAAAATCATGCGGCGTCACAACCATCAATTGGGTGGTTACGTTGGTTGATTGAGGATATTTGAAAGCTGTCCGAACTGACTTCATTGTCGGAGTGATGTATTGCTGACACTCATTTGAAATTATCCGGCGTCACAACCACCGATGGGATTTCAGCGGGCGTTCACGTTGGGTGATTGAGGATGTTTGAAAGCTATCTTGACCGACTTCATTGTCAGAAGGATGGGGGACACTCGTCTAAAATCAAGCGGCGTCACAACCATAAACTGGGTGGTTACGTTGGTTGATTGAGGATTTTTGAAAGCTGTCCGAACCGACTTCACTGTCGCAGTGATGTATTGTTGACACTCATTTGAAATCATCCGGTGTCACCACCCTCCGATGGGATTTCTGCGTGCGTTCACGTTGGGTGATTGGGGATGTTTGACAGCCATCTTGACCGACTTCATTGTCAGAAAGACGGGGGACACTCGTCTAAAATCATGCGGCGTCACAACCATCAACTGGGTGGTTACGTTGGTTGATTGAGGATGTTTGAAAGCTGTCCGAACCGACTTCACTGTCGGAATGATGTATTTCTGACACTCATTTGAAATCATCCGGTGTCACCACCCTCCGATGGGATTTCGGCGGGCGTTCACGTTGGGTGATTGAAGATGTTTGAAAGCCATCTTGACCGACTTCATTGTCAGAAGGATGGGGGACACTCGTCTAAAATCAAGCGGCGTCACAACCATCAACTAGGTGGTTACGTTGGTTGATTGAGGATGTTTGAAAGCTGTCCGAACTGACTTCACTGTCGAAGTGATGTATTGCTGACACTCATTTGAAATCATCCTGCGTCACAACCCTCCGATGGGATTTTGGCCGGCGTTCACGTTGGGTGATTGAGGATGTTTGAAAGCCATCTTGACTGACTTCATTGTCAGAAGGATGGGGGACACTCGTCTAAAATCATGCGGCGTCACAACCATCAACTGGGTGGTTACGTTGGTTGATTGAGGATGTTTGAAAGTTGTCCGAACCGACTTCACTGTCGGAGTGATGTATTGCTGACACTCATTTGAAATCTTCTGGTGTCACCACCCTCCGATGGGATTTCGGCGGGCGTTCACGTTGGGTGATTGAGGATGTTTGAAAGCCATCTTGACCGACTTCATTGTCAGAAGGATGGGGGACACTCGTCTAAAATCATTCGGCGTCACAACCATCAACTGGGTGGTTACGTTGGTTGATTGAGGATGTTTGAAAGCTGTCCGAACCGACTTCACTGTCGGAGTGATGTATTGCTGACACTCATTTGAAATCATCCAGCTTCACCACCCTCTGATGGGATTTCGGCAGGTGTTCACGTTGGGTGATTGAGGATGTTTGAAAGCCATCTTGACCGACTTCATTGTCAGAAGGATGGGGGACACTCGTCTAAAATCATTCGGCGTCACAACCATCAACTAGGTGGTTACGTTGGTTGATTGAGGATGTTTGAAAGCTGTCCGAACCGACTTCACTGTCGGAGTGATGTATTGCTGACACTCATTTGAAATCATCCGGTGTCACCACCCTCCGATGGGATTTCGGCGGGCGTTCACGTTGGGTGATTGAGGATGTTTGAAAGCCATCTTGACCGACTTCATTGTCAGAAGGATGGGGGACACTCGTCTAAAATCATGCGGCGTCACAACCATCAACTAGGTGGTTACGTTGGTTGATTGAGGATGTTTGAAAGCTGTCCGAACCGACTTCACTGTCGGAGTGATGTATTGCTGACACTCAATTGAAATCATCCGGTGTCACCACCCTCCGATGGGATTTCGGCGGGCGTTCACGTTGGGTGATTGAGGATGTTTGAAAGCCATCTTGACCGACTTCATTGTCAGAAGGATGGGGGACACTCGTCTAAAATCATGCGGCGTCACAACCATCAACTGGGTGGTTACGTTGGTTGATTGAGGATGTTTGAAAGCTCTCTGAACCGACTTCACTGTCGGAGTGATGTATTGCTGACACTCATTTGAAATCATCCGGTGTCACCACCCTCCGATGGGATTTCGGCGGGCGTTCACGTTGGGTGATTGAGGATGTTTGAAAGCCATCTTGACCGACTTCATTGTCAGAAGGATGGGGGACACTCGTCTAAAATCATTCGGCGTCACAACAATCAACTAAGTGGTTACGTTATTTGATTGAGGATGTTTGAAAGCTGTCCAAAACGACTTCACTGTTTGAGTGATGTATTGCTGACACTCATTTGAAATCATCCTCTGTCACCACCCTCCGATGGGATTTCGGCGGTCATTCACGTTGGGTGATTGAGGATGTTTGAAAGCCATCTTGACCGACTTCATTGTCAGAAGGATGGGGGACACTCGTCTAAAATCATGCGGCGTCACAACCATCAACTGCGTGGTTACGTTTGTTGATTGAGGATGTTTGAAATATGTCCGAACCAACTTCACGGTCAGAGTGAGGTATTGTTAACCCTCATTTGAAATCATCCACTGTCACCACCCTCTGATGGGATTTCGGCGGCGTTAACGTTGGATGATTGAGGATGTTTGAAAGCCATCTTGACCGACTTCATTGTCAGAAGGATGGGGGACACTCGTCTAAAATCATGCGGCGTCACAACCATCAACTGGGTGGTTACGTTGGTTGATTGAGGATGTTTGAAAGCTGTCCGAACGGACTTCACTGTTAGAGTGATGTATTGCTGACACTCATTTGAAATCATCCAGTGTCACCACCCTCCGATGGGATTTCGGCGGGCGTTCACGTTGGGTGATTGAGGATGTTTGAAAGCCATCTTAACCGACTTCATTGTCAGAAGGATGGGGGACACTCGTCTAAAATCATCAGGCGTCACAACCATCAACTGGGTGGTTACGTTGGTTGATTGAGGATGTTTGAAAGCTGTCCGAACCGACTTCACTATCGGAGTGATGTATTGCTGACACTCATTTGAAATCATCCGGTGTCACCACCCTCCGATGGGATTTCGGCGGGCATTCACGTTGGGTGATTGGGGATGTTTGAAAGCTATCTCGACCGACTTCATTGTCAGAAGGATGGCGGACACTCGTCTAAAATCATTCGGCGTTACAACAATCAACTGGGTGGTAACGTTGGTTGATTGAGGATGTTTGAAAACTGTTCGAACCAGCTTCACTGCCGGAGCGATGTATTGGTGACCCTCATTTGAAATTATCCGGCGTCACCACACTCTGATGGGATTTTTGCGAGCGTTCACGTTGGGTTATTGAGGATGTTAGAAAGCCATCTTGACCGACTTCATTGTCAGAAGGATGGGAGACACTCGTCTAAATCATGCGGCGTCACAACCATCAATTGGGTGGTTACGTTACTTGATTAAGGATGTTTGAAAGCTTTCCGAACCGACTTCACTATCGGAGTGATGTGTTGCTGACACTCATTTGAAATCATCCCTGTCACCACCCTCCGATGGGATTTCGGCGGGCGTTCAAGTTGGGTGATTGAGGATGTTTGAAAGCCATCTTGACCGACTTCATTGTGAGAAGGATGGGGGACACTCGTCTAAAATCATGCGTCGTCATAACCATCAACTAGGTGGTTACGTTGGTTGATTGAGCATGTTTGAAAGCTGTCCGAACTGACTTCACTGTCGGAGTGATTTATTGCTGACACTCATTTGAAATCATCCGGTGTCACCACCCTCTGATGGGATTTCGGCAGGCATTCACGTTGGGTGATTGAGGATGTTTGAAAGCCATCTTGACCGACTTCATTGTCAGAAGGATGGGGGACACTCGTCTAAAATCATGCGGCGTCACAACCATCAACTAGGTGGTTACGTTGGTTGATTGAGGATGTTTGAAAGCTGTCCGAACCGACTTCACTATCGGAGTGATGTATTGCTGACACTCATTTGAAATCATCCTGTGTCACCACCCTCCGATGGGATTTCGGCGGGCGTTCACGTTGGGTGATTGAGGATGTTTGAAAGCCATCTTGACCGACTTCATTGTCAGAAGGATGGGGGACACTCGTCTAAAATCATCCGGCGTCACAACCATCAACTAGGTGGTTACGTTGGTTGATTGAGGATGTTTGAAAGTTGTCCGAACCGACTTCACTGTCGGAGTGATGTATTGCTGACACTCATTTGAAATCATCCCTGTCACCACCCTCCGATGGGATTTCGGCGGGCGTTCACGTTGGGTGATTGAGGATGTTTGAAAGCCATCTTGACCGACTTCATTGTCAGAAGGATGGGGGACACTCGTCTAAAATCATCCGGCGTCACAACCATCAACTGGGTGGTTACGTTGGTTGATTGAGGATGTTTGAAAGCTGTTCGAACCAACTTCACTGTCTGAGTGATGTATTGCTGACACTCATTTGAAATCATCCGCTGTCACCACCCTCCGATGGGATTTCGGCGGGCGTTCACGTTGGGTGATTGAGGATGTTTGAAAGCCATCTTGACCGACTTCATTGTCAGAAGGATGGGGGACACTCATCTAAAATCATCCGGCGTCACAACCATCAACTGGGTGGTTACGTTGGTTGACTGAGGATGTTTGAAAGTTGTCCGAACCGACTTCACTATCGGAGTGATGTATTGCCGACACTCATTTGAAATCATCCAGCGTCACCACCCTCCGATGGGATTTCGGCGGGCATTCACGTTGGGTGATTGGGGATGTTTCAAAGCTATCTCGACCGACTTCATTGTCAGAAGGATGGCGGGCATTCACGTTGGTTGATTGAGGATTTTTGAAAGCTGTCCGAACCGACTTCCCTGTCGCACTGATGTATGGTTGACACTCATTTGAAATCATCCGTAGCACCACCCACCTATGGGATTTTGGGGGGCGTTCAACTTGGTTGATTAAGGATGTTTGAAAGCTGTCCGAACTGACTTCACTGTCGGACTGATGTACTGCTGACACCCATTTGAAATCATCCGGTGTCATCACCCTCTGATGGGATTTCTGCGGCTGTTCACGATGGCTGATTGAGGATGTCTGAAAGCCATCTTGACCGACTTCATTATTAGATGGATGGGGGACACTCGTCTAAAATTATCCGGCATCACAACCATCAACTGGGTGGTTACGTTGGTTGATTGAGGATGTTTGAAAGCTGTCCGAACCGACTTCACTGTCGGAGTGATGTATTGCTTACACTCATTTGAAATCATCCGGTGTCACCACCCTCCGATGGGATTTCGGCGGGCGTTCACGTTGGGTGATTAAGGATGTTTGAAAGCCATCTTGACCGACTTCATTGTCAGAAGGATGGGGGACACTCGTCTAAAATCATACGGCGTCACAACCATCAACTGGGTGGTTACGTTGGTTGATTGAGGATGTTTGAAAGATGTCCGAACCGACTTCACTGTCGGAGTGATGAATTGCTGACACTCATTTGAAGTCATCCGGTGTCACCACCCTCCGATCCGATTTTGGCAGGCTTTCACGTTGGGTGATTGAGGATGTTTGAAAGCCATCTCGACCGACTTCATTGTCAGAAGGATGGGGGACACTCGTCTAAAATCATCCGGCATCACAACCATCTACTGGGTGGTTACGTTGGTTGATTGAGGATGTTTGAAAGCTTTCCGAACCGACTTCACTGTCGGAGTGATGTATTGCTGACACTCATTTGAAATCATCCGGTGTCACCACCCTCCGATGGGATTTCGGCGGGCGTTCACGTTGGGTGATTGAGGATGTTTGAAAGCCTTCTTCACCGACTTCATTGTCAGAAGGATGGGGGACACTCGTCTAAACTCATCCCGCATTACAACCATCAACTGCTGGATTACGTTTGTTGATTGAGGATGTTTGAAAGTTGTCCGAACAGACTTCACTGTCGGAGTGATGTATTGCTGACACTCATTTGAAATCATCTGGTGTCACCACCCTCCAACGGGATTTCGGCGGGCGTTCACATTGGGTGATTGAGGATGTTTGATAGCCATTTTGACCTACTTAGGTGTCAGAAGGATGAGTGACACTCGTCTAAAATTATCCGGTGTCACAACAATCAATTTGGTGGTTACGTTTGTTGATTGAGGATGTTTGAAAGCTGGCCGAACCGACTTCACTGTCTGAGTGATGTATTGCTAACACTCATTTGAAATCATCCGTAGCACCACCCACCGATGGGATTTCGGAGGGCGTTCATGTTGAGTGATTGAGGATGTTTGAAAGCTGTCCGAACCGACTTCACTGTCGGAGTGATGTATTACTGACACTCAGTTGAAATCATCCGGTGTCACCACCCTCAGACGGGACTTCGGCGGGCGTTCACGTTGGGTGATTGAGAATGATTGAAAGACATTTTGACCGACTTCATTGTTAGAAGGATGGGGGACACTAGTCTAAAATCATTCGGTGTCACAACCATCAACTGGGTGGTTACGTTTGTTGATTGAGGATGTTTGAAAGCTGTCCGAACTGACTTCACTGTCGGAGTTTTGTATTGCTTCCACTCATTTGAAATCATCCCGTGTCACCACCCTCCTATGGGATTTCAGCGGGCGTTCACGTTGGGTGATTGAGGATGTTTTAAAGCCACCCTGACCGACTTCATTGTCAGAAGGATGAGGGACACTTGTCTAAAATCTTCCGGCGTCACAACCATCACTGGGTGGTTACGTTGGTTGATTGAGGATGTTTGAAAGCTGTCCGAACCAACTTCACTGTCGGAGTGATGTATTGCTGACACTCATTTGAAATCATCCGGTGTCACCACCCTCCGATGGGATTTCGGCGGGCGTTCACGTTGGGTGATTGAGGATGTTTGAAAGCCATCTTGACCGACTTCATTGTCAGAAGGATGGGGGACACTCGTCTAAAATCATCCGGCGTCACAACCATCAACTGGGTGGTTACGTTGGTTGATTGAGGATGTTTGAAAGCTGTCCGAACCAACTTCACTGTCGGAGTGATGTATTGCTGACACTCATTTGAAATCATCCGGTGTCACCACCCTCCGATGGGATTTCGGCGGGCGTTCACGTTGGGTGATTGAGGATGTTTGAAAGCCATCTTGACCGACTTCATTGTCAGAAGGATGGGGGACACTCGTCTAAAATAATCCGGCGTCACAACCATCAACTGGGTGGTTACGTTGGTTGATTGAGGATGTTTGAAAGCTGTCCGAACCGACTTCACTGTCAGAGTGATGTATTGTTGACACTCATTTGAAATCATCCGGTGTCACCACCCTCTGATGGGATTTCGGCGGGCGTTCACGTTGGGTGATTGAGGATGTTTGAAAGCCATTTTGACCGACTTCATTGTCAGAAAGATGAGGGACACTCGTCTAAAATCATACGGCGTCACAATAATCAACTGTGTGGTAACGTTGGTTGAATGAGGATTTTTGAAAGATGTCAGACCCACTTCACTGTCGGAGTGATGAATTGCTGACACTCATTTGAAGTCATCCGGTGTCACCACCCTCCGATGGGATTTCGACAGGCTTTCACGTTGGGTGATTGAGGATGTTTGAAAGCCATCTCGACCGACTTCATTGTCAGAAGGATGGGGGACACTCGTCTAAAATCATGCGGCGTCACAACAATCAATTGGGTGGTGACGTTGGTTGATTGAGGATGTTTGAAAGCTTTCCGAACTGACTTCACTATCGGAGTGATGTGTTGCCGACACTCATTTGAAATCATCCTGCATCACCACCCTCCGATGGGATTACAGCGGCCATTCACGTTGGGTGATTGAGGATGTTTGAAAGCCATCTTGACCGACTTCATTGTCAGAAGGATGGGGGACACTCGTCTAAAATCATGCGGCATCACAACCATCAACTGGGTGGTTACGTTGGTTGATTGAGGATGTTTGAAAGGTGTCCGAACAGACTTCACTGTCGGAGTGATGTATTGCTGACACTCATTTGAAATCATCTGGTGTCACCACCATTTCATGGGATTTCAGCGGGCGTTCACGTTGGGTGATTCAGGATGTTTGAAAGCCATCTTGACCGACTTCATTGTCAGAATGATGGGGGACACTCGTCTAAAATCAACTGGCCTCACAACCATAAACTGGGTGGTTACATTGGTTGATTGAGGATATTTGAAAGCTGTCGGAACTGACTTCATTGTCGGAGTGATGTATTGCTGACACTCATTTGAAATCATCCGACGTCACCACCCACCGATGGGATTTCGGCGGGCGTTCAAGTTGGGTGATTGAGGATGTTTGAAAGCTATCTTAACCGACTTCATGGTCAGAAGGATGGGGGACACTCGTCTAAAATCAACCTGCGTCACAACCAGCAAATGGGTGGTTACGTTGGTTGATTGAGGATGTTTGAAAGCTCTTCGAACTGACTTCACTATCGGAGTGATGAATTGCTGGCACTCATTTGAAATTATCCGTTGTCACCACCCTCCGATGGGATTTCGGCGGGCGTTCACGTTGGGCGATTGGGGATGTTTGAAAGCTATCTTGACCGACTTCATTGTCAGAAGGATGGTGGACACTCGTCTAAAATCAAGCGGCGTCACAACTATCAACTGGGTGGTTACGTTGGTTGATTGAGGATGTTTAAAAGCTCTCTGAACTGTCTTCACTGTCGGAGTGATGTATTGCTGACACTCATTTGAAATCATCCGGCGTCACCACCCTCCGATGGGATTTCGGCGGGCGTTTACGTTGGGTGATTGAGGATGTTTGAAAGCCATTTTGACCGACTTCATTGTCAGAAGGATAGGGGACACTCGTCTAAAATCAAGCGGCGTCACAACCATCAATTGTGTGGTTACGTTGGTTGATTGAGGATGTTTGAAAGCTGTCCGAACTGACTTCACTGTCGGAGTGATGAATTGCTGGCACTAATTTGAAATCATCCGGTGTCACCACCCTCCGATGGGATTTCAGCGAGCATTCACGTTGGGTGGTTGGGGTTGTTTGAAAGCCATCTTGGCCGACTTCATTGTTAAAAGGATGGGGGACACTCGTCGAAAATCATGCGGCGTCACAACCATCAACTGGGTGGTTACGTTGGTTGATTAAGGATGTTTGAAAGCTGTCCGAACTGACTTCATTGTCAGAGTGATGTATTGCTGACACTCATTTGAAATCATCCGGCGTCACCACCCACCGATGTGATTTCGGTAGGCATTCACCTTGGGTGATTGAGGATGTTTGAAAGCTATCTTAACCGACTTCATTGTCAGAAGGATGGGGGACACTCGTCTAAAATCAAGCGTCGTCACAACCATCAACTGGGTGGTTAAGTTGGTTGATTGAGGTGTTTGAAAGTTGTCCGAACCGACTTCACTGTCGGAGTTATTTATTGCTGACACTCATTTGAAATCATCTGGTGTCACCACCCTCCGATGGGATTTCGGCGGGAATTCACGTTGGGTGATTAGGGATATTTGAAAGCTATCTTGACTGACTTCATTATCAAAAGGATGGGGGACACTCGTCTAAAATCATGCGGCGTCACAACCATCAACTGGTTGGTTACGTTGGTTGATTGAGGATGTTTGAAAGCTGTCCGAACTGACTTCACTGTCGGAGTGATGAATTGCTGGCACTCATTTGAAATCATTCGGTGTCACCACCCTCCGATGGGATTTCGGCAGGCGTTCACGTTGGGTGATTGAGGATGTTTGAAAGCTATCTTGACCGACATCATTGTCAAAAGGATGGTGAACACTCGTCTAAAATCTAGCGGCGTCACAACTATCAACTGGGTGGTTACGTTGGTTGATTAAGGATGTTTAAAAGCTCTCCGAACTGACTACACTGTCGGAGTGATGTATTGCTGACACTCATTTGAAATCATCCGGCGTCACCACCCTCCGATGGAATTTCGGCAAGAGTTTACGTTGGGTGATTGAGGACGTTTGAAAGCCATCTTGACCGACTTCATTGTCAGAAGGATAGGGGACACTCGTCTAAAATCAAGCGGCGTCACAACCATCGATTGGGTGGTTACGTTGGTTGATTGAGGATGTTTGAAAGCTGTCCGAACTGACTTCACTGTCGGAGTGATGAATTGCTGGCACTCATTTGAAATCATCCGGTGTCACCACCCTCCGATGGGATTTCGGCGGGCGTTCACGTTGGGTGATTGAGGATGTTTGAAAGCTATCTTGACCGACTTCATTGTCAGAAGGATCGTGGACACTCGTCTAAAATCAAGCGGCGTCACAACCATCAACTCGGTGGTTACGTTGGTTGACTAAGGATGTTTAGAAGCTGTCCGAACCGACTTCACTGTCGGAATGATGTATTTCTGACACTCAATTGAAATCATACGGTGTCACCTGCCTCCGACGGGATTTCAGCGGGCATTCACGTTAGGTGATTTGGGATGTTTGAATGCCATCTTGACCGACTTCATGGGGGATACTCGTCTAAAATCATGCGGCGTCACAACCATCAATTGGGTGGTTACGTTGGTTGATTGAGGATATTTGAAAGCTGTGCGAACTGACTTCATTGTCGGAGTGATGTATTGCTGACACTCATTTGAAATCATCCGGCGTCACAACCACCGATGGGATTTCGGCGGGCGTTCACGTTGGGTGATTGAGGATGTTTGAAAGCTATCTTGACCGACTTCATGGTCAGAAGGATGGGGTACACTCGTCTAAAATCAAGCGGTGTCACAACCATCAACTGGGTGGTTACGTTGGTTGATTGAGGATGTTTGAAAGCTGTCCGAACCGACTTCACTGTCGGAGTGATGTATTGCTGACACTCATTTGAAATCATCCGGTGTCACCACCCTCCGATGGGATTTCTGCGTGCGTTCACGTTGGGTGATTGGGGATGTTTGACAGCATCCTTGACCGACTTCATTGTCAGAAGGATGGGGGAAACTCGTCTAAAATAATTCGGGGTCACAACCATCAACTTGGTGGTTATGTTGGTTGATTAAGGATGTTTGAAAGCTTTCTGAACCAACTTCAGTGTCGGAGTGATGTATTCCTGACACTTAATTCAAATCATCTGGTGTCACCACCCTCAGATGGGATTTCAGCAGGCGTTCATGTTGGGTGATTGAAGATGTTTGAAAGCGATTTTGACCGACTTCATTGTCAGAAGGATGGGGGACACTCGTCTAAAATCAACCGGCGTCACAACCACCAATTGGGTTGTTACGTTGGGTGATTGGGGATGTTTGAAAGCTGTCTGAACCGACTTCACTGTCGAAGTTATGTATTGCAAACACTCATTTGAAATCGTCCGGCATCACAACCCTCCGATGGGATTTCTGCAGGCGTTCTCGTTGGGTGATTGAGGATGTGTGAAAGCCATCTTGACGGACTTAATTCTCTGAAGGATGGGGGCACTCATCTAAAATCATGCGGCGTCACAACCACCAACTAGGGTGTTACGTTGGTTGATTGAGGATGTTTGAAATTTGTCCGAACCGACTTCACTGTCGGACTGATGTATGCTGACACTCATTTGAAATCATCAGGTGTCACCACCCTACGATGGGATTTCGGCGGGCGTTCACGTTGGGTGATTGAGGATGTTTGAAAGCCACAGTGACCGACTTCATTGTCGGAAGGATGAGGGACACTCGTCTAAAATCATTCGGCGTTACAACCATCAACTGAGTGGTTACGTTGGTTGATTGAGGATTTTTGAAAGCTGTCCGAACCGACTTCACTGTCGGAGTGATGTATTGCTGACACTCATTTGAAATCATTCGGTTGCACCACACTCCGATGGGATTTCGGCGGGCGTTAACGTTGAGTGATTGATGTTGTTTGAAAGCCATCTTGACTGACTTCCTTGTCAGATGGATGGGAGACACTTGTCTAAAATCATTCGGCCTCACAACAATCAACTAGGTGGTTACGTTTGTTGATTGAGGATGTTTGAAAGCTGTCTGGACCGACTTCACTGTCAGAGTGATGTATTGTTGACACTCATTTGAAATCATCCGGTGTCACAACCCTCCGATGGGATTTCCGCGGGCGTTCACGTTAGGTGATTGAGGATGTCTGAAAGCCATCTTGACGGACTTCATTTCCAGAAGGATGGGGGACACTCGTCTAACTAAAATCATGAGGTGTCACAACCATCAACTAGGTGGTTACGTTGGATCATTGAGGATGTTTGAAAGCTGTCTGAACCGACTTCACTGTCAGAGTGATGTATTGCTGACACTCAATTGAAATCATCCGGTGTCACCACCCTCTGATGCGATTTCGGCCGCCGTTCACGTTGGGTGTTGAGGATGTTTGAAAGCCATCTTGACCGACTTCATTGTCAGATGGATGGGAGACACTCGTCTAAAATCATACGTCGTCACAACAATCAACTGGGTGGTTCCGTTGGTTGATTGAGGATGTTTGAAAGCTCTCGGAACCGACGTCACTGTCAGATTGATGTATTGCTGACACTTAATTTAAATCATCCGGTGTCACCACCCTCCGATGCGATTTCGGCGGCCGTTCACGTTGGGTGATTGAGGATGTTTGAAAGCCATCTTGACCGACTTCATTGTCAGATGGATGGGAGACACTCGTCTAAAATCATTCGGCGTCAAAACAATCAACTAGGTGGTTACGTTCGTTGATTGAGGATGTTTGAAAGCTGTCTGGACCGACTTCACTGTCGGAGTGATGTATTGCTGACACTCATTTAAAATCATCCGGTGTCACCACCCTCCGATGGGATTTCAGCGGTCTTTCACGTTGGTTGATTGAGGATATTTGAAAGCCACCCTGACCGACTTCATTGTCAGAAGGATGAGGGACACTCATCTAAATTCATCCGGCGTTACAACCATCAACTAGGTGGTTACGTTGGTTGATTGAGGATGTTTGAAATTTGTCCGAACCGACTTCACTGTCGGAGTGATGTATTGCTGACACTCATTTGAAATCATCAACCGTCACCACCCTTCGATGGGATTTCGGTGGGCGTTCACATTGGGTGATTGAGGATGTTTGAAAGCCACCCTGACCGACTTCATTGACAGAAGGATGAGGGACACTCGTCTAAAATCATCCGGCGTCACAGCAATCAACTGAGTGGTTACGTTGGTTGATTGAGGATTTTTGAAAGCTGTCCGAACGAACTTCAGTGTCGGAGTGATGTATTGCTGACACTCATTTTAAATCATCCGGTGTCACCACCCTCCGATGCGATTTCGACAGCCGTTCACATTGGGTCATTGAGGATGTTTGAAAGCAATCTTAACCGACTACATTGTCAGATGGATGGGAGACACTCGTCTAAAATCATCATGCGTCACAACCATCAACTGCGTGGTTAAGTTGGTTCATTGAGGATGTTTGAAAGTTGTCCGAACCGACTTCACTATCGGAGTGATGTATTGCTGACACTCATTTGAAATCGTCCAGTGTCACCACCCTCCGATGGGATTTCGGCGGGCATTCACGTTGGGTGATTGGGGATGTTTGTAAGCTATCTCGAACGACTTCATTGTCAGAAGGATGGCGGACACTCGTCAAAAATCATGCGGCGTCACAACCATCAACTGGGCGGTTACGTTGGTTGATTGAGGATTTTTGAAAGCTGTCCGAACCGACTTCACTGTCGGAGTGATGTATTGCTGACACTCATTTGAAATCATTCGGTTGCACCACACTCCGATGGGATTTCGGCGGGCGTTAACGTTGAGTGATTGAGGTTGTTTGAAAGCCATCTAGACTGACTTCATTGTCAGATGGATGGGAGACACTTGTCTAAAATCATTCGGCCTCACAACAATCAACTAGGTGGTTACGTTTGTTGACTGAGGATGTTTGAAAGCTGTCTGGACCGACTTCACTGTCAGAGTGATGTATTGTTGACACTCATTTGAAATCATCCGGTGTCACAACCCTCCGATGGGATTTCCGCGGGCGTTCACGTTGGGTGATTGAGGATGTCTGAAAGCCATCTTGACGGACTTCATTGTCAGAAGGATGGGGGACACTCGTCTAACTAAAATCATGAGGTGTCAACACCATCAACTAGGTGGTTACGTTGGTTGATTGAGGATGTTTGAAAGCTGTCTGAACCGACTTCACTGTCAGAGTGATGTATTGCTGACACTCAATTGAAATCATCCGGTGTCACCACCCTCTGATGCGATTTCAGCCGCCGTTCACGTTGGGTGTTGAGGATGTTTGAAAGCCATCTTGACCGACTTCATTGTCAGATGGATTGGAGACACTCGTCTAAAATCATTCGGCGTCACAACAATCAACTAGGTGGTTACGTTTGTTGATTGAGGATGTTTGAAAGCTGTCTGGACCGACTTCACTATCGGAGTGATGTATGGCTGACACTCATTTAAAATCATCCTGTGTCACCACCCTCTGATGGGATTTCAGCGGTCGTTCACGTTTGTTGATTGAGGATATTAGAAAGCCACCCTGACCGACTTCATTGTCAGAAGGATGAGGGACACTCATCTAAATTCATCCGCCGTCACAACCATCAACTAGGTGGTTACGTTGGTTGATTGATGATGTTTTAAATTTGTCCGAACCGACTTCACTGTCGGAGTGATGTATTGCTGACACTCATTTCAAGCGTCACCACCCTCCGATGGGATTTCGGCGGGCGTTCACATTGGGTGATTGAGGATGTTTGAAAGCCACCCTGACCGACTTCATTGACAGAAGGATCAGGGACACTCGTCTAAAATCATCCGGCGTCACAACAATCAACTGAGTGGTTACGTTGGTTGATTGAGGATTTTTGAAAGCTGTCCGAACGAACTTCAGTGTCGGAGTGATGTATTGCTGACACTCATTTGAAATCATCCGGTGTCACCACCCTCCGATGCGATTTCGATGGCCGTTCACATTGGGTCATTGAGGATGTTTGAAAGCCATCTTAACCGACTACATTGTCAGATGGATGGGAGACACTCATCTAAAATCATCCGGCGTCACAACCATCAACTGCGTGGTTAAGTTGGTTGATTGAGGACGTTTGAAAGTTGTCCGAACCCACTTCACTATCGGAGTGATGTATTGCTGACACTCATTTGAAATCATCCGGTGTCACCACCCTCCGATGGGATTTCGGCGGGCATTCACGTTGGGTGATTGGGGATGTTTGTAAGCTATCTCGACCGACTTCATTGTCAGAAGGATGGCGGACACTCGTCAAAAATCATGCGGCGTCACAACCATCAACTGGGCGGTTACGTTGGTTGATTGAGGATGTTTGAAAGCTGTCCGAACCGACTTCACTGTCGGAGTGATGTATTGCTGACACTCATTTGAAATCATCCGTAGCACCACCCACCTATGGGATTTTGGGGGGCGTTCAAGTTGGGTGATTGAGGATGTTTGAAAGCTGTCCGTACCGACATCACTGTAGGAGTGATTTACTACTGACACTCATTTGAAATCATGCGGTGTCACCACCCTCCGATTCGATTTCAGCTGGCGTTCACGTTGGGTGATTGAGGATGTTTGAAAGCCATTTTGACCGACTTCATTATTAGAAGGATGGGGGACACAAGTTTAAAATAATCCGCATCACAACCATCAACTGGGTGGTTACGTTGGTTGATTGAGGATGTTTGAAAGCTGTCCGAACTGACTTCACTGTCGGAGTTTTGTATTGCTTACACTCATTTGAAATCATTCCGTGTCACCACCCTCCGATGGGATTTCGGGGGGCGTTCACGTTGGGGGATTAAGGATGTTTGAAAGCTATTTTGACCGACTTCATTGTCAGAAGGATGCGGGACACTCGTCTAAAATCATACGGCGTCTAAACAATCAACTGTGTGGTAACGTTGGTTGAATGAGGATTTTTGAAAGATGTCAGAACCCACTTCACTGTCGGAGTGATGAATTGCTGACACTCATTTGAAGTCATCCGGTGTCACCACCCTCCGATCGAATTTCGGCAGGCTTTCACGTTGGGTGATTGAGGATGTTTGAAAGCCATCTCGACCGACTTCATTGTCAGAAGGATGGGGGACACTCGTCTAAAATCATCCGGCATCACAACCATCTACTGGGTGGTTACGTTGGTTGATTAAGGATGTTTCAAAGCTTTCCGAACCGACTTCACTGTCGGAGTGATGTATTGCTGACACGCATTTGAAATCATCCGCTGTCCCCACCCTCCGATGGGATTTCGGCGGGCGTTCACGTTGGGTGATTGAGGATGTTTGAAAGCCTTCTTCACCGACTTCATTGTCAGAAGGATGGGGGACACTCGTCTAAACTCATCTGGCATTACAACCATCAACTGCTTGGTTACGTTTGTTGATTGAGGATGTTTGAAAGGTGTCCGAACAGACTTCACTGTCGGAGTGATGTATTGCTGACACTCATTTGAAATCATCTGGTGTCACCACCATTTCATGGGATTTCGGCGGGCGTTCACGTTGGGTGATTCAGGATGTTTGAAAGCCATCTTGACCGACTTCATTGTCAGAATGATGGGGGACACTCGTCTAAAATCAACTGGCCTCACAACCATAAACTGGGTGGTTACATTGGTTGATTGAGGATGTTTGAAAGTTGTCCAAACCGACTTCACTGTAGGGGTGATGTATTGCGGACACTCGTTTGAAATCATTCGGTGTCACCACCCTCCGTTGGGATTTCTGCAGGCTTCCACGTTGGGTGATTGAGTGTCAGCAATACATCACTCCGACAATGAAGTCGGTTTGGAAACCGTTCAAACATCCTCAATCAACCAACGTAACCACCCACTTCATGGTTGCGACGCCAGATGATTTTAGACGAGTGTCCCCCATCCTTCTGACAATGCAGTCAGTCAAGATGGCTTTTAAACATCCTCAATCACCCAACGTGAACGCCCGCCGAAATCCCAACGGAGGGTGGTGACAGCGAATGATTTCAAATGAATGTCAGCAATACATCACTCCGACAGTGAAGTCGGTTCAGACAGCTTTCAAACATCCTCAATCAACAAAAGTAACCACAAAGTGGATGGTTATGTCGCCGGATTATTTTAGACGAGTGTCCCCCATCCTTTTGACAAAAGTCGATCAAGAAGGCTGTCAAAAATCCTCAATCGCCCAACGTGAATGCCCGCCGAAATCCCATCGGAAGGTGGTGACACCGGAAGATTTCAAATGAGTGTCAGCAATACATCACTCCGACAGTGAAGTCAATTCGGACAGCTTTCAAACATCCTCAATCAACCAACGTAATCACCCAGTTGATGGTTGTTACGCCGGATGATTTTAAACGAGTGTCCTCCATCCTTCTGACAATGAGGTAGATCAAGATGGCTTTCAAACATCCTCAATCACAAAACGTGAACTCCCGCCGAAATCCCATCGAAGGGTACTGACAACAGATGATTTCAAATGAGTGTCAGCAATACATCACTTCGACAATGAAATCGGTTCAGACAACTTTCAAACATCCTCAATCAACCAACGTAACCACCCAGTTCATGGCTGTGACGCCGGATGATTTTAAATGAGTGTCCCCCATCCTTCTGACAATGAAGTAGATCCAGATGGCTTTCAAGCATCCTCAATCGCCCAACGTGAACGCAAGCCCAAATCCCATCAGAGGGTGGTCACACTGGATGATTGAAAATGAATGTCAACAATACATCACTCTGACAGTGAAGTCAGTTTGGACAGCTTTCAAACATCCTTAATCAACCAACGTAACCACGCAGTTGATGGTTGTGATGCCGCATGATTTTAGACGAGTGTCCGCCATCCTTTCTACAATGCAGTTAGTCAAAATGGCTTTTAAACATCCTCAATCACCCAATGTGAACGCCCGCCCAAATCCCATCGGAGGGTGGTGACACCGAATGATTTCAAATGAATGTCAGCAATACATCACTCCGACACTGAAGTCGGTTCAGACAGCTTTCAAACATCCTTAATCAACAAAAGTAACCACCAAGTTGATGGTTATGTCGCCGGATCATTTTAGACAAGTGTCCCCGTCCTTCTGACAAAAGTCGGTCAAGATGGCTTTCAAAAATCCTCAATCGCCCAACGTGAACGCCCGCCAAAATCCCATCAGAAGGTGGTGACACCGGATCATTTCAACTGAGTGTCATTAATACATCACTCCGACAATGAAATCGGTTCGGAAACCTTTCAAACATCCTCAATCAACCAACGTAACCACCTAGTTGATGGTTGTAACGCCGGAGGATTTCAAACGAGTGTCCCCCATCCTTCTGACAATGAGGTAGATCAAGATGGCTTTCAAGCATCCTCAATCGCCCAACGTGAATGTCAGGAATACATCACTCTGACAGTGAAGTCGGTTTGGACAGCTTTCAAACATCCTCAATCAACCAACGTAACCACACAGTTGATGGTTGTGACGCCGCATGATTTTAGACGAGTGTCACCCATCCTTTTGACAATGCAGTCGGTCAAGGTGGCTTTCAAACATCCTCAATAACCCAACGTGAACTCCCTCTGAAATCCCATCGGAGAGTGGTGACTCCAGATTATTTCAAATGAGTGTCAACAATACATCACTCTGACAGTGAAGTCGGTTCGGACAGCTTTCAAACATCCTCAATCAACCAACGTAACTACCCAGTTGATGGTTGTAACGCCGGATCATTTTAAACGAGTGTCCCCCATCCTTCTGAAAATGAAGTAGATCAAGATCGCTTTCAAACATCCTCAATCACCAAACGTGAACTCCCACCGAAATCCCATCGGACGGTGGTGACACTGGACGATTGCAAATGAGTGTCAGCAATACATCACTCGACAGTGAAGTCGATTCTGATAGCTTTAAAATATCCTCAATCAACCAAAGTAACCACGAAGTTGATGGTTGTGACGCCGGATGATTTTAGAGGATTGTCGCCCATCCTTCTGACAATGCAGTCAGTCAAAATGGCTTTCAAACATCCTCAATCACCAAACGTGAACTCCCACCGAAATCCCATCGGAGGGTGGTGACACTGGACGATTGCAAATGAGTGTCAGCAATAATCACTCCGACAGTGAAGTCGATTCTGACAGCTTTAAAATATCCTCAATCAACCAAAGTAACCACCAAGTTGATGGTTGTGTCGCTTAATGATTTTAGACGAGTGTCCCCCATCCTTCTGATAATGAAGTCAATCAAGATGGCTTTCTAACATCCTCAATCGCCCAATGTGAACGCCCGCCGAAATCCCATCGGAGGGTGGTGACACTGGATGATTCCAAATGAGAGTCAGCAATACATCACTCCGACAGTGAAGTTTGTTCAAACAGCTTTCAAACATCCTCAATCAACCAACGTAACAACCCAGTTGATGGTTGTGACGCCGGATTATTTTAGAGGATGGTCCCCCATCCTTCTGACAATGAAGTAGATCAAGATGGCTTTCAAACATCCTCAATCATCCAACGTGAACTCCCGCCGAAATCCAATTGGAGGGTGGTGACAACGGATGATTTCAAATGAGTGTCAGCAATACATCACTCCGACAATGAAATCGGTTCGGACAGCTTTCAAACATCCTCAATCAACCAACGTAACCACCCAGTTGATGGTTGTGACACCGGATGATTTTAGACGAGTGTCCCCTATCCTTCTAACAATGCATTCGGTCAAGATGGCTTTCAAACATCCTCAATCACCCAACGTGAATGCCTTCCGAAATCCCATCGGAGAATGATGACACCGGATGATTTCAAATGAGTGTCAACAATACATCACTCTGACAGTTAAGTCGGTTCGGACAGCTTTCAAACATCCTCCATCAACCAACGTAACCACCCAGTTGATGGTTGTGACGCGGGATGATTTTAAACGAGTTTCCCCCATCCTTCTGACAATGAAGTAGATCAAGATGGCTTTCAAGCATCCTCAATTGCACAATGTGAACGCCCGCCCAAATCCCATCGGAGGGTGGTGACAACGGATGATTTCAAATGAGTGTCAGCAATACATCACTCCGCAAATGAAGTCGGTTCGGAAACCTTTCAAACATCCTCAATCAACCAACGTAACCACCCACTTGATGGTTGTGACGCCGAATGATTTTAGACGAGTGTCCCCCATCCTTCTGACAATGAAGTCGGTCAAGATGGCTTTCAACCATCCTCAATCGCCCAACATGAACGCCCGCCGAAATCCCATTGGACGGTAGTGACACCGGTTGATTCCAAATGAGTGTCAGCAATACATCACTCCGACAGTGTAGTAGGTTCGGACAGCTTTCAAACCTCCTCAATCAACAAACGTAACCACCTAGTTGATGGTTATGACGCCGGAAGATTTTAGAGGATTCTCCCCCATCCTTCTGACAATGAAGTCGATCAAGATGGCTTTCAAACATCCTCAATCACCCAACGTGAACGCCCGCCGAAATCCCATCAGAGGGTTGTGACACCGGATGATTTCAAATAAATGTGAGCAATACATCACCCTTAAAGTGAAGTCCGTTTGGACAACTTTCAAACATCCTCCATCAACCAAAGTAACCACCCAGTTGATGTTTGTGTCAATGAAGGAGTTTATAAGAGTGTCCCCAATGCTTCTGATAATGAAGTCGGTCAAGATGGCTTTCAAACATCCTCACTCGCCCAACGTGAACGCCCGCCGAAATCCCATCGGAGGATGGTGACATTGGATGATTCCAAATGAGTGTCAGCAATACATCACTTCGACAGTGAAGTCGATTCAGACAGCTTTCAAACATCCTCAATCAACCAACGTAACCACCCAGTTGATGGTTGTAACACCGGATTATTTTAGAGGATTGTCGACCATCCTTCTGACAATGCAGTCGGTCAAGATGGCTTTCAAACATCCTCAATCGCCCAACGTGAACACCCGCCGAAATCCCATCGGAGGGTGGTGACGCTGAATGATTTCAAATGAGTGTCACCAATACATCACTCCGACAATGAAGTCTGTTCAGACTGCTTTTAAACATCCTCAATCAACTAAAGTAACCACCCAGTTGATGGTTATGTCGCCGAATGATTTTAGACGAGTGTCCCCCATCCTTCTGACAATAAAGTCGGTCAAGATGGCTTTCAAACATCCTCAATCGCCCAACGTGAACGCCCGCCGAAATCCCATCGGAGGGTGGTGACACCGGATGATTCCAAATGAGTGTCAGCAATACATCACTCCGACAGTGAAGTCGGTTCGGACAGCTTGATACCTCCTCAATCAACCAACGTAACCACCCAGTTGATGGTTATGACACTGGATGATTTTAGAGGATTCTCCCCCATCCTTTTGACAATGAAGTCGATCAAGATGACTTTCAAACATCCTAAATCACCCAACGTGAACGCCCGCCGAAATTCCATCAGTGGGTTCTGACACCGGATGATTTCAAATGAATGTGAGCAATACATCACTGTGACGGTGAAGTCGGTTCGGACAACTTTCAAACATCCTCAATCAACCAAAGTAACCACCCTGTTGATGGTTGTGCCACTGAATGAGTTTAGACGAGTGTCCCCAATCCTTCTGATAATGAAGTCAGTCAACCTGGCTTTCAAACATCCTTAATCGCCAAACGTGAATCCCCGCAGAAATCCCATCGAAGGATGGTGACACTGAATGATTCCAAATGATGTCAACAATACATCTCTCCGACAGTGAAGTCGGTTCGGACAGCTTTCAAACATCCTCATTAAACCAACGTAACCACCTAGTTGATGGTTGTGATGCCGAATGATTTTAGAGGATTGTCACCCATCCTTCTAACAATGCAGTCAATCAAGATGGCTTTTAAACATCCTCAATCGCCCAACGTGAACGCCCACCGAAATCCCATCGGAGGGTGGTGACGCCGAATGATTTCAAATGAGTGTCATTAATACATCAGTCCGACAATGAAGTCAGTTCGGACAGCTTTCAAACATCCTCAATCAACTAAAGTAACCACCCAGTTGATGGTTGTGTCGCCGAATGATTTTAGACAATTGTCTACCCTCCTTCTGACAATGAAGTCGGTCAAGATGGCTTTCAAACATCCTCAATCGCCCAACGTGAACGCCCGCTGAAATACCATCGGAGGGTGGTGACACCGGATGATTCCAAATGAGTGTCAGCAATACATCACTCCGACAGTGAAGTCGGTTCGGACAGCTTTCAAACCTCCTCAATCAACCAACGTAACCACCCAGTTGATGGTTATGACACTGGATGATTTTAAACGAGTGGCCCCCATCCTTCTGACAAAGAAGTAGATCAAGAAGGCTTTCAAACATCCTCAATCACCCAACGTGAACTCTCGCCGAAATCCCATCGGAGGGTGGTGACACTGGACGATTCCAAATGAGTGTCAGCAATACATCACTCCGACATTGATGTCGGTTCGGACAGCTTTCAAACATCCTCTATCAACCAAAGTAACCACCCAGTTGATGGTTGTGTCGCCGAATGATTTTAGACGAGTGTCCCCCATTCTTCTGACAATGAAGTCAGTCAAGATGGCCTTCAAACATCCTCAATCGCCCAACGTGAACGCCCTCCGAAATCCCAACGGAGGGTGGTGACACTGGATGATTCCATATGAGTGTCAGCAATACATCACTCTGACAGTGAAGTCGGTTCGGGCAGCTTTCAAACATCCTCAATCAACCAAAGTAACCACCCAGGTGATGGTTGTGTCGACGAATGATTTTAGACGAGTGTCCCCCATCCTTGTGATAATGAAGTCAGTCAAGATGGCTTTCAAACATCTTCAATCACCTAATGTGAACGCCCTCCGAAATCCCATCAGAGAGTGGTGACACCGGATGATTTGAAATGAGTGTCAACAATACATCACTCTGACAGTGAACTCAGTTAGGATAGCTTTCAAACATCCTCAATCAACCAAAGTAACCGCCCAGTTGATGGTTGTGTCGACGAATGATTTTAGACGAGTCTCCCCCATCCTTCTGATAATGAAGTCAGTCAAGGTGGCTTTCAAGCATCCTCAATCGCCCAACGTGAACGCCCGCTGAAATCCCATCGGAGGGTGGTGACACTGGATGATAACAAATGAGAGTCAGCAATACATCACTCCGACACTGAAGTCGGTTCGGACAGCTTTTAAACATCCTCAATCGACCAACGTAACCACCCAGTTGATGGTTGTGTCGCTGAATGAGTTTAGACGAGTGTCCCCAATACTTCTGATAATGAAGTCGGTCAAGATGGCTTTCAAACATCCTCAATCGCCCAACATGAATGTCCGCCGAAATCCCATCGAAGGATGGTGACACTGAATGATTCCAAATGAGTGTCAACAATAAATCACTCTGACAGTGAAGTCGGTTCGGACAGCTTTCAAACATCCTCAATAAACCAACGTAACCACCCAGTTGATGGTTGTGACGCCGGATGATTTTAGAGGATGGTCGCCCATCCTTCTGACAATGCAGTCAGTCAAGATGGCTTTCAAACATCCTCAATCGCCCAACGTGAACGCCCATTGAAATCCCATCTGAGGGTGGTGACGCCGAATGATTTCAAATGAGTCTCAGCAATACATCACTCCGACAATGAAGTCGGTTCAAACAGCTTTCAAACATCCTCAATCAACCAAAGTAACCGCCCAGTTGATGGTTGTGTCGACGAATGATTTTAGACGAGTCTCCCCCATCCTTCTGATAATGAAGTCAGTCAAGATGGCTTTCAAGCATCCTCAATCGCCCAACGTGAACGCCTGCCGAAATCCCATCGGAGGGTGGTGACACTGGATGATAACAAATGAGAGTCAGCAATACATCACTCCGACACTGAAGTCAGTTCGGACAGCTTTTAAACATCCTCAATCAACCGACGTAACCACCCAGTTGATGGTTGAGTCGCTGAATGAGTTTAGACGAGTGTCCCCAATCCTTCTGATAATGAAGTCGGTCAAGATGGCTTTCAAACATCCTCAATCGCTTAACGTGAATGCCCGCCGAAATCCCATCGAAGGATGGTGACACTGAATGATTCCAAATGAGTGTCAACAATAAATCACTCCGACAGTGAAGTCGGTTCGGACAGCTTTCAAACATCCTCAATAAACCAACGTAACCACCCAGTTGATGGTTGTGACGCCAGATGATTTAGAGGATGGTCGCCCATCCTTCTGACAATGTAGTCGGTCAAGATGGCTTTCAAACATCCTCAATCGCCCAACGTGAACGCCCATTGAAATCCCATCGGAGGGTGGTGACGCCGAATGATTTCAAATGAGTGTCTCCAATACATAACTCCGACAATGAAGTGAGTCCGGACAACTTTCAAACATCCTCAATCAACTAAAGTAACCACCCAGTAGATGGTTGTGTCGCCGAATGATTTTAGACGAGTGTCCCCCATCCTTCTGACCATAAAGTCGGTCAAGATGGCTTCCAAACATCATCAATCGCCCAATGTGAACACCCACCGAAGTCCCATCGGAGGGTGGTGACACCGGATGATTCCAAATGAGTGTCAGCAATACATCACTCCGACAGTGAAGTCGGTTCGGACAGCTTGAAACCTCCTCAATCAACCAACGTAACCACCCAGTTGATGGTTATGACACTGGATGATTTTAGAGGATTCTCCCCCATCCTTCTGACAATGAAGTCGATCAAGATGACTTTCAAACATCCTAAATCACCCAACGTGAACGCCCGCCGAAATACCATCGGAGGGTTGTGACACCGGATGATTCCAAATTAATGTGAGCAATACATCACTGTGACAGTGAAGTCGGTTCGGACAACTTTCAAACATCCTCAATCAACCAAAGTAACCACCCAGTTGATGGTTGTGTCGCTGAATGAGTTTAGACGAGTGTCCCCAATCCTTCTGATAATGAAGTCGGTCAACATGGCTTTCAAACATCCTTAATCGCCAAACGTGAATCCCCGCCGAAATCTCATCGAAGGATGGTGACACTGAATGATTCCAAATGATTGTCAACAATACATGTCTCCGACAGTGAAGTCGGTTCGGACAGCTTTCAAACATCCTCAATAAACCAACGTAACCACCTAGTTGATGGTTGTGACGCCGAATGATTTTAGAGGATTGTCACCCATCCTTCTGACAATGCAGTCAGTCAAGATGGCTTTTGATGAGGACATCAAGGACCAAGTATCAAGTCCAATTCCAGTGGGTCCAGTGACTAGGGCACGAGCTAAGAGATTCAAGGAAGAGCTTAACAGCCTAGTACACAAAGTCTTAAATCAAGAAGAGACTGTGGTCAACACTGAAGGAGAACAAAGATTGGTCATACTCATCAAAGTTGACTGAATTTTGAAGCTTCATTTTATGTGTCACGTTTTTATCATATGGTTGTAGTTGTCACATTTATATGTGTCAAGTTCTTTTGTGTGGGAGTTACAAGAGTGGAGTCAAAAGGTCTTCATTATGGAGCTATCATTATGAAGACCAAGAGTCTTATTTAGTATGCTTTTATTGGAAAGACCAAAGGTCTTAGGTGTGTTAATGTTGAAGTCCAAAGGTCTTGTAGGTGTCATTTTCGTCCTATAAAAGGGACTACCTTTCCATTGTAAAAAGCAGATTATCATATATGCAAATTGTGAGTTTTATCTTCTAGAGTTCTTGAAGAAACTTGTGAACTTATCAAGGAGGTATCCTTGTGGCGTTCAACTTGACTTATCAAACGGATTTCCATCCCCGTTTGTGGCGTCTTCCTTATACCAAGGTTCGTGCTTCGCTAAGCATTGGGTCGAGGTTCCATTCCAACATCGTTTGTTCTTGGTGGCTGTTCCATATTTGGTGTCGGGTTTCATCACAAGTTGGTGTGGTTCGTATTAGTTGGTATCAGAGCAAAGGTTCATCCGGTTTGGCTTATCCTTTTTATTCTTTTAGTGTCTCAATATTTCAAAAAAAAAAACTCTATTCGTGTTCTTTATTATTTTTTTTGTTGTTAGTCTTGTTCTTGTTCTCTTTCTTAAAATCTGTAACCATTGTTGTTAATTTCTTTGTCACACTCGTTTCCTTGTTCAATCTTTTCCTTATTTTTTTTTTCTTGTCCTTGTGAAATTCCTTGAAATTCGAATCTGTTTGATATTGCTAAGTCCTAATCTGTCTTCATTTCAACTCATTTGTTTTCCCTTGTTCCCATTGTTTACTCTAGTTGTTATTGAAGCGTTTTGGTATTAATTCGTACTTGAAACCCATCTTAAATTTTTTTTGTTATATTCTTGTTCCTTATAGTCTAAAGGCCCTTTTGCCTAAACCCCACTCTAGTGTTCCAAAATCACCAAAAAAAAAATCACCACTTTTCGCCACTTTTTCATCGGTTTTCGTTTGCTTTATTGGGTAGAATTGACTGCTTGAACCTCCATTTCACTAGTTTTCAAAGAGCTTAAAGAAGATAAAGAGTGGAAAAAGGCAGAGGTGTGAGCTTATTTGAGGGTAAAAGCCATCATTGAGTGAAACACGAGTGACTTTGAGTGACCACTTTTCTTTGAGTGGAACACGTGAGGGAGTGTAGTGAGGTCCTTTCTATACTTGTCTAACTTTATTGTTTTGCAGAATTTTTAATCATGTCACAAAACACGGGTGATAACAATCCACAACCTACAGTTCCAAATCTACAACTTCAAGCCATTATGGGGGAGATGAGGAGATTGTTGAGGGAGGAGTGTGAGCAAATACATGAGCGGTTGAATAGGGTGGAAGAAGGAGCACAACGGAGACCAAGGGGGAGAAGAGTACACCAAAGGGGGAATGAAAATGAAGGAGATTTCGAAGGAGTAGTTTATGATGAAGAGGTTGATAGGATGTCGACGGGTACCAATAGGAGGTATGGTGGGAATAGAGAAGATAGGAACCAAGTAGACAATTATTTGGGGAATATAAAGATGAGAATCCCAGCCTTTCAAGGGAAGAGTGATCCTGAAGCATACCTAGAGTGGGAGAAGAAAATGGAGTTAGTCTTTGATTGTCACAACTATTCAGACATGAAGAAGGTAAAACTTGCTGCCATTGAGTTTACTGATTATGCTATTGTTTGGTGGGATCAGTTGTGCACTAACAGGAGACGGAGTGGAGATCGCCCTATTGAAACATTGGAGGCAATGAATAGGGGAATGAGGCGACGGTTTGTACCACCTCATTATTATCATGATCTCTATCTTAAGTTGCAAGGCCTTCGTCAAGGCTACAGAAGTGTTGATGAGTATTACAAGGAGATGGAGATGGCTATGATTGGAGCCAATGTTGAAGAGGATCGGGAGGCAACAATGGCGAGGTTTTTAAATGGGTTGAACAGAGAGATTGCTGACCCAATCGAGCTACACCATTATGTGGAGTTAGAAGATTTGGTTCACATGGCAATCAAAGTTGAGAGACAGCTCAAGAAGGGTAGCTCAAGTTCGAGATCAAGGCCGAGCACACACAAGCCAAGTACAACACCTTGGAGGTCGAACTATCCAAAGAAGGATGACCAACCCAGTTCATCATCTACACCAAAACCATCCACTACAGCCACGCCACCTCAAGGTAAAACAACTCAAACTAAGTCTCATTCTAGTGAGATAAGGTGTTTCAAATGCCAGGGGCGGGGACATATAGCCAGCTAGTGTCCAAACCAAAGAGTTATGGTGATTCGGAAAAGTGGAGAAATAGATTCTGAAGATGAAGATGATCTTGCTGACATGCCACCATTGGAAGATGCTTCTGACAATGAATATGGCCCAGAATCTGGAGAGATGCTTGCACTAGTTACAAGGCGAGTCCTGAATTTGCACGCAAAAGAAGAGGCAGAAGAAGTGCAGCGGGAGAACATCTTTCACACTCGATGTCATGTGAGGGACAAGGTATGTAGTGTCATTATTGATGGAGGTAGTTGTACTAACGTTGCAAGTGCTTCTATGGTTGACAAGCTTGGGCTTACAACGCTTAAGCATCCTTGTCCATACAAGTTGCAATGGTTGAATGATAGTGGTGAAGTGAAGGTTACAAAACAAGTACTTGTTTCATTTCGCATTGGCAAGTATGAAGATGAGGTACTGTGTGACGTCGTTCCAATGCAAGCTGGACACCTCCTTCTAGGAAGGCCTTGGCAATTTGATCGACGAGTACAACATGATGGCTTCACCAACAAGTACTCATTTACTTTCCGTCAGCGGGCAATCACTCTAGCACCTTTGACACCAAAACAAGTGTATGAAGATCAAGCGAGGTTGCAAAAATTGAGTGACAAAAAGAAACTGAGTGAGCAAAAAGAGAGTGGAAAGATGAGTGAGGAAACAGAATGAGAGAAAAAGAGAGAAAAGTGTGGAATCAAGTGAGAGAAAACAACACTTTTATGCAAACAAAAGTGAGATTAAGAGAGCATTGTGCACAAAAATGTACCCCATGATTTTACTAGTGTATAAGGAGGCTCTTTTAAATGCTAACCAACTTGATTCTTCGCTGCCAAGTACCATTGTGTCTCTTTTGCGGGAATTCGATGATGTATTTCCCGAGCAGTACCACATGGGTTACCACCTATTAGAGGAATAGAACATCAAATTGATTTTGTTCCGAGTGCTTCCATCCCAAACCGAGCCGGCCTACGAAGCAATCCTGATGAAACAAAGGAATTGCAAAGGCAAATTGAAGAATTGATGGAGAAAGGACATGTGAGAGAAAGCATGAGTCCTTGCGCTGTTCCAGTGATTCTAGTTCCAAAGAAGGATGGAACATGGAGGATGTGTGTTGACTGTCGAGCCATCAACAATATAACGGTAAAGTATCGACATCCCATTCCTCGTTTAGATGACATGCTAGATGAATTGCATGGTTCTTGTGTGTTTTCAAAAATTGATCTCAAAAGTGGGTATCATCAGATACGTATGAAAGAAGGGGATGAATGGAAAACTGCTTTTAAAACTAAACATGGTTTGTATGAGTGGTTAGTCATGCCTTTTGGATTAACTAATGCACCTAGTACTTTCATGCGCTTAATGAATCATGTATTGCGTGCTTTCATTGGCAAATTTGTGGTTGTGTATTTTGATGATATTCTTATTTACAGTAAGAATTTGCATGACCATGTGTTGCATTTGCAATCTGTTTTGGAAGTCCTTAGGAAACAAAGTTTATACGCTAACCTTAGCAAGTGTACATTCTGCACCGATAAGCTTGTATTCCTAGGTTTTGTTGTAAGTGCTACAGGTATTCAGGTGGATGAGGAAAAGATTAAAGCCATCCAAGAGTGGCCGACCCCTACATCGATAGGTAATGTTAGAAGTTTTCATGGACTTGCTAGCTTCTACAGGAGGTTTGTGCAAAATTTTAGCACAATTGCCGCTCCACTTACAGAAGTAATAAAAAAAAATGTGTCATTCAAATGGGGTGAAGCTCAAGAGGAGGCATTTGTTCTTTGAAATACAAGCTTACGCATGCTCCTTTACTTGCTTTGCCTAACTTTTCTAACACTTTTGAAATTGAATGTGATGCTTCTGGGCTTGGTATTGGCGCTGTTCTTATGCAGGATGGGAGACCGCTTGCATACTTTAGTGAAAAGCTAAGTGGGGCTGTCCTCAATTACCCCACTTATGACAAAGAATTGTATGCACTAGGGCGTGCCTTAGAAACATGGCAGCACTATTTGTGGCCAAAGGAGTTTGTGATTCGCACGGATCATGAATCCTTGAAACATTTGAATAGCCAACACAAACTCAACAAGAGACATGCACGATGGGTTGAGTTCATTGAGACCTTTCCTTATGTCATTCGGTATAAACAAGGTAAGGAGAATGTGGTTGTTGATGCCCTTTCTCGCAGGTATGCTCTAATCTCTACTCTTGATGCTTAATTGCTTGGGTTTGAACATATAAAAGAGTTGTATTCTGCTGACCATGATTTTGGGGAAATTTATGCTCTTTGTGAAAAGGCTTTGAAGGAAAGTTTTATAGGCATGAGGATTTTCTATTTAGGGAACATAGATTGTGTGTGCCTAATTGTTCTGTGAGAGATTTGCTTGTTAGAGAGTCCCACGGGGGAGGGTTGATGGGACATTTTGGAGTTGCTAAAACTCTAGCTATGTTGCAAGAGCATTTCTTTTGGCCCCATATGAAACGGGACGTTGAGCGAATTTGTGGTAGGTGTGTCACTTGTAGGCAAGCTAAATCAAGAGTGCAGCCAAATGGCCTTTACACACCCCTACCTATCCCTAGTTCACCATGGGTTGACATTTCTATGGATTTTGTGTTAGGTCTACCAAGAAGTAAGCGTGGGAGGGATTCAATCTTTGTGGTAGTAGACCGATTTTCTAAAATGGCTCATTTTATCCCTTGTCATAAAACTGATGATGCATCTAATGTTGCAGAATTGTTCTTTAGGGAAATTGTGAGATTACATGGTATGCCTAGAACAATTGTATCAGATAGGGATGCTAAGTTCCTAAGTTACTTTTGGAAAACATTGTGGGGAAAACTTGGGACAAAATTGTTATTTTCTACTACTTGTCACCCTCAAACAGATGGTCAAACAGAAGTAGTTAATAGGACCCTATCCACCTTGTTAAGGGCAATCATAAGTAAAAACATTAAGACTTGGGAAGATTGTTTGCCACATGTTGAGTTCGCCTATAATCGTGCAATGCATTCTGCTACTAAATTTTCACCATTTGAAATTGTGTATGGTTTTAATCCTCTAACTCCTTTGGATTTATCACCTTTACCTGTTTCTGAGCATTTGAATTTAGATGGCGAGAAGAAGGCAGAATTTGTGAAGAAATTCCATGAGAGGGCCCGACTCAACATAGAAAGGAGGACTGAACAATACCTTAAGCAGGCTAACAAGGGTCGTCACAAGCAGGTTTTTGAACCAGGTGATTGGGTATGGTTACACATGAGGAAAGAGAGATTTCCAACACAAAGGCGTTCTAAATTGCTGCCTCGCGGAGATGGTCCATTTCAAGTACTTGAACGGATCAATGACAATGCCTACAAACTTGATTTGCCAGGTGAATATAATGTTAGCGCTACATTTAATGTTTCTGATTTAAGTCCATTTGATACAGGTGAAGATTTGAGGACAAATCCTTCTAAAGAAGGGGGGAATGATGAGGACATCAAGGACCAAGTATCAAGTCCAATTCCAGTGGGTCCAGTGACTAGGACACGAGCTAAGAGATTCAAGGAAGAGCTTAACAGCCTAGTACACAAAGTCTTAAATCAAGAAGAGACCGTGGTCAACACGGAAGGAGAACAAAGATTGGTCATACTCATCAAAGTGGACTGAATTTTGAAGCTTCATTTTATGTGTCACGTTTTTATCATATGGTTGTAGTTGTCACATTTATATGTGTCAAGTTCTTTTGTGTGGGAGTTACAAGAGTGGAGTCAAAAGGTCTTCATTATGGAGCTATCATTATGAAGACCAAGAGTCTTATTTAGTATGCTTTTATTGGAAAGACCAAAGGTCTTCGGTGTGTTAATGTTGAAGTCCAAAGGTCTTGTAGGTGTCATTTTCGTCATATAAAAGGGACTACCTTTCCATTGTAAAAAGCAGATTATCATATATGCAAATTGTGAGTTTTATCTTCTAGAGTTCTTGAAGAAACTTGTGAACTTATCAAGGAGGTATCCTTGTGGCGTTCAACTTGACTTATCAAACGGATTTCCATCCCCGTTTGTGGCGTCTTCCTTATACCAAGGTTCGTGCTTCGCTAAGCATTGGGTCGAGGTTCCATTCCAACATCGTTTGTTCTTGGTGGCTGTTCCATATTTGGTGTCGGGTTTCATCACAAGTTGGTGTGGTTCGTATCAGTTGGTATCAGAGCAAAGGTTCATCCGGTTTGGCTTATCCTTTTTATTCTTTTAGTGTCTCAATATTTCAAAAAAAAAAACTCTATTCGTGTTCTTTATTATTTTTTTTTGTTGTTAGTCTTGTTCTTGTTCTCTTTCTTAAAATCCGTAACCATTGTTGTTAATTTCTTTGTCACACTCGTTTCCTTGTTCAATCTTTTCCTTATTTTTTTTTTCTTGTCCTTGTGAAATTCCTTGAAATTCGAATCTGTTTGATATTGCTAAGTCCTAATCTGTCTTCATTTCAACTCATTTGTTTTCCCTTGTTCCCATTGTTTACTCTAGTGTCAAAGAGTTTTGGAAGCATTGTTATTGAAGCGTTTTGGTATTAATTCGTACTTGAAACCCATCTTAAATTTTTTTTGTTATATTCTTGTTCCTTATAGTCTAAAGGCCCTTTTGCCTAAACCCCACTCTAGTGTTCCAAAATCACCAAAAAAAAAAATCACCACTTTTCGCCACTTTTTCATCGGTTTTCGTTTGCTTTATTGGGTAGAATTGACTGCTTGAACCTCCATTTCACTAGTTTTCAAAGAGCTTAAAGAAGATAAAGAGTGGAAAAAGGCAGAGGTGTGAGCTTATTTGAGGGTAAAAGCCATCATTGAGTGAAACACGAGTGACTTTGAGTGACCACTTTTCTTTGAGTGGAACACGTGAGGGAGTGTAGTGAGGTCCTTTCTATACTTGTCTAACTTTATTGTTTTGCAGAATTTTTAATCATGTCACAAAACACGGGTGATAATGAAGTCGGTCAAGATGACTTTCAAACATCCTTAATCGCCCAACGTGAATGCCCGTCGAAATCCCATCGAAGGATGGTGACACTGAATGATTCCAAATGAGTGTCAACAATACATCACTCCGACAGTGAAGTCGGTTCGGAGAACTTTCAAAATTCCTCAATAAACCAACGTAACCACCCAGTTGATGGTTGTGACGCCGGATGACTTTAGAGGATTGTCGCCCATCCTTCTGACAATGAAGTCGGTCAAGATGGCTTTCAAAATCCTCAATCGCTCAACGTGAACGCCCACTAAAATCCCATCGGACGGTGGTGACGCCGAATGATTTCAAATGAGTGTCACTAATACAACACTTCGACAATGAAGTCAGTTCGGACAGCTTTCAAACATCCTCAATCAACCAAAGTAACCACCCAGTTGATGGTTGTGACGCCGAATGATTTTAGAGGATTGTCCCCCATCCTTCTGACAATGATGTCGATCAAGATGGCTTTCAAACATCCTGAATCACCCAAAGTAATTGCCTGCAGAAGTCCCATCAGAGGGTGGTGACGCCGAATGATTTCAAATGTGTGTCACCAATACATCACTCTGACAATGAAGTCGGTTCGGACAGCTTTCAAATATCCTCAATCAACCAAAGTAGCCACCTTGTTGATGGTTGTTTCGCTGAATGATTTTAGACGAGTGTCCCACATCCTTCTGACAATGTAGTCGGTCAAGATGGCTTTCAAACATCCTCAATCGCCCAACATGAACGCCCGCCGAAATCCCATCGTAGGGTGGTGACACCGGTTGATTCCAAATGAGTGTCAGCAATACATCACTCCGACAATGAAGTCGGTTCGGACAGCTTTCAAACATCCTCAATCAACCAACGTAACCACCCAGTTGATGGTTGTGTCGACGAATGATTTTAGACGAGTGTCCCCCATCCTTCTGATAATGAAGTCAGTCAAGAGTCCTTTCAAGCATCCTCAATCGCCCAACGTGAACGCCCGCCGAAATCCCATCGCAGGGTGGTGACACTGGATGATAACAAATGAGAGTCAGCAATACATCATTCCGACACTGAAGTCGGTTCGGACAGCTTTTAAACATCCTTAATCAACCAACGTAACCACCAAGTTGATGGTTGTGAGGCCAGATGATTTTAGAAGATTGTCCCTTTTCCTTCTGACAATGAAGTCGATCAAGATGGCTTTCAAACATCCTCAATCACCCAACGTGAATTCCTGCCGAAATCCCATCGGAGGGTGGTGACACCGGATGATTTCAAATGAGTTTCAGCAATACATCACTCCGACAGTGAAGTCGGTTCGGACAGCTTTCAAACATCCTCAATCAACCAACGTAACCACCCAGTTGATGGTTGTGACGGCGGATTATTTTAAACGAGTGTCCCCCATTCTTCTATCAATGAAGTAGATCAAGATGGCTTTCAAACATCCTCAATCACCCAATGTGATCTCCCGCCGAAATCCCATCGGAGGGTGGTGACACTGGACGATTCCAAATGAGTGTCTACAATACATCACTCTTACATTGAAGTCGGTTCGGACAGCTTTCAAACATCCTCAATCAACCAAAGTAACCACCCAGTTGATGGTTGTGTCGCTAAATCATTTTAGACGAGTGTCCCCCATCCTTCTGATAATGAAGTCGGTCAAGATGGCTTTCAAACATCCTCAATCACCCAACGTGAACGCCCTCTGAAATACCATCAGAGAGTGGTGACACCGGATGATTTCAAATGAGTGTCAACAATACATCTCTCTAACAGTGAAATCAGTTCGGACAGCTTTCAAATGTACCCAATCAACCAACGTAACCACCCAGTTGATGGTTGTGACGCCGGATGATTTTAAACGAGTGTCCCCAATCCAGCTGACAATGAAGTAGATCAAGATGGCTTTCAAACATCCTCAATCAACCAAAGTAACCACCCAGGTTATGGTTGTGACGCTGGATGATTTTAGACGAGTGTCCCCCATCCTTCTAACAAGGCAGTCGGTCAAGATGGCTTTCAAACATCCTCAATCACCCAACGTGAATGCCCTCAAAAATCCCATCGGAGAGTGGTAACACCGGATGATTTCAAATGAGTGTCAACAATACATCACTCTGACAGTGAAGTCGGTTCGGACAGCGTTCAAACATCCTCAATCAATCAACGTAACCACCCAGTTGATGGTTGTGACGCCGAATGATTTTAGAGGATTGTCCCCCATCCTTCTGACAATGATGTCGATCAAGATGGCTTTCAAACATCCTGAATCACCCAAAGTAATTGCCTGCAGAAGTCCCATCGGAGGGTGGTGACGCCGAATGATTTCAAATGTGTGTCACCAATACATCACTCTGACAATGAAGTCGGTTCGGACAGCTTTCAAATATCCTCAATCAACCAAAGCAGCCACCTTGTTGATGGTTGTTTCGCCGAATGATTTTAGACAAGTGTCCCACATCCTTCTGACAATGTAGTCGGTCAAGATGGTTTTCAAACATCCTCAATCGCCCAACATGAACGCCCGCCGAAATCCCATCGTAGGGTGGTGACACCGGTTGATTCCGAATGAGTGTCAGCAATACATCACTCCGACAATGAACTCGGTTGGGACAGCTTTCAAACATCCTCAATCAACCAACGTAACCACCCAGTTGATGGTTCTGACGCTGAATGATTTTAGAGGACTCTCCCCCATCCTTCGTACAATGAAGTCGATCAAGATGGCTTTCAAACGTCCTCAATCACCCAACATGAACTCTCGCCGAAATCCCATCGGAGGGTTGTGACACCGGATGATTTCAAATGAATGTGAGCGATACATCACTCTGACAGTGAAGTCCTTTTTGGACAACTTTCAAACATCCTCCATCAACCAAAGTAACCACCCAGTTGATTGTTGTGTCGCTGAATGAGTTTAGACGAGTGTCCCCAATCCTTCTGATAATGAAGTCAGTCAAGATTGCTTTCAAACATCCTCAATCGCCCAACGTGAACGCCCGCCGAAATCCCATCGGAGGATGGTGACACTGGATGATTCCAAATGAGTGTCAGCAATACATCACTTCGACAGTGAAGTCGATTCGGACAGCTTTCAAACATCCTCAATCAACCATCGTAACCTCCCAGTTGATGGTTGTGACGCCGGATGATTTTAGAGGATTGTCGATCATCCTTTTGACAAATAGTCGGTCAAGATGGCTTTCAAACATCCTCAATCGCCCAACGTGAACGCCCACCGAAATCCCATCGGAGGGTGGTGACGCCGAATGATTTCAAATGAGTGTCACCAATACATCACTCCGACAATGAAGTCAGTTCGGACAGCTTTCAAACATCCTCAATCAACAAAAGTAACCACCCAGTTGATGGTTGCGTCGCCGAATGATTTTAGACGAGTGTCCCCCATCCTTTTGACAATGAAGTCGATCAAGATGGCTTTCAAACATCCTCAATCACCCAACGTGAACTCCTACCGAAATCCGATCGGAGGGTTGTGACACCGGATGATTTCAAATGAATGTGAGCGATACATCACTCTGACAGTGAAGTCCATTTTGGACAATTTTAAAACATCCTCCATCAACCAAATTAACCACCCAGTTGATTGTTGTGTCGCTGAAAGAGTTTAGACGAGTGTCCCCAGTCCTTCTGATAATGAAGTCGGTCAAGATGGCTTTCAAACATCCTCAATCGCCCAACGTGAACGCCCGCCGAAATCACATCGGATGATGGTGACACTGGATGATTCCAAATGAAAGTCAGCAATACATCACTCCGAAGGTGAAGACGGTTCGGACAACTTTCAAACATCCTCAATCAACCAAAGTAACCACCCGTTGATGGTTGTGTCGACGAATGATTTTAGACGAGTGTCCCCCATCCTTCTAATAATGAAGTCAGTCAACATGGCTTTCAAACATCGTCAATCGCCCAACGTGAACGCCCGCCGAAATCCCATCGGAGGGTCGTGACACTGGATGATTCCATATGAGTGTCAGCAATACATCACTCTGACAATAAAGTCGGTTCAGACAGCTTTCTAACATCCTCAATCAACCAAAGTAACCACCCAGTTGATGGTTGTATCGACGAATGATTTTAGACGAGTGTCCCCTATCCTACTGATAATGAAGTCAGTCAAGATGGCTTTCAAACATCCTCAATCGCCCAACTTGAACGCCCGCTGAAATCCCATCGTAGGGTGGTGACACTGGATGATAACAAATGAGAGACAGCAATACATCACTCCGACACTGAAGTCGGTTCGGACAGCTTTTAAACATCCTCAATCAACCAACGTAACCACCCAGTTGATGGTTGTGACGCCTGATGATTTTAGAAGATTGTCCCTTTTCCTTCTGACAATGAAGTCGATCAAGATGGCTTTCAAACATCCTCAATCACCGAACGTGAACTCCCGCAGAAATCCCATCGGAGGGTGGTGACACCGGATGATTTCAAATGAGTTTCAGCAATACATCACTCCGACAGTGAAGTCAGTTCGGACAGCTTTCAAACCTCCTCAATCAACAAACGTAACCACCCAGTGGATGGTTATGACACTGGATGATTTTAAACGAGTGTCCCCCATCCTTCTGACAATGAAGTACATCTAGAAGTCTTTCAAACATCCTCAATCACCCAACGTGAACTTGCGCCGAAATCCCATCGGAGGGTGGTGACACTGGACGATTCAAAATGAGTGTCAGCAATACATCACTCCGACAGTAAAGTCAGTTCGGACAGCTTTCAAACATCCTCAATCAACCAAAGTAACCACCCAGTTGATGGTTGTGTCGCCGAATGATTTTAGACGAGTGTCCACCATCCTTCTGACAATGAAGTCAGTCAAGATGGCCTTCAAACACCCTCAATCGCCCAACGTTAACGCCCTCCGAAATCCCAACGGAGGGTGGTGACACTGGATGATTCCATATGAGTGTCAGCAATACATCACTCTGACAGTGAAGTCGGTT
The DNA here is from genome assembly GCF_029168945.1 of Cannabis sativa. Lineage (NCBI taxonomy): Eukaryota > Viridiplantae > Streptophyta > Magnoliopsida > Rosales > Cannabaceae > Cannabis > Cannabis sativa. Next base: position 4,718,048 of record NC_083608.1, on the reverse strand, counting down.
CGGGCACCTTTCAAACATCCTCAATCAACCAAAGTAACAACCCAGGTGATGGTTGTGTCGACGAATGATTTTAGACGAGTGTCCCCCATCCTTGTGATAATGAAGTCAGTCAAGATGGCTTTCAAACATCCTCAATAACCTAATGTGAACACCCTCCGAAATCCCATCAAAGACTGGTGACACCGGATGATTTCAAATGACTGTCAACAATACATCACTTTGACAGTGAACTCGGTTCGGACATCTTTCAAACATCCTCAATCAACCAACGAAACCACCAAGTTGATGGTTGTGACACCGGATGAGTTTAACCGAGTGTCCCCCATCCTTGTGACAATGAAGTAGATCAAGATTGCTTTCAAACATCCTCGATCACCCAACGTTAACTCCCGCCGAAATCCCATCGAAGGGTGGTCACACTGGACGATTCCAAATAAGTGTAAGCAATACAAGACTCCGACAGTGAAGTCGGTTCAGGCAGCTTTCAAACATCCTCAATCAACCAAAGTAACCACCAAGTTGATGGTTGTGTCGACGAATGATTTTAGACGAGTGTCCCCCATCCTTCTGATAATGAAGTAGTCAAGAGTGCTTTCAAGCATCCTCAATCGCCCAACGTGAACGCCCGCCGAAATCCCATCGGAGGTTGGTGACACTGGATGATAACAAATGAGAGTCAGCAATACATCACTCCGACACTGAAGTCAGTTCGGACAGCTATTAAACATCCTCAATCAACCAACGTAACAACCAAAGTGATGGTTGTGAGGCCAGATGATTTTAGAAGATTGTCCCTTTTCCTTCTGACAATGAAGTCGATCAAGATGGCTTTCAAACATCCTCAATCACCCAACGTGAACTCCTGCCGAAATCCCATCGGAGGGTGGTGACACCGGATGATTTCAAATGAGTTTCAGCAATACAGCACTCCGACAGTGAAGTCGGTTCGGACAGCTTTCAAACATCCTCAATCAACCAACGTAACCACCCAGTTGATGGTTGTGACGGCGGATTTTTTTAAACGAGTGTCCCCCATTCTTTTGACAATGAAGTAGATCAAGATGGCTTTCAAACATCCTCAATCACCCAATGTGATCTCCCGCCGAAATCCCATCGGAGGGTGGTGACACTGGACGATTCCAAATGAGTGTCTGCAATACATCACTCTTACATTGAAGTCGGTTCGGACAGCTTTCAAACATCCTCAATCAACCAAAGTAACTACCCAGTTGATGGTTGTGACGCCGAATGATTTTAGAGGATTGTCCCCCATCCTTCTGACAATGATGTCGATCAAGATGGCTTTCAAACATCCTGAATCACCAAAAGGAATTGCCTGCAGAAGTCCCATCGGAGGGTGGTTACGCCGAATGATTTCAAATGTGTGTCACCAATACATCACTCTGACAATGAAGTCGGTTCGGACAGCTTTCAAATATCCTCAATCAACCAAAGTAGCCACCTTGTTGATGGTTGTTTCGCTGAATGATTTTAGACGAGTGTCCCACATCCTTCTGACAATGTAGTCGGTCAAGATGGCTTTCAAACATCCTCAATCGCCCAACATGAACGCCCGTCGAAATCCCATCGTAGGGTGGTGACACCGGTTGATTCCAAATGAGTGTCAGCAATACATCACTCCGACAATGAAGTCGGTTCGAACAGCTTTCAAACATCCTCAATCAACCAACGTAACCACCCAGTTGATGGTTGTGTCGACGAATGATTTTAGACGAGTGTCCCCCATCCTTCTGATAATGAAGTCAGTCAAGAGTGCTTTCAAGCATCCTCAATCGCCCAACGTGAACGCCCGCCGAAATCCCATCGCAGGGTGGTGACAATGGATGATAACAAATGAGAGTCAGCAATACATCATTCCGACACTGAAGTCGGTTCGGACAGCTTTTAAACATCCTTAATCAACCAACGTAACCACCAAGTTGATGGTTGTGAGGCCAGATGATTTTAGAAGATTGTCCCTTTTCCTTCTGACAATGAAGTCGATCAAGATGGCTTTCAAACATCCTCAATCACCCAACGTGAACTCCTACCGAAATCCCATCGGAGGGTGGTGACACCGGATGATTTCAAATGAGTTTCAGCAATACATCACTCCGACAGTGAAGTCGGTTCGGACAGCTTTCAAACATCCTCAATCAACCAACGTAACCACCCAGTTGATGGTTGTGACGGCGGATTATTTTAAACGAGTGTCCCCCATTCTTCTAACAATGAAGTAGATCAAGATGGCTTTCAAACATCCTCAATCACCCAATGTGATCTCTCGCTGAAATCCCATCGGAGGGTGGTAACACTGGACGATTCCAAATGAGTGTCTGCAATACATCACTCTTACATTGAAGTCGGTTCGGACAGCTTTCAAACATCCTCAATCAACCAAAGTAACCACCCAGTTGATGGTTGTGTCGCTAAATCATTTTAGACGAGTGTCCCCCATCCTTCTGATAATGAAGTCGGTCAAGATGGCTTTCAAACATCCTCAATCACCCAACTTGAACGCCCTCCGAAATCCCATCAGAGAGTGGTGACACCGGATGATTTCAAATGAGTGTCAACAATACATCTCTCTAACAGTGAAATCAGTTCGGACAGCTTTCAAATGTACCCAATCAACCCACGTAACCACCCAGTTGATGGTTGTGACGCCGGATGATTTTAAACGAGTGTCCCCAATCCTGCTGACAATGAAGTAGATCAAGATGGCTTTCAAACATCCTCAATCAACCAAAGTAACCACCCAATTGATGGTTGTGACGCTAGATGATTTTAGACGAGTGTCCCCAATCCTTCTGACAAGGCAGTTGGTCAAGATGGCTTTCAAACATCCTCAATCACCCAACGTGAATGCCCTCAAAAATCCCATCGGAGAGTGGTGACACCGGATGATTTCAAATGAGTGTCAACAATACATCACTCTGACAGTGAAGTCGGTTCGGACAGCGTTCAAACATCCTCAATCAACCAACGTAACCACCCAGTTGATGGTTGTGACGCCGAATGATTTTAGAGGATTGTCCCCCATCCTTCTGACAATGATGTCGATCAAGATGGCTTTCAAATATCCTGAATCACCCAAAGTAATTGCCTGCAGAAGTCCCATCGGAGGGTGGTGACGCCGAATGATTTCAAATGTGTGTCACCAATACATCACTCTGACAATGAAGTCGGTTCGGACAGCTTTCAAATATCCTCAATCAACCAAAGCAGCCACCTTGTTGATGGTTGTTTCGCCGAATGATTTTAGACAAGTGTCCCACATCCTTCTGACAATGTAGTCGGTCAAGATGGTTTTCAAACATCCTCAATCGCCCAACATGAACGCCCGCCGAAATCCCATCGTAGGGTGGTGACACCGGTTGATTCCGAATGAGTGTCAGCAATACATCACTCCGACAATGAACTCGGTTGGGACAGCTTTCAAACATCCTCAATCAACCAACGTAACCACCCAGTTGATGGTTCTGACGCTGAATGATTTTAGAGGACTCTCCCCCATCCTTCGTACAATGAAGTCGATCAAGATGGCTTTCAAACGTCCTCAATCACCCAACATGAACTCCCGCCGAAATCCCATCGGAGGGTTGTGACACCGGATGATTTCAAATGAATGTGAGCGATACATCACTCTGACAGTGAAGTCCTTTTTGGACAACTTTCAAACATCCTCCATCAACCAAAGTAACCACCCAGTTGATTGTTGTGTCGCTGAATGAGTTTAGACGAGTGTCCCCAATCCTTCTGATAATGAAGTCGGTCAAGATGGCTTTCAAACATCCTCAATCGCCCAACGTGAACGCCCGCCGAAATCCCATCGGAGGATGGTGACACTGGATGATTCCAAATGAGTGTCAGCAATACATCACTTCGACAGTGAAGTCGATTCGGACAGCTTTCAAACATCCTCAATCAACCATCGTAACCTCCCAGTTGATGGTTGTGACGCCGGATGATTTTAGAGGATTGTCGATCATCCTTTTGACAAATAGTCGGTCAAGATGGCTTTCAAACATCCTCAATCGCCCAACGTGAACGCCCACCGAAATCCCATCGGAGGGTGGTGACGCCGAATGATTTCAAATGAGTGTCACCAATACATCACTCCGACAATGAAGTCAGTTCGGACAGCTTTCAAACATCCTCAATCAACAAAAGTAACCACCCAGTTGATGGTTGCGTCGCCGAATGATTTTAGACGAGTGTCCCCCATCCTTTTGACAATGAAGTCGATCAAGATGGCTTTCAAACATCCTCAATCACCCAACGTGAACTCCTACCGAAATCCGATCGGAGGGTTGTGACACCGGATGATTTCAAATGAATGTGAGCGATACATCACTCTGACAGTGAAGTCCATTTTGGACAATTTTAAAACATCCTCCATCAACCAAATTAACCACCCAGTTGATTGTTGTGTCGCTGAAAGAGTTTAGACGAGTGTCCCCAGTCCTTCTGATAATGAAGTCGGTCAAGATGGCTTTCAAACATCCTCAATCGCCCAACGTGAACGCCCGCCGAAATCACATCGGATGATGGTGACACTGGATGATTCCAAATGAAAGTCAGCAATACATCACTCCGAAGGTGAAGACGGTTCGGACAACTTTCAAACATCCTCAATCAACCAAAGTAACCACCCGTTGATGGTTGTGTCGACGAATGATTTTAGACGAGTGTCCCCCATCCTTCTAATAATGAAGTCAGTCAACATGGCTTTCAAACATCGTCAATCGCCCAACGTGAACGCCCGCCGAAATCCCATCGGAGGGTCGTGACACTGGATGATTCCATATGAGTGTCAGCAATACATCACTCCGACAATAAAGTCGGTTCGGACAGCTTTCGAACATCCCCAGTCAACCAAAGTAACCACCCAGTTGATGGTTGTCTTGACGAATGATTTTAGACGAGTGTCTCCTATCCTACTGATAATGAAGTCAGTCAAGATGGCTTTCAAACATCCTCAATCGCCCAACTTGAACGCCCGCTGAAATCCCATCGTAGGGTGGTGACACTGGATGATAACAAATGAGAGTCAGCAATACATCACTCCGACACTGAAGTCGGTTCGGAAAGCTTTTAAACATCCTCAATCAACCAACGTAACCACCCAATTGATGGTTGTGACGCCTAATGATTTTAGAAGATTGTCCCTTTTCCTTCTGAAAATGAAGTCAATCAAGATGGCTTTCAAACATCCTCAATCACCGAACGTGAACTCCCGCCGAAATCCCATCGGAGGGTGGTGACCACGGATGATTTCAAATGAGTTTCAGCAATACATCACTCCGACAGTGAAGTCGGTTCGGACAGCTTTCAAACCTCCTCAATCAACAAACGTAACCACCCAGTGGATGGTTATGACACTGGATGATTTTAAACGAGTGTCCCCCATCCTTCTGACAATGAAGTACATCTAGAAGTCTTTCAAACATCCTCAATCACCCAACGTGAACTTGCGCCGAAATCCCATCGGAGGGTGGTGACACTGGACGATTCAAAATGAGTGTCAGCAATACATCACTCCGACAGTAAAGTCAGTTCGGACAGCTTTCAAACATCCTCAATCAACCAAAGTAACCACCCAGTTGATGGTTGTGTCGCCGAATGATTTTAGACGAGTGTCCCCCATCCTTCTGACAATGAAGTCAGTCAAGATGGCCTTCAAACACCCTCAATCGCCCAACGTTAACGCCCTCCGAAATCCCAACGGAGGGTGGTGACACTGGATGATTCCATATGAGTGTCAGCAATACATCACTCTGACAGTGAAGTCGGTTCGGGCACCTTTCAAACATCCTCAATCAACCAAAGTAACAACCCAGGTGATGGTTGTGTCGACGAATGATTTTAGACGAGTGTCCCCCATCCTTGTGATAATGAAGTCAGTCAAGATGGCTTTCAAACAACCTTAATCACCTAATGTGAACGCCCTCCGAAATCCCATCAAAGACTGGTGACACCGGATGATTTCAAATGACTGTCAACAATACATCACTTTGACAGTGAACTCGGTTCGGACATCTTTCAAACATCCTCAATCAACCAACGAAACCACCAAGTTGATGGTTGTGACACCGGATGAGTTTAACCGAGTGTCCCCCATCCTTGTGACAATGAAGTAGATCAAGATTGCTTTCAAACATCCTCGATCACCCAACGTGAACTCCCGCCGAAATCCCATCGAAGGGTGGTCACACTGGACGATTCCAAATAAGTGTAAGCAATACAAGACTCCGACAGTGAAGTCGGTTCAGGCAGCTTTCAAACATCCTCAATCAACCAAAGTAACCACCAAGTTGATGGTTGTGTCGACGAATGATTTTAGACGAGTGTCCCCCATCCTTCTGATAATGAAGTCAGTCAAGAGTGCTTTCAAGCATCCTCAATCGCCCAACGTGAACGCCCGCCGAAATCCCATCGGAGGTTGGTGACACTGGATGATAACAAATGAGAGTCAGCAATACATCACTCCGACACTGAAGTCAGTTCGGACAGCTATTAAACATCCTCAATCAACCAACGTAACAACCAAAGTGATGGTTGTGAGGCCAGATGATTTTAGAAGATTGTCCCTTTTCCTTCTGACAATGAAGTCGATCAAGATGGCTTTCAAACATCCTCAATCACCCAACGTGAACTCCCGCCGAAATCCCATCGGAGGGTGGTGACAACGCATGATTTCAAATGACTTTCAGTAATACATCACTCCGACAGTGAAGTCGGTTCGGACAGCTTTCAAACATCCTCAATCAACCAACGTAACCACCCAGTTGATGGTTGTGACGGCGGATTATTTTAAACGAGTGTCCCCCATTCTTTTGACAATGAAGTAGATCAAGATGGCTTTCAAACATCCTCAATCACCCAATGTGATCTCCCGCCGAAATCCCATCGGAGGGTGGTGACACTGGACGATTCCAAATGAGTGTCTGCAATACATCACTCTTACATTGAAGTCGGTTCGGACAGCTTTCAAACATCCTCAATCAACCAAAGTAACCACCCAGTTGATGGTTGTGACGCCGAATGATTTTAGAGGATTGTCCCCCATCCTTCTGACAATGATGTCGATCAAGATGGCTTTCAAACATCCTGAATCACCAAAAGTAATTGCCTGCAGAAGTCCCATCGGAGGGTGGTTACGCCGAATGATTTCAAATGTGTGTCACCAATACATCACTCTGACAATGAAGTCGGTTCGGACAGCTTTCAAATATCCTCAATCAACCAAAGTAGCCACCTTGTTGATGGTTGTTTCGCTGAATGATTTTAGACGAGTGTCCCACATCCTTCTGACAATGTAGTCGGTCAAGATGGCTTTCAAACATCCTCAATCGCCCAACATGAACGCCCGTCGAAATCCCATCGTAGGGTGGTGACACCGGTTGATTCCAAATGAGTGTCAGCAATACATCACTCCGACAATGAAGTCGGTTCGAACAGCTTTCAAACATCCTCAATCAACCAACGTAACCACCCAGTTGATGGTTGTGTCGACGAATGATTTTAGACGAGTGTCCCCCATCCTTCTGATAATGAAGTCAGTCAAGAGTGCTTTCAAGCATCCTCAATCGCCCAACGTGAACGCCCGCCGAAATCCCATCGCAGGGTGGTGACAATGGATGATAACAAATGAGAGTCAGCAATACATCATTCCGACACTGAAGTCGGTTCGGACAGCTTTTAAACATCCTTAATCAACCAACGTAACCACCAAGTTGATGGTTGTGAGGCCAGATGATTTTAGAAGATTGTCCCTTTTCCTTCTGACAATGAAGTCGATCAAGATGGCTTTCAAACATCCTCAATCACCCAACGTGAACTCCTGCCGAAATCCCATCGGAGGGTGGTGACACCGGATGATTTCAAATGAGTTTCAGCAATACATCACTCCGACAGTGAAGTCGGTTCAGACAGCTTTCAAACATCCTCAGTCAACCAACGTAACCACCCAGTTGATGGTTGTGACGGCGGATTATCTTAAACGAGTGTCCCCCATTCTTCTGACAATGAAGTAGATCAAGATGGCTTTCAAACATCCTCAATCACCCAATGTGATCTCTCGCCGAAATCCCATCGGAGGGTAGTAACACTGGACGATTCCAAATGAGTGTCTGCAATACATCACTCTTACATTGAAGTCGGTTCGGACAGCTTTCAAACATCCTCAATCAACAAAAGTAACCACCCAGTTGATGGTTGTGTCGCTAAATCATTTTCGACGAGTGTCCCCCATCCTTCTGATAATGAAGTCGGTCAAGATGGCTTTCAAACATCCTCAATCACCCAACGTGAACGCCCTCCGAAATCCCATCGGAGAGTGGTGACACCGGATGATTTCAAATGAGTGTCAACAATACATCTCTCTAACAGTGAAATCAGTTCGGACAGCTTTCAAATGTACCCAATCAACCCACGTAACCACCCAGTTGATGGTTGTGACGCCGGATGATTTTAAACTAGTGTCCCCAATCCTGCTGACAATGAAGTAGATCAAGATGGCTTTCAAACATCCTCAATCAACCAAAGTAACCACCCAATTGATGGTTGTGACGCTAGATGATTTTAGACGAGTGTCCCCAATCCTTCTGACAAGGCAGTTGGTCAAGATGGCTTTCAAACATCCTCAATCACCCAACGTGAATGCCCTCAAAAATCCCATCGGAGAGTGGTGACACCGGATGATTTCAAATGAGTGTCAACAATACATCACTCTGACAGTGAAGTCGGTTCGGACAGCGTTCAAACATCCTCAATCAACCAACGTAACCACCCAGTTGATGGTTGTGACGCCGAATGATTTTAGAGGATTGTCCCCCATCCTTCTGACAATGATGTCGATCAAGATGGCTTTCAAATATCCTGAATCACCCAAAGTAATTGCCTGCAGAAGTCCCATCGGAGGGTGGTGACGCCGAATGATTTCAAATGTGTGTCACCAATACATCACTCTGACAATGAAGTCGGTTCGGACAGCTTTCAAATATCCTCAATCAACCAAAGCAGCCACCTTGTTGATGGTTGTTTCGCCGAATGATTTTAGACAAGTGTCCCACATCCTTCTGACAATGTAGTCGGTCAAGATGGTTTTCAAACATCCTCAATCGCCCAACATGAACGCCCGCCGAAATCCCATCGTAGGGTGGTGACACCGGTTGATTCCGAATGAGTGTCAGCAATACATCACTCCGACAATGAACTCGGTTGGGACAGCTTTCAAACATCCTCAATCAACCAACGTAACCACCCAGTTGATGGTTCTGACGCTGAATGATTTTAGAGGACTCTCCCCCATCCTTCGTACAATGAAGTCGATCAAGATGGCTTTCAAACGTCCTCAATCACCCAACATGAACTCCCGCCGAAATCCCATCGGAGGGTTGTGACACCGGATGATTTCAAATGAATGTGAGCGATACATCACTCTGACAGTGAAGTCCTTTTTGGACAACTTTCAAACATCCTCCATCAACCAAAGTAACCACCCAGTTGATTGTTGTGTCGCTGAATGAGTTTAGACGAGTGTCCCCAATCCTTCTGATAATGAAGTCAGTCAAGATTGCTTTCAAACATCCTCAATCGCCCAACGTGAACGCCCGCCGAAATCCCATCGGAGGATGGTGACACTGGATGATTCCAAATGAGTGTCAGCAATACATCACTTCGACAGTGAAGTCGATTCGGACAGCTTTCAAACATCCTCAATCAACCATCGTAACCTCCCAGTTGATGGTTGTGACGCCGGATGATTTTAGAGGATTGTCGATCATCCTTTTGACAAATAGTCGGTCAAGATGGCTTTCAAACATCCTCAATCGCCCAACGTGAACGCCCACCGAAATCCCATCGGAGGGTGGTGACGCCGAATGATTTCAAATGAGTGTCACCAATACATCACTCCGACAATTAAGTCAGTTCGGACAGCTTTCAAACATCCTCAATCAACAAAAGTAACCACCCAGTTGATGGTTGCGTCGCCGAATGATTTTAGACGAGTGTCCCCCATCCTTTTGACAATGAAGTCGATCAAGATGGCTTTCAAACATCCTCAATCACCCAACGTGAACTCCCACCGAAATCCGATCGGAGGGTTGTGACACCGGATGATTTCAAATGAATGTGAGCGATACATCACTCTGACAGTGAAGTCCATTTTGGACAATTTTAAAACATCCTCCATCAACCAAATTAACCACCCAGTTGATTGTTGTGTCGCTGAAAGAGTTTAGACGAGTGTCCCCAGTCCTTCTGATAATGAAGTCGGTCAAGATGGCTTTCAAACATCCTCAATCGCCCAACGTGAACGCCCGCCGAAATCACATCGGATGATGGTGACACTGGATGATTCCAAATGAAAGTCAGCAATACATCACTCCGAAGGTGAAGAGGGTTCGGACAACTTTCAAACATCCTCAATCAACCAAAGTAACCACCCGTTGATGGTTGTGTCGACGAATGATTTTAGACGAGTGTCCCCCATCCTTTTGACAATGAAGTCGATCAAGATGGCTTTCAAACATCCTCAATCACCCAACATGAACTCCCGCCGAAATCCCATCGGAGGGTTGTGACACCGGATGATTTCAAATGAATGTGAGAGATACATCACTCTGACAGTGAAGTCCGTTTTGGACAACTTTCAAACATCCTCCATCAACCAAAGTAACCACCCAGTTGATTGTTGTGTCGCTGAATGAGTTTAGACGAGTGTCCCCAATCCTTCTGATAATGAAGTCGGTCAAGATGGCTTTCAAACATCCTCAATCGCCCAACGTGAACGCCCGCCGAAATCCCATCGGAGGATGGTGACACTGGATGATTCCAAATGAGTGTCAGCAATACATCACTTCGACAGTGAAGTCGATTCGGACAGCTTTCAGACATCCTCAATCAACCATCGTAACCTCCCAGTTGATGGTTGTGACGCCGGATGATTTTAGAGGATTGTCGATCATCCTTTTGACAAATAGTCGGTCAAGATGGCTTTCAAACATCCTCAATCGCCCAACGTGAACGCCCACCGAAATCCCATCGGAGGGTGGTGACGCCGAATGATTTCAAATGAGTGTCACCAATACATCACTCCGACAATGAAGTCAGTTCGGACAGCTTTCAAACATCCTCAATCAACAAAAGTAACCACCCAGTTGATGGTTGCGTCGCCGAATGATTTTAGACGAGTGTCCCCCATCCTTTTGACAATGAAGTCGATCAAGATGGCTTTCAAACATCCTCAATCACCCAACGTGAACTCCCACCGAAATCCGATCGGAGGGTTGTGACACCGGATGATTTCAAATGAATGTGAGCGATACATCACTCTGACAGTGAAGTCCATTTTGGACAATTTTAAAACATCCTCCATCAACCAAATTAACCACCCAGTTGATTGTTGTGTCGCTGAAAGAGTTTAGACGAGTGTCCCCAGTCCTTCTGATAATGAAGTCGGTCAAGATGGCTTTCAAACATCCTCAATCGCCCAACGTGAACGCCCGCCGAAATCACATCGGATGATGGTGACACTGGATGATTCCAAATGAAAGTCAGCAATACATCACTCCGAAGGTGAAGAGGGTTCGGACAACTTTCAAACATCCTCAATCAACCAAAGTAACCACCCGTTGATGGTTGTGTCGACGAATGATTTTAGACGAGTGTCCCCCATCCTTCTAATAATGAAGTCAGTCAACATGGCTTTCAAACATCGTCAATCGCCCAACATTAACGCCCGCCGAAATCCCATCGTAGGGTGGTGACACCGGTTGATTCCGAATGAGTGTCAGCAATACATCAATCCGACAATGAACTCGGTTCGGACAGCTTTCAAACATCCTCAATCAACCAACGTAACCACCCAGTTGATGGTTGTATCGACGAATGATTTTAGACGAGTGTCCCCCATCCTTTTGACAATGAAGACGGTCAAGATGGCTTTCAAACATCCTCAATCGCCCAACGTGAATGCCCGCCGAAATCCCATCGGATGGTGGTGACACCGGATGATTTCAAATGAGTGTCAGCAATACATCACTCCGACAGTTACTTCGATTCGGGCAGCTTTCAAACATCCACAATGAACCAACGTAACCACACAGTTGATGGTTGTGACGTCGCCTGATTTAAGGCGAGTGTCCCCCATCCTTCTGACAATGAAGTCGGTCAAGATGGCTTAATCGCCCAACGTGAACGCCCGCCATTTCCCATCGGATGGTGGTGACACTAGATGATTCTAAATGAGCGTCAGTAATACATCACTCCGACTTTGAAGTCAGTTCGGATAGCTTTAAAACATCCTCAATCAACCAACGTAACCACCCAATAGATGGTTGTGACGGCCGATGATTGTAGAGGATTGTCCCCCAACCTTCTGACAATGAAGTCGATCAAGATGGCTGTCAAACATCCTCAATCACCCAACGTGAACTCCCGCTGAAATCCCATCGGAGGGTGGTGACAACGGATGATGTCAAATGAGTGTCAGCAATACATCACTCTGAGAGTGAAGTCGGTTCAGACAGCTCTCAAACGTCCTCAATCAACCAACGTAACCACCCAGTTGATGGCTATGAAGTCGAATGATTTTAAACGAGTGTCCCCCATCCTTTTGACAATGAAGACGGTCAAGATGGCTTTCAAACATCCTCAATCATTCAACGTGAACTCCCGCCGAAATCCCAACGGATGGTGGTGACACCGGATGATTTCAAATGATTGTCAGCAATACATCACTCCGACAGTGAATTCGATACAAACAGCTCTCAAACATCCTCAATCAACCAACGTAACCACCCAGTTGATGGTGGTGACGCCAGATGATTTTAAAAGAGTATCCCCCATCCTTTTGACAATGAAGACGATCAAGATGGCTTTCAAACATCCTCAATCCCCCAACGTGAACGCCCACCGAAACCCCATCGGAGGGTGGTGAAACCAGATTATTTCAAATGAGTGTCAGCACTACATCACTCCGACAGTGAAGTCAGTTCTGACAGCTTTCAAACATCCTCAATCAACCAACGTAATCACCCAGTTGATGGTTATGACGCCAGATGATTTTAAACGAGTGTCCCCATCCTTCTGAGAATGAAGTCGGTCAAGATGGCTTTCAAACATCCTCAATCAACCAACGTGAACGCCTGCCGATATCCAAGGTGAACGCCCGCCGAAATCCCATCGGAGGGTGGTGACACCGAATGATTCCAAATGAGTGTCAGTAATACATCCCTTCGACTATCAAGTAGGTTCGGACAGCTTTCAAACATCCTCAATCAACCAACGTAACAACCCAGTTGATGGTTGTGACGCCGGATGATTTTAGAGGATTGTCCCCCATCCTTCTGACAATGAAGTCGGTCAAGATGGCTTTCAAACATCCTCAATCACCCAACGTGAACGCCCGCAGAAATCTCATCGGAGGGTGATGACGCCGGATGATTCCAATGAGCGTCAGCAATACATCACTCCGACTGTGAAGTCAGTTCGGATAGCTTTCAAACATCCTCAATCAACCAACGTAACCACACAGTTGATGGTTATGACGCCGGATGATTTTAGAGGATTGTCCACTATCCTTCTGACAATGAAGTCGATAAAGATGGCAGTCAAACATCCTCAATCACCCAACGTGAACTCCCCCCGAAATCCAATCGGAGGGTGGTGACAACGGATGATTTCAAATGAGTGTCAGCAATACATCACTCCGACAGTGAAGTCGGTTTAGACAGCTTTCAAATATCCTCAATCAACCAACGTAACCACCCAATTGATGGTTGTGACGCCGGGTGATTTTAAACGAGTGTCCCCCATCCTTTTGACAATGAAGACGGTCAAGATGGCTTTCAAACATCCTCAATCGCCCAACGTGAATGCTCGCCGAAATCCCATCCGATGGTGGTGACACGGGATGATTTCAAATGAGTGTCAGCAATACATCACTCCGACAGTGAATTCGATTCGAGCAGCTTTCAAACATCCTCAATCAACCAACGTAACCACGAAGTTGATGGTTGTGATACCGCATGATTTTAGACGAGTGTCCCCCATCCTTCTACAATGAAGTCGGTCAAGATGGTTTTCAAATATCCTCAATCGCCCAACGTGAACGCCTGCCCAAATCCCATCGGAGGGTGGTGACACCGGATGATTCCAAATGAGTGTCATTAATACATCCTTTCGACTGTGAAGTCGGTTCGGACAGCTTTCAAACATCCTCAATCAACCAACGTAACAACCTAGTTGATGGTTGTGACACCAGATGATTTTAGAGGATCGTCCCTGATCCTTCTGACAATGAAGTCGGTCAAGATGGCTTTCAAACATCCTCAATCACCCAACGTGAACGCCCGCAAAAATCCCATCGGAGGGTGGTGAGACTTGATGATTCCAAATGAGTGTCAGCAATACATCACTCCGACAGTGAAGTCGGTTCGGACAACTTTCAAACATCCTCAATCAACCAACGTAACCACCCAGTTGATGGTTGTGACGCCGGATGATTTTAGAGGATTGTCCCCCATCCTTCTGACAATGAAGTCGATCAAGATGGTTTTAGCAATACATCACTCCTACAGTGCAGTCAGTTCGGGCAGCTTTCAAACATCCTCAATCAACCAACGTAACCACCCAGTTGATGGTTGTGACGACGGATGATTTCAGACGAGTGTCCCCCATCCTTCTAACATTGAAGTAGGTCAAAATGGCTTTCAAACATCCTCAATCACCGAACGTGAACGCCCGTGGAAATCCGATCGGAGGATATGACACCGCATGATTTGAAATGACTGTCAGCAATATATCACTTCGACAGTGAAATAGATTGGGATAGCTTTCAAACATCGTCAATCAAGCAACGTAACCACCCAGTTGATGGTTGTGACGCCAGATAATTTCAGATAAGTGTCCCCCATCCTTCTGACAATGAAGTTGGTCAAGATGGCTTTCAAACATCCTCAATCAACCAACCTAACCACCAAGTTGATGGTTGTGACGTCGGATGATTTTAGACGAGTGTCCCCCATCCTTCTGACAATGAAGTCGGTCAAGATGGCTTTCAAACATCCTTAATCACCCAACCTGAACGCCCGCCTAAATCCCATCAGAGGGTTGTGACACTAGATGATTTCAAATGAGTGTCAGCAATACATCACTCCAAATGGGAAGTCGGTTTTGACAACTTTCAAACATCGTCAATCAAGCAACGTAACCACCCAGTTGATGGTTGTGACGACGGATGATTTTAGAGGAGTGTCCCCCATCCTTCTGACAATAAAGTCGGTCAAGATGCCTTTCAAAAATCCTCAATTAACCAATGTAACAACCCAGTTGATGGTTGTGACGTCGGATATTTTAGACGAGTGTCCCCCATCCTTCTGACATTAAAATCAGTCAAGATGGCTTTCAAACATCCTCAATCACCCAACGTGAACGCCTGTCGAAATCCCATATAAGGGTGGTGATGCCGGATGATTTCAAATGAGTTTCAGTAATACATCACTTCGACAGTGAACTCGGTTCGGACAGCTTTGAAACATCCTCAATCAACCAACGTAACCACCAAGTTGATGGTTGTGACGCCGGATGATTTTAGACGAGTGTCCCCCATCCTTCTTACAATTAAGTCAGTCATGATGGCTTTCAAACATCCTCAATCACCCGACGTGAACGCCCGCCGAAATCCAATCGGAGGGTGGTGAAGTCGGTTCAGACAGCTCTCAAATATCCTCCATCAACCAACGTAACCACCCAATTTATGGTTGTGACGCCGAATGATTTTAGACAAGTGTCACCCATCCTTCTAACAATGAAGTCGGCAAGATAGCTTTCAGACATCCTCAATCACCCATCGTGAACGGCCGCAGAAATCCCATCAGAGGGTGGTGACACCAGATGATTTCAAATGAGTGTCCGCAATACATCACTCCCACACTGAAGTCGGTTCGGACAACTTTCAAACATCCTCAATCAACCAACGTAACCACCCAGTTGATGGTTGTCACGCCGGATGATTTTAGACGAGTGTCCCCCATCCTTCTAATAATTAAGTCGGTCAAGATGGCTTTAAGACATCCTCAATCACCCAACGTGAATGCCCACCGAAATCCCATTGGTGGGTGGTGACACTGGATGATTTCAAAAGGGTGTCAGCAATACATCACTCCGACAATGAAGTTGGTTCGGACAGATTTCAAACATCCTCAATCATCAAACGTAACCACCGAGTTGATGGTTGTGACGCCTCATGATTTTAGACGAGTGTCCCCCATCCTTCTGACAATGAAGTCGGTCAAGATGGTTTTCAAACATCCTCAATCACCCAACGTGAAGGCCTGCCGATATCCAATCGGAGGGTGGTGACGCAAGATGATTTCAAATGAGTGTTAGCAATACATCACTCCGACAATAAAGTCAGTTCGGACCGCTTTCAAACATCCTCAATCATTCAACGTAACCACCGATTTGATGGTTGTGATGCCGGATGGTTTTTGACGAGTGTCCCCCATCCTTTTGACAATGAAGTCAGTTAAGATGGATTTCAAACATCCTTAATCAACCAACATAACCACAAGTTCCTGGTTGTGACGCAGTATGATTTTAGACGAGTGTCCCCCATCCTTCTGACAATGAAGTCGGTCAAGATGGTATTCAAACATCCTCAATCACGCACCGTGAACGCCCTTTGAAATCCCATCGGAGGGTGGTGACACCAGATGATTTCAAATGAGTGTCAGCAATACGTCACTCCAACAGTGAAGTCAGTTCGAACAGCTTTCAAACATCCTCAATCAAAAAACATAACCACCCAGTTGATGGTTGTGACGCCAGATGATTTTAGACGAGTGTCACCCATCCTTCTGACAATGAAGTCGGTCAAGATGGCTTTCAAACATCCGCAATCACCCAACGTGAATGCCTTCCTATATCCTATCGGAGGGTGGTGACGCCGGATGATTTCAAATGAGTGCCAACAATACATCACTCCGACAGTGAAGTCGGTTCTGACCGCTTTCAAACATCCTCAATCAACCAACGTAACCACCTAGTTGATGGTTGTGACGCCGGATGATTTTAGACGAGTGTCCCCCATCCTTCTGACAATAAAATCAGTCAAGATGGCTTTCAAACATCCTCAATCACCCAACGTGAACGCCTGCCGAAATCCCATCTAAGGGTGGTGATGCCGAAGGATTTCAAATGAGTTTCAGTAATACATCACTCCGACAGTGAACTCGGTTCGGACAGCTTTGAAACATCCTCAATCAACCAACGTAACCACCAAGTTGATGGTTGTGACGCCGGATGATTTTAGACGAGTGTCCCCCATCCTTCTTACAATTAAGTCAGTCATGATGGCTTTCAAACATCCTCAATCACCCGACGTGAACGCCCGCCGAAATCCAATCGGAGGGTGGTGAAGTCGGTTCAGACAGCTCTCAAATATCCTCCACCAACCAACGTAACCACCCAATTTATGGTTGTGACGCCGAATGATTTTAGACAAGTGTCACCCATCCTTCTAACAATGAAGTCGGTCAAGATAGCTTTCAGAGATCCTCAATCACCCATCGTGAACGGCCGCAGAAATCCCATCAGAGGGTGGTGACACCAGATGATTTGAAATGAGTGTTAGCAATACATCACTCCCACAGTGAAGTCGGTTCGGACAGCTTTCAAACATCCTCAATCAACCAACGTAACCACCTAGTTGATGGTTGTGACGCCGGATGATTTTAGACGAGTGTCCCCCATCCTTCTAATAATTAAGTCGGTCAAGATGGCTTTAAGACATCCTCAATCACCCAACGTGAATGCCCACCGAAATCCCATTGGTGGGTGGTGACACTGGATGATTTCAAAAGGGTGTCAGCAATACATCACTCCGACAATGAAGTTGGTTCGGACAGATTTCAAACATCCTCAATCATCAAACGTAACCACCGAGTTGATGGTTGTGACGCCTCATGATTTTAGACGAGTGTCCCCCATCCTTCTGACAATGAAGTCGGTCAAGATGGTTTTCAAACATCCTCAATCACCCAACGTGAAGGCCTGCCGATATCCAATCGGAGGGTGGTGACGCAAGATGATTTCAAATGAGTGTTAGCAATACATCACTCCGACAATAAAGTCAGTTCGGACCGCTTTCAAACATCCTCAATCATTCAACGTAACCACCGATTTGATGGTTGTGATGCCGGATGGTTTTTGACGAGTGTCCCCCATCCTTTTGACAATGAAGTCAGTTAAGATGGATTTCAAACATCCTTAATCAACCAACATAACCACAAGTTCCTGGTTGTGACGCAGTATGATTTTAGACGAGTGTCCCCCATCCTTCTGACAATGAAGTCGGTCAAGATGGTATTCAAACATCCTCAATCACGCACCGTGAACGCCCTTTGAAATCCCATCGGAGGGTGGTGACACCAGATGATTTCAAATGAGTGTCAGCAATACGTCACTCCAACAGTGAAGTCAGTTCGAACAGCTTTCAAACATCCTCAATCAAAAAACATAACCACCCAGTTGATGGTTGTGACGCCAGATGATTTTAGACGAGTGTCACCCATCCTTCTGACAATGAAGTCGGTCAAGATGGCTTTCAAACATCCGCAATCACCCAACGTGAATGCCTTCCTATATCCTATCGGAGGGTGGTGACGCCGGATGATTTCAAATGAGTGCCAACAATACATCACTCCGACAGTGAAGTCGGTTCTGACCGCTTTCAAACATCCTCAATCAACCAACGTAACCACCAAGTTAATGGTTGTGACGGTGGATGATTTAAGACGAGTTTCCCCCATCCTTCTAATAATGAAGTCGTTCAAGATGGCTTTCAGACATCCTCAATTACCCAACGTGAACGCCCGTCGAAATCCCATCGGAGGGTGGTGACACCGGATGATTTCAAATGAGTGTCAGCAATACATCACTCCGATAGTGAAGTCTGTTCGGACAGCTTTCAAACATCCTCGATCAATAAACGTAACCACCCGGTTGATGGTTGTGACGCCAGATGATTTTAGACGAGTGTCCCCCATCCCTATAAAAATGAAGTCGGTCAAGATGGCTTTCGGAGATCCTCAATCACCCAACGTGAACGCCTGCCGAAATCCCAGCGAAGGGTGGTGATGCCGGATGATTTCAAATGAGTGTCAGCAATACATCACTCCAACAGTGAACTCGATTCGGATAACTTTCAAACATCCTCAATCAACCAACGTAACCACCCAGTTGATGGTTGTCACGGCGGATGATTTTAGACGAGTGTCCCCCATCCTTCTTATAATTTAGTCAGTCATGATGGCTTTCAAACATCCTCAATCACACAACGTGAAGGCCCGCTGAAATCCCATCGGAGGGTGGTGATGGCGGATGATTTCAAATGAGTGTCAACAATACATCACTCGCATAGTGAAGTCGGTCAGACAGCTTTCTAAGATCCTCAATCAACCAACGTAACCACCAAGTTGATGGTTGTGACGCCGTATGATTTTAGACGAGTGTCCCCCATTCTTCTTACAATTAAGTCGGTCATGATGGCTTTCAAAACTCCTCAATCACCCAACGTGAACGCCAGCCAAAATCCTATCTGAGGGTGGTGACAACAGATGATTTCAAACGAGTGTTAGCAATACATCACTCCGACAGTGAACTCGATTCCGACAACTTTCAAACATCCTCAATCAACCAACGTAACCACCCAGTTGATGGTTGTGATGCCGAATGATTTTAGACGAGTGTCCCCCATCCTTCTGACAATGAAGTCAGTCAAGATAGCTTTCAGACATCCTGAATCACCCAACGTGAACGCCTGCCGAATTCCCATCGGAGGGTGGTGACACTGTATGATTTCGAATGAGTGTCAGCAATACATCACTCCGATAGTGAAGTCGGTTCGGACAGCTTCCAAACATCCTTAATCAACCAACGTAACCACCAAGTTGATGGTTGTGATGCCGGATGATTTTAGACCAGTGTCCCCCATCGTTCTGACAATGAAGTCGGTCAAGATGCCTTTCAAACATCCTCAATTAACCAATGTAACCACCCAGCTGATGGTTGTGACGCCGGATGATTTTAGACGAGTGTCCCCCATCCTTCTGACAATGAATTCGGTCAAGATGGCTTTCAAACAATCTCTATCACCCAACGTGAACGCCTGCCAAAATCCCATCGGAGGGTGGTGATGCCGGATGATTTCAAATGAGTGTCACCAATACATCACTCTGACAGTGAAGTCGGTTCGGACAGCTTTCAAACATCGTCAATCAACCAACGTAACCACCAAGTTGATGGTTGTGACGCCTTATGATTTTAGACGAGTGTCCCCCGTCCTTCTTACCATTAATTCGCTTATGATGGCTTTTAAACATCCTCAATCACCCAACGTGAACGCCCGCCGAAATCCCATCTGAGGGTGGTGACACCGGATAATTTCAAATGAGTGTCAGTTATACATCATTCCGACAGTGAACTCGATTCCGACAGCTTTCAAACATCCTCAATCAACGAACGTAAACACCCAGTTGATGGTTGTGATGCCGAATGATTTTAGACGAGTGTCCCCCATCCTTTTGACAATGAAGTCAGTTAAGATAGCTTTCAGACATCCTGAATCACCCAACGTGAACGCCTGCCGAATCCCATTGGAGGGTGGTGACACTGTATGATTACGAATAAGTGTCAGCAATACATCACTCTGACAGTGAAGTCGGTTCAGACAGCTTCCAAACATCCTCAATCAACCAACGTAACCACCAAGTTGATGGTTGTGATGCCGGATGATGTTAGAGGAGTGTCCCCCATCCTTCTAACAATAAAGTCAGTCAAGATGCCTTTCAAACATCCTCAATTAACCAACGTAATCACCCAGTTGATGGTTGGGACGCCGGATGATTTTAGACGAGTGTCCCCCATCCTTCTGACAATGAATTCCGTCAAGATGGCTTTCAAACAATCTCTATCACCCAACGTGAACGCCTGCCGAGATCCCATCGAAGGGTGGTGATGCCGGATGATTTCAAATGAGTGTCAGCAATACATCACTCCGACAGTGAACTCGGTTCGAACAGCTTTTAAACATCCTCAATCAACCAACGTAACCACCCAGTTGATGGTTGTCACACCGGATGATTTTAGACGAGTGTCCCCCATCTTTCTTATAATTAAGTCGGTCATGATGCCTTTCAAATATCCTCAATCACCAAACGTGAACGCCAGCCGAAATCCCATCGGAGGGTGGTGATGCGGGATGATTTCAAATGAGTGTCAGCAATACATCACTCTGAGAGTGAAGTCGGTTCGGACAGCTTTCAAACGTCCTCAATCAACCAACGTAACCACCAAGTTGATGGTTGTGACGCCTTATGATTTTAGACGAGTGTCCCCCGTCCTTCTTACAATTAACTCGCTCATGATGACTTTTAAACATCCTCAATCACCCAACGTGAACGCCCGCCGAAATCCCATCTGAGGGTGGTGACACCGGATAATTTCAAGCGAGTGTCAGCAATACATCACTCCGACAGTGAACTCGATTCTGACAGCTTTAAAACATCCTCAATCAACGAACGTAACCACCCAGTTGATGGTTGTGATGCCGAATGATTTTAGACGAGTGTCCCATCCTTCTGACAATGAAGTCAGTTAAGATAGCTTTCAGACATCCTGAATCACCCAACGTGAACGCCTGCCGAATTCCCATTGGAGGGTGGTGACACTGTATGATTTCGAATAAGTGTCACCAATACATCACTCTGACAGTGAAGTCGGTTCAGACAGCTTCCAAACATCCTCAATCAACCAACGTAACCACCAAGTCGATGGTTGTGATGCCGGATGATTTTAGAGGAGTGTCCCCCATCCTTCTAACAATGAATTCGGTAAAGATGTCTTTCAAACATCCTCAATTATCCAACGTGAACGCCCGCCGATACCCAGTTGATGTTTGTGACGCCGGATGATTTTAGACGAGTGTCCCCCATCCTTCTGACAATGAATTCGGTCAAGATGGCTTTCAAACAATCTCTATCACCCAACGTGAACGCCTGCCGAGATCCCATCAAAGGGTGGTGATGCCGGATGATTTCAAATGAGTGTCAGCAATACATCACTCCGACAGTGAACTCGGTTCGAACAGCTTTCAAACATCCTCAATCAACCAATGTAACCACCCAGTTGATGGTTGTGACGCCGGATGATTTCAGACGAGTGTTCCCCATCCTTCTTACAATTAAGTCGGTCATGATGGCTTTCAAACATCCTCAATCACCCAACGTGAACGCCCTCCGAAATCCCATCGGAGGGTGGTGACACCGGATGATTTCAAATGAGTGTCAGCAATACATCACTCCGACAGTGAACTCGGTTCGGACAGCTTTCAAACATCCTCAATCAACCAACGTAACCACCCAGTTGATGGTTGTCACGCCGGATGATTTTAGACGAGTGTCCCCCATCTTTCTTACAATTAAGTCGGTCATGATGCCTTTCAAATATCCTCAATCACCCAACGTGAACGCCCGCCGAAATCCCATCGGAGGGTGGTGATGCCGGATGATTTCAAATGAGTGTCAGCAATACATCACTCCGACAGTGAAGTCGGTTCGGACAGCTTTCAAACATCCTCAATCAACCAACGTAACCACCCAGTTGATGGTTGTGATGCCGAATGATTTTAGACGAGTGTCCCCCATCCTTCTTATAATTAAGTCGGTCATGATGGCTTTCAAACATCCTCAATCACCCAACATGAACGCCCACCGAAATCCCATTGGAGGGTGGTGACACCGGATGATTTTAAATGAGTGTCAGCAATACATCACTCCGACAGTGAACTCGGTTCGGACAGCTTTCAAACATCCTCAATCAACCAATGTAACCACCCAGTTGATGGTTGTCACGCCGGATGATTTTAGACGAGTGTCCCCCATCCTTCTTATAATTAAGTCGGTCATGATGGCTTTCAAACATCCTCAATCACCCAACATGAACGCCCACCGAAATCCCATTGGAGGGTGGTGACACCGGATGATTTCAAATGAGTGTCAGCAATACATCACTCCGACAGTGAACTCGGTTCGGACAGCTTTCAAACATCCTCAATCAACCAACGTAACCACCCAGTTGATGGTTGTCACGCTGGATGATTTTAGACGAGTGTCCCCCGTCCTTCTTACAATTAACTCGCTAATGATGGCTTTTAAACATCCTCAATCACCCAACGTGAACGCCCGCCGAAATCCCATCTGAGGGTGGTGACACCGCATAATTTCAAACGAGTGTCAGCAATACATCACTCCGACAGTGAACTCGATTCCGACAGCTTTAAAACATCCTCAATCAACGAACGTAACCACCCAGTTGATGGTTGAGATGCCGAATGATTTTAGACGAGTGTCCCCCATCCTTCTGACAATGAAGTCAATTAAGATAGCTTTCAGACATCCTGAATCACCCAACGTGAAACCCTGCCGAATTCCCATTGGAGGGTGGTGACACTGTATGATTTCGAATAAGTGTCAGCAATACATCACTCTCACAGTGAAGTCGGTTCAGACAGCTTCCAAACATCCTCAATCAACCAACGTAACCACCTAGTTGATGGTTGTGATGCCGAATGATTTTAGATGAGTGTCCCCCATCCTTCTAGCAATGAATTCGGTCAAGATGTCTTTCAAACATCCTCAATTATCCAACGTAACCACCAGTTGATGGTTGTGACGCCGGATGATTTTAGACGAGTGTCCCCCATCCTTCTGACAATGAATTCGGTCAAGATGGCTTTCAAACAATCTCTATCACCCAACGTGAACGCCTGCCGAGATCCCATCGAAGGGTGGTGATGCCGGATGATTTCAAATGAGTGTCAGCAATACATCACTCCGACAGTGAACTCGGTTCGGACAGCTTTCAAACATCCTCAATCAACCAACGTAACCACCCAGTTGATGGTTGTCACGCCGGATGATTTTAGACGAGTGTCCCCCATCTTTCTTACAATTAAGTCGGTCATGATGCCTTTCAAATATCCTCAATCACCCAACGTGAACGCTCGCCGAAATCCCATCGGAGGGTGGTGATGCCGGATGATTTCAAATGAGTGTCAGCAATACATCACTCCGACAATGAAGTCGGTTCGGACAGCTTTCAAACATCCTCAATCAACCAACGTAACCACCGAGTTGATGGTTGTGACACCGGATGATTTCAGACGAGTGTTCCCCATCCTTCTTACAATTAAGTCGGTCATGATTGCTTTCAAACATTCTCAATCACCCAACATGAACGCCCACCGAAATCCCATTGGAGGGTGGTGACACCGGATGATTTCAAATGAGTGTCAGGAATACATCACTCCGACACTGAAGTCGGTTCGGACAACTTTCCAACATCCTCAATCATCCAACGTAACCACCGAGTTGATGGTTGTGACGCCGGATGATTTTAGAAGAGTGTTCCCCATCCTTCTTATAATTAAGTCGGTCATGATGTCTTTCAAACATCCTCAATCACCCAACGTGAACGCCCGCCGAAATCTCATCGGAGGGTGGTGACACTGTATGATTTCAAATAAGTGTCAGCAATACATCACTCCGACAGTGAAGTCGGTTCGACAGCTTCCAAACATCCTCAATCAACCAACGTAACCACCAAGTTGATGGTTGTGATGCCGGATGATTTTAGAGGAGTGTCCCCCATCCTTCTAACAATGAAGTTAGTCAAGATGCCTCTCAAACATCCTCAATTAACCAACGTAACCACCAAGTTGATTGTTGGGACGCCGGATGATTTTAGACGAGTGTCCCCCATCCTTCTGACAATGAATTCCGTCAAGATGGCTTTCAAACAATCTCTATCACCCAACGTCAACGCCTGCCGAGATCCCATCGAAGGGTGGTGATGCCGGATGATTTCAAATGAGTGTCAGCAATACGTCACTCCGACAGTGAACTCGGTGCGGACAGCTTTCAAACATCCTCAATCAACCAACGTAACCACCCAGTTGATGGTTGTCACGCCGGATGATTTTAGACGAGTGTCCCCCATCTTTCTTACAATTAAGTCGGTCATGATGCCTTTCAAATATCCTCAATCACCCAACGTGAACGCCTGCCGAAATCCCATCGGAGGGTGGTGATGCCGGATGATTTCAAATGAGTGTCAGCAATACATCACTCCGACAGTGAAGTCGGTTCGGAAAGCTTTCAAACATCCTCAATCAACCAACGTGAAGGCCCGCTGAAATCCCATCGGAGGGTGGTGATGGCGGATGATTTCAAATGAGTGTCAACAATACATCACTCGCATAGTGAAGTCGGTCAGACAGCTTTCTAACATCCTCAATCAACCAACGTAACCACCAAGTTGATGGTTGTGACGCCGTATGATTTTAGACGAGTGTCCCCCATTCTTCTTACAATTAAGTCGGTCATGATGGCTTTCAAAACTCCTCAATCACCCAACGTGAACGCCAGCCAAAATCCTATCTGAGGGTGGTGACAACAGATGATTTCAAACGAGTGTTAGCAATACATCACTCCGACAGTGAACTCGATTCCGACAACTTTCAAACATCCTCAATCAACCAACGTAACCACCTAGTTGATGGTATTGATGCCGAATGATTTTAGACGAGTGTTCCCCATCCTACTGACAATGAAGTCAGTCAAGATGGCTTTCAGACATCCTGAATCACCCAACGTGAACGCCTGCCGAATTCCCATCGGAGGGTGGTGACACTGTATGATTTCGAATGAGTGTCAGCAATACATCACTCCGATAGTGAAGTCGGTTCGGACAGCTTCCAAACATCCTTAACCAACCAACGTAACCACCAAGTTGATGGTTGTGATGCCGGATGATTTTAGACCAGTGTCCCCCATCGTTCTGACAATGAAGTCGGTCAAGATGCCTTTCAAACATCCTCAATTAACCAATGTAACCACCCAGCTGATGGTTGTGACGCCGGATGATTTTAGACGAGTGTCCCCCATCCTTCTGACAATGAATTCGGTCAAGATGGCTTTCAAACAATCTCTATCACCCAACGTGAACGCCTGCCAAAATCCCATCGGAGGGTGGTGATGCCGGATGATTTCAAATGAGTGTCAGCAATACATCACTCCGACAGTGAAGTCGGTTCGGACAGCTTTCAAACATCGTCAATCAACCAACGTAACCACCAAGTTGATGGTTGTGACGCCTTATGATTTTAGACGAGTGTCCCCCGTCCTTCTTACCATTAATTCGCTTATGATGGCTTTTAAACATCCTCAATCACCCAACGTGAACGCCCGCCGAAATCCCATCTGAGGGTGGTGACACCGGATAATTTCAAATGAGTGTCAGTTATACATCATTCCGACAGTGAACTCGATTCCGACAGCTTTCAAACATCCTCAATCAACGAACGTAAACACCCAGTTGATGGTTGTGATGCCGAATGATTTTAGACGAGTGTCCCCCATCCTTTTGACAATGAAGTCAGTTAAGATAGCTTTCAGACATCCTGAATCACCCAACGTGAACGCCTGCCGAATCCCATTGGAGGGTGGTGACACTGTATGATTACGAATAAGTGTCAGCAATACATCACTCTGACAGTGAAGTCGGTTCAGACAGCTTCCAAACATCCTCAATCAACCAACGTAACCACCAAGTTGATGGTTGTGATGCCGGATGATGTTAGAGGAGTGTCCCCCATCCTTCTAACAATAAAGTCAGTCAAGATGCCTTTTAAACATCCTCAATTAACCAACGTAATCACCCAGTTGATGGTTGGGACGCCGGATGATTTTAGACGAGTGTCCCCCATCCTTCTGACAATGAATTCCGTCAAGATGGCTTTCAAACAATCTCTATCACCCAACGTGAACGCCTGCCGAGATCCCATCGAAGGGTGGTGATGCCGGATGATTTCAAATGAGTGTCAGCAATACATCACTCCGACAGTGAACTCGGTTCGAACAGCTTTTAAACATCCTCAATCAACCAACGTAACCACCCAGTTGATGGTTGTGATGCCGAATGATTTTAGACGAGTGTCCCCCATCTTTCTTATAATTAAGTCGGTCATGATGCCTTTCAAATATCCTCAATCACCAAACGTGAACGCCAGCCGAAATCCCATCGGAGGGTGGTGATGCGGGATGATTTCAAATGAGTGTCAGCAATACATCACTCTGACAGTGAAGTCGGTTCGGACAGCTTTCAAACATCCTCAATCAACCAACTTAACCACCAAGTTGATGGTTGTGACGCCTTATGATTTTAGACGAGTGTCCCCTGTCCTTCTTACAATTAACTCGCTCATGATGGCTTTTAAACATCCTCAATCACCCAACGTGAACGCCCGCCGAAATCCCATCTGAGGGTGGTGACACCGGATAATTTCAAGCGAGTGTCAGCAATACATCACTCCGACAGTGAACTCAATTCTGACAGCTTTAAAACATCCTCAATCAACGAACGCAACCACCCAGTTGATGGTTGTGATGCCGAATGATTTTAGACGAGTGTCCCATCCTTCTGACAATGAAGTCAGTTAAGATAGCTTTCAGACATCCTGAATCACCCAACGTGAACGCCTGCCGAATTCCCATTGGAGGGTGGTGACACTGTATGATTTCGAATAAGTGTCACCAATACATCACTCTGACAGTGAAGTCGGTTCAGACAGCTTCCAAACATCCTCAATCAACCAACGTAACCACCAAGTCGATGGTTGTGATGCCGGATGATTTTAGAGGAGTGTCCCCCATCCTTCTAACAATGAATTCGGTAAAGATGTCTTTCAAACATCCTCAATTATCCAACGTAACCACCCAGTTGATGTTTGTGACGCCGGATGATTTTAGACGAGTGTCCCCCATCCTTCTGACAATGAATTCGGTCAAGATGGCTTTCAAACAATCTCTATCACCCAACGTGAACGCCTGCCGAGATCCCATCGAAGGGTGGTGATGCCGGATGATTTCAAATGAGTGTCAGCAATACATCACTCCGACAGTGAACTCGGTTCGAACAGCTTTCAAACATCCTCAATCAACCAATGTAACCACCCAGTTGATGGTTGTGACGCCGGATGATTTTAGACGAGTGTTCCCCATCCTTCTTACAATTAAGTCGGTCATGATGGCTTTCAAACATCCTCAATCACCCAACGTGAACGCCCTCCGAAATCCCATCGGAGGGTGGTGACACCGGATGATTTCAAATGAGTGTCAGCAATACATCACTCCGACAGTGAACTCGGTTCGGACAGCTTTCAAACATCCTCAATCAACCAACGTAACCACCCAGTTGATGGTTGTCACGCCGGATGATTTTAGACGAGTGTCCCCCATCTTTCTTACAATTAAGTCGGTCATGATGCCTTTCAAATATCCTCAATCACCCAACGTGAACGCCCGCCAAAATCCCATCAGAGGGTGGTGATGCCGGATGATTTCAAATGAGTGTCAGCAATACATCACTCCGACAGTGAAGTCGGTTCGGACAGCTTTCAAACATCCTCAATCAACCAACGTAACCACCCAGTTGATGGTTGTGATGCCGAATGATTTTAGACGAGTGTCCCCCATCCTTCTTATAATTAAGTCGGTCATGATGGCTTTCAAACATCCTCAATCACCCAACATGAACGCCCACCGAAATCCCATTGGAGGGTGGTGACACCGGATGATTTTAAATGAGTGTCAGCAATACATCACTCCGACAGTGAACTCGGTTCGGACAGCTTTCAAACATCCTCAATCAACCAATGTAACCACCCAGTTGAGGGTTGTCACGCCGGATGATTTTAGACGAGTGTCCCCCATCCTTCTTATAATTAAGTCGGTCATGATGGCTTTCAAACATCCTCAATCACCCAACATGAACGCCCACCGAAATCCCATTGGAGGGTGGTGACACCGGATGATTTCAAATGAGTGTCAGCAATACATCACTCCGACAGTGAACTCGGTTCAGACAACTTTCCAACATCCTAAATCATCCAACGTAACCACCGAGTTGATGGTTGTGACCCCGGATGATTTCAGACGAGTGTTCCCCATCCTTCTTACAATTAACTCGCTCATGATGGCTTTTAAACATCCTCAATCACCCAACGTGAACGCCCGCCGAAATCCCATCTGAGGGTGGTGACACCGGATAATTTCAAACGAGTGTCAGCAATACATCACTCCGACAGTGAACTCGATTCCGACAGCTTTCAAACATCCTCAATCAACGAACGTAACCACCCAATTGATGGTTGTGATGCCGAATGATTTTAGACGAGTGTCCCCCATCCTTCTGACAATGAAGTCAGTTAAGATAGCTTTCAGACATCCTGAATCACCCAACGTGAACGCCTGCCGAATTCCCATTGGAGGGTGGTGACACTGTATGATTTCGAATAAGTGTCAGCAATACATCACTCTGACAGTGAAGTCGGTTCAGACAGCTTCCAAACATCCTCAATCAACCAACGTAACCACCAAGTTGATGGTTGTGATGCCGGATGATTTTAGAGGAGTGTCCCCCATCCTTCTAACAATGAATTCGGTCAAGATGTCTTTCAAACATCCTCAATTATCCAACGTAACCACCCAGTTGATGGTTGTGACGCCGGATGATTTTAGACGAGTGTCCCCCATCCTTCTGACAATGAATTCGGTCAAGATGGCTTTCAAACAATCTCTATCACCCAACGTGAACGCCTGCCGAGATCCCATCGAAGGGTGGTGATGCCGGATGATTTCAAATGAGTGTCAGCAATACATCACTCCGACAGTGAACTCGGTTCGAACAGCTTTCAAACATCCTCAATCAACCAACGTAACCACCCAGTTGATGGTTGTCACGCCGGATGATTTTAGACGAGTGTCCCCCATCTTTCTTACAATTAAGTCGGTCATGATGCCTTTCAAATATCCTCAATCACCCAACGTGAACGCCCGCCGAAATCCCATCGGAGGGTGGTGATGCCGGATGATTTCAAATGAGTGTCAGCAATACATCACTCCGACAGTGAAGTCGGTTCGGACATTTTTCAAACATCCTCAATCAACCAACGTAACCACCAAGTTGATGGTTGTGACGCCGGATGATTTCAGACGAGTGTTCCCCATCCTTCTTACAATTAAGTCGGTCATGATGGCTTTCAAACATCCTCAATCACCCAACATGAACGCCCACCGAAATCCCATTGGAGGGTGGTGACACCGGATGATTTCAAATGAGTGTCAGGAATACATCACTCCGACACTGAAGTCGGTTCGGACAACTTTCCAACATCCTCAATCATCCAACGTAACCACCGAGTTGATGGTTGTGACGCCGGATGATTTTAGACGAGTGTCCCCCATCCTTCTTATAATTAAGTCGGTCATGATGTCTTTCAAACATCCTCAATCACCCAACGTGAACGCCCGCCGAAATCTCATCGGAGGGTGGTGACACTGTATGATTTCAAATAAGTGTCAGCAATACATCACTCCGACTGTGAAGTCGGTTCGACAGCTTCCAAACATCCTCAATCAACCAACGTAACCACCAAGTTGATGGTTGTGATGCCGGATGATTTTAGAGGAGTGTCCCCCATCCTTCTAACAATGAAGTCAGTCAAGATGCCTTTCAAACATCCTCAATTAACCAACGTAACCACCCAGTTGATGGTTGGGACGCCGGATGATTTTAGACGAGTGTCCCCCATCCTTCTGACAATGAATTCCGTCAAGATGGCTTTCAAACAATCTCTATCACCCAACGTGAACGCCTTCCGAGATCCCATCGAAGGGTGGTGATGCCGGATGATTTCAAATGAGTGTCAGCAATACGTCACTCCGACAGTGAACTCGGTTCGGACAGCTTTCAAACATCCTCAATCAACCAACGTAACCACCCAGTTGATGGTTGTCACGCCGGATGATTTTAGACGAGTGTCCCCCATCTTTCTTACAATTAAGTCGGTCATGATGCCTTTCAAATATCCTCAATCACCCAACGTGAACGCCCGCCGAAATCCCATCGGAGGGTGGTGATGCCGGATGATTTCAAATGAGTGTCAGCAATACATCACTCCGACAGTGAAGTCGGTTCGGACAGCTTTCAAACATCCTCAATCAACCAACGTAACCACCAAGTTGATGGATGTGACGCCGGATGATTTTAGACGAGTGTTCCCCATCCTTCTTACAATTAAGTCGGTCATGATGGCTTTCAAACATCCTCAATCATCCAACGTGAACGCTCGCCGAAATCCCATCGGAGGGTGGTGACATCGGATGATTTCAAATGAGTGTCAGCAATACATCACTCCGACAGTGAACTCGGTTCGGACAGCTTTCAAACATCCTCAATCAACCAACGTAACCACCAAGTTGATGGTTGTGACGCCGGATGATTTCAGACGAGTGTTCCCCATCCTTCTTACAATTAAGTCGGTCATGATGGCTTTCAAACATCCTCAATCACCCAACGTGAACGCCCTCCAAAATCCCATCGGAGGGTGGTGACACCGGATGATTTCAAATGAGTGTCAGCAATACATCACTCCGACAGTGAACTCGGTTCAGACAACATTCAAACATCCTCAATCAACCAAGGTAACCACCCAGTTGATGGTTGTGATGCCGAATGATGTTAGACGAGTGTCCCCGATCCTTCTTATAATTAAGTCGGTCATGATGGCTTTCAAACATCCTCAATCACCCAACATGAACGCCCACCGAAATCCCATTGGAGGGTGGTGACACCGGATGATTTCATATGAGTGTCAGGAATACATCACTCTGACTGTGAAGTCGGTTCGACAGCTTCCAAACATCCTCAATCAACCAACGTAACCACCAAGTTGATGGTTGTGATGCCGGATGATTTTAGAGGAGTGTCCCCCATCCTTCTAACAATGAAGTCAGTCAAGATGCCTTTCAAACATCCTCAATTAACCAACGTAACCACCCAGTTGATTGTTGGGACGCCGGATGATTTTAGACGAGTGTCCCCCATCCTTCTGACAATGAATTCCGTCAAGATGGCTTTCAAACAATCTCTATCACCCAACGTGAACGCCTGCCGAGATCCCATCGAAGGGTGGTGATGCCGGATGATTTCAAATGAGTGTCAGCAATACATCACTCCGACAGTGAACTCGGTTCGGACAGCTTTCAAACATCCTCAATCAACCAACGTAACCACCCAGTTGATGGTTGTCACGCCGGATGATTTTAGACGAGTGTCCCCCATCTTTCTTACAATTAAGTCGGTCATGATGCCTTTCAAATATCCTCAATCACCCAACGTGAACGCCCGCCGAAATCCCATCGAAGGGTGGTGATGCCGGATGATTTCAAATGAGTGTCTCCAATACATCACTCCGACAGTAAAGTCGTTTCGGAAAGCTTTCAAACATCCTCAATCAACCAACGTAACCACCAAGTTGATGGATGTGACGCCGGATGATTTTAGACGAGTGTTCCCCATCCTTCTTACAATTAAGTCGGTCATGATGGCTTTCAAACATCCTCAATCACCCAACGTGAACGCCCGCCGAAATCCCATCGGAGGGTGGTGACATCGGATGATTTCAAATGAGTGTCAGCAATACATCACTCCGACAGTGAACTCGGTTCGGAAAGCTTTCAAACATCCTCAATCAACCAACGTAACCACCAAGTTGATGGTTGTGATGCCGGATGATTTTAGAGGAGTGTCCCCCATCCTTCTAACAATGAAGTCAGTCAAGATGCCTTTCAAACATCCTCAATTAACCAACGTAACCACCCAGTTGATGGTTGGAACGCCGGATGATTTTAGACGAGTGTCCCCCATCTTTCTGACAATGAATTCCGTCAAGATGGCTTTCAAACAATCTCTATCACCCAACGTGAACGCCTGCCGAGATCCCATCGAAGGGTGGTGATGCCGAGTGATTTCAAATGAGTGTCAGCAATACATCACTCCGACAGTGAACTCGGTTCGGACAGCTTTCAAACATCCTCAATCAACCAACGTAACCACCCAGTTGATGGTTGTCACGCCGGATGATTTTAGACGAGTGTCCCCCATCTTTCTTACAATTAAGTCGGTCATGATGCCTTTCAAATATCCTCAATCACCCAACGTGAACGCCCGCCGAAATCCCATCGGAGGGTGGTGATGCCGGATGATTTCAAATGAGTGTCAGCAATACATCACTCCGACAGTGAAGTCGGTTCGGAAAGCTTTCAAACATCCTCAATCAACCAACGTAACCACCAAGTTGATGGATGTGACGCTGAATGATTTTAGACGAGTGTTCCCCATCCTTCTAACAATTAAGTCGGTCATGATGGCTTTCAAACATCCTCAATCACCCAACGTGAACGCCCGCCGACATCCCATCGGAGGGTGGTGACATCGGATGATTTCAAATGAGTGTCAGCAATACATCACTCCGACAGTGAACTCGGTTCGGAAAGCTTTCAAACATCCTCAATCAACCAACTTAACCACCCAGTTGATGGTTGTGATGCCGAATGATTTTAGACTAGTGTCCCCCATCCTTCTTATAATTAAGTCGGTCATGATGGCTTTGAAACATCCTCAATCACCCAACATGAACGCCCACAGAAATTCCATTGGAGGGTGGTGACACCGGATGATTTCAAATGAGTGTCAGCAATACATCACTCCGACAGTGAACTCGGTTCGGACAGCTTTCAAACATCCTCAATCAACCAACGTAACCACCCAGTTGATGGTTGTCACGCCGGATGATTTTAGACGAGTGTCCCCCATCTTTCTTACAATTAAGTCGGTCATGATGCCTTTCAAATATCCTCAATCACCCAACGTGAACGCTCGCCGAAATCCCATCAGAGGGTGGTGATGTTTGATGATTTCAAATGAGTGTCAGCAATACATCACTCCGACAATGAAGTCGGTTTGGACAGCTTTCAAACATCCTCAATCAACCAACGTAACCACCAAGTTGATGGTTGTGACGCCGGATGATTTCAGACGAGTGTTCCCCATCCTTCTTACAATTAAGTCGGTCATGATGGCTTTCAAACATCCTCAATCACCCAACGTGAACTCCCTCCGAAATCCCATCGGAGGGTGGTGACACCGGATGATTTCAAATGAGTGTCAGCAATACATCACTCCGACAGTGAACTCGGTTCAGACAACTTTCAAACATCCTCAATCAACCAACGTAACCACCCAGTTGATGGTTGTGATGCCGAATGATGTTAGACGAGTGTCCCCGATCCTTCTTATAATTAAGTCGGTCATGATGGCTTTCAAACATCCTCAATCACCCAACATGAACGCCCACCGAAATCCCATTGGAGGGTGGTGACACCGGATGAT
Source organism: Cannabis sativa (assembly GCF_029168945.1). Taxonomy (NCBI): domain Eukaryota; kingdom Viridiplantae; phylum Streptophyta; class Magnoliopsida; order Rosales; family Cannabaceae; genus Cannabis; species Cannabis sativa. Next base: position 4,683,683 of record NC_083608.1, on the reverse strand, counting down.
TTCAAATGAGTGTCAGGAATACATCACTCCGACACTGAAGTCGGTTCGGACAACTTTCCAACATCCTCAATCATCCAACGTAACCACCCAGTTGATGGTTGTGATGCCGAATGATGTTAGACGAGTGTCCCCGATCCTTCTTATAATTAAGTCGGTCATGATGGCTTTCAAACAATCTCTATCACCCAACGTGAACGCCTGCCGAGATCCCATCGAAGGGTGGTGATGCCGGATGATTTCAAATGAGTGTCAGCAATACATCACTCCGACAGTGAACTCGGTTCGGACAGCTTTCAAACATCCTCAATCAACCAACGTAACCACCCAGTTGATGGTTGTCACGCCGGATGATTTTAGACGAGTGTCCCCCATCTTTCTTACAATTAAGTCGGTCATGATGCCTTTCAAATATCCTCAATCACCCAACGTGAACGCCCGCCGAAATCCCATCGGAGGGTGGTGATGCTGGATGATTTCAAATGAGTGTCAGCAATACATCACTCCGACAGTGAAGTCGGTTCGGACATTTTTCAAACATCCTCAATCAACCAACGTAACCACCAAGTTGATGGATGTGACGCCGGATGATTTTAGACGAGTGTTCCCCATCCTTCTTACAATTAAGTCGGTCATGATGGCTTTCAAACATCCTCAATCACCCAACGTGAACGCCCGCCGAAATCCCATCGGAGGGTGGTGATGCCGGATGATTTCAAATGAGTGTCAGCAATACATCACTCCGACAGTGAACTCGGTTCGGACAGCTTTCAAACATCCTCAATCAACCAACGTAACCACCCAGTTGATGGTTGTGATGCCGAATGATTTTAGACGAGTGTCCCCCATCCTTCTTATAATTAAGTCGGTCATGATGGCTTTCAAACATCCTCTATAACCCAACATGAACGCCCACCGAAATACCATTGGAGGGTGGTGACACCAGATGATTTCAAAGGAGTGTCAGGAATACATCACTTCGACACTGAAGTTGGTTCGGACAACTTTCCAACATCCTCAATCATCCAACGTAACCACCGAGTTGATGGTTGTGACGCCGGATGATTTTAGACGAGTGTCCCCCATCCTTCTTATAATTAAGTCGGTCATGATGTCTTTCAAACATCCTCAATCACCCAACGTGAACGCCCGCCGAAATCTCATCGGAGGGTGGTGACACTGTATGATTTCAAATAAGTGTCAGCAATACATCACTCCGACAGTGAAGTCGGTTCAGACAGCTTCCAAACATCCTCAATCAACCAATGTAACCACCAAGTTGATGGTTGTGATGCCGGAAGATTTTAGAGGAGTGTCCCCCATCCTTCTAACAATGAAGTCAGTCAAGATGCCTTTCAAACATCCTCAATTAACCAACGTAACCACCCAGTTGATGGTTGGGACGAGGAATGATTTTAGACGAGTGTCCCCCATCCTTCTGACAATGAAGTCGGTCAAGATGGCTTTCAAACATCCTCAATCGCCCAACGTGAACGCCTGCCCAAATCCCATCAGAGGGTGGTGACACCGGATGATTCTAAATGAGTGTCAGTAATACATCCCTTCGACTGTGAAGTCGGTTCGGACAGCTTTCAAACATCCTCAATCAACAACCGTAACAACCTAGTTGAGGGTTGTGACGCCGGATGATTTTAGAGGATCGTCCCCCATCCTTCTGACAATGAAGTCGGTCAAGATGGCTTTCAAACATCCTCAATCACCCAACGTGAATGCCCGCAGAAATCCCATCGGAGGGTGGAGACGCTGGATTATTTCAAATGAGTGTCACCAATACATCACTCCCACAGCGAAGTCAGTTCAGACAGCTTTCAAACATCCTTAGTCAACCAACGTAATCACCTAGTTGATGGTTGTAACAACGGATGATTTAGGACGAGTGTCCGCCATCCTTCGGATAAAGAAGTCGTTCAAGATGGCTTTCAAACATCCTCAATCACCCAACGTGAACGCCCGACGAAATCCCATCGGAGGGTGGTGACACTTGATGATTTCAAATGAGTGTCAGCAATACATCACTCCGACAGTGAAGTCGGTTCGGACAACTTTCAAACATCCTCAATCAACAAACGTAACCACCCAGTTGATGGTTGTGACGCCGGATTATTTTAGAGGATTGTCCCCCATCCTTCTGACAATGAAGTCGATCAAGATGGCTTTAGCAATACATCACTCCGACAGTGCAAACAGTTCGGGCAGCTTTCAAACATCCTCAATCAACCAACGTAACCACCAAGTTGATGGTTGTGACGACGGATGATTTTAGACGAGTGTCCCCCATCCTTCTGACAATGAAGTTGGTCAAGATGGCTTTCAAACATCCTTAATCACCCAACCTGAACGCCCGCCTAAAGCCCATCAGAGGGTTGTGACACTAGATGATTTCAAATGAGTGTCAGCAATACATCACTCCAAATGTGAAGTCGGTTTGGACAACTTTCAAACATCGTCAATCAAGCAACGTAACCACCCAGTTGATGGTTGTGACGACGGATGATTTTAGACGAGTGTCCCCCATCCTTCTGACAATAAAGTCGGTCAAGATGACTTTCAAAAATCCTCAATCACCCAACGTGAGCGCCCGTCGAAATCACATCGGAGGGTTGTGACGCCGGATGATTTTAGACGAGTGTCCCCCATCCTTCTGACAAGAAAATTAGTCAAGATGGCTTTCAAACATCCTCAATCACCCAACGTGAACGCCTGTCGAAATCCCATCTAAGGTTTGTGATGCCGGATGATTTCAAATGAGTTTGAGTAATACATCACTCCGACAGTGAACTCGGTTCGGACAGCTTTCAAACATCCTCAATCAACCAACTTAACCACCAAGCTGATGGTTGTCACGCCGCATGATTTTAGACGAGTGGTTTCCATCCTTCTTACAATTAAGTCGGTCATGATGGCTTTCAAACATCCTCAATGACCCAACATGAACGCCCGCTGAAATCCCATCGGAGGGTTGTGATGCCAAATGATTTCAAATGAGTATCAGCAATACATTAGTCCGACAGTGAAGTCGGTTTGGACAGCTTCCAAACATCCTCAATCAACCAACGTAACCACCAAGTTGATGGTTGTGACGCCGGATGATTTTAGACGAGTGTCCCCCATCCTTCTTACAATTAAGTCAGTCATGATGGCTTTCAAACATTCCCAATCACCCGACGTGAACGCCCGCCAAAATCCAATCGGAGGGTGGTGACACCAGATGATTTCAAATGAGTTTCAACAATACATCACTCCGAGAGTGAAGTCGGTTCAGACAGCTCTCAAATATCCTCTATCAACCAACGTAACCACACAATTTATGGTTGTGACGCCGGATGATTTTAGACGAGTGTCACCCATCCTTCTAACAATGAAGTCGGTCAAGATAGCTTTCAGACATTCTCAATCACCCATCGTGAACGGCCGCAGAAATCCCATCAGAGGGTGGTGACACCAGATAATTTGAAATGAGTGTTAGCAATACATCACTCCGACAGTGAAGTCGGTTCGGACAGCTTTCACACATCCTCAATCAACCAACGTAACCACCCAGTTGATGGTTGTGACGCCGGATGATTTTAGACGAGTGTCCCCCATCCTTCTTACAATTAAGTCGGTCATGATGGCTTTCAAACATCCTCAATCACCCAACGTGAACGCCCACCGAAATACCATTGGAGGGTGGTGACACCAGATGATTTCAAAGGAGTGTCAGGAATACATCACTTCGACACTGAAGTTGGTTCGGACAACTTTCCAACATCCTCAATCATCCAACGTAACAACCAAGTTGATGGTTGTGACGCCGGATGATTTTAGACGAGTGTCCCCCATCCTTCTTATAATTAAGTCGGTCATGATGTCTTCCAAACATCCTCAATCACCCAACGTGAACGCCCGCAGAAATCTCATCGGAGGGTGGTGACACTGTATGATTTCAAATAAGTGTCAGCAATACATCACTCCGACAGTGAAGTCGGTTCAGACAGCTTCCAAACATCCTCAATCAACCAACGTAACCACCAAGTTGATGGTTGTGATGCCGGATGATTTTAGAGGAGTGTCCCCCATCCTTCTAACAATGAAGTCAGTCAAGATGCCTTTCAAACATCCTCAATTAACCAACGTAACCACCCAGTTGATGGTTGGGACGCCGAATGATTTTAGACGAGTGTCCCCCATCCTTCTGACAATGAAGTCGGTCAAGATGGCTTTCAAACATCCTCAATCGCCCAACGTGAACGCCTGCCCAAATCCCATCAGAGGGTGGTGACACCGGATGATTCTAAATGAGTGTCAGTAATACATCCCTTCGACTGTGAAGTCGGTTCGGACAGCTTTCAAACATCCTCAATCAACAACCGTAACAACCTAGTTGAGGGTTGTGACGCCGGATGATTTTAGAGGATCGTCCCCGATCCTTCTGACAATGAAGTCGGTCAAGATGGCTTTCAAACATCCTCAATCACCCAACGTGAATGCCCGCAGAAATCCCATCGGAGGGTGGAGACGCTGGATTATTTCAAATGAGTGTCACCAATACATCACTCCCACAGCGAAGTCAGTTCAGACAGCTTTCAAACATCCTTAGTCAACCAACGTAATCACCTAGTTGATGGTTGTAACAACGGATGATTTAGGACGAGTGTCCGCCATCCTTCGGATAAAGAAGTCGTTCAAGATGGCTTTCAAACATCCTCAATCACCCAACGTGAACGCCCGACGAAATCCCATCGGAGGGTGGTGACACTTGATGATTTCAAATGAGTGTCAGCAATACATCACTCCGACAGTGAAGTCGGTTCGGACAACTTTCAAACATCCTCAATCAACAAACGTAACCACCCAGTTGATGGTTGTGACGCCGGATTATTTTAGAGGATTGTCCCCCATCCTTCTGACAATGAAGTCGATCAAGATGGCTTTAGCAATACATCACTCCGACAGTGCAAACAGTTCGGGCAGCTTTCAAACATCCTCAATCAACCAACGTAACCACCAAGTTGATGGTTGTGACGACGGATGATTTTAGACGAGTGTCCCCCATCCTTCTGACAATGAAGTTGGTCAAGATGGCTTTCAAACATCCTTAATCACCCAACCTGAACGCCCGCCTAAAGCCCATCAGAGGGTTGTGACACTAGATGATTTCAAATGAGTGTCAGCAATACATCACTCCAAATGTGAAGTCGGTTTGGACAACTTTCAAACATCGTCAATCAAGCAACGTAACCACCCAGTTGATGGTTGTGACGACGGATGATTTTAGACGAGTGTCCCCCATCCTTCTGACAATAAAGTCGGTCAAGATGACTTTCAAAAATCCTCAATTAACCAATGTAACAACCTAGTTGATGGTTGTGACGCCGGATGATTTTAGACGAGTGTCCCCCATCCTTCTGACAAGAAAATTAGTCAAGATGGCTTTCAAACATCCTCAATCACCCAACGTGAACGCCTGTCGAAATCCCATCTAAGGTTTGTGATGCCGGATGATTTCAAATGAGTTTGAGTAATACATCACTCCGACAGTGAACTCGGTTCGGACAGCTTTCAAACATCCTCAATCAACCAACTTAACCACCAAGCTGATGGTTGTCACGCCGCATGATTTTAGACGAGTGGTTTCCATCCTTCTTACAATTAAGTCGGTCATGATGGCTTTCAAACATCCTCAATGACCCAACATGAACGCCCGCTGAAATCCCATCGGAGGGTTGTGATGCCAAATGATTTCAAATGAGTATCAGCAATACATTAGTCCGACAGTGAAGTCGGTTTGGACAGCTTCCAAACATCCTCAATCAACCAACGTAACCACCAAGTTGATGGTTGTGACGCCGGATGATTTTAGACGAGTGTCCCCCATCCTTCTTACAATTAAGTCAGTCATGATGGCTTTCAAACATTCCCAATCACCCGACGTGAACGCCCGCCAAAATCCAATCGGAGGGTGGTGACACCAGATGATTTCAAATGAGTGTCAGCAATACATCACTCCGAGAGTGAAGTCGGTTCAGACAACTCTCAAATATCCTCCATCAACCAACGTAACCACCCAATTTATGGTTGTGACGCCGAATGATTTTAGACGAGTGTCACCCATCCTTCTAACAATGAAGTCGGTCAAGATAGCTTTCAGACATTCTCAATCACCCATCGTGAACGGCCGCAGAAATCCCATCAGAGGGTGGTGACACCAGATAATTTGAAATGAGTGTTAGCAATACATCACTCCGACAGTGAAGTCGGTTCGGACAGCTTTCACACATCCTCAATCAACCAACGTAACCACCCAGTTGATGGTTGTGACGCCGGATGATTTTAGACGAGTGTCCCCCATCCTTCTTACAATTAAGTCGGTCATGATGGCTTTCAAACATCCTCAATCACCCAACGTGAACGCCCACCGAAATACCATTGGAGGGTGGTGACACCAGATGATTTCAAAGGAGTGTCAGGAATACATCACTTCGACACTGAAGTTGGTTCGGACAACTTTCCAACATCCTCAATCATCCAACGTAACAACCAAGTTGATGGTTGTGACGCCGGATGATTTTAGACGAGTGTCCCCCATCCTTCTTATAATTAAGTCGGTCATGATGTCTTCCAAACATCCTCAATCACCCAACGTGAACGCCCGCAGAAATCTCATCGGAGGGTGGTGACACTGTATGATTTCAAATAAGTGTCAGCAATACATCACTCCGACAGTGAAGTCGGTTCGGACAACTTTCAAACATCCTCAATCAACCAACGTAACCACCAAGTTGATGGTTGTGATGCCGGATGATTTTAGAGGAGTGTCCCCCATCCTTCTAACAATGAAGTCAATCAAGATGCCTTTCAAACATCCTCAATTAACCAACGTAACCACCCAGTTGATGGTTGGGACGCCGAATGATTTTAGACGAGTGTCCCCCATCCTTCTGACAATGAAGTCGGTCAAGATGGCTTTCAAACATCCTCAATCGCCCAACGTGAACGCCTGCCCAAATCCCATCAGAGGGTGGTGACACCGGATGATTCTAAATGAGTGTCAGTAATACATCCCTTCGACTGTGAAGTCGGTTCGGACAGCTTTCAAACATCCTCAATCAACAACCGTAACAACCTAGTTGAGGGTTGTGACGCCGGATGATTTTAGAGGATCGTCCCCGATCCTTCTGACAATGAAGTCGGTCAAGATGGCTTTCAAACATCCTCAATCACCCAACGTGAATGCCCGCAGAAATCCCATCGGAGGGTGGAGACGCTGGATTATTTCAAATGAGTGTCACCAATACATCACTCCCACAGCGAAGTCAGTTCAGACAGCTTTCAAACATCCTTAGTCAACCAACGTAATCACCTAGTTGATGGTTGTAACAACGGATGATTTAGGACGAGTGTCCTCCATCCTTCGGATAAAGAAGTCGTTCAAGATGGCTTTCAAACATCCTCAATCACCCAACGTGAACGCCCGACGAAATCCCATCGGAGGGTGGTGACACTTGATGATTCCAAATGAGTGTCAGCAATACATCACTCCGACAGTGAAGTCGGTTCGGACAACTTTCAAACATCCTCAATCAACAAACGTAACCACCCAGTTGATGGTTGTGACGCCGGATTATTTTAGAGGATTGTCCCCCATCCTTCTGACAATGAAGTCGATCAAGATGGCTTTAGCAATACATCACTCCGACAGTGCAAACAGTTCGGGCAGCTTTCAAACATCCTCAATCAACCAACGTAACCACCAAGTTGATGGTTGTGACGACGGATGATTTTAGACGAGTGTCCCCCATCCTTCTGACAATGAAGTTGGTCAAGATGGCTTTCAAACATCCTTAATCACCCAACCTGAACGCCCGCCTAAAGCCCATCAGAGGGTTGTGACACTAGATGATTTCAAATGAGTGTCAGCAATACATCACTCCAAATGTGAAGTCGATTTGGACAACTTTCAAACATCGTCAATCAAGCAACGTAACCACCCAGTTGATGGTTGTGACGACGGATGATTTTAGACGAGTGTCCCCCATCCTTCTGACAATAAAGTCGGTCAAGATGACTTTCAAAAATCCTCAATTAACCAATGTAACAACCCAGTTGATGGTTGTGACGCCGGATGATTTTAGACGAGTGTCCCCCATCCTTCTGACAAGAAAATTAGTCAAGATGGCTTTCAAACATCCTCAATCACCCAACGTGAACGCCTGTCGAAATCCCATCTAAGGGTGGTGATGCCGGATGATTTCAAATGAGTTTGAGTAATACATCACTCCGACAGTGAACTCGGTTCGGACAGCTTTCAAACATCCTCAATCAACCAACTTAACCACCAAGCTGATGGTTGTCACGCCGCTTGATTTTAGACGAGTGGTTTCCATCCTTCTTACAATTAAGTCGGTCATGATGGCTTTCAAACATCCTCAATGACCCAACATGAACGCCCGCTGAAATCCCATCGGAGGGTTGTGATGCCAAATGATTTCAAATGAGTATCAGCAATACATTAGTCCGACAGTGAAGTCGGTTTGGACAGTTTCCAAACATCCTCAATCAACCAACGTAACCACCAAGTTGATGGTTGTGACGCCGGATGATTTTAGACGAGTGTCCCCCATCCTTCTTACAATTAAGTCAGTCATGATGGCTTTTAAACATTCCCAATCACCCGACGTGAACGCCCGCCAAAATCCAATCGGAGGGTGGTGACACCAGATGATTTCAAATGAGTTTCAACAATACATCACTCCGAGAGTGAAGTCGGTTCAGACAGCTCTCAAATATCCTCTATCAACCAACGTAACCACACAATTTATGGTTGTGACGCCGGATGATTTTAGACGAGTGTCACCCATCCTTCTAACAATGAAGTCGGTCAAGATAGCTTTCAGACATTCTCAATCACCCATCGTGAACGGCCGCAGAAATCCCATCAGAGGGTGGTGACACCAGATAATTTGAAATGAGTGTTAGCAATACATCACTCCGACAGTGAAGTCAGTTCGGACAGCTTTCAAACATCCTCAATCAACCAACGTAACCACCCAGTTGATGGTTGTGACGCCGGATGATTTTAGACGAGTGTCCCCCATCCTTCTTACAATTAAGTCGGTCATGATGGCTTTCAAACATCCTCAATCACCCAACGTGAACGCCCACCGAAATACCATTGGAGGGTGGTGACACCAGATGATTTCAAAGGAGTGTCAGCAATACATCACTCCGATAGTGAAGTCAGTTCGGACAGCTTTCAAACATCCTCAATCAACCAACGTAACCACCCGGTTGATGGTTGTGACGCCGGATGATTTTAGACGAGTGTCCCCTATCCCTCTAAAAATGAAGTCGGTCAAGATGGCTTTCAGACATCCTCAATCACCCAACGTCAAACGTGAATGCCCACCGAAATCCCATTGGAGGGTGGTGACACTGGATGATTTCAAATGAATGTCAGCAATACATTACTCCAACAGTGAACTCGGTTCGGATAGCTTTCAAACATCCTTAATCAACCAACGTAACCACCCAGTTGATGGTTGTCACGGCGGATGATATTAGACGAGTGTCCCCCATCCTTCTTACAATTTAGTGAATCATGATGGCTTTCAAACATCCTCAATCACACAACGTGAAGGCCCACCGAAATCCCATCGGAGGGTGGTGATGGCGGATGATTTCAAATGAGTGTCACCAATACATCACTCCGACAGTGAAGTCGGTTCGGACAGCTTTCAAACATCCTCAATCAACCAACGTAACCACCAAGTTGATGGTTGGGACGCTGTATGATTTTAGACGAGTGTCCCCCGTCCTTCTTACAATTAACTCGGTCATGATGGCTTTCAAAACTCCTCAATCACCCAACGTGAACGCCCGCCGAAATCCTATCTGAGGGTGGTGACAACAGATGATTTCAAACGAGTTTTAGCAGTACATCACTCCGACAGTGAACTCGGTTCCCAAAGCTTTCAAACATCCTCAATCAACCAACGTAACCACCCAGTTGATGGTTGTGATGCCGAATGATTTTAAACGAGTGTCCCCCATCCTTCTGACAATGAAGTCAGTCAAGATAGCTTTCAGACATCCTGAATCACCCAACGTGAACGCCTGCCGAATTCCCATTGGAGGGTGGTGACACTGTATGATTTCGAATGAGTGTCAGCAATACATCACTCCGATAGTGAAGTCGGTTCGGACAGCTTCCAAACATCCTTAATCAACCAACGTAACCACCAAGTTGATGGTTGTGATGCCGGATGATTTTAGACCAGTGTCTTCCATCCTTCTGACAATGAAGTCGGTCAAGATGCCTTTCAAACATCCTCAATTAACCAATGTAACCACCCAGCTGATGGTTGTGACGCCGGATGATTTTAGACGAGTGTCCCCCATCCTTCTGACAATGAATTCGGTCAAGATGGCTTTCATAAAATCTCTATCACCCAACGTGAACGCCTGCCGAGATCCCATCGAAGGGTGGTGATGCCGGATGATTTCAAATGAGTGTCAGCAATACATCACTCCGACAGTGAACTCGGTTCGAACAGCTTTCAAACATCCTCAATCAACCAACGTAACCACCCAGTTGATGGTTGTCACGCCGGATGATTTTAGACGAGTGTCCACCATCTTTCTTACAATTAAGTCGCTCATGATGCCTTTCAAATATCCTGAATCACCCAACGTGAACGCCCGCCAAAATCCCATCGGAGGGTGGTGATGCCGGATGATTTCAAATGAGTGTCAGCAATACATCACTCCGACAGTGAAGTCGGTTCGGACAGCTTTCAAATATCCTCAATCAACCAACGTAACCACCAAGTTGATGGTTGTGACGCCGGATGATTTTAGACGAGTGTTCCCCATCCTTCTTACAATTAAGTCGGTCATGATGGCTTTCAAACATCCTCAATCACCCAACGTGAACGCCCGCCGAAATCCCATCGGAGGGTGGTGACACCGGATGATTTCAATTGAGTGTCAGCAATACATCACTCCGACAGTGAACTCGGTTCAGACAGCTTTCAAACATCCTCAATCAACCAACGTAACCACCCACTTGATGGTTGTGATGGCGAATGATTTTAGACGAGGGTCCCCCATCCTTCTGACAATAAAGTCAGTCAAGATGGCTTTCAGACATCCTGAATCACCCAACGTGAACGCCTGCCGAATTCCCATTGGAGGGTGGTTACACCGTATGATTTCGAATGAGTGTCAGCAATACGTCACTCCGACAGTGAAGTCGGTTCGGAGAGCTTCAAAACATCCTCAATCAACCAACGTAACCACCAAGTTGATGGTTGTGACGCCGAATGATTTTAGACGAGTGTCCCCCATCCTTCTTACAATTAAGTCAGTCATGATGGCTTTCAAACATCCTCAATCACCAAACGTGAACGCCCACCGAAATCCCATTGGAGGTTGGTGATGCCGGATGATTTCAAATGAGTGTCAGCAATACATCACTCCGACAGTGAACTCGATTCGGACAGCTTTCAAACATCCTCAATCAACCAACGTAACCGCCCAGTTGATGGTTGTCATGCCGGATGATTTTAGACGAGTGTTCCCAATCATTTTTACAATTAAGTCGGTCATGATGGCTATCAAACATCCTCAATCACCCAACGTGAACGCCCGCCGAAATCCTATCGGAGGGTGGTGACACCGGATGATTTCAAATGAGTGTCAGCAATACATCACTCCGATAGTGAAGTCGGTTCGGACAGCTTTTAAACATCCTCAATCAACCAATGTAACCACCAAGTTGATGGTTGTGACGCCGGATGATTTTAGACGAGTGTTCCCCATCCTTCTTACAATTAAGTCGGTCATGATGGCTTTCAAACATCCTCAATCACCCAACGTGAACGCCCGCCGAAATCCCATCGGAGGGTGGTGACACCGGATGATTTCAATTGAGTGTCAGCAATACATCACTCCGACAGTGAACTCGGTTCAGACAGCTTTCAAACATCCTCAATCAACCAACGTAACCACCCACTTGATGGTTGTGATGGCGAATGATTTTAGACGAGGGTCCCCCATCCTTCTGACAATAAAGTCAGTCAAGATGGCTTTCAGACATCCTGAATCACCCAACGTGAACGCCTGCCGAATTCCCATTGGAGGGTGGTTACACCGTATGATTTCGAATGAGTGTCAGCAATACGTCACTCCGACAGTGAAGTCGGTTCGGAGAGCTTCAAAACATCCTCAATCAACCAACGTAACCACCAAGTTGATGGTTGTGACGCCGAATGATTTTAGACGAGTGTCCCCCATCCTTCTTACAATTAAGTCAGTCATGATGGCTTTCAAACATCCTCAATCACCAAACGGGAATGCCCGCCGAAATCCCATCGGAGGGTGGTGATGACGGATGATTTCAAATAAGTGTCAGCAATACATCACTCCGACAGTGAACTCGGTTCGGACAGCTTTCAAACATCCTCAATCAACCAACGTAATCATCCAGTTGATGGTTGTGATGGCGAATGATTTTAGACGAGGGTCCCCCATCCTTCTGACAATGAAGTCAGTCAAGATGGCTTTCAGACATCCTGAATCACCCAACGTGAACGCCTGCCGAATTCCCATCGGAGGGTGGTTACACCGTATGATTTCGAATGAGTGTCAGCAATACGTCACTCCGACAGTGAAGTCGGTTCGGAGAGCTTCAAAACATCCTCAATCAACTAACGTAACCACCAAGTTGATGGTTGTGACGCCGAATGATTTTAGACGAGTGTCCCCCATCCTTCTTACCATTAAGTCAGTCATGATGGCTTTCAAACATCCTCAATCACCAAACGTGAAAGCCCACCGAAATCCCATCGGAGGGTGGTGACACTGGATGATTTCAAATGAGTGTCAGCAATACATCACTCCGACAGTGAAGTCGGTTCAGACAGCTTTCAAATATCCTCAATCAAACAACGTAAACACCCAGTTTATATATGTGACGCCTGATGATTTTAGACGAGTGTCCCCCATCCTTCTGACAATGAAGTCGATCAAGATGGCTTTCAGACATCCTGAATCACCCAACGTGAACGCCTGCCGAATTCCCATTGGAGGGTTGTTACACCGTACGATTTCGAATGAGTGTCAGCAATACGTCACTCCGACAGTGAAGTCGGTTCGGACAGCTTTCAAACATCCTCAATCAACAAACGTAACCACCCAGTTGATGGTTGTCATGCCGGATGATTTTAGACGAGTGTTCCCCATCCTTCTTACAATTAATTCGGTCATGATGGCTTTCAAACATCCTCAATCACCCAACGTGAACGCCCGCCGAAATCCCATCGGAGGGTGGTGACACCGGATGATTTCAAATGAGTGTCAGCAATACATCACTCCGACAGTGAAGTCGGTTCAGACAGCTTTCAAATATCCTCCATCAAACAACGTAACCACCCAGTTTATGGTTGTGACGCCTGATGATTTTAGACGAGTGTCACCCATCCTTCTAACAATGAAGTCGGTCAAGATGGCTTTCAGACATCCTCAATCACCCATCGTGAACGGCCGCAGAAATCCCATCAGAGGGTGGTGACACCGGATGATTTCAAATGGGTGTAAGCAATACATCACTCCGACAGTGAAGTCGGTTTGGATAGCTTTCAAACATCCTCAATCAACCAACGTAACCACCTAGTTGATGGTTGTGACGTCGGATGATTTTAGACGAGTGTCCCCCATCCTTCTTATAATTAAGTCGGTCATGATGGCTTTCAAACATCCTCAATCACCCAACATGAACGCCCACCGAAATCCCATTGGAGGGTGGTGACATTGGATGATTTCAAATGAGTGTCAGGAATACATCACTCCGACACTGAAGTCGGTTCGGACAACTTTCCAACATCCTCAATCATCCAACGTAACCACCGAGTTGATGGTTGTGACGCCGGATGATTTTAGACGAGTGTCCCCCATCCTTCTTATAATTAAGTCGGTCATGATGTCTTTCAAACATCCTCAATCACCCAACGTGAACGCCCGCCGAAATCCCATCGGAGGGTGGTGACACCGGATGATTTCAATTGAGTGTCAGCAATACATCACTCCGACAGTGAACTCGGTTCGGACAGCTTTCAAACATCCTCAATCAACCAACGTAATCATCCAGTTGATGGTTGTGATGGCGAATGATTTTAGACGAGGGTCCCCCATCCTTCTGACAATGAAGTCAGTCAAGATGGCTTTCAGACATCCTGAATCACCCAACGTGAACGCCTGCCGAATTCCCATTGGAGGGTGGTTACACCGTATGATTTCGAATGAGTGTAAGCAATACGTCACTCCGACAGTGAAGTCGGTTCGGAGAGCTTCAAAACATCCTCAATCAACCAACGTAACCACCAAGTTGATGGTTGTGACGCCGAATGATTTTAGACGAGTGTCCCCCATCCTTCTTACCATTAAGTCAGTCATGATGGCTTTCAAACATCCTCAATCACCAAACGTGAAAGCCCACCGAAATCCCATCGGAGGGTGGTGACACTGGATGATTTCAAATGAGTGTCAGCAATACATCACTCCGACAGTGAAGTCGGTTCAGACAGCTTTCAAATATCCTCAATCAAACAACGTAACCACCCAGTTTATGGTTGTGACGCCTGATGATTTTAGACGAGTGTCCCCCATCCTTCTGACAATGAAGTCGGTCAAGATGGCTTTCAGACATCCTGAATCACCCAACGTGAACGCCTGCCGAATTCCCATTGGAGGGTTGTTACACCGTACGATTTCGAATGAGTGTCAGCAATACGTCACTCCGACAGTGAAGTCGGTTCGGACAGCTTTCAAACATCCTGAATCAACAAACGTAACCATCCAGTTGATGGTTGTCATGCCGGATAATTTTAGACAAGTGTTCCCCATCCTTCTTACAATTAATTCGGTCATGATGGCTTTCAAACATCCTCAATCACCCAACGTGAACGCCCGCCGAAATCCCATCGGAGGGTGGTGACACCGGATGATTTCAAATGAGTGTCAGCAATACATCACTCCGACAGTGAAGTCGGTTCAGACAGCTTTCAAATATCCTCCATCAAACAACGTAACCACCCAGTTTATGGTTGTGACGCCTGATGATTTTAGACGAGTGTCACCCATCCTTCTAACAATGAAGTCGGTCAAGATGGCTTTCAAACGTCCTCAATCTCGCAACATGAACGCCTGGCTAATTCCCATCGAAGGGTGGTGATGCCGGATGATTTCAAATAAGTTTCAGCAATACATCACTCCGACAGTGAACTCGGTTCGGACAGCTTCCAAACATCCTCAATCAACCAACGTAACCACCAAGTTGATGGTTGTGATGCCAGATGATTTCAAATGAGTGTCCCCCATCCTTCTGACAATGAAGTCGGTCAAGATGCCTTTCAAACACCCTCAATTAACAACCATAACAACCCAGTTGATGGTTGTGACGCCGGATGATTTTAGACAAGTGTCCCCCATCCTTCTGACAATGAATTCGGTCAAGATGGCTTTCAAAATATCTCTATCACCCAACGCGAACGCCTGCCGAGATCCCATCGAAAGGTGGTGATGCCGAATGATTTCAAATGAGTGTCTGCAATACATCACTCCGATAGTGAACTCGGTTCGGACAGCTTTCAAACATCCTCAATCAACCAACGTAACCACCTAGTTGATGGTTGTAACGCCGGATGATTTTAGACGAGTGTCCCCGATCCTTCTTACAATTAAGTCGGTCATGATGGCTTTCAAACATCCTCAATCACCCAACGTGAACGCCCGTCCAAATCCCATCGGAGGGTGGTGATGCCGGATGATTTCAAATGAGTGTCAGCAATACATCACTCCGACAGTGAACTCGATTCGGACAGCTTTCAAACATCCTCAATCAACCAACGTAACCACCAAGTTGATGGTTATGACGCCAGATGATTTTAGACGAGTGTCCCCGATGCTTCTTATAATTAGGTCGGTCATGATGGCGTTCAAACATCCTCAATCACCCAACGTGAACGCCCGCCGAAAACCCATCGAAGGGTGGTGACACCGGATGATTTCAAATGAGTGTCAGCAATACATCACTCCGACAGTGAACTCGATTCGGACAGCTTTCAAACATCCTCAATCAACCAACGTAACCACCCAGTTGATGGTTGTGATGCCCAATGATTTTAGACGAGTGTCCCCCATCCTTCTGACAATGAAGTCAGTCAAGATGGCATTCAGACATCCTGAATCACCCAACGTGAACGCCTGCCGAATTCCCATTGGATGGTGGTGAAACCGTATAAATTCGAATGAGTGTCAGCAATACATCACTCCGACAGTGAAGTCGGTTCGGACAGCTTCCAAACATCCTCAATCAACCAACGTAACCACCAAGTTGATGGTGGTGACGCCGGCTGATTTTAGACGAGTGTCCCCCATCCTTCTGACAATGAAGTCGGACAAGATGCCTTTCAAACATCCTCAATCACCCAACATGAACGCCTGGCTAAATCCCTTCGAAGGGTGGTGATGCCGGATGATTTCAAATAAGTGTCAGCAATACATCACTCCGACAGTGAACTCGGTTCGGACAGCTTTCAAACATCCTCAATCAACCAACGTAACCACCCAGTTGATGGTTGTCATGCCGGATGATTTTAGACGAGTGTTCCCAATCATTCTTACAATTAAGTCGGTCATGATGGCTATCAAACATCCTCAATCACCCAACGTGAACGCCCGCCGAAATCCTATCGGAGGGTGGTGACACCGGATGATTTCAAATGAGTGTCAGCAATACATCACTCCGACAGTGAACTCGGTTCGGACAGCTTTCAAACATCCTCAATCAACCAACGTAATCATCCAGTTGATGGTTGTGATGGCGAATGATTTTAGACGAGGGTCCCCCATCCTTCTGACAATAAAGTCAGTCAAGATGGCTTTCAGACATCCTGAATCACCCAACGTGAACGCCTGCCGAATTCCCATTGGAGGGTGGTTACACCGTATGATTTCGAATGAGTGTCAGCAATACGTCACTCCGACAGTGAAGTCGGTTCGGAGAGCTTCAAAACATCCTCAATCAACCAACGTAACCACCAAGTTGATGGTTGTGACGCCGAATGATTTTAGACGAGTGTCCCCCATCCTTCTTACAATTAAGTCAGTCATGATGGCTTTCAAACATCCTCAATCACCAAACGTGAACGCCCACCGAAATCCCATCGGAGGGTGGTGATGCCGGATGATTTCAAATAAGTGTCAGCAATACATCACTCCGACAGTGAACTCGGTTCGGACAGCTTTCAAACATCCTCAATCAACCAACGTAACCACCCAGTTGATGGTTGTCATGCCGGATGATTTTAGACGAGTGTTCCCAATCATTCTTACAATTAAGTCGGTCATGATGGCTATCAAACATCCTCAATCACCCAACGTGAACGCCCGACGAAATCCCATTGGAGGGTGGTGACACCGGATGATTTCAAATGAGTGTCAGCAATACGTCACTCCGACAGTGAAGTCGGTTCGGAGAGCTTCAAAACATCCTCAATCAACCAACGTAACCACCAAGTTGATGGTTGTGACGCCGAATGATTTTAGACGAGTGTCCCCCATCCTTCTTACAATTAAGTCAGTCATGATGGCTTTCAAACATCCTCAATCACCCAACGTGAACGCCCGCCGAAATCCCATCGGAGGGTGGTGATGCCGTATGATTTCAAATGAGTGTCAGCAATACATCACTCCGACAGTGAACTCGGTTCGGACAGCTTTCAAACATCCTCAATCAACCAACGTAATCATCCAGTTGATGGTTGTGATGGCGAATGATTTTAGACGAGGGTCCCCCATCCTTCTGACAATGAACTCAGTCAAGATGGCTTTCAGACATCCTGAATCACCCAACGTTAACGCCTGCCGAATTCCCATTGGAGGGTGGTGACACCGGATGATTTCAAATGAGTGTCAGCAATACGTCACTCCGACAGTGAAGTCGGTTCGGAGAGCTTCAAAACATCCTCAATCAACTAACGTAACCACCAAGTTGATGGTTGTGACGCCGAATGATTTTAGACGAGTGTCCCCCATCCTTCTTACCATTAAGTCAGTCATGATGGCTTTCAAACATCCTCAATCACCAAACGTGAACGCCCATCGAAATCCCATCGGAGGGTGGTGACACTGGATGATTTCAAATGAGTGTCAGCAATACATCACTCCGACAGTGAAGTCGGTTCAGACAGCTTTCAAATATCCTCAATCAAACAACGTAACCACCCAGTTTATGGTTGTGACGCCTGATGTTTTTAGACGAGTGTCCCCCATCCTTCTGACAATGAAGTCGGTCAAGATGGCTTTCAGACATCTTGAATCACCCAACGTGAAAGCCTGCCGAATTCCCATTGGAGGGTTGTTACACCGTACGATTTCGAATGAGTGTCAGCAATACGTCACTCCGACAGTGAAGTCGGTTCGGACAGCTTTCAAACATCCTCAATCAACAAACGTAACCACCCAGTTGATGGTTGTCATGCCGGATGATTTTAGACGAGTGTTCCCCATCCTTCTTACAATTAAGTCGGTCATGATGGCTTTCAAACATCCTCAGTCACCCAACGTGAACGCCCGCCGAAATCCCATCGGAGGGTGGTGACCCTACATGATTTCAAATGAGTGTCAGCAATACGTCAGTCTGACAGCGAAGTCAGTTCGGACACCTTTCAAACATCCTCAATCATCCAACGTAACCACCGAGTTGATGGTTGTGACGCCGAATTATTTTAGACGAGTGTCCCCCATCCTTCTGACAATGAAGTCAGTGAAGATGGCTTTCAAACATCCTCAATCAACCAACATAACCACCAGGTGATGGTTGTGACGCCGGATGATTTTAGACGAGTGTCCCCCATCCTTCTGACTATGAAATCGGTCAAGATGGCTTTCAAACATCCTCAATCACCCAACATGAACGCTTGGCTTAATCCCAACGAAGTGTTGTGATGCCGGATGATTTCAAATAAGTGTCAGCAATACATCACTCCGACAGTGAACTCGGTTCAGACAGCTTTCAAACATCCTCAATCAACCAACGTAACCACCCAGTTGATGGTTGTCATGCCGAATGATGTTAGACGAGTGTCCCCGATCCTTCTTATAGTTAAGTCGGTCATGATGGCTTTCAAACATCCTCAATCACCCAACATGAACGCCCACCGAAATCCCATTGGAGGGTGGTGACAGCGGATGATTTCAAATGAGTGTCAGCAATACATCACTCCGACAGTGAAGTTGGTTCGGACAGCTTTTAAACATCGTCAATCAACCAATGTAACCACCCAGCTGATGGTTGTGATGCCCAATGATTTTAGACGAGTGTCCCCCATCCTTCTGACAATGAAGTCAGTCAAGATGGCTTTCAGACATCCTGAATCACCCAACGTGAACGCCTGCCGAATTCCCATTGGAGGGTGGTGACACCGTATGATTTCGAATGAGTGTCAACAATACATCACTTCGACAGTGAAGTCGGTTCGGACAGCTTCCAAACATCCTCAATCAACCAACGTAACCACCAAGTTGATGGTGGTGACGCCGGATGATTTTAGACGAGTGTCCCCCATCCTTCTGACAATGAAGTGGGACAAAATGCCTTTCAAACATCCTCAATTAACCAACGTAACCATCCAGTTGATGGTTGTGACGCCGGATGATTTTAGACGAGTGTCCCCCATCCTTCTGACAATGAAATCGGTCAAGATGGCTTTCAAACATCCTCAATCACCCAACATGAACGCCTGGCTAAATCCCATCGAAGGGTGGTGATGCCGGATGATTTCAAATAAGTGCTGCAATACATCACTCCGACAGTGAACTCGGTTCGGACAGCTTTCAAACATCCTCAATCAACCAACGTAACCACCCAGTTGATGGTTGTCATGCCAGATGATTTTAGACGAGTGTTCCCAATCATTCTTACAATTAAGTCGGTCATGATGGCTTTCAAACATCCTCAATCACCCAACTTGAACGCCCGCCGAAATCCTATCGGAGGGTGGTGACACCGGATGATTTCAAATGAGTGTCAGCAATACATCACTCCAACAGTGAAGTCGGTTCAGACAGCTTTCAAACATCCTCAATCAACCAAGTTGAGGGTTGTGACGCCAGATGATTTTAGACGAGTGTGCCCCATCCTTCTAAAAATGAAGTCGGTCAAGATGACCTTCAGACATCCTCAATCACCCAACTTGAACGCCCACCGAAATCCAATTGGAGGGTGGTGACACCGAATGATTTCAAATGAGTGTCAGCAATACATCACTCCGACAATGAAGTCGGTTCGGACAGCTTTCAAACATCCTCAATTATCTAACGTAACCACCGAGTTGATGGTTGTGACGCCGCATGATTTTGGACGAGTGTCCCTCTTCCTTCTGACAATCAAGTCGGTCAAGATGGTTTTCAAACATCAACAATCACCCAACGTGAATGCCTGCCGATATCAAATCGGAGGGTGGTGACGCAGGATGATTTCAAATGAGTGTTAGCAATACATCACTCCGACAATGAAGTCGGTTCGGACCGCTTCCAAACATACTCAATCATCAAACGTAACCATCGAGTTGATGGTTGTTACGCCGGATGATTTTTGACGAGTGTCCCCCGTCCTTCTAACATTGAAGTCGGTCAAGATGGTATTCAAACATCCTCAATCAACCAACATAACCACCAGTTGATGGTTGTGACGCCGAATTATTTTAGACAAGTGTCCCCCATCCTTCTGACAATGAAGTCGGTCAAGATGGTATTCAAACATCCTCAATCATGCAACGTGAACGCCCTTCGAAATCCCATCGGAGGGTGGTGACACTAGATGATTTCAAATGAGTGTCAGCAATACGTCACTCTGACAGCGAAGTCAGTTCGGACACCTTTCAAACATCCTCAATCAACCAACGTAACCACGCAGTTGATGGTTGTGACGCCAGATGATTTTAGACGAGTGTCCCCCATCCTTCTGACAATGAAGTCGGTCAAGATGGCTTTCAAACATCCTTAATCACCCAACGTGAACGCTTTCCTATATCCCATCAGAGGGTTGTGATGCCGGATGATTTCAAATGAGTGTCAGCAATACATCACTCCGACAGTGAAGTCGGTTCGGACAGCTTCCAAACATCCTCAATCAACCAACGTAACCACCAAGTTAATGGTTGTGACGCCGGGTGATTTTAGACGAGTGTCCCCCATTCTTCTGACAATGAAGTCGGACAAGATGCCTTTCAAACATCCTCAATTAACCAACCTAACCACCCTGTTGATGGTTGTGACGCCAGATGATTTTACACGAGTGTCCCCCATCCTTCTGACAATAAAATCAGTCAAGATGGCTTTCAAACATCCTCAATCACCCAACGTGAACGTCTGCTGAAATCTCATCGAAGGGTGGTGATGCCGGATGATTTCAAATAAGTGTCAGCAATACATCACTTCGACAGTCAACTCAGTTCGGACAGCTTTCAAACATCCTCAATCAACTAACGTAACCACCCAGTTGATGGTTGTCACGCCGGATGATTTTAGACGAGTGTCCCCCATCCTTCTTACAATTAAGTTGGTCATGATGGCTTTCAGACATCCTCAATCACCCATCGTGAACGGCCGCAGAAATCGCATCGGAGGGTGGTGACACCAGATGATTTCAAATGGGTGTCAGCCATGCATCACTTCGACAGTGAACTCCGTTCGGACAGTTTTCAAACATCCTCAATCAACAAACGTCACCACCTAAATGATGGCTGTGACGCCGGATGATTTTAGACGACTGTCCCCCATCCTTCTAATAATGAAGTCGGTCAAGATGGCTTTCAGACATCCTCAATCACCCAACATGAATGCCCACCGAAATCCAATTGGAGGGTGGTGACACCGGATGATTTCAAATGAGTGTCAGCAATACATCACTCTAACATTAAAGTCTTTTCGGACAGCTTTCAAACATCCTCAATCATCTAACGTAACCACCGAGTTGATGGTTGTGACGCCGCATGATTTTGGATGAGTGCCCCCCATCCTTCTGACAATGAAGTCGGTCAAGATGGTTTTCAAACATCAACAATCACCCAACGTGAATGCCTGCCGACATCCAATCGGAGCGTGGTGATGCAAGATGATTTCAAATGAGTATTAGCAATAAATCACTCCGACAATGAGGTCGGTTCAGACCGCTTTCAAACATACTCAATCATCCAACGTAACCACCGAGTTGATGGTTGTTATGCCGGATGATTTTTGACGAGTGTCCCCCATCCTTCTGACAATGAAGTCAGAGAAGATGGCTTTCAAACATCCTCAATCAACAAACATAACACCAGTTGATGGTTGTGACGCCGAATGATTTTAGACAAGTGTCACCCATACTTCTAATATTTAAATCGGTCAAGATGGTATTCAAACATCCTCAATCAACCAACGTAACCACCTAGTTGATGGTTGTGACGCCAAATGATTTTAGACGAGTGTCCCCCGTCCTTCTAAAAATGAAGTCGGTCAAGATGGCCTTCAGACATCCTCAATCACCCAACGTGAATGCCCACCGAAATCCAATTGGAGGGTGGTGCCACCGGATGATTTCAAATGAGTGTCAGCAATACATCACTCCGACAATGAAGTCGGTTCGGACAGCTTTCAAACATCCTCAATTATCGAACGTAACCACCGAGTTGATGGTTGTGACGCCGCATGATTATGGACGAGTGCCCCTCATCCTTCTAACAATCAAGTCGGTCAAGATGGTTTTCAAACATCAACAATCACCCAACGTGAATGGCTGCCGATATCAAATCGAAGGGTGGTGACGCAGGATGATTTCAAATGAGTGTTAGCAATACATCACTCCAACAATGAAGTCCGTTCAGACGGCTTTCAAACATACTCAATCATCCAACGTAACCACCGAGTTGATGGTTGTGACGCCGAATTATTTTAGACGAGTGTCCCCCATCCTTCTGACAATGAAGTCAGTGAAGATGGCTTTCAAACATCCTCAATCAACCAACATAACCACCAGTTGATGGTTGTGACGCCGAATTATTTTAGACAAGTGTCCCCCATCCTTCTGACAATGAAGTCGGTCAAGATGGTATTCAAACATCCTCAATCATGCAACGTGAACGCCCTTCGAAATCCCATCGGAGGGTGGTGACACTAGATGATTTCAAATGAGTGTCAGCAATACGTCACTCTGACAGCGAAGTCAGTTCGGACACCTTTCAAACATCCTCAATCAACCAACGTAACCACGCAGTTGATGGTTGTGACGCCAGATGATTTTAGACGAGTGTCCCCCATCCTTCTGACAATGAAGTCGGTCAAGATGGCTTTCAAACATCCTTAATCACCCAACGTGAACGCTTTCCTATATCCCATCAGAGGGTTGTGATGCCGGATGATTTCAAATGAGTGTCAGCAATACATCACTCCGACAGTGAAGTCGGTTCGGACAGCTTCCAAACATCCTCAATCAACCAACGTAACCACCAAGTTAATGGTTGTGACGCCGGGTGATTTTAGACGAGTGTCCCCCATTCTTCTGACAATGAAGTCGGACAAGATGCCTTTCAAACATCCTCAATTAACCAACCTAACCACCCTGTTGATGGTTGTGACGCCAGATGATTTTACACGAGTGTCCCCCATCCTTCTGACAATAAAATCAGTCAAGATGGCTTTCAAACATCCTCAATCAGCCAACGTGAACGTCTGCTGAAATCTCATCGAAGGGTGGTGATGCCGGATGATTTCAAATAAGTGTCAGCAATACATCACTTCGACAGTCAACTCAGTTCGGACAGCTTTCAAACATCCTCAATCAACTAACGTAACCACCCAGTTGATGGTTGTCACGCCGGATGATTTTAGACGAGTGTCCCCCATCCTTCTTACAATTAAGTTGGTCATGATGGCTTTCAGACATCCTCAATCACCCATCGTGAACGGCCGCAGAAATCGCATCGGAGGGTGGTGACACCAGATGATTTCAAATGGGTGTCAGCCATGCATCACTTCGACAGTGAACTCCGTTCGGACAGTTTTCAAACATCCTCAATCAACAAACGTCACCACCTAAATGATGGCTGTGACGCCGGATGATTTTAGACGACTGTCCCCCATCCTTCTAATAATGAAGTCGGTCAAGATGGCTTTCAGACATCCTCAATCACCCAACATGAATGCCCACCGAAATCCAATTGGAGGGTGGTGACACCGGATGATTTCAAATGAGTGTCAGCAATACATCACTCTAACATTAAAGTCTGTTCGGACAGCTTTCAAACATCCTCAATCATCTAACGTAACCACCGAGTTGATGGTTGTGACGCCGCATGATTTTGGATGAGTGCCCCCCATCCTTCTGACAATGAAGTCGGTCAAGATGGTTTTCAAACATCAACAATCACCCAACGTGAATGCCTGCCGACATCCAATCGGAGCGTGGTGATGCAAGATGATTTCAAATGAGTATTAGCAATAAATCACTCCGACAATGAGGTCGGTTCAGACCGCTTTCAAACATACTCAATCATCCAACGTAACCACCGAGTTGATGGTTGTTATGCTGGATGATTTTTGACGAGTGTCCCCCATCCTTCTGACAATGAAGTCAGAGAAGATGGCTTTCAAACATCCTCAATCAACAAACATAACACCAGTTGATGGTTGTGACGCCGAATGATTTTAGACGAGTGTCACCCATACTTCTAATATTTAAATCGGTCAAGATGGTATTCAAACATTCTCAATCACGCAACGTGAACGCCCTTCGAAATCCCATCGGAGGGTGGTGACACCAGATGATTTCAAATGAGTGTCAGCAATACGTCACTCTGACAGTGAAGTCGGTTCGGACAACTTTCAAACATCCTCAATCAACCAACGTAACCACCCAGTTGATGGTTGTGAAGCCAGATGATTTTAGACGAGTATTCCCCATCCTTCTGACAATGAAGTCGGTCAAGATGGCTTTCAAACATCCTCAATCACCCAACGTGAACGCCTTCCTATATCCCATCATAGGGTGGTGACGCCGGATGATTTCAAATGAGTGTCAGCAATACATCACTCCGACAGTGAAGTCGGTTCTGACCACTTTCAAACATCCTCAATCAACCAACGTAACCACCAAGTTGATGGTTTTGACGCCGGATGATTTAAGACGAGTTTCCCCCATCCTTCTAACAATGAAGTCGTTCAAGATGGCTTTCAGACATCCACAATCACCCAACGTGAACGCCCGCCGAAATCCCATCGGAGGGTGGTGACACCGGATGATTTCTAATGAGTGTCAGCAATACATCACTCCGACAGTGAAGTCGGTTCGGACAGCTTTCAAACATCCTCAATCAACCAACGTAACCACCCGGTTGATGGTTGTGATGCAGGATGATTTTAGACGAGTGTCCCCCATCCTTCTAATAATGAAGTCGGTCAAGATGGCTTTCAACAATCCTTAATCACCCAACGTGAACGCCCACCGAAATCCCATTGGAGGGTGGTGACACCGAATGATTTCAAATGAGTGTCAGCAATACATCACTCCGACACTTAAGTCTGTTCGGGAAACTTTCCAACATCCTCATTCATCTAACGTAACCACCGAGTTGATGGTTCTGACGCCGGATGATTTTAGACGAGTGTCCCCCATCCTTCTTACTATAAAGTCGGTCATGATGGCTTTCAAACATCCTCAATCACCCAACTTGAACGCCCGCCGAAATCCCAACAGAGGGTGGTGACACTGGATGATTTCAAATTAATGTCAGCAATACATCACTCCGACAGAAATGTCAGTTCGGACAACTTTCAAACATCCTCAATCAACCAACGTAACCACCCGGTTGATTGTTGTGATGCCGGATGATTTTAGACGATTGTCCTCCATCCTTCTAATAATGAAGTTGGTCAAGACGGCTTTCAACCATCCTTAATCACCCAACGTGAACGCCCCCCGAAATCCCATTGGAGGGTGGTGACACCGGATGATTTCAAATGAGTGTCTGCAATATATCACTCCGACAGTGAAGTCGGTTCGGACAGCTTTCAAACATCCTCAATCAACCTTCGTAACCACCAAGTTGATGGTTGTGACGACGGATGATTTTAGACGAGTGTCCCCCATCCTTCTTACAATTAAGTCGGTCATGATTGCTTTCAAACATCCTCAATCATCCAACGTGAACGCCCGCCGAAATCCCATCGGAGGGTGGTGACACAGGAGGATTTCAAATTAGTGTCAGCAATACATAACTCCGACAGTGAACTCGGTTCGGACAGCTTTCAAACATCCTCAATCAACCAACGTAACCACCCAGTTGATTGATTTGATGCCGAATGATTTTAGACGAGTGAAGTCTGTCAAGATGCCTTTCAAACATCCTAAATTAACCAACGTAACCACCCAGGTTACGGTTGTGACACCGGATGATTTTAGACAATGAAATCGATAAAGATGGCTTTCAAACATCCTCAATCACCCAACGTGAACGCCCGTCGAAATCCCATCGGAGGGTGGTGATGCTAGATGATTTCAAACGAGTGTCAGCAATATATCACTCCGACAGTGAAGTCGGTTCGGACAGCTTTTAAAATCCTCAATCAACCAACGTAACCACCAAGATGATGGTTGTGACGCCGGATGATTTTACACGAGTCTCCCCCATCCTTCTTACAATTAAGTCGGTCATGATGTCTTGCAAACATCCTGAATCACCCAACGTGAACGCCCGCCGAAATCCCATCGGAGGGTGGTGACACCATATGATTTCAAATTAGTGTCAGCAATACATCACTCCGACAGTGAAGTCAGTTCAGACAACTTCCAAACATCCTCAATCAACCAACGTAACCCCCAAATTGATGGTTGTAACGCCGGATGATTTTAGTCGAGTGTCCCCCATCCTTCTGCCAATGAAGTCGGTCAAGATGTCTTTCAAACATCCTCAATTAACCAACGTAACCACCCAGTTGATGGTTGTGACACCAGATGATTTTAGACGAGTGTCCCCCATCCTTCTGACAATGAAATCGGTCAAGATGGCTTTCAAACAACCTCAATAACCCAACGTGAACGCCTGCCGAAATCCCATCGAAGGGTGGTGATGCCGGATGATTTCAAATGAGTGTCAGCAATATATCACTCAGACAGTGAAGTCGGTTCAGACAGCTTTCAAACATCCTCAATCAACCAACGTAACCACCCAGTTAATGGTTGTCACGCCGGATGATTTTAGACGAGTGCCCCCCATCCTTCTTACAATTAAGTCGGTCATGATGGCTTTCAAACATCCTCAATCACCCAACGTGAACGCCCGCCGAAATCCCATCGGAGGGTGGTGATGCCAGATGATTTCAAATGAGTGTCAGCACTATATCACTCTGACAGTGAAGTCGGTTCGGACAGCTTTCAAACATCCTCAATCAACCAACGTAACCACCAAGTTGATGGTTGTGACGCCGGATGATTTTAGACGAGTGTCCCCCATCCTTCTTACAATTATGTCGGTCATGATGGCTTTCAAACATCCTCAATCACCCAACGTGAACGCCCGCCGAAATCCCATCGGAGGGTGGTGACACCGGATGATTTCAAATGAGTGTCAGCAATACATCACTCCGACAGTGAATTCGGTTCGGATAGCTTTCAAACATCCTCAATCATACAACGTGAACGCCTGCCGAAATCCCATCAGAGGGTGGTGATGCCAGATGATTTCAAATGAGTGTCAGCAATATATCACTCCGACAGTGAAGTCGGTTCGGACAGCTTTCAAACATCCTCAATCAACCAACGTAACCACCCAGTTGATGGTTGTGACGCCGGATGATTTTAGACGAGGGTCCCCCATCTTTCTGTTAATGAAGTCAGTCAAGATAGTTTTCAAACATCCTCCATCATCGAACGTGAACGCCCACCGAAATCCCACTGGAGGGTGGTAACACCGGATGATTTCAAATGAGTGTCAGCAATACATCACTCCGACAATGAAGCCGGTTCGGATAGCTTTCAAGCATCCTCAATCAACCAACGTAACCACCAAGTTGATGGTTGTGACGCCGGATGATTTTAGACGAGTGTCCAACATCCTTCTTACAATTAAGTCAGTCATGATGGCTTTCAAACATCCTCAATCACCCAACGTGAACGCCCGCAAAAATCCCATCGGTGGGTGGTGACACCAGATGATATCAAATGAGTGTCAGCAATACATCACTCCGACAGTGAACTCGGTTCGGACAGCTTTCAAACATCCTCAATCAACAAACGTAACCACCCAGTTGATGGTTGTCACGCCGGATGATTTTAGACGAGTGTCCCCCATCCTTCTTACAATTAAGTCGGTCATGATGTCTTTCAAACATCCTCAATCACCCAACGTGAACGCCCGCCGATATCCCATCGGAGGGTGGTGACACCGGATGATTTTAAGTGAGTGTCAGCAATACATCACTCCGACAGTGAACTCGGTTCGGACAGCTTTCAAACATCCTCAATCATCCTACGTAACCACCCAGTTGATGGTTGTGATGCCGAATGATATTAGACGAGTGTCCCACATCCTTCTTACAATTAAGTTGGTCATGATGGCTTTCAAACATCCTCAATCACCCAACGTGAACGCCCGTCGAAATCCCATCGGAGGGTGGTGACACCAGATGATTTCAAATGAGTGTCAGCAATACATCACTCCGACAGTGAAGTCGGTTCGGACAGCTTTCAAACATCCTCAATCAACCAACGTTACCACCCAGTTGATTGTATTGATGCCGAACGATACTAGACGAGTGTCCCCCATCCTTCTGACAATGAAGTCAGTCAAGATGGTTTTCAGACATCTGGAATCACGCAACGTGAATGCCTACCGAATTCCCATTGGAGGGTGATGACACCGTATGATTACGAATGAGTGTCAGCAATACATCACTCCGACAGTGAAGTCGGTTCGGACAGCTTCCAAACATCCTCAATCAACCAACGTAACCAGCAAGTTGATGGTTGTGACGCCGGATGATTTTAGACGAGTGTCCCCCATCCTTCTAACAATGAAGTCAGTCATGATGGCTTTCAGACATCGTCAATCACCCATCGTGAACGGCCGCAGAAATCCCATCAAAGGGTGGTGACACCGGATGATTTCAAATGAGTGTCAGCAATACATCACTCCGACAGTGAAGTCGGTTCGGACAGCTTCCAAACATCCTCAGTCAACCAACGTAACCAGCAAGTTGATGGTTGTGACGCCGAATGATTTTAGACGAGTGTCCCCCATCCTTCTATCAATGAAGTCGGTCAAGATGGCTTTCAAACATCGTCAATCACCCATCGTGAACGGCCGCAGAAATCCCATCAGAGGGTGGTGACACAGGATGATTTCAAATGAGTGTCAGCAATACATCACTCCGACAGTGAAGTCGGTTCGGACAGCTTTCAAAAATCCTCAATCAACCAACATAACCACCCCAGTTGATGGTTGTGACGCCGGAATATTTTAGACGAGTGTACCCCTTCTTTCTGACAATGAAGTCAGTCAAGATAGTTTTCAAACATCCTAAATCACCGAACGTGAACGCCCACCGAAATCCCATTGGAGGGTGGTAACACCGGATGATTTCAAATGATTGTCAGCAATACATCACTCCGACAATGAAGTCGGTTCGGACAGCTTTCAAACATCCTCAATCAACCTACATAACCACCCAGTTGATGGTTGTGACGCCGGATGATTTTAGACGAGTTTCCCCCATCCTTCTAATAATGAAGTCGGTCAAGATTGCTTTCAGACATCCTCAATCACCCATCGTGAATGGCTGCAGAAATCCCATCGGAGGATGGTGACACCGGATGATTTCAAACATCCTCAATCAACCAACGTAACCACCCGGTTGATGGTTGTGATGCCGGATGGGTTTAGACGATTGTCCCCCATCCTTCTAATAATGAAGTTGGTCAAGAAGGCTTTCAACCATCCTTAATCACCCAACGTGAACGCCCAACGAAATCCCATTGGAGGGTGGTGACACCAGATGATTTCAAATGAGTGTCAGCAATACATCACTTCGACACTTAAGTCGGTTCGGGAAACTGTCCAACATCCTCAATCATCCAAAGTAAAAACCGAGTTGATTGTTGTGACGCCGAATGATTTTAGACGAGTGTCCCCCATCCTTCTTACAATTAAGTCGGTCATGATGGCTTTCAAACATCCTCAATCACCCTACGTGAACACCCGCCGAAATCCCATCGGAGGGTGGTGACACCGGATGATTTCAAATTAGTGTCAGCAATACATAACTCCGCCAGTGAACTCGGTTCGGACAGCTTTCAAACATCCTCAATCAACCAACGTAACCACCCAGTTGATTGTTGTGATGCCGAATGATTTTAGACGAGTGTCCCCCATCCTTCTGACAATGAAGTCAGTCAAGATGGCTTTCAGACATCCTGAATCACGCAATGTGAACGCCTGCCGAGTTCCCATTGGACGGTGCTGACACCGTATGATTTCGAATGAGTGTCAACAATACATCACTCCGACAGTGAAGTAGGTTCGGACATCTTCCAAACATCCTCAATCAACCAACGTAACCAGCAAGTTGATGGTTGTGACGCCGGATGATTTTAGACGAGTGTCCCCCATCCTTCTAACAATGAAGTCGGTCAAGATGGCTTTCAGACATCGTCAATCACCCATCGTGAACGGACGCAGAAATCCCATCAGAGGGTGGTGACACCGGATGATTTCAAATGAGTGTCAGCAATACATCACTCCGACAGTGAAGTCGGTTCGGACAGCTTTCAAACATCCTCAATCAACCAACGTAACCACCCAGTTGATGGTTGTGACGCCGGATGATTTTAGACGAGTGTCCCCCATCTTTCTGTTAATGAAGTCAGTCAAGATAGTTTTCAAACATCCTCCATCATCGAACGTGAACGCCCACCGAAATCCCACTGGAGGGTGGTAACACCGGATGATTTCAAATGAGTGTCAGCAATACATCACTCCGACAATGAAGCCGGTTCGGATAGCTTTCAAGCATCCTCAATCAACCAACGTAACCACCAAGTTGATGGTTGTGACGCCGGATGATTTTAGACGAGTGTCCAACATCCTTCTTACAATTAAGTCGGTCATGATGGCTTTCAAACATCCTCAATCACCCAACGTGAACGCCCGCAAAAATCCCATCGGTGGGTGGTGACACCAGATGATTTCAAATGAGTGTCAGCAATACATCACTCCGACAGTGAACTCGGTTCGGACAGCTTTCAAACATCCTCAATCAACAAACGTAACCACCAAGTTGATGGTTGTCACGCCGGATGATTTTAGACGAGTGTCCCCCATCCTTCTTACAATTAAGTCGGTCATGATGTCTTTCAAACATCCTCAATCACCCAACGTGAACGCCCGCCGATATCCCATCGGAGGGTGGTGACACCGGATGATTTTAAGTGAGTGTCAGCAATACATCACTCCGACAGTGAACTCGGTTCGGACAGCTTTCAAACATCCTCAATCAACCTACGTAACCACCCAGTTGATGGTTGTGATGCCGAATGATATTAGACGAGTGTCCCGCATCCTTCTTACAGGTAAGTCGGTCATGATGGCTTTCAAACATCCTTAATCACCCAACATGAACGCTTGCCGAAATCCCATCGGAGGGTGGTGATGCCGGATGATTTCAAATGAGTGTCATCAATACATCACAATGACAGTGAAGTCGGTTCGGACAGCTTTCAAACATGCTCAATAACAAACGTAACAACCAAGTTGATGGTTGTGACGCCGGATGATTTTAGACGAGTGTCCCACATCCTTCTTACAATTAAGTTGGTCATGATGGCTTTCAAACATCCTCAATCACCCAACGTGAACGCCCGTCGAAATCCCATCGGAGGGTGGTGACACCGGATGATTTCAAATGAGTGTCAGCAATACATCACTCCGACAGTGAAGTCGGTTCGGACAGCTTTCAAACATCCTCAATCAACCAACTTAACCACCCAGGTTATGGTTGTGACACCGGATGATTTTAGACGAGTGTCCCCCATCCTTCTGACAATGAAATCGAAAAAGATGGCTTTGAAACATCCTCAATCACCCAACGTGAACGCCCGTCGAAATCCCATCGGAGGGTGGTGATGCTAGATGATTTCAAATGAGTGTCAGCAATATATCACACCGACAGTGAAGTCGGTTCGGACAGCTTTCAAATATCCTCAATCAACCAACGTAACCACCAAGTTGATGGTTGTGACGCCAGATTATTTTACACGAGTCATGATGGCTTGCAAACATCCTGAATCACCCAACGTGAACGGCCGCCGAAATCCCATCGGAGGGTGGTGACCCCGTATGATATCAAATTAGTGTCAGCAATACATCACTCCGACAGTGACGTCAGTTCGGACAACTTCCAAACATCCTCAATCAACCAACGTAACCACCAAATTGATAGTTGTAACGCCGGATGATTTTAGTCGAGTGTCCCCCATCCTTCTGCCAATGAAGTCGGTCAAGATGCCTTTAAAACATCCTCAATTAACCAACGTAACCACCCAGTTGATGGTTGTGACACCGGATGATTTTAGACGAGTGTCCCCCATCCTTCTGACAATGAAATCGGTCAAGATGGCTTTCAAACATCCTCAATCACCCAACGTGAACGCCTGCCGAAATCCCATCGCAGGGTGGTGATGCCGGATGATTTGAAATGAGAGTTAGCAATATATCACTCTGACAGTGAAGTCGGTTCGGATAGATTTCAAACATCCTCAATCAACCAACGTAACCACCCAGTTGATGGTTGTCACGCCGGATGATTTTAGACGAGTGCCCCCCATCCTTCTTACAATTAAGTCGGTCATGATGGCTTTCAAACATCCTCAATCACCCAACGTGAACGCCCGCCGAAATCCCATCGGAGGGTGGTGATGCCAGATGATTTCAAATGAGTGTCAGCACTATATCACTCCGACAGTGAAATCGGTTCGGAGAGCTTTCAAACATCCTCAATCAACCAACTTAACCACCAAGTTGATGGTTGTGATGCCGGATGATTTTAGACGAGTGTCCCCCATCCTTCTTACAATTAAGTCTGTCATGATGGCTTTCAAACATCCTCAATCACCCAACGTGAACGCCCGCCGAAAACCCATCGAAGGGTGGTGACACCGGATGATTTCAAATGAGTGTCAGCAATACATCACTCCGACAGTGAACTCGGTTCGGACAGCTTTCAAACATCCTCAATCACACAACGTGAACGCCCGCCGAAATCCCATCGGAGGGTGGTGATGCCAGATGATTTCAAATGAGTGTCAGCAATATATCACTCCGACAGTGAAGTCGGTTCGGACAGCTTTCAAACATCCTCAATCAACCAACGTAACCACCCAGTTGATGGTATTGATGCCGAATGATACTAGACGAGTGTCCCCCATCCTTCTGACAATGAAGTCAGTCAAGATGGTTTTCAGACATCCGGAATTACGCAACGTGAACGCCTACCGAATTCCCGTTGGAGGGTGGTGACACCGTATGATTTCGAATGAGTGTCAGCAATGCATCACTCCGACAGTGAAGTCGGTTCGGACAGCTTCCAAACATCCTCAATTAGCCAACGTAACCAGCAAGTTGATGGTTGTGACGCCGGATGATTTTAGACGAGTGTCCCCATCCTTCTAACAATGAAGTCGGTCAAGATGGCTTTCAGACATCGTCAATCACCCATCGTGAACGGCCGCAGAAATCCCATCAGAGGGTGGTGAAACCGGATGATTTCAAATGAGTGTCAGCAAATACATCACTCTGACAGTGAAGTCGGTTCGGACAGCTTTCAAACATCTTCAATCAACCAACGTAACCACCCGAGTTTATGGTTGTGACGCCAGATTATTTTAGACGAGTGTCCCCCATCTTTCTGACAATGAAGTCAGTCAAGATAGTTTTCAAACATCCTCAATCACCGAACGTGAACGCCCATCGAAATCCCATTGGAGGGTGGTAACACCGGATGATTTCAAATGAGTGTCAACAATACATCACTCAGACAATGAAGTTAGTTCGGACAGCTTTCAAACATCCTCAATCAACTAACGTAACCACCAAGTTGATGGTTGTGACGCTGGATGATTTTAGACGAGTGTCCCCCATCCTTCTTACAATTAAGTCGGTCATGATGGCTTTCAAACATCCTCAATCACCCATTGTGAACGCCCGCAAAAATCCCATCGGATGGTGGTGACACCAGATGATTTCAAATGAGTGTCAGCAATACATCACTCCGACAGTGAACTCGGTTCGGACAGCTTTCAAACATCCTCAATCAACAAACGTAACCACCCAGTTTATGGTTGTCACGCCGGATGATTTTAGACGAGTCTCCCCCATCCTTCTTACAATTAAGTCGGTCATGATGTCTTTCAAACATCCTCAATCACCCAACGTGAACGCCCGCCGATATCCCATCGGAGGGTGGTGACACCGGATGATTTCAAATGAGTGTCAGCAATATATCACTCCGACTGTGAAGTCGGTTGGGACAGCTTTCAAACATCCTCAATCAACCAACTTAACCACCAAGTTGATAGTTGTGACGCCGGATGATTTTAGACGAGTGTCCCCCATCCTTCTTACAATTAAGTCAGTCAAGATGGCTTTCAGACATCCTGAATCACGCAATGTGAACGCCTGCCGAGTTCCCATCGGAGGGTGGTGATGCCGGATGATTTCAAATGAGTGTCATCAATACATCACTCTGACAGTGAAGTCGGTTCGGACAGCTTTCAAACATGCTCAATAACAAACGTAACCACCAAGTTGATGGTTGTGACGCCGGATGATTTAAGACGAGTTTCCCCCACCATTCTAACAATGAAGTCGTTCAAGATGGCTTTCAGACATCCTCAATCACCCAAACGTGAACGCCCACCGAAATCCCATCGGAGGGTGGTGACACCGAATGATTTCAAATGAGTGTAGCAATAAATCACTCTGACAGTGAAGTCGGTTCGGACAGCTTTCAAACATCCTCAATCAACCAACGTAAGCACCCAGTTGATGGTTGTGACGCCGGATGATTTTAGACGAGTGTCCCCCATCTTTCTGACAATGAAGTCAGTCAAGATAGTTTTCAAACATCCTCAATCACCCGAACGTGAACGCCCACCGAAATCCCATTGGAGGGTGGTAACACCGGATGATTTCAAATGAGTGTCAGCAATACATCACTCCGACACTGAAGTCGGTTCGGACAGCTTTCAAACATCCTCAATCAACCAACGTAACCACCAAGTTGATGGTTGTGACGCCGGATGATTTTAGACGAGTGTCCCCCATCCTTCTTACAATTAAGTCGGTCATGATGGCTTTCAAACATCCTCAATCACCAAACGTGAACGCACGCAAAAATCCCATCGGAGGGTGGTGACACGTCATGATTTCAAATGAGTGTCAGCAATACATCACTCCGACAGTGAACTCGGTTCGGACAGCATTCAAAAATTTTCAATCACACAACGTGAACGCCCGCCGAAATCCCATCAGAGGGTGGTGATGCCAGATGATTTCAAATGAGTGTCAGCAATATATCACTCCGACAGTGAAGTCGGTTGGGACAGCTTTCAAACATCCTCAATCAACAAACGTAACCACCCAGTTGATGGTATTGATGCCGAATGATACTAGACGAGTGTCCCCCATCCTTCTGACAATGAAGTCAGTCAAGATGGTTTTCAGACATCCGGAATTACGCAACGTGAACGCCTACCGAATTCTCGTTGGAGGGTGGTGACAGCGTATGATTTCGAATGAGTGTCAGCAATGCATCACTCCGACAGTGAAGTCGGTTCGGACAGCTTCCAAACATCCTCAATCAACCAACGTAACCAGCAAGTTGATGGTTGTGACGCCGGATGATTTTAGACGAGTGTCCCCCATCTTTCTAACAATGAAGTCGGTCAAGATGGCTTTCAGACATCGTCAATCACCCATCGTGAACGGCCGCAGAAATCCCATCAGAGGGTGGTGACACCGGATGATTTCAAATGAGTGTCAGCAACACATCACTCCGACAGTGAAGTCGGTTCGAACAGCTTTCAAACATCTTCAATCAACCAACGTAACAACCCCAGTTGATGGTTGTGACGCCGGATTATTTTAGACGAGTGTCCCCCATCTTTCTGACAATGAAGTCAGTCAAGATAGTTTTCAAACATCCTCAATCACCGAACGTGAACGCCCACCGAAATCCCATTGGAGGGTGGTAACACCGGATGATTTCAAATGAGTGTCAACAATACATCACTCCGACAATGAAATCGGTTCGGACAGCTTTCAAACATCCTCAATCAACAAACGTAACCACCCAGTTTATGGTTGTCACGCCGGATGATTTTAGACGAGTGTCCCCCATCCTTCTTACAATTAAGTCGGTCATGATGTCTTTCAAACATCCTCAATCACCCAACGTGAACGCCAGCCGATATCCCATCGGAGGGTGGTGACACCGGATGATTTCAAATGAGTGTCAGCAATATATCACTCCGACTGTGAAGTCGGTTGGGACAGCTTTCAAACATCC
Source organism: Cannabis sativa (assembly GCF_029168945.1). Lineage (NCBI taxonomy): Eukaryota > Viridiplantae > Streptophyta > Magnoliopsida > Rosales > Cannabaceae > Cannabis > Cannabis sativa. The sequence continues at coordinate 4,647,032 of NC_083608.1, read as the reverse complement.
TCAATCAACCAACGTAACCACCAAGTTGATAGTTGTGACGCCGGATGATTTTAGACAAGTGTCCCCCATCCTTCTTACAATTAAGTCGGTCATGATGGCTTTCAAACATCCTTAATCACCCAACGTTTACGCCTGCCGAAATCCCATCGCAGGGTGGTGATGCCGGATGATTTGAAATGAGAGTTAGCAATATATCACTCTGACAGTGAAGTCGGTTCGGATAGATTTCAAACATCCTCAATCAACCAACGTAACCACCCAGTTGATGGTTGTCACGCCGGATGATTTTAGACGAGTGGCCCCCATCCTTCTTACAATTAAGTCGGTCATGATGGCTTTCAAACATCCTCAATCACCCAACGTGAACGCCCGCCGAAATCCCATCGGAGGGTGGTGATGCCAGATGATTTCAAATGAGTGTCAGCACTATATCACTCCGACAGTGAAATCGGTTCGGAGAGCTTTCAAACATCCTCAATCAACCAACGTAACCACCAAGTTGATGGTTGTGACGCCGGATGATTTTAGACGAGTGTCCCCCATCCTTCTTACAATTAAGTCTGTCATGATGGCTTTCAAACATCCTCAATCACCCAACGTGAACGCCCGCTGAAAACCCATCGTAGGGTGGTGACACCGGATGATTTCAAATGAGTGTCAGCAATACATCACTCCGACAGTGAACTCGGTTCGGACAGCTTTCAAACATCCTCAATCACACAACGTGAACGCCCGCCGAAATCCCATCGGAGGGTGGTGATGCCAGATGATTTCAAATGAGTGTCAGCAATATATCACTCCGACAGTGAAGTCGGTTCGGACAGCTTTCAAACATCCTCAATCAACCAACGTAACCACCCAGTTGATGGTATTGATGCCGAATGATACTAGACGAGTGTCCCCCATCCTTCTGACAATGAAGTCAGTCAAGATGGTTTTCAGACATCCGGAATTACGCAACGTGAACGCCTACCGAATTCCCGTTGGAGGGTGGTGACACCGTATGATTTCGAATGAGTGTCAGCAATGCATCACTCCGACAGTGAAATCGGTTCGGACAGCTTCCAAACATCCTCAATCAACCAACGTAACCAGCAAGTTGATGGTTGTGACGCCGGATGATTTTAGACGAGTGTCCCCATCCTTCTAACAATGAAGTCGGTCAAGATGGCTTTCAGACATCGTCAATCACCCATCGTGAACGGCCGCAGAAATCCCATCAGAGGGTGGTGAAACCGGATGATTTCAAATGAGTGTCAGCAAATACATCACTCCGACAGTGAAGTCGGTTCGGACAGCTTTCAAACATCTTCAATCAACCAACGTAACCACCCGAGTTGATGGTTGTGACGCCAGATTATTTTAGACGAGTGTCCCCCATCTTTCTGACAATGAAGTCAGTCAAGATAGTTTTCAAACATCCTCAATCACCGAACGTGAACGCCCATCGAAATCCCATTGGAGGGTGGTAACACCGGATGATTTCAAATGAGTGTCAACAATACATCACTCAGACAATGAAGTTAGTTCGGACAGCTTTCAAACATCCTCAATCAACCAACGTAACCACCAAGTTGATGGTTGTGACGCTGGATGATTTTAGACGAGTGTCCCCCATCCTTCTTACAATTAAGTCGGTCATGATGGCTTTCAAACATCCTCAATCACCCATTGTGAACGCCCGCAAAAATCCCATCGGAGGGTGGTGACACCAGATGATTTCAAATGAGTGTCAGCAATACATCACTCCGACAGTGAACTCGGTTCGGACAGCTTTCAAACATCCTCAACCAACAAACGTAACCACCCAGTTTATGGTTGTCACGCCGGATGATTTTAGACGAGTGTCCCCCATCCTTCTTACAATTAAGTCGGTCATGATGTCTTTCAAACATCCTCAATCACCCAACGTGAACGCCCGCCGATATCCCATCGGAGGGTGGTGACACCGGATGATTTCAAATGAGTGTCAGCAATATATCACTCCGACTATGAAGTCGGTTGGGACAGCTTTCAAACATCCTCAATCAACCAACGTAACCACCAAGTTGATAGTTGTGACGCCGGATGATTTTAGACAAGTGTCCCCCATCCTTCTTACAATTAAGTCGGTCATGATGGCTTTCAAACATCCTTAATCACCCAACGTTTACGCCTGCCGAAATCCCATCGGAGGGTGGTGATGCCGGATGATTTCAAATGAGTGTCATCAATACATCACTCTGACAGTGAAGTCGGTTCGGACAGCTTTCAAACATGCTCAATAACAAACGTAACCACCAAGTTGATGGTTGTGACGCCGGATGATTTAAGACGAGTTTCCCCCACCATTCTAACAATGAAGTCGTTCAAGATGGCTTTCAGACATCCTCAATCACCCAAACGTGAACGCCCACCGAAATCCCATCGGAGGGTGGTGACACCGAATGATTTCAAATGAGTGTAGCAATAAATCACTCTGACAGTGAAGTCGGTTCGGACAGCTTTCAAACATCCTCAATCAACCAACGTAAGCACCCAGTTGATGGTTGTGACGCCGGATGATTTTAGACGAGTGTCCCCCATCTTTCTGACAATGAAGTCAGTCAAGATAGTTTTCAAACATCCTCAATCACCCGAACGTGAACGCCCACCGAAATCCCATTGGAGGGTGGTAACACCGGATGATTTCAAATGAGTGTCAGCAATACATCACTCCGACACTGAAGTCGGTTCGGACAGCTTTCAAACATCCTCAATCAACCAACGTAACCACCAAGTTGATGGTTGTGACGCCGGATGATTTTAGACGAGTGTCCCCCATCCTTCTTACAATTAAGTCGGTCATGATGGCTTTCAAACATCCTCAATCACCAAACGTGAACGCACGCAAAAATCCCATCGGAGGGTGGTGACACGTCATGATTTCAAATGAGTGTCAGCAATACATCACTCCGACAGTGAACTCGGTTCGGACAGCTTTCAAACATTTTCAATCACACAACGTGAACGCCCGCCGAAATCCCATCAGAGGGTGGTGATGCCAGATGATTTCAAATGAGTGTCAGCAATATATCACTCCGACAGTGAAGTCGGTTGGGACAGCTTTCAAACATCCTCAATCAACAAACGTAACCACCCAGTTGATGGTATTGATGCCGAATGATACTAGACGAGTGTCCCCCATCCTTCTGACAATGAAGTCAGTCAAGATGGTTTTCAGACATCCGGAATTACCCAACGTGAACGCCTACCGAATTCCCGTTGGAGGGTGGTGACAGCGTATGATTTCGAATGAGTGTCAGCAATGCATCACTCCGACAGTGAAGTCGGTTCGGACAGCTTCCAAACATCCTCAATCAACCAACGTAACCAGCAAGTTGATGGTTGTGACGCCGGATGATTTTAGACGAGTGTCCCCCATCTTTCTAACAATGAAGTCGGTCAAGATGGCTTTCAGACATCGTCAATCACCCATCGTGAACGGCCGCAGAAATCCCATCAGAGGGTGGTGACACCGGATGATTTCAAATGAGTGTCAGCAATACATCACTCCGACAGTGAAGTCGGTTCGAACAGCTTTCAAACATCTTCAATCAACCAACGTAACCACCCCAGTTGATGGTTGTTACGCCGGATTATTTTAGACGAGTGTCCCCCATCTTTCTGACAATGAAGTCAGTCAAGATAGTTTTCAAACATCCTCAATCACCGAACGTGAACGCCCACCGAAATCCCATTGGAGGGTGGTAACACCGGATGATTTCAAATGAGTGTCAACAATACATCACTCCGACAATGAAATCGGTTCGGACAACTTTCAAACATCCTCAATCAACAAACGTAACCACCCAGTTTATGGTTGTCACGCCGGATGATTTTAGACGAGTGTCCCCCATCCTTCTTACAATTAAGTCGGTCATGATGTCTTTCAAACATCCTCAATCACCCAACGTGAACGCCAGCCGATATCCCATCGGAGGGTGGTGACACCGGATGATTTCAAATGAGTGTCAGCAATATATCACTCCGACTGTGAAGTCGGTTGGGACAGCTTTCAAACATCCTCAATCAACCAACGTAACCACCAAGTTGATAGTTGTGACGCCGGATGATTTTAGACAAGTGTCCCCCATCCTTCTTACAATTAAGTCGGTCATGATGGCTTTCAAACATCCTTAATCACCCAACGTTTACGCCTGCCGAAATCCCATCGGAGGGTGGTGATGCCGGATGATTTCAAATGAGTGTCATCAATACATCACTCTGACAGTGAAGTCGGTTCGGACAGCTTTCAAACATGCTCAATAACAAACGTAACCACCAAGTTGATGGTTGTGACGCCGGATGATTTAAGACGAGTTTCCCCCACCATTCTAACAATGAAGTCGTTCAAGATGGCTTTCAGACATCCTCAATCACCCAAACGTGAACGCCCGCCGAAATCCCATCGGAGGGTGGTGACACCGAATGATTTCAAATGAGTGTAGCAATAAATCACTCTGACAGTGAAGTCGGTTCGGACAGCTTTCAAACATCCTCAATCAACCAACGTAAGCACCCAGTTGATGGTTGTGACGCCGGATGATTTTAGACGAGTGTCCCCCATCTTTCTAACAATGAAGTCAGTCAAGATAGTTTTCAAACATCCTCAATCACCCTAACGTGAACGCCCACCGAAATCCCATTGGAGGGTGGTAACACAGGATGATTTCAAATGAGTGTCAGCAATACATCACTCCGACACTGAAGTCGGTTCGGACAGCTTTCAAACATCCTCAATCAACCAACGTAACCACCAAGTTGATGGTTGTGACGCCGGATGATTTTAGACGAGTGTCCCCCATCCTTCTTACAATTAAGTCGGTCATGATGGCTTTCAAACATCCTCAATCACCAAACGTGAACGCACGCAAAAATCCCATCGGAGGGTGGTGACACGTCATGATTTCAAATGAGTGTCAACAATATATCACTCCGATAGTGAAGTCGGTTCGGACAGCTTTCAAACATCCTCAATCAACAAACGTAACCACCCAGTTGATGGTATTGATGCCGAATGATACTAGACGAGTGTCCCCCATCCTTCTGACAATGAAGTCAGTCAAGATGGTTTTCAGACATCCGGAATTACGCAACGTGAACGCCTACCAAATTCCCGTTGGAGGGTGGTGACAGCGTATGATTTCGAATGAGTGTCAGCAATGCATCACTCCGACAGTGAAGTCGGTTCGGACAGCTTCCAAACATCCTCAATCAACCAACGTAACCAGCAAGTTGATGGTTGTGACGCCGGATGATTTTAGACGAGTGTCCCCCATCCTTCTAACAATGAAGTCGGTCAAGATGGCTTTCAGACATCGTCAATCACCCATCGTGAACGGCCGCAGAAATCCCATCAGAGGGTGGTGACACCGGATGATTTCAAATGAGTGTCAGCAATACATCACTCCGACAGTGAAGTCGGTTCGGACAGCTTTCAAACATCTTCAATCAACCAACGTAACCACCCCAGTTGATGGTTGTGACGCCGGATTATTTTAGACGAGTGTCCCCCATCTTTCTGACAATGAAGTCAGTCAAGATAGTTTTCAAACATCCTCAATCACCGAACGTGAACGCCCACCGAAATCCCATTGGAGGGTGGTAACACCGGATGATTTCAAATGAGTGTCAACACTACATCACTCCGACAATGAAATCGGTTCGGACAACTTTCAAACATCCTCAATCAACCAACGTAACCACCAAGTTGATGGTTGTGACGCTGGATGATTTTAGACGAGTGTCCCCCATCCTTCTTACAATTAAGTCGGTCATGATGGCTTTCAAACATCCTCAATCACCCAACGTGAACGCCCGCAAAAATCCCATCGGAGGGTGGTGACACCAGATGATTTCAAATGAGTGTCAGCAATACATCACTCCGACAGTGAACTCGGTTCGGACAGCTTTCAAACATCCTCAATCAACAAACGTAACCACCCAGTTTATGGTTGTCACGCCGGATGATTTTAGACGAGTGCCCCCCATCCTTCTTACAATTAAGTCGGTCATGATGTCTTTCAAACATCCTCAATCACCCAACGTGAACGCCCGCCGATATCCCATCGGAGGGTGGTGACACCGGATGATTTCAAATGAGTGTCAGCAATATATCACTCCGACTGTGAAGTCGGTTGGGACAGCTTTCAAACATCCTCAATCAACCAACGTAACCACCAAGTTGATAGTTGTGACGCCGGATGATTTTAGACAAGTGTCTGTTGGGTTTTATGCCCTAAATAAAACTCATTTCAATATAATCAGATTTGCTTATTAATATAGATCAGAAATAACATTTAATGTTGCATGGTTCACATGATTTATTTCATGATTATATGTACATAATGTATAAATTCATCTGAAATCCTTTTCACATACTTGATCCTGTTTATTGTGCCGTCAACACATTGGAAAGTAAACATGACTATGTGAATAAAGTTTCCTAGATTTATCAGACACAGGGTTTTACTGATATGATAATCTACAACAAGAGTTTACTTGTATTTGGAGAAATACTATGTTCTTTCCAGAACATTGGTTAAAGTAAAGCTCAGGTTGGATGCATGGAGTATGCATCGGAAGGGACCGATATTGAACTTTGACTTAGATTTATTAAACTTACCGTAATATCTATTCAAGTCAATATCGCCTAGTTGATCCTAGATCAAATGATCTTAATCCTGTTATGATTAGGCTCAATCTCAGGAGGCTTTTCATCATCATACTTAAATATTTGAAATTTTTCTTATATATTTAATTAAATAGGAAAATTATATTTTTTTGTTGTAAATTAATTTTATTAATTAATTTTGGGCCAACATCAAATTAGAATAATTTTTCCAGGATTTATTTTTTATTTTAACATGCATTTTTGAAAATTGTATCCTTGAATACTTTAATTTTTCGAAATGCAATATATATTTATAGAAAATTAAATTTGAGTTGTAAATTAATTTAAATTAAATTTATAACAACTTAAATATTTTTTCTAAATATTTATTGGAAATTATTACTAAGATGGAAATAATTCATGTTATTTTCATATCCATCTAAGTAAAATTTATAAATATTAAATTAAAATTTATATTTAGAATTTTTCATTCTAAATTAGAAATTTTAATTAAATAAATATATATTTAAAATAAATAGAATAAATAAAGAGAATCAAAGAAAATACAACTCACTTTAAATAATGAGCTTGATTATTATTAAGATATTCGATCTCGATTGTGGGTTTTACACCGCGTTTGTTTTAGTGAGTAATCCTCCCTAATGGAGGAACGTTCCTTAGCAATTTTGCACCGTTTAACCTCGCATGATAAGTAGTTTGTAAGTGTTTTGTATGGTATGGATCACCCTAATGGTGGCGACCATACTTGACTTGCAAATTATGAAACAATGGTGGAAGCTCATAAGATAGAATTGCCTTGACTCTCGCCTAAACGGGACAACGCTGAATTCCAATCTTGATCGAATAAAAGGTTGCTAGAATGGTTATCATTTTAGATGAGCTGACAACTCTATTCAATGGATGATGCTTTGACTCTCGCCTAAACGGGACACTGTATCAGTTTGTTGAAAAACCTTGGAAATTATTTAGGATTGTATGTTTTAGTATTTTCACTTGTCATTCCTACTTGCTATATGCTTATAATTTCTGAATTGTGTATGAATTTATATTGAACCATGTTATTTTCTGTTATTAAGTTGTAGTTTAATTTCGAATCTTCATTGTTGGTCTAACATGTTTGTTTTTCTAATGAGATAAATCCCTAATGGATTTTCACCATTAGACATACATAATAGTGTAAGATCTCGAAAGATAAATATTGTATATGCAACATCTAGCTGTTCATCAATTGATGACACCTTAGACTAGTATTTTTACAATATGAAACAAGAAGATTACATAAATAAGATTACTTTGTCTTTCGCTAATCGAAGCATCGTTGGATTCTTATTTATAAACGAAATTATCCTAATTCCTCTTAGCTTATTCATTTCGAATTAGCTCAATAATATATCATTGGATGAAAGGTCTATAAATCATTTCATGTCATTATATTTTCTCTTAAGAAATTAAATGACGCATATGATTATAATCCCGAAATTCTATTCCCAATTGATATAAATCCTCAATCTTAGAAATCTCCTACTTGTATGGACAAATCTGACTTAGAGTTTGTATTAGTAATGCTGGTCCAAGATAGAATTACTCATTATATTTGGTATAAATTTAAGTCTTTGACTTTAATTTTAGATTCCAAATAGAAATTTTCTTAAATTTCTAATTCCAGAATACAATACAGTTACACTTTCTCAAGTGTTTAATATCCATCTTCTATTAATGGATTAAAACTGTATGGAATATGAGTTAGGTATTCTGTGACCAGGATCCACTTGCAGTATTCTAAGAACTCTTTGATGTAACTAAACCTATGTCATCATAGCCACTACCACATTTTTCTTAATCTATGGCATTTGTATCTTGTTCATAGTGGATTTGACAAGATCAATCTCTGCAAAGAGTTAATATTCCTATATCCACTGAAAGTAGTTCATCTCATTCGCAGATGGATGTACATTCAGGGGTGGATATGAGTTTTTCGTTGTATTCTTAAAACGATCACTCTAGATTATACCTTATGCAAAGAAATTTGAAATGTTTGAAAAATTTCTTAAATTTCTAGCAATGGTTAAAACCATTAAGGTAAGTGGTTAAAGATCTTGCGAACTGATAGGGGTGGAGAAATAGTTAGTTGATATGCAGTTCAAAGATCATTAATTTGATTTTTGAATTATATCCAAACTTACCTCCCCAGAAATTTCGAGTTGCATGTTGATGATTAGTTACTAGTCGTTGCCTAAATCCTTCTGTGGTAATACAATTTCAGAATGATGTAATGGTTGTATACTTAATGTAAATCATTACTAGATTCATGGATGACCTAATCAAAATCTTAAGAAAAGCTAGAACTGTTAACCATGGTTTGTTAGCTATTCTAAGTGATTAGGGGTGGACCATCCCATTGTCAATAGATAAGAAAGTGTTTGTTCAAACAAATACTACTTTTCTAAGATAATGACTAAGTCTGAAAACAAGTAGCAAATAAAGGAGATATTTAATTCTTGATTCCAAAAGTGTTCTATCATCTTATATAACATATGATGATCCCACTGCCTCTGTTGTCTTGTCACAACCGAAGAGATCAATACCATTTAGTTTTTCTTAGACATAATTCACGGTGCCTTGTCGTAGTGGGAGAGTTTCTAGGAACTCACCTTCTTATGACTTGGGAGACACTAGTGATTAAAATCCATTGTGAGTTTAAACAAGTAATGGATTGTCAAGATAAGAAACTAAGAAGAAAGCCAATAGAACTGTGGTTTAATCCATTCACATGGAGTAACCTAAAGTTTTCTATTACAAGGACATAAAAGGAAATTTTCATTTATAAGTCTATTCTTTGGACTTAACAAAACTTCCTGTTCCTAGTATTATAGGTTTGAGTTTATCTAAACCTATGGCTTGTGGTATACCTGGTAATTACTTAGTCTAATGCAAGCAACTTACTTTAGTAAGATGCTGAAGCATTTTCTTTCTAATGGCAATCTATAGAAGATTCACAACTTCTTAGGTATAGATTTTATTTATCTAAGGAAAAGTCTTAACTATTTCAGAAAAGATAAAGCCATGAAAGAATTTCTTATATCAACAGTGAGAGGTCTTAGATATGCTTTTGTATGCCTTAGACCAGATACCTGCTGTTGAGTGGGAGTAATGAGTAGGTATCAGATTAATCCAGGAGAAGAACATTGGAAGATAATCAAGTAAATCTTAAGATAAAGAAGAGGAACTATATGTTAGTCTATAAGGGTGTGTTTAAAACTCTTAGACTACACCATATCAGATTTCGAAATTTGCCTTTGTGCTAGTAAATCTTTCTGATAAGATGGTGATTACTCTGGGGTGGAATAGTGATTTTGGAGAAGTGTAAAAACCTATCTGAAGTCTCTAGGTCTACCAGAGAGGGACTGAATGTTAAGGTTGTAGGAAAGGTACTTATTCAGTCTAAGGAAAGTTCTATACATTTTTGGCATCATTCCAAATTGCCTTAAACTACTAGTGTTAATTTCTTGATTAACCAAAAGTAGTTGCCAAAGATATAGAATCCAGTATCCCAAGAGAGTAAACATATAGAGAGGAATTTCACATTATCAATGATTTTGTGATTAAGGAAGAGTAATAGTGGAGAAAAGGTTGTGGTTAATTCAACCTTTCAGATCCTATTACGAGGAGTTTACTACTACTACACTTGATTTGCATATCAAGGTGTTGAGATTATTTGAAACGCACTTTTTGTTTTATATTAGTGCAAGTGGGAGTTTGTTGGGTTTTATGCCCTAAATAAAACTCATTTCAATATAATCAGATTTGCTTATTAATATAGATCAGAAATAACATTTAATGTTGCATGGTTCACATGATTTATTTCATGATTATATGTACATAATGTATAAATTCATCTGAAATCCTTTTCACATACTTGATCCTGTTTATTGTGCCGTCAACACATTGGAAAGTAAACATGACTATGTGAATAAAGTTTCCTAGATTTATCAGACACAGGGTTTTACTGATATGATAATCTACAACAAGAGTTTACTTGTATTTGGAGAAATACTATGTTCTTTCCAGAACATTGGTTAAAGTAAAGCTCAGGTTGGATGCATGGAGTATGCATCGGAAGGGACCGATATTGAACTTTGACTTAGATTTATTAAACTTACCGTAATATCTATTCAAGTCAATATCGCCTAGTTGATCCTAGATCAAATGATCTTAATCCTGTTATGATTAGGCTCAATCTCAGGAGGCTATTCGTGTTCTTTGATTTGTTAGTTAAGACTACTTTTAGGTCAGGGTGATACATACATTTTGGGAACACGGTAGTGCAATTGAGTGGGAGCGCTAGCATAAACATGGAATCTATAGCTTCTATCTGGCGAATAGTAAGCAAAGGATGATCTCCTTCGAGCTTGACCAAACGAACATAAATGGTGGAGTACTCATTTCACATAAGCTGAAATATCATTTATACGGGGTCAAGTGTTTTAAGGAATAAATACATTGTAGGGTGTAACGGTAATTTAATCCCTTTACAGTGTAGATCATTCATATAGAGGATCATTGATCACATTAGGATTATAACAATGGATAACTAATGATGTGTCTATATGGTGGAACATATAGAGCATTCTATATACTGAGAGTGCAATTCTAAGTTCTATGCGTGGATTCAACGAAGAATTAATAAGTTAGTGAATTTTAGTGCTAAATTCTTGATCTACTTATTGGAAGCTCGGTTATATAGACCCATGGTCCCCCCACTAGTTGAGATAATATTGCTTGTAAGACTCATGTAATTGGTTTTGATTAATCAATTATAATTCTCAAATTAGACTATGTCTATTTGTGAATTTTTCACTAAGTAAGGGCGAAATTGTAAAGAAAGAGTTTTAGGGGCATATTTGTTAATTATGATACTTTGTATGGTTCAATTAATAAATATGATAAATGACAATATTATTTAATAATTATTTATAGTTATTAAATAGTTAGAATTGGCATTTAAATTGTTGAATTAGAAAATTGGCGTTTTTGAGAAAATCAGATACAGAAAAGGTAAAACTGCAAAATTGCAAAAAGTGAGGCCCAAATCCACTAGTATAGGGCCAGCCACTTTTGTAGGAAATTTAAACTGATATTTTCATTATTTTAATGCCAAATAATTCAAACCTAACCCTAGTGGAATGCTATAAATAGATAGTGAAGGCTTCAGGAAATTTACACTTAATTTTCTACTTTTTCATTCAGAAAAAACTGAGCCTTCTCTCTCCCTATCTTTGGCCGAATCCACTCTCTCTCTCTTCCTCTTGAATTTCAAAATTCTTAGTGTATGAGTAGTGCCCACACACAGCAAGTGATACCTCAACCATAGTGAGGAAGATCGTGAAGAAAGACTTTCAGCAAGAAGGAGTTTCAGCATCAAAGATTCAGAGAAAGAGATCCAGGTTCAGATATTGATAATGCTCTGCTACAGAAAGGAATCAAGGGCTAGATATCTGAACGGAAGGAGTCATTATATTCCGCTGCAACCAATGTAAGGTTTCCTAAACTTTATATGTGTTTATTTCATCGTTTTAGAAAGTTCATATTTAGAGTGTTAATCAACATACTTGTGAGTAGATCTAAGATCCTGGTAAAATAATTTCCAACAGTGTCCCCCATCCTTCTTACAATTAAGTCGGTCATGATGGCTTTCAAACATCCTTAATCACCCAACGTGAACGCCTGCCGAAATCCCATCGGAGGGTGGTGATGCCGGATGATTTCAAATGAGTGTCATCAATACATCACTCTGACAGTGAAGTCGGTTCGAACAGCTTTCAAACATGCTCAATAACAAACGTAACCACCAAGTTGATGGTTGTGACCCCGGATGATTTAAGACGAGTTTCCCCAACCCTTCTAACAATGAAGTCGTTCAAGATGGCTTTCAGACATCCTCAATCACCCAAACGTGAACGCCCGCCGAAATCCCATCGGAGGGTGGTGACACCGAATGATTTCAAATGAGTGTAGCAATAAATCACTTTGACAGTGAAGTCGGTTCGAACAGCTTTCAAACACCCTCAATCAACCAACGTAAGCACCCAGTTGATGGTTGTGACGCCGGATGATTTTAGACGAGTGTCCCCCATCTTTCTGACAATGAAGTCAGTCAAGATAGTTTTCAAACATCCTCAATCACCCGAACGTGAACGCCCACCGAAATCACATTGGAGGGCGGTAACACCGGATGATTTCAAATGAATGTCAGCAATACATCACTCCGACACTGAAGTCGGTTCGGACAGCTTTCAAACATCCTCAATCAACCAACGTAACCATCAAGTTGATGGTTGTGACGCCGGATGATTTTAGACGAGTGTCCCCCATCCTTCTTACAATTAAGTCGGTCATGATGGCTTTCAAACATCCTCAATCACCCAACGTGAACGCCCGCAAAAATCCCATCGGAGGGTGGTGACACGTCATGATTTCAAATGAGTGTCAGCAATACATCACTCCGACAGTGAACTCGGTTCGGACAGCTTTCAAACATCCTCAATCACACAACGTGAACGCCCGCCGAAATCCCATCAGAGGGTGGTGATGCCAAATGATTTCAAATGAGTGTCAGCAATATATCACTCCGACAGTGAAGTCGGTTCGGACAGCTTTCAAACATCCTCAATCAACAAACGTAACCACCCAGTTGATGGTATTGATGCCGAATGATACTAGACGAGTGTCCCCCATCCTTCTGACAATGAAGTCAGTCAAGATGGTTTTCAGACATCCGGAATTACGCAACGTGAACGCGTACCGAATTCCCGTTGGAGGGTGGTGACAGCGTATGATTTCGAATGAGTGTCAGCAATGCATCACTCCGACAGTGAAGTCGGTTCGGACAGCTTCCAAACATCGTCATTCAACCAACGTAACCAGCAAGTTGATGGTTGTGACGCCGGATGATTTTAGACGAGTGTCCCCCATCCTTCTAACAATGAAGTCGGTCAAGATGGCTTTCAGACATCGTCAATCACCCATCGTGAACGGCCGCAGAAATCCCATCAGAGGGTGGTGACACCGGATGATTTCAAATGAGTGTCAGCAATACATCACTCCGACAGTGAAGTCGGTTCGGACAGCTTTCAAACATCTTCAATCAACCAACGTAACCACCCCAGTTGATGGTTGTCACGCCGGATTATTTTAGACGAGTGTCCCCCATCTTTCTGACAATGAAGTCAGTCAAGATAGTTTTCAAACATCCTCAATCACCGAACATGAACGCCCACCGAAATCCCATTGGAGGGTGGTAACACCGGATGATTTCAAATGAGTGTCAGGAATACATCACTCCGACAATGAAGTCGGTTCGGACAGCTTTCAAACATCCTCAATCAACAAACGTAACCACCAAGTTGATGGTTGTGACGCCGGATGATTTTAGACGAGTGTCCCCCATCTTTCTGACAATGAAGTCAGTCAAGATAGTTTTCAAACATCCTCAATCACCCAACGTGAACGCCCGCCGAAATCCCATTGGAGGGCGGTAACACCGGATGATTTCAAATGAATGTCAGCAATACATCACTCCGACACTGAAGTCGGTTCGGACAGCTTTCAAACATCCTCAATCAACCAACGTAACCACCAAGTTGATGGTTGTGACGCCGGATGATTTTAGACGAGTGTCCCCCATCCTTCTTACAATTAAGTCGGTCATGATGGCTTTCAAACATCCTCAATCACCCAACGTGAACGCCCGCAAAAATCCCATCGGAGGGTGGTGACACGTCATGATTTCAAATGAGTGTCAGCAATACATCACTCCGACAGTGAACTCGGTTCGGACAGCTTTCAAACATCCTCAATCACACAACGTGAACACCAGCCGAAATCCCATCAGAGGGTGGTGATGCCAGATGATTTCAAATGAGTGTCAGTAATATATCACTCCGACAGTGAAGTCGGTTCGGACAGCTTTCAAACATCCTCAATCAACAAACGTAACCACCCAGTTGATGGTATTGATGCCGAATGATACTAGACGAGTGTCCCCCATCCTTCTGACAATGAAGTCAGTCAAGATGGTTTTCAGACATCCGGAATTACGCAACGTGAACGCCTACCGAATTCCCGTTGGAGGGTGGTGACAGCGTATTATTTCGAATGAGTGTCAGCAATGCATCACTCCGACAGTGAAGTCGGTTTGGACAGCTTCCAAACATCGTCAATCAACCAACGTAACCAGCAAGTTGATGGTTGTGACGCCGGATGATTTTAGACGAGTGTCCCCCATCCTTCTAACAATGAAGTCGGTCAAGATGGCTTTCAGACATCGTCAATCACCCATCGTGAACGGCCGCAGAAATCCCATCAGAGGGTGGTGACACCAGATGATTTCAAATGAGTGTCAGCACTACATCACCCCGACAATGAAGTCGGTTCGGACAGCTTTCAAACATCTTCAATCAACCAACGTAACCACCCCAGTTGATGGTTGTGACGCCGGATTATTTTAGACGAGTGTCCCCCATCTTTCTGACAATGAAGTCAGTCAAGATAGTTTTCAAACATCCTCAATCACCGAATGTGAACGCCCACCGAAATCCCATTGGAGGGTGGTAACACCGGATGATTTCAAATGAGTGTCAGGAATACATCACTCCGACAATGAAGTCGGTTCGGACAGCTTTCAAACATCCTCAATCAACAAACGTAACCACCAAGTTGATGGTTGTGACGCTGGATGATTTTAGACGAGTGTCCCCCATCCTTCTTACAATTAAGTCGGTCATGATGGCTTTCAAACATCCTCAATCACCCAACGTGAACGCCCGCAAAAATCCCATCGGAGGGTGGTGACACCAGATGATTTCAAATGAGTGTCAGCAATACATCACTCCGACAGTGAACTCGGTTCGGACAGCTTTCAAACATCCTCAATCAACAAACGTAACCACCCAGTTGATGGTTGTCACGCCGGATGATTTTAGACGAGTGTCCCCCATCCTTCTTACAATTAAGTCGGTCATGATGGCTTTCAAACATCCTCAATCACCCAACGTGAACGCCCGCAAAAATCACATCGGAGGGTGGTGACACCAGATGATTTCAAATGAGTGTCAGCAATACATCACTCCGACAGTGAACTCGGTTCGGACAGCATTCAAACATCCTCAATCAACCAACGTAACCACCCAGTTGATGGTTGTGATGCCGAATGATATTAGACGAGTGTCCCCCATCCTTCTGACAATGAAGTCAGTCAAGATGGCTTTCAAACATCCTTAATCACCCAACGTGAACGCCTGCCGAAATCCCATCGAAGGGTGGTGATGCCAGATGATTTCAAATGAGTGTCAGCAATATATCACTCCGACAGTGAAGTCGTTTCGGACAGCTTTCAAACATCCTCAATCAACCAACGTAACCACCAAGTTGATGGTTGTGACGCCGGATGATTTTAGACGAGTGTCCCCCATCCTTCTTACAATTAAGTCGGTCATGATGGCTTTCAAACATCCTCAATCACCCAACGTGATCGCCCGCCGAAATTCCATCGGAGGGTGGTGACACTTGATGATTTAAAATGAGTGTCAGCAATACATCACTCCGACAGTGGACTCGGTTCGGACAGCTTTCAAACATCCTCGATCAACCTACGTAACCACCCAGTTGATGGTTGTCACGCCGGATGATTTTAGACAAGTGCCCCCCATCATTCTTACAATTAAGTCGGTCATGATGGCTTTCAAACATCCTCAATCACCCAACGTGAACGCCCGCCG
The DNA here is from genome assembly GCF_029168945.1 of Cannabis sativa. Taxonomy (NCBI): domain Eukaryota; kingdom Viridiplantae; phylum Streptophyta; class Magnoliopsida; order Rosales; family Cannabaceae; genus Cannabis; species Cannabis sativa. The sequence goes on along the minus strand of NC_083608.1, from coordinate 4,630,601 downwards.
AAATCCCATCGGAGGGTGGTGACGCAAGATGATTTCAAATGAGTGTCAGCACTATATCAATCCGACAGTGAAGTCGGTTCGACAGCTTGCAAACATCCTCAATCAACCAACGTAACCACCCAATTGATGGTTCTGGCGTTGGATGATTTTAGACGAGTGGCCCCCATCCTTCTTACAATTAAGTCGGTCATGATGGCTTTCAAACATCCTCAATCACCCAACGTGAACGCCCGCCGAAATCCCATCGGAGGGTGGTGATGCCAGATGATTTCAAATGAGTGTCAGCAATATATCACTCCGACAGTGAAGTCGTTTCGGACAGCTTTCAAACATCCTCAATCAACCAACGTAACCACCCGGTTGATGGTTGTGACGCCGGATGATTTTTGACGAGTGTCCCCCATCCTTCTAATAGTGAGGTCGGTCAAGATTGCTTTCAGACATCCTCAATCACCCATCGTGAATGGCCGCAGAAATCCCATCGGAGGGTGGTGACACCGGATGATTTCAAATGAGTGTCAGCAATACATCACTCCGACAGAAATCTCAGTTCGGACAGCTTTCAAACATCCTCAATCAACCAACGTAACCACCCTGTTGATGGTTGTGATGCCGGATGATTTTAGACGATTGTCCCCCATCCTTCTAATAATGAAGTTGGTCAAGAAGGCTTTCAACAATCCTTAATCACCCAACGTGAACGCCCAACGAAATCCCATTGGAGGGTGGTGACACCGGATGATTTCAAATGAGTGTCAGCAATACATCACTTCCACACTTAAGTCGGTTCGGAAAACTGTCCAACATCCTCAATCATCCAACGTAAAAACTGAGTTGATTGTTGTGACGCCGGATGATTTCAGACGAGTGTCCCCCATCCTTCTTACAATTAAGTCGGTCATGATGGCTTTCAAACATCCTCAATCACCCAACGTGAACACCCCTGAAATCCCATCGGAGGGTGGTGACACCGGATGATTTCAAATTAGTGTCAGCAATACATAACTCCGCCAGTGAACTCGGTTCGGACAGCTTTCAAACATCCACAATCAACCAATGTAACCACCCAGTTGATTGTTGTGATGCCGAATGATTTTAGACGAGTGTCCCCCATTTTTCTGACAATGAAGTCATTCAAGATGGCTTTCAGACATCCTGAATCACGCAATGTGAACGCCTGCCGAGTTCCCATTAGACGGTGGTGACACCGTATGATTTCGAATGAGTGTCAACAATACATCACTCCGACAGTGAAGTCGGTTCGGACAACTTCCAAACATCCTCAATCAACCAACGTAACCACCAAATTGATGGTTCTGACGCCGGATGATTTTAGTCGAGTGTCCCCCATCCTTCTAATAATGAAGTCGGTCAAGATTGCTTTCAGACATCCTCAATCACCCATCGTGAATGGCCGTAAAAATCCCATCGGAGGGTGGTGACACCGAATGATTTCAAATGAGTGTCAGCAATACATCACACCGACAGAAATGTCAGTTCGGACAACTTTCAAACATCCTCAATCAACCAACGTAACCACCCGGTTGATGGTTGTGATGCCGGATGATTTTAGACGATTGTCCCCCATCCTTCTAATAATGAAGTTGGTCAAGACGGCTTTCAACCATCCTTAATCACCCAACGTGAACGGCCACCCAAATCCCATTGGAGGGTGGTGACACCGGATGATTTCAAATGAGTGTCTGCAATATATCACTCCGACAGTGAAGTCGGTTCGGACAGCTTTCAAACATCCTCAATCAACCTTCGTAACCACCAAGTTGATGGTTGTGACGCCGGATGATTTTAGACGAGTGTCCCCCATCCTTCTTACAATTAAGTCGGTCATGATTGCTTTCAAACATCCTCAATCACCCAACGTGAACGCCCGCCGAAATCCCATCGGAGGGTGGTCACACAGGATGATTTCAAATTAGTGTCAGCAATACGTAACTCCGACAGTGAACTCGGTTCGGACAGCTTTCAAACATCCTCAATCAACAAACGTAACAACCCAGTTGATTGTTGTGATGCCGAATGATTTTAGACGAGTGTCCCGCATCCTTCTGACAATGAAGTCAGTCAAGATGGCTTTCAGACATCGTGAATCACGCAAGGTGAACGCCTGCCGAATTCCCATTGGAGGGTGGTGACACCGTATGATTTCGAATGAGTGTCAACAATACATCACTCCGACAGTGAACTCAGTTCGGACAACTTCCAAACATCCTCAATCAACCAACGTAACCACCAAATTGATGGTTCTGACGCCGGATGATTTTAGTCGAGTGTCCCCCATCCTTCTACAATGAAGTCAGTCAAGATGCCTTTCAAACATCCTCAATTAACCAACGTAACCACCCAGTTGATGGTTGTGACACCGGATGATTTTAGACCAGTGTCCCCCATCCTTCTGACAATGAAATCGGTCAAGATGGCTTTCAAACATCCTCAATCACCCAGCGTGAATGCCTGCCGAAATACATTCGAAGGGTGGTGATGCCGGATGATTTCAAATGAGTGTCAGCAATATATCACTCCAATAGGGAAGTCGGTTCGGACAGCTTTCAAACATCCTCAATCAACCAACGTAACCACCCAGTTGATGGTTGTCACGCTGGATGATTGTAGACGAGTGCCCCCCATCCTTCTTACAATTAAGTCGGTCATGATGGCTTTCAAACATCCTCAATCACCCAACGTGAACGCCCGCTGAAATCCCATCGGAGGGTGGTGACACCGGATGATTTCAAATGCATATCAGCAATACATCACTCCGACAGTGAACTCGGTTCGACAGCTTGCAAACATCCTCAATCAACCAACGTAACCACCCAATTGATGGTTCTGGCGTTGGATGATTTTAGACGAGTGGCCCCCATCCTTCTTACAATTAAGTCGGTCATGATGGCTTTCAAACATCCTCAATCACCCAACGTGAACGCCCGCCGAAATCCCATCGGAGGGTGGTGATGCCAGATGATTTCAAATGAGTGTCAACAATATATCACTCCGACAGTGAAGTCGTTTCGGACAGCTTTCAAACATCCTCAATCAACCAACGTAACCACCAAGTTGATGGTTGTGACGCCGGATGATTTTAGACGAGAGTCCCCCATCCTTCTTACAATTAAGTCGGTCATGATGGCTTTCAAACATCCTCAATCACCCAACGTGATCGCCCGCCGAAATTCCATCGGAGGGTGGTGACACTTGATGATTTAAAATGAGTTTCAGCAATACATAACTCCGACAGTGGACTCGGTTCGGACAGCTTTCAAACATCCTCAATCAACCTACGTAACCACCCAGTTGATGGTTGTGATGCCGAATGATATTAGACGAGTGTCCCCCATCGTTCTGACAATGAAGTGAGTCAAGATGGCTTTCAGACATCCATAATCACGCAACTTGAACGCCTGCCGAATTCCCATTGGAGGGTGGTGACACCGTATGATTTCGAATGAGTGTCAGCAATACATCACTCCGACAGTGAAGTCGGTTCGGACAGCTTTCAAACATCCTCAATCAACCAACGTAACCACCAAGTTGATGGTTGTGACGCCGGATGATTTTAGACGAGAGTCCCCCATCCTTCTTACAATTAAGTCGGTCATGATGGCTTTCAAACTTCCTCAATCACCCAACGTGAACGCCCGCCAAAATCCCATCGGAGGGTTGTGACACCGGATAATTTAAAATTAGTGTCAGCAATACATCACTCCGACAGTGAAGTCGGTTTGGCCAACTTCCAAACATCCTTAATTAACCAACGTAACCACCAAATTGATGGTTGTGACGCCGAATGAATTTAATCGAGTGCCCCCCATCCTTCTGACAATGAAGTCGGTCAAGATGCCTTTCAAACATCCTCAATTAACCAACGTAACCACCCAGTTGATGGTTGTGACACCGGATGATTTTAGACGAGTGTCCCCCATCCTTCTGACAATGAAATCGGTCAAGATGGCTTTCAAACATCCTCAATCACCCAACGTGAACACCCGCCGAAATCCCATCGGAGGGTGGTGACACCGGATGATTTCAAATTAGTGTCAGCAATACATCATTCCGACAGAGAACTCGATTCGGACAGCTTTCAAACATCCTCAATAAACCAACGTAACCATCCAGTTGATTGTTGTAATGCCGAATGATTTTAGACGAGTGTCCCTCATCCATCTGACAATGAAGTCTGTCAAGATGGCTTTTTGACATACTGAATCACGCAACGTGAACGCCTGCCGAATTCCCATTGGAGGGTGGTGACACCGTATGATTTCGAATGAGTTTCAGCAATACATCACTCCGACAGTGAAGTCAGTTCAAACAGCTTCCAAACATCCTCAATCAACCAAAGTAACCACCAAATTAATAGTTGTGACGCCGGAAGATTTTAGTGGAGTGTCCCCCATCCTTCTGACAATAAAGTCGGTCAAGATGCCTTTCAAACATCCTTAATTAACCAACGTAACCACCCAGGTTATGGTTGTGACAACGGATGATTTCAGACGAGTGTCCCCCATCCTTCTGCCAATGAAATCGGTCAAGATGGCTTTCAAACATCCTCAATCACCCAACGTGAACGCCCGCCGAAATCTCATCGGAGGGTGGTGACACCTGATGATTTCAAATGAGTGTCAGGAATACATCACTCCGACAGTGAAGTCGGTTTGGACAACTTCCAAACATCCTGAATCAACCAACGTAACCACCAAATTGATGGTTGTGACGCCGGATGATTTTAGTCGGCCCCATCCTTCTGACAATGAAGTCGGTCAAGATGTCTTTCAAACATCCTCAATTAACCAACGTAACCACCCAGTTGATGGTTGTGACACCAGATGATTTTAGACGAGTTTCCCCCATCCTTCTGACAATGAAATCGGTCAAGATGGCTTTCAAAAATCCTCAGTCACCCAACGTGAACGCCTGCCGAAATCCCATCGAAGGGTGGTGATGCCGGATGATTTCAAATGAGTGTCAGCAATATATCACTCCGACAGTGAAGTCGGTTCGGACAGCTTTCAAACATCCTCAATCAACCAACGTAACCCCCAAGTTGATGCTTGTGACGCCGTATGATTTTAGACGAGTGTCCCCCATCCTTCTTACAATTAAGTCGGTCATGATGGCTTTCAAATATCCCCAGTCACCCAACGTGAACGCCCGCCGAAATCCCATCGGAGGATGGTGACACCGGATGATTTCAAATGAATGTCAGCAATACATCACTACGACAGTGAACTCGGTTCGGACAGCTTTCAAACATCCTCAATCAACCAACGTAACCACCCAGTTGATGGTTGTCACGCTGGATGATTGTAGACGAGTGCCCCCCATCCTTCTTACAATTAAGTCGGTCATGATGGCTTTCAAACATCCTCAATCACCCAACGTGAACGCCCGCCGAAATCCCATCGGAGGGTGGTGATGCCAGATGATTTCAAATGAGTGTCAGCAGTATATCACTCCGACAGTGAACTCGGTTCGGACAGCTTTCAAACATTCTCAATCAACCAACGTAACCACCAAGTTGATGGTTGTGACGCCGGATGATTTTACACGAGTCTCCCCCATCCTTCTTACAATTAAGTCGGTCATGATGGCTTGCAAACATCCTGAATCACCCAACGTGAACGCCCGCCGAAATCCCATCGGAGGGTGGTGACACCGTATAATTTCCAATTAGTGTCAGCAATACATCACTCCGACAGTGAAGTCAGTTCGGACAACTTCCAAACATCCTCAATCAACCAACGTAACCACCAAATTGATGGTTGTAACGCCGGATGATTTTAGTCGAGTGTCCCCCATCCTTCTGCCAAAGAAGTCGGTCAAGATGCCTTTCAAACATCCTCAATTAACCAACGTAAAAACCTAGTTGATGGTTGTGACACCGGATGATTTTAGACGAGTGTCCCCCATCCTTCTCACAATGAAATCGGTCAACATGGCTTTCAAACATCCTCATTCACCCAACGTGAACGCCTGCCGAAATCCCATCGAAGGGTGGTGATGTTGGATGATTTCAAATGAGTGTCACCAATATATCACTCTGACAGTGAAGTCGGTTGGGACAGCTTTCAAACATCCTCAATCAACCAACGTAACCACGAAGTTGATGGTTGTGACGCCGGATGATTTTACACGAGTGTCCCCCATCCTTCTTACAATTAAGTCGGTCATGATGGCTTTCAAACATCCTCAATCACCCAACGTGAACGTCCGTCGAAATCCCATCGGAGGGTGGTGACACCTGATGATTTAAAATGAGTGTCAGCAATACATCACTCCGACAGTGAAGTCGGTTCGGACAGCTTTCAAACATCCTCAATCAACCAACGTAAGCACCCAGTTGATGGTTGTCACGCAGGATGATTTTAGACGAGTGCCCCCCATCGTTCTTACAATTAAGTCGGTCATGATGGCTTTCAAACACCCTCAATCACCCAACTTGAACGCCCGCCGAAATCGCATCGGAGGGTTGTGATGCCAGATGATTTCAAATGATTGTCAGCAATATATCACTCCGACAGTGAAGTCGGTTCGGACACTTTTTAAACATCCTCAATCAACCAACGTAACCACCAAGTTGATGGTTGTGAGGCCGGATGATTTTAGACGAGTGTCCCCCATCCTTCTTACAATTAAGTCGGTCATGATGGCTTTCAAACATCCTCAATCACCCAACGTGAACGCCCGCCGAAATCCCATCGGAGGGTGGTGACACCGGATGATTTCAAATGAGTTTCAGCAATACATCACTCCGACAGTGAACTCGGTTCGGACAGCTTTCAAACATCCTTAGTCAACCAACGTAACCACCCAGTTGATGGTTGTGATGCCGAATGATATTAGACGAGTGTCCCCCATCCTTCTGACAATGAAGTGAGTCAAGATGGCTTTCAGACATCCAGAATCACGCAACGTGAACGCCTGCCGAATTCCCATTGGAGGGTGGTGACACCGTATGATTTCGAATGAGTGTCAGCAATACATCACTCCGACAGTGAAGTCAGTTCGGAGAGCTTTCAAACATCCTCAATCAAACAACGTAACCACTAAGTTGATGGTTGTGACGCCGGATGATTTTAGACGAGAGTCCCCCATCCTTCTTACAATTAAGTCGGTTCAAACATCCTCAATCACCCAACGTGAACGCCCGCAAAAATCCCATCGGAGGGTGGTGACACCGGATGATTTCAAATTAGTGTCAGCAATACATCACTCCGACAGTGAAGTCGGTTTGGACAACTTCCAAACATCCTTAATTAACCAACGTAACCACCAAATTGATGGTTGTGACGCCGGATGATTTTAGTCGAGTGACCCCCATCCTTCTGACAATGAAGTCGGTCAAGATGCCTTTCAAACATCCTCGATTAACCAACGTAACCACCCAGTTGATGGTTGTGACACTAGATGATTTTAGACGAGTGTCCCCCATCCTTCTGACAATGAAATCGGTCAAGATGGCTTTTAAAAATCCTCAATCACCCAACGTGAACGCCTACCGAAATCCCATCGAAAGGTGGTGATGCCATATGATTTCACATGAGTGTCAGCAATATATAACTCCGACAGTGAAGTCGGTTCGGACACCCAGTTGATGGTTGTGACGCCAGATGATTTTAGACGAGTGTCCCCTATCCTTCTGACAATGAAGTCAATCAAGATGGCTATCAAAGATCCTCAATCACCCAACGTTAACGCCCTCCGAAATCCCCTCGGAGGGTGGTGACACCAGATGATTTCAAATGAGTGTCAACTATACATTACTTCGACAGTGAAGTCGGTTCGGATCGCTTTCAAACATCCTCAATCAACCAACGTAACCACCAAGTTGATGGTTGTGACGCTGGATTATTTAAGACGAGTTTCCCCCATCCTTCTAACAATGAAGTCAGTCAAGATGGCTTTCAGACATCCTCAATCACCCAACGTGAACGCCCGCCGAAATCCCATCGGAGGGTGGTGACACCGAATGATTTCTAATGAGGGTCAGTAATACATCACTCCGACAGTGAAGTCGGTTCGGACAGCTTTCAAACATCCTCAATCAACCAACGTAACCACAAAGTTGATGGTTGTGACGCCGGATGATTTTAGACGAGTCTCCCCCATCCTTCTTACAATTAAGTCGGTCATGATGGTTTGCAAACATCCTGAATCACCCAACGTGAACGCCCGTCGAAATCCCATCGGAGGGTGGTGACACCGGATGATTTCAAATTAGTGTTAGCAATACATCACTCCGACAGTGAAGTCAGTTTGGACAACTTCCAAACATCCTCAATCAACCAACGTAACCACCAAATTGATGGTTGTAACGCCGGATAATTTTAGTCAAGTGTCCCCCATCCTTCTGACAATGAATTCCTTCAAGATGCCTTTCAAACATCCTCAAATAACCAACGTAACCACCCAGTTGATGATTGTGACACCGGATGATTTTAGACGAGTGTCCCCCATCCTTCTGACAATGAAATCGGTCAAGATGGCTTTAAAAAATCCTCAATCACCCAACGTGAACGCCCGCTGAATCCCATCGGAGGGTGGTGACACCGGATGATTTCAAATTAGTGTCAGCAATACATCACTCCGACAGTGAAGTCAGTTCGGACAACTTCCAAACATCCTCAATCAAACAACGTAACCACCAAATTGATGGTTGTAACGCCGGATGATTTTAGTCGAGTGTCCCCCATCCTTCTGACAATGAAGTCGGTCAAGATGGCTTTTAAAAATCCTCAATCACCCAACGTGAACGCCTACCGAAATCCCATCGAAAGGTGGTGATGCCATATGATTTCAAATGAGTGTCAGCAATATATCACTCCGACAGTGAAGTCGGTTCGGACAACTTTCAAACATCCTCAATCAACCAACGTAACCACAAAGTTGATGGTTGTGACGCCGGATGATTTTAGACGAGTCTCCGCCATCCTTCTTACAATTAAGTCGGTCATGATGGTTTCCAAACATCCTGAATCACCCAACGTGAACGCCCGTCGAAATCCCATCGGAGGGTGGTGACACCGGATGATTTCAAATTAGTGTTAGCAATACATCACTCCGACAGTGAAGTCAGTTTGGACAACTTCCAAACATCCTCAATCAACCAACGTAACCACCAAATTGATGGTTGTAACGCCGGATAATTTTAGTCAAGTGTCCCCCATCCTTCTGACAATGAAGTCGGTCAAGATGCCTTTCAAACATCCTCAAATAACCAACGTAACCACCCAGTTGATGGTTGTGACACCGGATGATTTTAGACGAGTGTCCCCCATCCTTCTGACAATGAAATCGGTCAAGATGGCTTTTAAAAATCCTCAATCACCCAACGTGAACGCCTACCGAAATCCCATCGAAAGGTGGTGATGCCATATGATTTCACATGAGTGTCAGCAATATATAACTCCGACAGTGAAGTCGGTTCGGACAACTTTCAAACATCCTCAATCAACCAACGTAACCACAAAGTTGATGGTTGTGACGCCGGATGATTTTAGACGAGTCTCCCCCATCCTTCTTACAATTAAGTCGGTCATGATGGTTTGCAAACATCCTGAATCACCCAACGTGAACGCCCGTCGAAATCCCATCGGAGGGTGGTGACACCGGATGATTTCAAATTAGTGTTAGCAATACATCACTCCGACAGTGAAGTCAGTTTGGACAACTTCCAAACATCCTCAATCAACCAACGTAACCACCAAATTGATGGTTGTAACGCCGGATAATTTTAGTCAAGTGTCCCCCATCCTTCTGACAATGAAGTCGGTCAAGATGCCTTTCAAACATCCTCAAATAACCAACGTAACCACCCAGTTGATGGTTGTGACACCGGATGATTTTAGACGAGTGTCCCCCATCCTTCTGACAATGAAATCGGTCAAGATGGCTTTAAAAAATCCTCAATCACCCAACGTGATCGCCCGCCGAATCCCATCGGAGGGTGGTGACACCGGATGATTTCAAATTAGTGTCAGCAATACATCACTCCGACAGTGAAGTCAGTTCGGACAACTTCCAAACATCCTCAATCAAACAACGTAACCACCAAATTGATGGTTGTAACGCCGGATGATTTTAGTCGAGTGTCCCCCATCCTTCTGACAATGAAGTCGGTCAAGATGGCTTTTAAAAATCCTCAATCACCCAACGTGAACGCCTACCGAAATCCCATCGAAAGGTGGTGATGCCATATGATTTCACATGAGTGTCAGCAATATATCACTCCGACAGTGAAGTCGGTTCAGACAACTTTCAAACATCCTCAATCAACCAACGTAACCACAAAGTTGATGGTTGTGACGCCGGATGATTTTAGACGAGTCTCCGCCATCCTTCTTACAATTAAGTCGGTCATGATGGTTTCCAAACATCCTGAATCACCCAACGTGAACGCCCGTCGAAATCCCATCGGAGGGTGGTGACACCGGATGATTTCAAATTAGTGTTAGCAATACATCACTCCGACAGTGAAGTCAGTTTGGACAACTTCCAAACATCCTCAATCAACCAACGTAACCACCAAATTGATGGTTGTAACGCCGGATAATTTTAGTCAAGTGTCCCCCATCCTTCTGACAATGAAGTCGGTCAAGATGCCTTTCAAACATCCTCAAATAACCAACGTAACCACCCAGTTGATGGTTGTGACACCGGATGATTTTAGACGAGTGTCCCCCATCCTTCTGACAATGAAATCGGTCAAGATGGCTTTAAAAATCCTCAATCACCCAACGTGAACGCACGCTGAATCCCATCGGAGGGTGGTGACACCGGATGATTTCAAATTAGTGTCAGCAATACATCACTCCGACAGTGAAGTCAGTTCGGACAACTTCCAAACATCCTCAGTCAAACAACGTAACCACCAAATTGATGGTTGTAACGCCGGATGATTTTAGTCGAGTGTCCCCCATCCTTCTGACAATGAAGTCGGTCAAGATGGCTTTTAAAAATCCTCAATCACCCAACGTGAACGCCTACCGAAATCCCATCGAAAGGTGGTGATGCCATATGATTTCACATGAGTGTCAGCAATATATCACTCCGACAGTGAAGTCGGTTCGGACAACTTTCAAACATCCTCAATCAACCAACGTAACCACAAAGTTGATGGTTGTGACGCCGGATGATTTTAGACGAGTCTCCGCCATCCTTCTTACAATTAAGTCGGTCATGATGGTTTCCAAACATCCTGAATCACCCAACGTGAACGCCCGTCGAAATCCCATCGGAGGGTGGTGACACCGGATGATTTCAAATTAGTGTTAGCAATACATCACTCCGACAGTGAAGTCAGTTTGGACAACTTCCAAACATCCTCAATCAACCAATGTAACCACCAAATTGATGGTTGTAACGCCGGATAATTTTAGTCAAGTGTCCCCCATCCTTCTGACAATGAAGTCGGTCAAGATGCCTTTCAAACATCCTCAAATAACCAACGTAACCACCCAGTTGATGGTTGTGACACCGGATGATTTTAGACGAGTGTCCCCCATCCTTCTGACAATGAAATCGGTCAAGATGGCTTTAAAAAATCCTCAATCACCCAACGTGAACGCCCGCCGAATCCCATCGGAGGGTGGTGACACCGGACGATTTCAAATTAGTGTCAGCAATACATCACTCCGACAGTGAAGTCAGTTCGGACAACTTCCAAACATCCTCAATCAACCAACGTAACCACCAAATTGATGGTTGTAACGCCGGATGATTTTAGTCGAGTGTCCCCCATCCTTTTGACAATAAAGTCGGTCAAGATGCCTTTCAAACATCCTCAATTAATCAACGTGAACGCCCGCCGAAATCCCATCAGAGGGTGGTGGTGCCGGATGATTTCAAATGAGTGTCAGCAATACATCACTCCGACAGTGAAGTCAGTTCGGACAACTTCCAAACATCCTCAATCAACCAACGTAACCACCAAATTGATGGTTGTAACGTCGGATGATTTTAGTCGAGTGTCCCCCATCCTTCTGACAATGAAGTCGGTCAAGATGGCTTTTAAAAATCCTCAATCACCCAACGTGAACGCCTACCGAAATCCCATCGAAAGGTGGTGATGCCATATGATTTCACATGAGTGTCAGCAATATATAACTCCGACAGTGAAGTCGGTTCGGACAACTTTCAAACATCCTCAATCAACCAACGTAACCACAAAGTTGATGGTTGTGACGCCGGATGATTTTAGACGAGTCTCCCCCATCCTTCTTACAATTAAGTCGGTCATGATGGTTTGCAAACATCCTGAATCACCCAACGTGAACGCCCGTCGAAATCCCATCGGAGGGTGGTGACACCGGATGATTTCAAATTAGTGTTAGCAATACATCACTCCGACAGTGAAGTCAGTTTGGACAACTTCCAAACATCCTCAATCAACCAACGTAACCACCAAATTGATGGTTGTAACGCCGGATAATTTTAGTCAAGTGTCCCCCATCCTTCTGACAATGAAGTCGGTCAAGATGCCTTTCAAACATCCTCAAATAACCAACGTAACCACCCAGTTGATGGTTGTGACACCGGATGATTTAAGACGAGTGTCCCCCATCCTTCTGACAATGAAATCGGTCAAGATGGCTTTAAAAAATCCTCAATCACCCAACGTGAACGCCCGCTGAATCCCATCGGAGGGTGGTGACACCGGATGATTTCAAATTAGTGTCAGCAATACATCACTCCGACAGTGAAGTCAGTTCGGACAACTTCCAAACATCCTCAATCAAACAACGTAACCACCAAATTGATGGTTGTAACGCCGGATGATTTTAGTCGAGTGTCCCCCATCCTTCTGACAATGAAGTCGGTCAAGATGGCTTTTAAAAATCCTCAATCACCCAACGTGAACGCCTACCGAAATCCCATCGAAAGGTGGTGATGCCATATGATTTCACATGAGTGTCAGCAATATATCACTCCGACAGTGAAGTCGGTTCAGACAACTTTCAAACATCCTCAATCAACCAACGTAACCACAAAGTTGATGGTTGTGACGCCGGATGATTTTAGACGAGTCTCCGCCATCCTTCTTACAATTAAGTCGGTCATGATGGTTTCCAAACATCCTGAATCACCCAACGTGAACGCCCGTCGAAATCCCATCGGAGGGTGGTGACACCGGATGATTTCAAATTAGTGTTAGCAATACATCACTCCGACAGTGAAGTCAGTTTGGACAACTTCCAAACATCCTCAATCAACCAACGTAACCACCAAATTGATGGTTGTAACGCCGGATAATTTTAGTCAAGTGTCCCCCATCCTTCTGACAATGAAGTCGGTCAAGATGCCTTTCAAACATCCTCAAATAACCAACGTAACCACCCAGTTGATGGTTGTGACACCGGATGATTTTAGACGAGTGTCCCCCATCCTTCTGACAATGAAATCGGTCAAGATGGCTTTAAAAAATCCTCAATCACCCAACGTGAACGCACGCTGAATCCCATCGGAGGGTGGTGACACCGGATGATTTCAAATTAGTGTCAGCAATACATCACTCCGACAGTGAAGTCAGTTCGGACAACTTCCAAACATCCTCAGTCAAACAACGTAACCACCAAATTGATGGTTGTAACGCCGGATGATTTTAGTCGAGTGTCCCCCATCCTTCTGACAATGAAGTCGGTCAAGATGGCTTTTAAAAATCCTCAATCACCCAACGTGAACGCCTACCGAAATCCCATCGAAAGGTGGTGATGCCATATGATTTCACATGAGTGTCAGCAATATATCACTCCGACAGTGAAGTCGGTTCGGACAACTTTCAAACATCCTCAATCAACCAACGTAACCACAAAGTTGATGGTTGTGACGCCGGATGATTTTAGACGAGTCTCCGCCATCCTTCTTACAATTAAGTCGGTCATGATGGTTTCCAAACATCCTGAATCACCCAACGTGAACGCCCGTCGAAATCCCATCGGAGGGTGGTGACACCGGATGATTTCAAATTAGTGTTAGCAATACATCACTCCGACAGTGAAGTCAGTTTGGACAACTTCCAAACATCCTCAATCAACCAATGTAACCACCAAATTGATGGTTGTAACGCCGGATAATTTTAGTCAAGTGTCCCCCATCCTTCTGACAATGAAGTCGGTCAAGATGCCTTTCAAACATCCTCAAATAACCAACGTAACCACCCAGTTGATGGTTGTGACACCGGATGATTTTAGACGAGTGTCCCCCATCCTTCTGACAATGAAATCGGTCAAGATGGCTTTAAAAAATCCTCAATCACCCAACGTGAACGCCCGCCGAATCCCATCGGAGGGTGGTGACACCGGACGATTTCAAATTAGTGTCAGCAATACATCACTCCGACAGTGAAGTCAGTTCGGACAACTTCCAAACATCCTCAATCAACCAACGTAACCACCAAATTGATGGTTGTAACGCCGGATGATTTTAGTCGAGTGTCCCCCATCCTTTTGACAATAAAGTCGGTCAAGATGCCTTTCAAACATCCTCAATTAATCAACGTGAACGCCCGCCGAAATCCCATCAGAGGGTGGTGGTGCCGGATGATTTCAAATGAGTGTCAGCAATACATCACTCCGACAGTGAAGTCAGTTCGGACAACTTCCAAACATCCTCAATCAACCAACGTAACCACCAAATTGATGGTTGTAACGTCGGATGATTTTAGTCGAGTGTCCCCCATCCTTCTGACAATGAAGTCGGTCAAGATGGCTTTTAAAAATCCTCAATCACCCAACGTGAACGCCTACCGAAATCCCATCGAAAGGTGGTGATGCCATATGATTTCACATGAGTGTCAGCAATATATAACTCCGACAGTGAAGTCGGTTCGGACAACTTTCAAACATCCTCAATCAACCAACGTAACCACAAAGTTGATGGTTGTGACGCCGGATGATTTTAGACGAGTCTCCCCCATCCTTCTTACAATTAAGTCGGTCATGATGGTTTGCAAACATCCTGAATCACCCAACGTGAACGCCCGTCGAAATCCCATCGGAGGGTGGTGACACCGGATGATTTCAAATTAGTGTTAGCAATACATCACTCCGACAGTGAAGTCAGTTCGGACAACTTCCAAACATCCTCAATCAACCAACGTAACCACCAAATTGATGGTTGTAACGCCGGATAATTTTAGTCAAGTGTCCCCCATCCTTCTGACAATGAAGTCGGTCAAGATGCCTTTCAAACATCCTCAAATAACCAACGTAACCACCCAGTTGATGGTTGTGACACCGGATGATTTAAGACGAGTGTCCCCCATCCTTCTGACAATGAAATCGGTCAAGATGGCTTTAAAAAATCCTCAATCACCCAACGTGAACGCCCGCTGAAATCCCATCGGAGGGTGGTGACACCGGATGATTTCAAATTAGTGTCAGCAATACATCACTCCGACAGTGAAGTCAGTTCGGACAACTTCCAAACATCCTCAATCAAACAACGTAACCACCAAATTGATGGTTGTAACGCCGGATGATTTT
Source organism: Cannabis sativa (assembly GCF_029168945.1). Lineage (NCBI taxonomy): Eukaryota > Viridiplantae > Streptophyta > Magnoliopsida > Rosales > Cannabaceae > Cannabis > Cannabis sativa. Next base: position 4,615,101 of record NC_083608.1, on the reverse strand, counting down.
AGTCGAGTGTCCCCCATCCTTCTGACAATGAAGTCGGTCAAGATGGCTTTTAAAAATCCTCAATCACCCAACGTGAACGCCTACCGAAATCCCATCGAAAGGTGGTGATGCCATATGATTTCACATGAGTGTCAGCAATATATCACTCCGACAGTGAAGTCGGTTCAGACAACTTTCAAACATCCTCAATCAACCAACGTAACCACAAAGTTGATGGTTGTGACGCCGGATGATTTTAGACGAGTCTCCGCCATCCTTCTTACAATTAAGTCGGTCATGATGGTTTCCAAACATCCTGAATCACCCAACGTGAACGCCCGTCGAAATCCCATCGGAGGGTGGTGACACCGGATGATTTCAAATTAGTGTTAGCAATACATCACTCCGACAGTGAAGTCGGTTGGGACAACTTCCAAACATCCTCAATCAACCAACGTAACCACCAAATTGATGGTTGTAACGCCGGATAATTTTAGTCAAGTGTCCCCCATCCTTCTGACAATGAAGTCGGTCAAGATGCCTTTCAAACATCCTCAAATAACCAACGTAACCACCCAGTTGATGGTTGTGACACCGGATGATTTTAGACGAGTGTCCCCCATCCTTCTGACAATGAAATCGGTCAAGATGGCTTTAAAAAATCCTCAATCACCCAACGTGAACGCACGCTGAATCCCATCGGAGGGTGGTGACACCGGATGATTTCAAATTAGTGTCAGCAATACATCACTCCGACAGTGAAGTCAGTTCGGACAACTTCCAAACATCCTCAGTCAAACAACGTAACCACCAAATTGATGGTTGTAACGCCGGATGATTTTAGTCGAGTGTCCCCCATCCTTCTGACAATGAAGTCGGTCAAGATGGCTTTTAAAAATCCTCAATCACCCAACGTGAACGCCTACCGAAATCCCATCGAAAGGTGGTGATGCCATATGATTTCACATGAGTGTCAGCAATATATCACTCCGACAGTGAAGTCGGTTCGGACAACTTTCAAACATCCTCAATCAACCAACGTAACCACAAAGTTGATGGTTGTGACGCCGGATGATTTTAGACGAGTCTCCGCCATCCTTCTTACAATTAAGTCGGTCATGATGGTTTCCAAACATCCTGAATCACCCAACGTGAACGCCCGTCGAAATCCCATCGGAGGGTGGTGACACCGGATGATTTCAAATTAGTGTTAGCAATACATCACTCCGACAGTGAAGTCAGTTTGGACAACTTCCAAACATCCTCAATCAACCAATGTAACCACCAAATTGATGGTTGTAACGCCGGATAATTTTAGTCAAGTGTCCCCCATCCTTCTGACAATGAAGTCGGTCAAGATGCCTTTCAAACATCCTCAAATAACCAACGTAACCACCCAGTTGATGGTTGTGACACCGGATGATTTTAGACGAGTGTCCCCCATCCTTCTGACAATGAAATCGGTCAAGATGGCTTTAAAAAATCCTCAATCACCCAACGTGAACGCCCGCCGAATCCCATCGGAGGGTGGTGACACCGGACGATTTCAAATTAGTGTCAGCAATACATCACTCCGACAGTGAAGTCAGTTCGGACAACTTCCAAACATCCTCAATCAACCAACGTAACCACCAAATTGATGGTTGTAACGCCGGATGATTTTAGTCGAGTGTCCCCCATCCTTCTGACAATGAAGTCGGTCAAGATGCCTTTCAAACATCCTCAATTAACCAACGTGAACGCCCGCCGAAATCCCATCAGAGGGTGGTGATGCCGGATGATTTCAAATGAGTGTCAGCAATACATCACTCCGACAGTGAAGTCAGTTCGGACAACTTCCAAACATCCTCAATCAACCAACGTAACCACCAAATTGATGGTTGTAACGTCGGATGATTTTAGTCGAGTGTCCCCCATCCTTCTGACAATGAAGTCGGTCAAGATGGCTTTTAAAAATCCTCAATCACCCAACGTGAACGCCTACCGAAATCCCATCGAAAGGTGGTGATGCCATATGATTTCACATGAGTGTCAGCAATATATCACTCCGACAGTGAAGTCGGTTCGGACAACTTTCAAACATCCTCAATCAACCAACGTAACCACAAAGTTGATGGTTGTGACGCCGGATGATTTTAGACGAGTCTCCCCCATCCTTCTTACAATTAAGTCGGTCATGATGGTTTCCAAACATCCTGAATCACCCAACGTGAACGCCCGTCGAAATCCCATCGGAGGGTGGTGACACCGGATGATTTCAAATTAGTGTTAGCAATACATCATTCCGACAGTGAAGTCAGTTTGGACAACTTCCAAACATCCTCAATCAACCAACGTAACCACCAAATTGATGGTTGTAACGCCGGATAATTTTAGTCAAGTGTCCCCCATCCTTCTGACAATGAAGTCGGTCAAGATGCCTTTCAAACATCCTCAAATAACCAACATAACCACCCAGTTGATGGTTGTGACACCGGATGATTTTAGACGAGTGTCCGCCATCCTTCTGACAATGAAATCGGTCAAGATGGCTTTAAAAAATCCTCAATCACCCAACGTGAACCCCTGCCGAAATCCCATCGGAGGATGGTGACACCGGATGATTTCAAATGAGTGTCAGGAATACATCACTCCGACAGTGAAGTCGGTTTGGACAACTTCCAAACATCCTTAATCAACCAACGTAACCACCAAATTGATGGTTGTGACGCCGGATGATTTTAGTCGGCCCCATCCTTCTGACAATGAAGTCGGTCAAGATGTCTTTCAAACATCCTCAATTAACCAACGTAACCACCCAGTTGATGGTTGTGACACCAGATTATTTTAGACGAGTGTCCCCCATCCTTCTGACAATGAAATCGGTCAAGATGACTTTCAAAAATCCTCAGTTACCCAACGTGAACGCCTGCCGAAATCCCATCGAAGGGTGGTGATGCCGGATGATTTCAAATGAGTGTCAGCAATATATCACTCCGACAGTGAAGTCGGTTCGGACAGCTTTCAAACATCCTCAATCAACCAACGTAACCCCCAAGTTGATGGTTGTGACGCCATATGATTTTAGACGAGTGTCCCCCATCCTTCTGACAAAGAAATCGGTCAAGATGGCTTTAAAAAATCCTCAATCACCCAACGTGAACGCCCGCCGAATCCCATCGGAGGGTGGTGACACCGGATGATTTCAAATTAGTGTCAGCAATACATCACTCCTACAGTGAAGTCAGTTCGGACAACTTCCAAACATCCTCAATCAACCAACGTAACCACCAAATTGATGGTTGTAACGCCGGATGATTTTAGTCGAGTGTCCCCCATCCTTCTGACAATGAAGTTGGTCAAGATGCCTTTCAAACATCCTCAATTAACCAACGTGAACGCCCGCCGAAATCCCATCAGAGGGTGGTGATGCCGGATGATTTTAAATGAGTGTCAGCAATACATCACTCCGACAGTGAAGTCGGTTCGGACAGCTTTCAAACATCCTCAATCAACCAACGTAACCACCAAGTTGATGGTTGTCACGCCGGATGATTTTAGACGAGTGTCCCCCATCCTTCTTACAATTAAGTCGGTCATGATGGCTTTCAAACATACTCAATCACCCAACGTGAACGCTAGCTGAAATCCCATCGGAGGGTGGTGACACCGGATGATTTCAAATGAGTGTCAGCAATACATAACTCCGACAGTGAGCTCGGTTCGGACAGCTTTCAAACATCCTCAATCACCCAACGTGAACGCCCACCGAAATCCCATCGGAGGGTTGTGATGCTGGATGATTTCAAATGAGTGTCAGCAATATATCACTCCGACAGTGAAGTCAGTTCGGAGAGCTTTCAAACATCCTCAATCAAACAACGTAACAACTAAGTTGATGGTTGTGACGCCGGATGATTTTAGACGAGTGTCCACCATCCTTCTTACAATTAAGTCGGTCATGATGTCTTTTAAACATCCTCAATCAGGTAACGTGAACGCCCGCCGATATCCCATCGGATGGTGGTGACACCAGATGATTTCAAATGAGTGTTAGCAATACATCACTCCGACAGTGAACTCGGTTCAGACAGCTTTCAAACATCCTCAATCAACCAACGTAACCACCCAGTTGATGGTTGTGACGCCGGATGATTTCAGACGAGTGTCCCCCATCTTTCTGACAATGAAGTCAGTCAAGATAGTTTTCAAACATCCTCAATCACCGAACGTGAACGCCCACCGAAAACCCATTGGAGGGTGGTGACACCAGATGATTTCAAATGAGTGTCAGCAATTTATCACTCCGACAATGAAGTCATTTCGGACAGTTTTCAAACATCCTCAATCAACCAACGTAACCACCAAGTTGATGGTTGTGACGCCAGATGATTTTAGACGAGTGTCCCCCATCCTTCTTACAATTAAGTCGGTCATGATGGCTTTCAAACATCCTCAATCACCCAACGTGAACGCCCGCCAAAATCCCATCGGAGGGTAGTGACACCGGATGATTTCAAATGAGTGTCAGCAATACATCACTCCGACAGTTAACTCGGTTCGGACAGCTTTCAAACATCCTCAATCAACCAACGTAACCACCCAGTTGATGGTTGTCACGCCGGATGATTTTAGACGAGTGTCCCCCATCCTTCTTACAATTAAGTCGGTCATGATGTCTTTTAAACATCCTCAATCAGGTAACGTGAACGCCCGCCGATATCCCATCGGATGGTGGTGACACCAGATGATTTCAAATGAGTGTTAGCAATACATCACTCCGACAGTGAACTCGGTTCAGACAGCTTTCAAACATCCTCAATCAACCAACGTAACCACCCAGTTGATGGTTGTGACGCCGGATGATTTCAGACGAGTGTCCCCCATCTTTCTGACAATGAAGTCAGTCAAGATAGTTTTCAAACATCCTAAATCACCGAACGTGAACGCCCACCGAAAACCCATTGGAGGGTGGTGACACCAGATGATTTCAAATGAGTGTCAGCAATTTATCACTCCGACAATGAAGTCGTTTCGGACAGTTTTCAAACATCCTCAATCAACCAACGTAACCACCAAGTTGATGGTTGTGACGCCAGATTATTTTAGACGAGTGTCCCCCATCCTTCTTACAATTAAGTCGGTCATGATGGCTTTCAAACATCCTCAGTCACCCAACATGAACGCCCGCCGATATCCCATCGGAGGATGGTGACACCGGATGATTTCAAATGAATGTCAGCAATACATCACTTTGACAGTGAACTCGGTTCGGACAGCTTTCAAACATCCTCAATCAACCAACGTAACCACCCAGTTGATGGTTGTCACGCTGGATGATTGTAGACGAGTGCCCCCCATCCTTCTTACAATTAAGTCGGTCATGATGGCTTTCAAACATCTTCAATCACCCAACGTGAACGCCCGCCGAAATCCCATCGGAGGGTTGTGATGCCAGATGATTTCAAATTAGTGTCAGCAATATATCACTCCGACAGTGAAGTCGGTTCGAAGAGCTTTGAAACATCCTCAATCAACCAACGTAACCACCAAGTTGATGGTTGTGACGCCGGATGATTTTAGACGAGTTTTCCCCTTCCTTCTTACAATTAAGTTGGTGATGATGGCTTTCAAACATCCTCAATCACCCAACGTGAACGCCCGCCGAAATCCCATCGGAGGATGGTGACACCGGATGATTTCAAATGAGTGTCAGCAATACATCACTCCGACAGTGAACTCGGTTCGGACAGCTTTCAAACATCCTCAATCAACCAACGTAACCACCCAGTTGATGGTATTGATGCCGAACTATACTAGACGAGTGTCCCCCATCCTTCTGACAATGAAGTCAGTCAAGATGGTTTTCAGACATCCGGAATCACGCAACATGAACGCCTACCGACTTCCCATTGGTGGGTGGTGACACCGTATGGTTTCGAATGAGTGTCAGCAATACATCACTCCGACAGTGAACTTGGTTCGGACAGCTTCCAAACATCCTCAATCAACCAACGTAAGCAGCAAGTTGATGGTTGTGACGCCGGATGATTTTAGACGAGTGTCCCCCATCCTTCTAACAATGAAGTCGGTCAAGATGGCTTTCAGACATCGTAAATCACGCATCGTGAACGGCCGCAGAAATCCCATCAGACGGTGGTGACACCGGATAATTTCAAATGAGTGTCAGCAATACATCACTCCGACAATGAAGTCGGTTCGGACAGCTTTCAAACATCCTCATTCAACCAACGTAACCACCCAGTTGATGGTTGTGACGCCGAATGATTTCAGACGAGTGTCCCCCATCTTTCTGACAATGAAGTCAGTCAAGATAGTTTTCAAACATCCTCAATCACCGAACGTGAACGCCCACCGAAAACCCATTGGAGGGTGGTGACACCAGATGATTTCAAATGAGTGTCAGCAATTTTTCACTCCGACAATGAAGTCGTTTCGGACAGTTTTCAAACATCCTCAATCAACCAACGTAACCACCAAGTTGATGGTTGTGACGCCAGATGATTTTAGACGAGTGTCCCCCATCCTTCTTACAATTAAGTCGGTCATGATGGCTTTCAAACATCCTCAATCACCCAACGTGAACGCCCGCCAAAATCCCATCGGAGGGTAGTGACACCGGATGATTTCAAATGAGTGTCAGCAATACATCACTCCGACAGTTAACTCGGTTCGGACAGCTTTCAAACATCCTCAATCAACCAACGTAACCACCCAGTTGATGGTTGTCACGCCGGATGATTTTAGACGATTGTCCCCCATCCATCTTACAATTAAGTCGGTCATGATGTCTTTTAAACATCCTCAATCAGGTAACGTGAACGCCCGCCGATATCCAATCGGATGGTGGTGACACCAGATGATTTCAAATGAGTGTTAGCAATACATCACTCCGACAGTGAACTCGGTTCAGACAACTTTCAAACATCCTCAATCAACCAACGTAACCACCCAGTTGATGGTTGTGACGCCGGATGATTTCAGACGAGTGTCGCCCATCTTTCTGACAATGAAGTCCGTCAAGATAGTTTTCAAACATCCTCAATCACCGAACGTGAACGCCCACCGAAAACCCATTGGAGGGTGGTGACACCAGATGATTTCAAATGAGTGTCAGCAATTTATCACTCCGACAATGAAGTCGTTTCGGACAGTTTTCAAACATCCTCAATCAACCAACGTAACCACCAAGTTGATGGTTGTGACGCCAGATGATTTTAGACGAGTGTCCCCCATCCTTCTTACAATTAAGTCGGTCATGATGGCTTTCAAACATCCTCAATCACCCAACGTGAACGCCCGCCGAAATCCCATCGAAGGATGGTGACACCGGATGATTTCAAATGAATGTCAGCAATACATCACTTTGACAGTGAACTCGGTTCGGACAGCTTTCAAACATCCTCAATCAACCAACGTAACCACCCAGTTGATGGTTGTCACGCTGGATGATTGTAGACGAGTGCCCCCCATCCTTCTTACAATTAAGTCGGTCATGATGGCTTTCAAACATCCTCAATCACCCAACGTGAACGCCCGCCGAAATCCCATCGGAGGGTTGTGATGCCAGATGATTTCAAATTAGTGTCAGCAATATATCACTCCGACAGTGAAGTCGGTTCAGAGAGCTTTGAAACATCCTCAATCAACCAACGTAACCACCAAGTTGATGGTTGTGACGCCGGATGATTTTAGACGAGTTTTCCCCTTCCTTCTTACAATTAAGTTGGTGATGATGGCTTTCAAACATCCTCAATCACCCAACGTGAACGCCCGCCGAAATCCCATCGGAGGATGGTGACACCGGATGATTTCAAATGAGTGTCAGCAATACATCACTCCGACAGTGAACTCGGTTCGGACAGCTTTCAAACATCCTCAATCAACCAACGTAACCACCCAGTTGATGGTATTGATGCCGAACTATACTAGACGAGTGTCCCCCATCCTTCTGACAATGAAGTCAGTCAAGATGGTTTTCAGACATCCGGAATCACGCAACATGAACGCCTACCGACTTCCCATTGGTGGGTGGTGACACCGTATGATTTCGAATGAGTGTCAGCAATACATCACTCCGACAGTGAACTTGGTTCGGACAGCTTCCAAACATCCTCAATCAACCAACGTAAGCAGCAAGTTGATGGTTGTGACGCCGGATGATTTTAGACGAGTGTCCCCATCCTTCTAACAATGAAGTCGGTCAAGATGGCTTTCAGACATCGTAAATCACGCATCGTGAACGGCCGCAGAAATCCCATCAGAGGGTGGTGACACCGGATAATTTCAAATGAGTGTCAGCAATACATCACTCCGACAATGAAGTCGGTTCGGACAGCTTTCAAACATCCTCATTCAACCAACGTAACCACCCAGTTGATGGTTGTGACGCCGGATGATTTCAGACGAGTGTCGCCCATCTTTCTGACAATGAAGTCAGTCAAGATAGTTTTCAAACATCCTCAATCACCGAACGTGAACGCCCACCGAAAACCCATTGGAGGGTGGTGACACCAGATGATTTCAAATGAGTGTCAGCAATTTATCACTCCGACAATGAAGTCGTTTCGGACAGTTTTCAAACATCCTCAATCAACCAACGTAACCACCAAGTTGATGGTTGTGACGCCAGATGATTTTAGACGAGTGTCCCCCATCCTTCTTACAATTAAGTCGGTCATGATGGCTTTCAAACATCCTCAATCACCCAACGTGAACGCCCGCCAAAATCCCATCGGAGGGTAGTGAAACCGGATGATTTCAAATGAGTGTCAGCAATACATCACTCCGACAGTTAACTCGGTTCGGACAGCTTTCAAACATCCTCAATCAACCAACGTAACCACCCAGTTGATGGTTGTCACGCCGGATGATTGTAGACGAGTGTCCCCCATCCTTCTTACAATTAAGTCGGTCATGATGTCTTTTAAACATCCTCAATCAGGTAACGTGAACGCCCGCCGATATCCCATCGGATGGTGGTGACACCAGATGATTTCAAATGAGTGTTAGCAATACATCACTCCGACAGTGAACTCGGTTCGGACAGCTTTCAAACATCCTCAATCAACCAACGTAACCACCCAGTTGATGGTTGTCACGCCGGATGATTTTAGACGAGTGTCCCCCATCCTTCTTACAATTAAGTCGGTCATAATGTCTTTCAAACATCGTCAATCACGCAACGTGAACGCCTGCCGATTTCCCATCACAGGGTGGTGACACCGGATGATTTCAAATGAGTGTCAGCAATACATCACTCCGACAGTGAACTCGGTTCGGACAGCTTTCAAACATCCTCAATCAACCAACGTAACCACCCAGTTGATGGTATTGATGCCGAACTATACTAGACGAGTGTCCCCCATCCTTCTTACAATTAAGTCGGTCATGATGGCTTTCAAACACCCTCAATCACCCAACTTGAACGCCCGCCGACTTCCCATTGGTGGGTGGTGACACCGTATGATTTCGAATGAGTGTCAGCAATACATCACTCCGACAGTGAACTCGGTTCGGACAGCTTCCAAACATCCTCAATCAACCAACGTAAGCAGCAAGTTGATGATTGTGAGGCCGGATGATTTTAGACGAGTGTCCCCCATCCTTCTTACAATTAAGTCGGTCATGACGGCTTTCAAACATCCTCAATCACCCAACGTGAACGCCCGCCAAAATCCCATCGGAGGGTGGTGACACCGGATGATTTCAAATGAGTTTCAGCGATACATCACTCCGACAGTGAACTCGGTTCAGACAGCTTTCAAACATCCTTAGTCAACTAACGTAACCACCCAGTTGATGGTTGTGATGCCGAATGATAATAGACGAGTGTCCCCCATCCTTCTGACAATGAAGTGAGTCAAGATGGCTTTCAGACATCCAGAATCACGCAACGTGAACGCCTGCCGAATTCCCAACTGAGGGTGGTGACACCGTATGATTTCGAATGAGTGTCAGCAATACATCACTCCGACAGTAAAGTCGGTTCGGACAGCTTTCAAACATCCTCAATCAACCGATGTAACCACCAAGTTGATGGTTGTGACGCCGGATGATTTTAGACGAGAGTCCCCCATCCTTCTTACAATTAAGTCGGTCATGATGGCTTTCAAACATCCTCAATCACCCAACGTGAACGCCCGCAAAAATCCCATCGGAGGGTGGTGACACCGGATGATTTCAAATTAGTGTCAGCAATACATCACTCCGACAGTGAAGTCGGTTTGGACGACTTCCAAACATCCTTAATTAACCAACGTAACCACCAAATTGATGGTTGTGACGCTGGATGATTTTAGTCGAGTGACCCCCATCCTTCTGACAATGAAGTCGGTCAAGATGCCTTTCAAACATCCTCGATTAACCAACGTAACCACCCAGTTGATGGTTGTGACACCAGATGATTTTAGACGAGTGTCCCCCATCCTTCTGACAATGAAATCGGTCAAGATGGCTTTCAAAAATCCTCAATCACCCAACGTGAACGCCTACCGAAATCCCATCGAAAGGTGGTGATGCCGGATGATTTCAAATGAGTGTCAGCAATATATCACTCCGACAGTGAAGTCGGTTCGGACAACTTTCAAACATCCTCAATCAACCAACGTAACCACAAAGTTGATGGTTGTGACGCCGGATGATTTTAGATGAGTCTCCCCCATCCTTCTTACAATTAAGTCGGTCATGATGGTTTGCAAACATCCTGAATCACCCAACGTGAACGCCCGCCGAAATCCCATCGGAGGGTGGTGACACCGGATGATTTCAAATTAGTGTTAGCAATACATCACTCCGACAGTGAAGTCAGTTTGGACAACTTCCAAACATCCTCAATCAACCAACGTTACCACCAAATTGATGGTGGTAACGCCGGATAATTTTAGTCAAGTGTCCCCCATCCTTCTGACAATGAAGTCGGTCAAGATGCCTTTCAAACATCCTCAAATAACCAACGTAACCACCCAGTTGATGGTTGTGACACCGGATGATTTTAGACGAGTGTCCGCCATCCTTCTGACAATGAAATCGGTCAAGATGGCTTTAAAAAATCCTCAATCACCCAACGTGAACGCCCGCCGAATCCCATTGGAGGGTGGTGACACCGGATGATTTCAAATTAGTGTCAGCAATACATCACTCCGACAGTGAAGTCAGTTCGGACAACTTCCAAACATCCTCAATCAACCAACGTAACCACCAAATTGATGGTTGTAACGCCGGATGATTTTAGTCGAGTGTCCCCCATCCTTCTGACAATGAAGTCGGTCAAGATGCCTTTCAAACATCCTCAATTAACCAACGTGACTGCCCGCCGAAATCCCATCAGAGGGTGGTCATGCCGGATGATTTCAGCAATACATCACTCCGACAGTGAAGTCTGTTCGGACAGCTTTCAAACATCCTCAATCAACCAACGTAACCACCAAGTTGATGGTTGTCACGCCGTATGATTTTAGACGAGTGTCCCCCATCCTTCTTACAATTAAGTCGGTCATGATGGCTTTCAAACATCCTCAATCACCCAACGTGAACGCTAGCCGAAATCCCATCGGAGGGTGGTGACACCGGATGATTTCAAATGAGTGTCAGCAATACATAACTCCGACAGTGAACTCGTTTCGGACAGCTTTCAAACATCCTCAATCACCCAACGTGAACGCCCGCCGAAATCCCATCGGAGGGTGGTGATGCCAGATGATTTCAAATGAGTGTCAGCAATATATCACTCCGACAGTGAAGTCAGTTCGGAGAGCTTTCAAACATCCTCAATCAAACAACGTAACCACTAAGTTGATGGTTGTGACGCCGGATGATTTTAGACGAGTGTCCCCCATCCTTCTTACAATTAAGTCGGTCATGATGGCTTTCAAACATCCTCAATCACCCAACGTGAACGCCCGCTGAAATCCCATCGGAGGGTGGTGACACCGGATGATTTCAAATGAGTGTCAGCAATACATCACTCCGACATTGAACTCGGTTCGGACAGCTTTGAAACATTCTCAATCAACCAACGTAACAACCCAGTTGATGGTTGTGATAACGAATGATAGTAGACGAGTGTTTCCCATCCTTCTGACACTGAAGTTAGTCAAGATGGCTTTGAGACATCCCGAATCACGCAACGTGAACGCCTACCGAATTCCCATTGGTGGGTGGTGACACCGTATGATTTCGAATGAGTGTCAGCAATACATCACTCCGACAGTGAAGTCGGTTCGGACAGCTTCCAAACATCCTCAATCAACCAACGTAAGCAGCAAGTTGATGGTTGTGACGCCGGATGATTTTAGACGAGTGTCCCCCATCCTTTTAACAATGAAGTCGGTCAAGATGGCTTTCAGACATCGTAAATCACCCATCGTGAACAGCCGCAGAAATCCCATCAGAGGGTGGTGACACCGGATGATTTCAAATGAGTGTCAGCAATACACACTCCGACAGTGAAGTCGGTTCGGACAGCTTTCAAACATACTCAATCAACCAACGTAACCACCCAGTTGATGGTTGTGACGCCGGATTATTTTAGACAAGTGTCCCCCATCTTTCTGACAATGAAGTCAGTAAAGATAGTTTTCAAACATCCTCAATCACCGAACGTGAACGCCCACCGAAATGCCATTGGAGGGTGGTGACACTAGATAATTTCAAATTAGTGTCAGCAATACATCACTCAGACAATGAAGTCGGTTCGGACAGCTTTCAAACATCCTCAATCACCCAACGTGAACGCCCGCCGAAATCCCATCGGAGGGTGGTGACACCGGATGATTTCAAATGAGTGTCAGCAATACACCACTCCAACAGTGAACTCGGTTCGGACAGCTTTCAAACATCCTCAATCACCCAACGTGAACGCCCGCCGAAATCCCATCGGAGGGTGGTGATGCCAGATGATTTCAAATGAGTGTCAGCAATATATCACTCCGACAGTGAAGTCGGTTCGGAGAGCTTTCAAACATCCTCAATCAACCAACGTAACCACCAAGTTGATGGTTGTGACGCCGGATGATTTTAGACGAGTGCCCCCATCCTTCTTACAATTAAGTCGGTCATGATGGCTTTCAAACATCCTCAATCACCCAACGTGAACGCCCGCTGAAATCCCATCGGAGGGTGGTGACACCGGATGATTTCAAATGAGTGTCAGCAATACATCACTCCGACATTGAACTCGGTTAGGACAGATTTCAAACATACTCAATCAACCAACGTAACCACCCAGTTGATGGTTGTGACGTCGGATTATTTTAGACAAGTGTCCCCCATCTTTCTGACAATGAAGTCAGTAAAGATAGTTTTCAAACATCCTCAATCACCGAACGTGAACGCCCACCGAAATCCCATTGGAGGGTGGTGACACTAGATAATTTCAAATGAGTGTCACCAATACATCACTCAGACAATGAAGTCGGTTCGGACAGCTTTCAAACATCCTCAATCACCCAACGTGAACGCCCGCCGAAATCCCATCGGAGGGTGGTGACACCGGATGATTTCAAATGAGTGTCAGCAATACACCACTCCAACAGTGAACTCGGTTCGGACAGCTTTCAAACATCCTCAATCACCCAACGTGAACGCCCGCCGAAATCCCATCGGAGGGTGGTGATGCCAGATTATTTCAAATGAGTGTCAGCAATATATCACTCCGACAGTGAAGTCGGTTCGGAGAGCTTTCAAACATCCTCAATCAACCAACGTAACCACCAAGTTGATGGTTGTGACGCCGGATGATTTTAGACGAGTGTCCCCCATCCTTCTTACAATTAAGTCGGTCATGATGGCTTTCAAACATCCTCAGTCACCCAACGTGAACGCCCGCCGAAATCCCGTCGGAGGATGGTGACACCGGATGATTTCAAATGAATGTCAGCAATACATCACTCCGACAGTGAACTCGGTTCGGACAGCTTTCAAACATCCTCAATCAACCAACGTAACCACCCAGTTGATGGTATTGATGCCGAACTATACTAGACGAGTGTCCTCCATCCTTTTGACAATGAAGTCAGTCAAGATGGTTTTCAGACATCCGGAATCACGCAACATGAACGCCTACCGACTTCCCATTGGTGGGTGGTGACACCGTATGATTTCGAATGAGTGTCAGCAATACATCACTCCAACAGTGAACTTGGTTCCTACAGCTTCCAAACATCCTCAATCAACCAAGGTAAGCAGCAAGTTGATGGTTGTGACGCCGGATGATTTTAGACGAGTGTCCCCATCCTTCTAACAATGAAGTCGGTCAAGATGGCTTTCAGACATCGTAAATCACGCATCGTGAACGGCTGCAGAAATCCCATCAGACGGTGGTGACACCGGATGATTTCAAATGAGTGTCAGCAATACATCACTCCGACAATGAAGTCGGTTCGGACAGCTTTCAAACATCCTCATTCAACCAACGTAACCACCCAGTTGATGGTTGTGACGCCGGATGATTTCAGACGAGTGTCCCCCATCTTTCTGACAATGAAGTCAGTCAAGATAGTTTTCAAACATCCTCAATCACCGAACGTGAACGCCCACCGAAAACCCATTGGAGGGTGGTGACACCAGATGATTTCAAATGAGTGTCAGCAATTTATCACTCCGGCAATGAAGTCGTTTCGGACAGTTTTCAAACATCCTCAATCAACCAACGTAACCACCAAGTTGATGGTTGTGACGCCAGATGATTTTAGACGAGTGTCCCCCATCCTTCTTACAATTAAGTCGGTCATGATGGCTTTCAAACATCCTCAATCACCCAACGTGAACGCCCGCCAAAATCCCATCGGAGGGTAGTGACACCGGATGATTTCAAATGAGTGTCAGCAATACATCACTCCGACAGTTAACTCGGTTCGGACAGCTTTCAAACATCCTCAATCAACCAACGTAACCACCCAGTTGATGGTTGTCACGCCGGATGATTTTAGACGAGTGGCCCCCATCCTTCTTACAATTAAGTCGGTCTTGATGTCTTTTAAACATCCTCAATCAGGTAACGTGAACGCCCTCCGATATCCCATCGGATGGTGGTGACACCAGATGATTTCAAATGAGTGTTAGCAATACATCACTCCGACAGTGAACTCGGTTCAGACAGCTTTCAAACATCCTCAATCAACCAACGTAACCACCGAGTTGATGGTTGTGATGTCGAATGATATTAGACGAGTATCCCCCATCCCTCTGACAATGAAGTCAGTTAAGATGGCTTTCAGACATCCGGAATCACGTAACCTGAACGCCTGCCGAATTCCCATTGGAGGGTGGTGACACCGTATGATTTCGAATGAGTGTCAGCAATACATCACTCCGACAGTGAACTCGGTTCGGATAGCTTTCAAACATCCTCAATCAACCAACGTAACCACCCAGTTTATGGTATTGATGCCGAATGATACTAGACGAGTGTCCCCCATCCTTCTGACAATGAAGTCAGTCAAGATGGTTTTCAGACATCCGGAATCACTCAACGTGAACGCCTACCGAATTCCCATTGGAGGGTGGTGACAAGGTATGATTTCAAATTAGTGTCAGCAATACATCACTTCGACAGTGAACTCGGTTCGGACAGCTTTCAAACATCCTCAATCAACCAACGTAACCACCCAGTTGATGGTTGTCACGCCGGATGATTTTAGACGAGTGTCCCCCATCCTTCTTACAATTAAGTCGGTCATGATGGCTTTCAAACATCCTCAATCACCCAACGTGAACGCCCGCCGAAATCCCATCGGATGGTGGTGACACCGGATGATTTCAAATGAGTGTTAGCAATACATCACTCCGACAGTGAACTCGGTTCAGAGAGCTTTCAAACATCCTCAATCAACCAACGTAACCACCCAGTTGATGGTTGTGACGCCGGATGATTTCAGACGAGTGTCCCCCATCTTTCTGACAATGAAGTCAGTCAAGATAGTTTTCAAACATCCTCAATCACCGAACGTGAACGCCCACCGAAAACCCATTGGAGGGTGGTGACACCAGATGATTTCAAATGAGTGTCAGCAATTTATCACTCCGACAATGAAGTCATTTCGGACAGTTTTCAAACATCCTCAATCAACCAACGTAACCACCAAGTTGATGGTTGTGACGCCAGATGATTTTAGACGAGTGTCCCCCATCCTTCTTACAATTAAGGTTGTGATGATGGCTTTCAAACATCCTCAGTCACCCAACGTGAACGCCCGCCGAAATCCCATCGGAGGATGGTGACACCGGATGATTTCAAATGAATGTCAGCAATACATCACTCCGACAGTGAACTCGGTTCGGACAGCTTTCAAACATCCTCAATCAACCAACGTAACCACCCAGTTGATGGTATTGATGCCGAACTATACTAGACGAGTGTCCTCCATCCTTCTGACAATGAAGTCAGTCAAGATGGTTTTCAGACATCCGGAATCACGCAACATGAACGCCTACCGACTTCCCATTGGTGGGTGGTGACACCGTATGATTTCGAATGAGTGTCAGCAATACATCACTCCGACAGTGAACTTGGTTCCTACAGCTTCCAAACATCCTCAATCAACCAAGGTAAGCAGCAAGTTGATGGTTGTGACGCCGGATGATTTTAGACGAGTGTCCCCCATCCTTTTAACAATGAAGTCGGTCAAGATGGCTTTCAGACATCGTAAATCACCCATCGTGAACAGCCGCAGAAATCACATCAGAGGGTGGTGACACCGGATGATTTCAAATGAGTGTCAGCAATACATCACTCCGACAATGAAGTCGGTTCGGACACCTTTCAAACATCCTCATTCAACCAACGTAACCACCCAGTTGATGGTTGTGACGCCGGATGATTTCAGACGAGTGTCCACCATCTTTCTGACAATGAAGTCAGTCAAGATAGTTTTCAAACATCCTCAATCACCGAACGTGAACGCCCACCGAAAACCCATTGGAGGGTGGTGACACCAGATGATTTCAAATGAGTGTCAGCAATTTATCACTCCGACAATGAAGTCGTTTCGGACAGTTTTCAAACATCCTCAATCAACCAACGTAACCACCAAGTTGATGGTTGTGACGCCGGATGATTTTAGACGAGTGTCCCCCATCCTTCTTACAATTAAGTCGGTCATGATGGCTTTCAAACATCCTCAATCACCCAACGTGAACGCCCGCCAAAATCCCATCGGAGGGTGGTGACACCGGATGATTTCAAATGAGTGTCAGCAATACATCACTCCGACAGTGAACTCGGTTCGGACAGCTTTCAAACATCCTCAATCAACCAACGTAACCACCCAGTTGATGGTTGTCACGCCGGATGATTTTAGACGAGTGGCCCCCATCCTTCTTACAATTAAGTCGGTCATGATGTCTTTTAAACATCCTCAATCAGGTAACGTGAACGCCCTCCGATATCCCATCGGATGGTGGTGACACCAGATGATTTCAAATGAGTGTTAGCAATACATCACTCCGACAGTGAACTCGGTTCAGACAGCTTTCAAACATCCTCAATCAACCAACGTAACCACCGAGTTGATGGTTGTGATGCCGAATGATATTAGACGAGTATCCCCCATCCCTCTGACAATGAAGTCAGTTAAGATGGCTTTCAGACATCCGGAATCACGTAACCTGAACGCCTGCCGAATTCCCATTGGAGGGTGGTGACACCGTATGATTTCAAATGAGTGTCAGCAATACATCACTCCGACAGTGAACTCGGTTCGGATAGCTTTCAAACATCCTCAATCAACCAACGTAACCACCCAGTTGATGGTATTGATGCCGAATGATACTAGACGAGTGTCCCCCATCCTTCTGACAATGAAGTCAGCCAAGATGGTTTTCAGACATCCGGAATCACTCAACGTGAACGCCTACGGAATTCCCATTGGAGGGTGGTGACACCGTATGATTTCAAATGAGTGTCAGCAATACATCACTTCGACAGTGAACTCGGTTCGGACAGCTTTCAAACATCCTCAATCAACCAACGTAACCACCCAGTTGATGGTTGTCACGCCGGATGATTTTAGACGAGTGTCCCCCATCCTTCTTACAATTAAGTCGGTCATGATGTCTTTCAAACATCCTCTATCACCCAACGTGAACGTCCGCCGATATCCCATCGGAGGGTGGTGACACCGGATGATTTCAAATGAGTGTCAGCAATACATCACTCCGACAGTGAAGTCAGTTTGGACAACTTCCAAACATCCTCAATCAACAAACGTTACCACCAAATTGATGGTTGTAACGCCGAATAATTTTAGTCAAGTGTCCCCCATCCTTCTGACAATGAAGTCGGTCAAGATGCCTTTCAAACATCCTCAAATAACAAACGTAACCACCCAGTTGATGGTTGTGACACCGGATGATTTTAGACGAGTGTCCGCCATCCTTCTGACAATGAAATCGGTCAAGATGGCTTTAAAAAATCCTCAATCACCGAACGTGAACGCCCGCCGAATCCCATCGGAGGGTGGTGACACCGGATGATTTCAAATTAGTGTCAGCAATACATCACTCCGACAGTGAAGTCAGTTCGGACAACTTCCAAACATCCTCAATCAACCAACGTAACCACCCAGTTGATGGTTGTCACGCCGGATGATTTTAGACGAGTGTCCCCCATCCTTCTTACAATTAAGTCGGTCATGATGTCTTTCAAACATCGTCAATCACCCAACGTGAACGCCTGCCGATTTCCCATCACAGGGTGGTGACACTGGATGATTTCAAATGAGTGTCAGCAATACATCACTCCGACAGTGAACTCGGTTCGGACAGCTTTCAAACATCCTCAATCAACCAACGTAACCACCCAGTTGATGGTATTGATGCCGAACTATACTAGACGAGTGTCCCCCATCCTTCTTACAATTAAGTCGGTCATGATGGCTTTCAAACATCCTCAATCACCCAACTTGAACGCCCGCCGACTTCCCATTGGTGGGTGGTGACACCGTATGATTTCGAATGAGTGTCAGCAATACATCACTTCGACAGTGAACTCGGTTCGGACAGCTTCCAAACATCCTCAATCAACCAACGTAAGCAGCAAGTTGATGGTTGTGAGGCCGGATGATTTTAGACGAGTGTCCCCCATCCTTCTTACAATTAAGTCGGTCATGATGGCTTTCAAACATCCTCAATCACCCAACGTGAACGCCCGCCGAAATCCCATCGGAGGGTGGTGACACCGGATGATTTCAAATGAGTTTCAGCGATACATCACTCCGACAGTGAACTCGGTTCAGACAACTTTCAAACATCCTTAGTCAACTAACGTAACCACCCAGTTGATGGTTGTGATGCCGAATGATAATAGACGAGTGTCCCCCATCCTTCTGACAATGAAGTGAGTCAAGATGGCTTTCAGACATCCAGAATCACGCAACGTGAACGCCTGCCGAATTCCCATTGGAGGGTGGTGACACCGTATGATTTCGAATGAGTGTCAGCAATACATCACTCCGACAGTGAAGTCGGTTCGGACAGCTTTCAAACATCCTCAATCAACCAACGTAACCACCAAGTTGATGGTTGTGACGCCGGATGATTTTAGACGAGTGTCCCCCATCCTTCTTACAATTAAGTCGGTCATGATGGCTTTCAAACATCCTCAATCACCCAACGTGAACGCCCGCAAAAATCCCATCGGAGGGTGGTGACATCGGATGATTTCAAATTAGTGTCAGCAATACATCACTCCGACAGTGAAGTCGGTTTGGACGACTTCCAAACATCCTTAATTAACCAACGTAACCACCAAATTGATGGTTGTGACGCTGGATTATTTTAGTCGAGTGATCCCCATCCTTCTGACAATGAAGTCGGTCAAGATGCCTTTCAAACATCCTCGATTAACCAACGTAACCACCCAGTTGATGGTTGTGACACCAGATGATTTTAGACGAGTGTCCCCCATCCTTCTGACAATGAAATCGGTCAAAATGGCTTTCAAAAATCCTCAATCACCCAACGTGAACGCCTACCGAAATCCCATCGAAAGGTGGTGATGCCGGATGATTTCAAATGAGTGTCAGCAATATATCACTCCGACAGTGAAGTCGGTTCGGACAACTTTCAAACATCCTCAATCAACCAACGTAACCACCAAGTTGATGGTTGTGACGCCGGATGATTTTAGACGAGTGTCCCCCATCCTTCTTACAATTAAGTCGGTCATGATGGCTTGCAAACATCCTGAATCACCCAACGTGAACGCCCGCCGAAATCCCATCGGAGGGTGGTGACACCGGATGATTTCAAATGAGTGTTAGCAATACATCACTCCGACAGTGAAGTCGGTTCGGACAACTTTCAAACATCCTCAATCAACCAACGTAACCACCAAATTGATGGTTGTAACGCCGGATAATTTTAGTCAAGTGTCCCCCATCCTTCTGACAATGAAGTCGGTCAAGATTCCTTTCAAACATCCTCAAATAACCAACGTAACCACCCAGTTGATGGTTGTGACACCGGATGATTTTAGACGAGTGTCCGCCATCCTTCTGACAATGAAATCGGTCAAGATGGCTTTAAAAAATCCTCAATCACCCAACGTGAACGCCCGCCGAAATCCCATCGGAGGGTGGTGACACCGGATGATTTCAAATTAGTGTCAGCAATACATCACTCCGACAGTGAAGTCAGTTCGGACAACTTCCAAACATCCTCAATCAACCAACGTAACCACCAAATTGATGGTTGTAACGCCGGATGATTTTAGACGAGTGTCCCCCATCCTTCTAACAATGAAGTCGGTCAAGATGGCTTTCAAACATCCTCAATCACCCAACGTGAACGCCCGCCGAAATCCCATCGGAGGGTGGTGATGCCGGATGATTTCAAATGAGTGTCAGCAATACATCACTCCGACAGTGAAGTCGGTTCGGACAGCTTTCAAACATCCTCAATCAACCAACGTAACCACCAAGTTGATGGTTGTCACGCCGGATGATTTTAGACGAGTGTCCCCCATCCTTCTTACAATTAAGTCGGTCATGATGGCTTTCAAACATCCTCAATCACCCAACGTGAACGCTAGCCGAAATCCCATCGGAGGGTGGTGACACCGGATGATTTCAAATGAGTGTCAGCAATACATAACTCCGACAGTGAACTCGGTTCGGACAGCTTTCAAACATCCTCAATCACCCAACGTGAACGCCCGCCGAAATCCCATCGGAGGGTGGTGATGCCAGATGATTTCAAATAAGTGTCAGCAATATATCACTCCGACAGTGAAGTCAGTTCGGAGAGCTTTCAAACATCCTCAATCAAACAACGTAACCACTAAGTTGATGGTTGTCACGCCGGATGATTTTAGACGAGTGTCCCCCATCCTTCTTACAATTAAGTCGGTCATGATGGCTTTCAAACATCCTCAATCACCCAACGTGAACGCCCGCCGAAATCCCATCGGAGGGTGGTGACACCGGATGATTTCAAATGAGTGTCAGCAATACATCACTCCGACATTGAACTCGGTTCGGACAGCTTTCAAACATCCTCAATCAACCAACGTAACAACCCTCTGATGGTTGTGATAACGAATGATAGTAGACGAGTGTTTCCCATCCTTCTGACACTGAAGTTAGTCAAGATGGCTTTGAGACATCCCGAATCACGCAACGTGAACGCCTACCGAATTCCCATTGGTGGGTGGTGACACCGTATGATTTCGAATGAGTGTCAGCAATACATCACTCCGACAGTGAAGTCGGTTCGGACAGCTTCCAAACATCCTCAATCAACCAACGTAAGCAGCAAGTTGATGGTTGTGACGCCGGATGATTTTAGACGAGTGTCCCCCATCCTTTTAACAATGAAGTCGGTCAAGATGGCTTTCAGACATCGTAAATCACGCATCGTGAACAGCCGCAGAAATCCCATCAGAGGGTGGTGACACCGGATGATTTCAAATGAGTGTCAGCAATACACACTCTGACAGTGAAGTCGGTTCGGACAGCTTTCAAACATACTCAATCAACCAACGTAACCACCCAGTTGATGGTTGTGACGCCGGATTATTTTAGACGAGTGTCCCCCATCTTTCTGACAATGAAGTCAGTAAAGATAGTTTTCAAACATCCTCAATCACCGAACGTGAACGCCCACCGAAATCCCATTGGAGGGTGGTGACACTAGATAATTTCAAATGAGTGTCAGCAATACATCACTCAGACAATGAAGTCGGTTCGGACAGCTTTCAAACATCCTCAATCACCCAACGTGAACGCCCGCCGAAATCCCATCGGAGGGTGGTGACACCGGATGATTTCAAATGAGTGTCAGCAATACACCACTCCGACAGTGAACTCGGTTCGGACAGCTTTCAAACATCCTCAATCACCCAACGTGAACGCCCGCCGAAATCCCATCGGAGGGTGGTGATGCCAGATGATTTCAAATGAGTGTCAGCAATATATCACTCCGACAGTGAAGTCGGTTCGGAGAGCTTTCAAACATCCTCAATCAACCAACGTAACCACCAAGTTGATGGTTGTGACGCCGGATGATTTTAGACGAGTGTCCCCCATCCTTCTTACAATTAAGTCGGTCATGATGGCTTTCAAACATCCTCAATCACCCAACGTGAACGCCCGCTGAAATCCCATCGGAGGGTGGTGACACCGGATGATTTCAAATGAGTGTCAGCAATACATCACTCCGACATTGAACTCGGTTAGGACAGATTTCAAACATCCTCAATCAACCAACGTAACAACCCAGTTGATGGTTGTGATAACGAATGATAGTAGACGAGTGTTCCCCATCCTTCTGACACTGAAGTTAGTCAAGATGGCTTTCAGACATCCCGAATCACGCAACGTGAACGCCTGCCGAAATCCCATCGGAGGGTGGTGACACCGGATGATTTCAAATGAGTGTCAGCAATACATCACTCCGACATTGAACTCGGTTCGGACAGCTTTCAAACATCCTCAATCAACCAACGTAACCACCCAGTTGATGGTTGTGACGCCGGATTATTTTAGACGAGTGTCCCCCATCTTTCTGACAATGAAGTCAGTCAAGATAGTTTTCAAACATCCTCAATCACCGAACGTGAACGCCCACCGAAATCCCATTGGAGGGTGGTGACACTAGATAATTTCAAATGAGTGTCAGCAATACATCACTCCGACAGTGAACTCGGTTCGGACAGCTTTCAAACATCCTCAATCACCCAACGTGAACGCCCGCCGAAATCCCATCGGAGGGTGGTGATGCCAGATGATTTCAAATGAGTGTCAGCAATATATCACTCCGACAGTGAAGTCGGTTCGGAGAGCTTTCAAACATCCTCAATCAACCAACGTAACCACCAAGTTGATGGTTGTGACGCCGGATGATTTTAGACGAGTGTCCCCCATCCTTCTTACAATTAAGTCGGTCATGATGGCTTTCAAACATCCTCAATCACCCAACGTGAACGCCTGCCGAAATCCCATCGGAGGGTGGTGACACCGGATGATTTCAAATGAGTGTCAGGAATACATCACTCCGACAGTGAAGTCGGTTTGGACAACTTCCAAACATCCTTAATCAACCAACGTAACCACCAAATTGATGGTTGTGACGCCGGATGATTTTAGACGAGTGCCACCCATCCTTCTTACAATTAAGTCGGTCATGATGGCTTTCAAACATCCTCAATTAACCAACGTAACCACCCAGTTGATGGTTGTGACACCAGATGATTTTAGACGAGTGTCCCCCATCCTTCTGACAATGAAATCGGTCAAGATGGCTTTCAAAAATCCTCAGTCACCCAACGTGAACGCCTGCCGAAATCCCATCGAAGGGTGGTGATGCCGGATGATTTCAAATGAGTGTCAGCAATATATCACTCCGACAGTGAAGTCGGTTCGGACAGCTTTCAAACATCCTCAATCAACCAACGTAACCCCCAAGTTGATGGTTGTGACGCCGTATGATTTTAGACGAGTGTCCCCCATCCTTCTTACAATTAAGTCGGTCATGATGGCTTTCAAACATCCTCAATCACCCAACGTGAACGCCCGCCGAAATCCCATCGGAGGATGGTGACACCGGATGATTTCAAATGAATGTCAGCAATACATCACTCCGACAGTGAACTCGGTTCGGACAACTTTCAAACATCCTCAATCAACCAACGTAACCACCCAGTTGATGGTTGTCACGCCGGATGATTCTAGACGAGTGCCCCCCATCCTTCTTACAATTAAGTCGGTCATGATGGCTTTCAAACATCCTCAATCACCCAACGTGAACGCCCGCCGAAATCCCATCGGAGGGTGGTGATGCCAGATGATTTCAAATGAGTGTCAGCAATATATCACTCCGACAGTGAAGTCGGTTCGGAGAGCTTTCAAACATCCTCAATCAACCAACGTAACCACCAAGTTGATGGTTGTGACGCCGGATGATTTTAGACGAGTGTCCCCCATCCTTCTTACAATTAAGTCGGTCATGATGGCTTTCAAACATCCTCAATCACCCAACGTGAACGCCCGCCGAAATCCCATCGGAGGGTGGTGACACCGGATGATTTCAAATGAGTGTCAGCAATACATCACTCCGACACTGAAGTCGGTTTGGACAACTTCCAAACATCCTTAATCAACCAACGTAACCACCAAATTGATGGTTGTGACGCCGGATGATTTTAGTCGGCCCCATCCTTCTGACAATGAAGTCGGTCAAGATGTCTTTCAAACATCCTCAATTAACCAACGTAACCACCCAGTTGATGGTTGTGACACCAGATGATTTTAGACGAGTGTCCCCCATCCTTCTTACAATGAAATCGGTCAAGATGGCTTTCAAAAATCCTCAGTCACCCAACGTGAACGCCTGCCGAAATCCCATCGAAGGGTGGTGATGCCGGATGATTTCAAATGAGTGTCAGCAATATATCACTCCGACAGTGAAGTCGGTTCGGACAGCTTTCAAACATCCTCAATCAACCAACGTAACCACCAAGTTGATGGTTGTGACGCCGTATGATTTTAGACGAGTGTCCCCCATCCTTCTTACAATTAAGTCGGTCATGATGGCTTTCAAACATCCTCAATCACCCAACGTGAACGCCCGCCGAAATCCCATCGGAGGGTGGTGACACCGGATGATTTCAAATGAGTGTCAGCAATACATCACTCCGACAGTGAACTCGGTTCGGACAACTTTCAAACATCCTCAATCAACCAACGTAACCACCCAGTTGATGGTTGTCACGCCGGATGATTTTAGACGAGTGTCCCCCATCCTTCTTACAATTAAGTCGGTCATGATGGCTTTCAAACATCCTCAATCACCCAACGTGAACGCCCGCCGAAATCCCATCGGAGGGTTGTGATGCCAGATGATTTCAAATGAGTGTGAGCAATATATCACTCCGACAGTGAAGTCGGTTCGGAGAGCTTTGAAACATACTCAATCAACCAACGTAACAACCCAGTTGATGGTTGTGATAACGAATGATAGTAGACGAGTGTTCCCCATCCTTCTGACACTGAAGTTAGTCAAGATGGCTTTCAGACATCCCGAATCACGCAACGTGAACGCCTACCGAATTCCCATTGGTGGGTGGTGACACCGTATGATTTCGAATGAGTGTCAGCAATACATCACTCCGACAGTGAAGTCGGTTCGGACAGCTTCCAAACATCCTCAATCAACCAACGTAAGCAGCAAGTTGATGGTTGTGACGCCGGATGATTTTAGACGAGTGTCCCCCATCCTTTTAACAATGAAGTCGGTCAAGATGGCTTTCAGACATCGTAAATCACCCATCGTGAACAGCCGCAGAAATCCCATCAGAGGGTGGTGACACCGGATGATTTCAAATGAGTGTCAGCAATACACACTCCGACAGTGAAGTCGGTTCGGACAGCTTTCAAACATACTCAATCAACCAACGTAACCACCCAGTTGATGGTTGTGACGCCGGATTATTTTAGACGAGTGTCCCCCATCTTTCTGACAATGAAGTCAGTCAAGATAGTTTTCAAACATCCTCAATCACCGAACGTGAACGCCCACCGAAATCCCATTGGAGGGTGGTGACACTAGATAATTTCAAATGAGTGTCAGCAATACATCACTCCGACAGTGAACTCGGTTCGGACAGCTTTCAAACATCCTCAATCACCCAACGTGAACGCCCGCCGAAATCCCATCGGAGGGTGGTGATGCCAGATGATTTCAAATGAGTGTCAGCAATATATCACTCCGACAGTGAAGTCGGTTCGGAGAGCTTTCAAACATCCTCAATCAACCAACGTAACCACCAAGTTGATGGTTGTGACGCCGGATGATTTTAGACGAGTGTCCCCCATCCTTCTTACAATTAAGTCGGTCATGATGGCTTTCAAACATCCTCAATCACCCAACGTGAACGCCCGCCGAAATCCCATCGGAGGGTGGTGACACCGGATGATTTCAAATGAGTGTCAGCAATACATCACTCCGACATTGAACTCGGTTCGGACAGCTTTCAAACATCCTCAATCAACCAACGTAACCACCCAGTTGATGGTTGTGATGACGAATGATAGTAGACGAGTGTTCCCCATCCTTCTGACACTGAAGTTAGTCAAGATGGCTTTCAGACATCCCGAATCACGCAACGTGAACGCCTACCGAATTCCCATTGGTGGGTGGTGACACCGTATGATTTCGAATGAGTGTCAGCAATACATCACTCCGACAGTGAAGTCGGTTCGGACAGCTTTCAAACATCCTCAATCAACCAACGTAACCACCAAGTTGATGGTTGTGACGCCGGATGATTTTAGACGAGTGTCCCCCATCCTTCTAACAATGAAGTCGGTCAAGATGGCTTTCAGACATCCTCAATCACCCAACGTGAACGCCCGCCGAAATCCCATCAGAGGGTGGTGACACCGGATGATTTCAAATGAGTGTTAGCAATACACACTCCGTCAGTGAAGTCGGTTCGGACAGCTTTCAAACATACTCAATCAACCAACGTAACCACCCAGTTGATGGTTGTGACGCCGGATTATTTTAGACGAGTGTCCCCCATCTTTCTGACAATGAAGTCAGTCAAGATAGTTTTCAAACATCCTCAATCACCGAACGTGAACGCCCACCGAAATCCCATTGGAGAGGGTGGTGACACTAGATAATTTCAAATGAGTGTCAGCAATACATCACTCCGACAGTGAACTCGGTTCGGACAGCTTTCAAACATCCTCAATCACCCAACGTGAACGCCCGCCGAAATCCCATCGGATTGTGGTGATGCCAGATGATTTCAAATGAGTGTCAGCAATATATCACTCCGACAGTGAAGTCGGTTCGGAGAGCTTTCAAACATCCTCAATCAACCAACGTAACCACCAAGTTGATGGTTGTGACGCCGGATGATTTTAGACGAGTGTCCCCCATCCTTCTTACAATTAAGTCGGTCATGATGGCTTTCAAACATCCTCAATCACCCAACGTGAACGCCCGCCGAAATCCCATCGGAGGGTGGTGACACCGGATGATTTCAAATGAGTGTCAGGAATACATCACTCCGACACTGAAGTCGGTTTGGACAACTTCCAAACATCCTTAATCAACCAACGTAACCACCAAATTGATGGTTGTGACGCCGGATGATTTTAGTCGGCCCCATCCTTCTGACAATGAAGTCGGTCAAGATGTCTTTCAAACATCCTCAATTAACCAACGTAACCACCCAGTTGATGGTTGTGACACCAGATGATTTTAGACGAGTGTCCCCCATCCTTCTGACAATGAAATCGGTCAAGATGGCTTTCAAAAATCCTCAGTCACCCAACGTGAACGCCTGCCGAAATCCCATCGAAGGGTGGTGATGCCGGATGATTTCAAATGAGTGTCAGCAATATATCACTCCGACAGTGAAGTCGGTTCGGACAGCTTTCAAACATCCTCAATCAACCAACGTAACCACCAAGTTGATGGTTGTGACGCCGTATGATTTTAGACGAGTGTCCCCCATCCTTCTTACAATTAAGTCGGTCATGATGGCTTTCAAACATCCTCAGTCACCCAACGTGAACGCCCGCCGAAATCCCATCGGAGGATGGTGACACCGGATGATTTCAAATGAATGTCAGCAATACATCACTCCGACAGTGAACTCGGTTCGGACAGCTTTCAAACATCCTCAATCAACCAACGTAACCACCCAGTTGATGGTTGTCACGCCGGATGATTTTAGACGAGTGCCCCCCATCCTTCTTACAATTAAGTCGGTCATGATGGCTTTCAAACATCCTCAATCACCCAACGTGAACGCCCGCCGAAATCCCATCGGAGGGTTGTGATGCCAGATGATTTCAAATGAGTGTCAGCAATATATCACTCCGATAGTGAAGTCGGTTCGGAGAGCTTTGAAACATACTCAATCAACCAACGTAACCACCAAGTTGATGGTTGTGACGCCTGATGATTTTAGACGAGTGTCCCCCATCCTTCTTACAATTAAGTCGGTCATGATGGCTTTCAAACATCCTCAATCACCCAACGTGAACGCCTGCCGAAATCCCATCGGAGGGTGGTGACACCGGATGATTTCAAATGAGTGTCAGGAATACATCACTCCGACACTGAAGTCGGTTTGGACAACTTCCAAACATCCTTAATCAACCAACGTAACCACCAAATTGATGGTTGTGACGCCGGATGATTTTAGTCGGCCCCATCCTTCTGACAATGAAGTCGGTCAAGATGTCTTTCAAACATCCTCAATTAACCAACGTAACCACCCAGTTGATGGTTGTGACACCGGATGATTTTAGACGAGTGTCCCCCATCCTTCTGACAATGAAATCGGTCAAGATGGCTTTCAAACATCCTCAATCACCCAACGTGAACGCCTGCCGAAATCCCATCGAAGGGTGGTGATGCCGGATGATTTCAAATGAGTGTCAGCAATATATCACTCCGACAGTGAAGTCGGTTCGGACAGCTTTCAAACATCCTCAATCAACCAACGTAACCCCCAAGTTGATGGTTATGACGCCGTATGATTTTAGACGAGTGTCCCCCATCCTTCTTACAATTAAGTCGGTCATGATGGCTTTCAAACATCCTCAATCACCCAACGTGAACGCCCGCCGAAATCCCATCGGAGGGTGGTGACACCGGATGATTTCAAATGAGTGTCAGCAATACATCACTCCGACAATGAACTCGGTTCGGACAACTTTCAAACATCCTCAATAAACCAACGTAACCACCCAGTTGATGGTTGTCACGCCGGATGATTTTAGACGAGTGTCCCCCATCCTTCTTACAATTAAGTCGGTCATGATGGCTTTCAAACATCCTCAATCACCCAACGTGAACGCCCGCCGAAATCCCATCGGAGGGTTGTGATGCCAGATGATTTCAAATGAGTGTGAGCAATATATCACTCCGACAGTGAAGTCGGTTCGGAGAGCTTTGAAACATACTCAATCAACCAACGTAACAACCCAGTTGATGGTTGTGATAACGAATGATAGTAGACGAGTGTTCCCCATCCTTCTGACACTGAAGTTAGTCAAGATGGCTTTCAGACATCCAGAATCACGCAACGTGAACGACTGCTGAATTCCCATTGGGGGGTGGGGACACCGTATGATTTCAAATGAGTGTCAGCAATACATCACTCCGACAGTGAAGTCGGTTCGGACAGCTTCCAAACATCCTCAATCAACCAACGTAAGCAGCAAGTTGATGGTTGTGACGCCGGATGATTTTAGACGAGTGTCCCCCATCCTTTTAACAATGAAGTCGGTCAAGATGGCTTTCAGACATCGTAAATCACCCATCGTGAACAGCCGCAGAAATCCCATCAGAGGGTGGTGACACCGGATGATTTCAAATGAGTGTCAGCAATACATCATTCCGACAGTGAAATCGGTTCGGACAACTTTCAAACATCCTCAATCAACAAACGTAACCACCCAGTTGATGGTTGTCACGCCGGATGATTTTAGACGAGTGTCCCCCATCTTTCTGACAATGAAGTCGGTCAAGATGGCTTTCAAACATTCTCAATCACCCAAAGTGAACGCCTGCCGAAATCCCATTGGAGGGTGGTGACACTAGATAATTTCAAATGAGTGTCAGCAATACATCACTCCGACAGTGAACTCGGTTCGGACAGCTTTCAAACATCCTCAATCACCCAACGTGAACGCCCGCCGAAATCCCATCGGAGGGTGGTGATGCCAGATGATTTCAAATGAGTGTCAGCAATATATCACTCCGACAGTGAAGTCGGTTCGGAGAGCTTTCAAACATCCTCAATCAACCAACGTAACCACCAAGTTGATGGTTGTGACGCCGGATGATTTTAGACGAGTGTCCCCCATCCTTCTTACAATTAAGTCGGTCATGATGGCTTTCAAACATCCTCAATCACCCAACGTGAACGCCCGCCGAAATCTCATCGGAGGGTGGTGACACCGTATGATTTCGAATGAGTGTCAGCAATACATCACTCCGACAGTGAAGTCAGTTCGAACAGCTTCCAAACATCCTTAATTAACGAACGTAACCACCAAATTGATGGTTGTGACGCCGGAAGATTTTAGTGGAGTGTCCCCCATCCTTCTGACAATGAAGTCGGTCAAGATGCCTTTCAAACATCCTCAATTAACCAACGTAACCACCCAGGTTATGGTTGTGACACCGGATGATTTTAGACGAGTGTCCCCCATCCTTCTGACAATGAAATCGGTCAAGATGGCTTTCAAACATCCTCAATCACCCAACGTGAACGCCTGCCGAAATCCCATCGAAGGGTGGTGATGCCGGATGATTTCAAATGAGTGTCAGCAATATATCACTCCGACAGTGAAGTCGGTTCGGACAGCTTTCAAACATCCTCAATCAACCAACGTAACCCCCAAGTTGATGGTTATGACGCCGTATGATTTTAGACGAGTGTCCCCCATCCTTCTTACAATTAAGTCGGTCATGATGGCTTTCAAACATCCTCAATCACCCAACGTGAACGCCCGCCGAAATCCCATCGGAGGATGGTGACACCGGATGATTTCAAATGAGTGTCAGCAATACATCACTCCGACAGTGAACTCGGTTCGGACAGCTTTCAAACATCCTCAATCAACCAACGTAACCACCCAGTTGATGGTTGTCACGCCGGATGATTTTAGACGAGTGCCCCCCATCCTTCTTACAATTAAGTCGGTCATGATGGCTTTCAAACATCCTCAATCACCCAACGTGAACGCCCGCCGAAATCCCATCGAAGGGTGGTGATGCCGGATGATTTCAAATGAGTGTCAGCAATATATCACTCCGACAGTGAAGTCGGTTCGGAGAGCTTTGAAACATACTCAATCAACCAACGTAACAACCCAGTTGATGGTTGTGATAACGAATGATAGTAGACGAGTGTTCCCCATCCTTCTGACACTGAAGTTAGTCAAGATGGCTTTCAGACATCCCGAATCACGCAACGTGAACGCCTACCGAATTCCCATTGGTGGGTGGTGACACCGTATGATTTCGAATGAGTGTCAGCAATACATCACTCCGACAGTGAAGTCGGTTCGGACAGCTTTCAAACATCCTCAATCAACCAACGTAACCCCCAAGTTGATGGTTATGACGCCGTATGATTTTAGACGAGTGTCCCCCATCCTTCTTACAATTAAGTCGGTCATGATGGCTTTCAAACATCCTCAGT
This sequence comes from Cannabis sativa, assembly GCF_029168945.1. Classification (NCBI taxonomy): domain Eukaryota; kingdom Viridiplantae; phylum Streptophyta; class Magnoliopsida; order Rosales; family Cannabaceae; genus Cannabis; species Cannabis sativa. Next base: position 4,583,447 of record NC_083608.1, on the reverse strand, counting down.
CACCCAACGTGAACGCCCGCCGAAATCCCATCGGAGGATGGTGACACCGGATGATTTCAAATGAGTGTCAGCAATACATCACTCCGACAGTGAACTCGGTTCGGACAGCTTTCAAACATCCTCAATCAACCAACGTAACCACCCAGTTGATGGTTGTCACGCCGGATGATTTTAGACGAGTGCCCCCATCCTTCTTACAATTAAGTCGGTCATGATGGCTTTCAAACATCCTCAATCACCCAACGTGAACGCCCGCCGAAATCCCATCGGAGGGTTGTGATGCCAGATGATTTCAAATGAGTGTGAGCAATATATCACTCCGACAGTGAAGTCGGTTCGGAGAGCTTTGAAACATACTCAATCAACCAACGTAACAACCCAGTTGATGGTTGTGATAACGAATGATAGTAGACGAGTGTTCCCCATCCTTCTGACACTGAAGTTAGTCAAGATGGCTTTCAGACATCCAGAATCACGCAACGTGAACGCCTGCCGAATTCCCATTGGAGGGTGGTGACGCCGGATGATTTCAAATGAGTGTCAGCAATACATCACTCCGACAGTGAAGTCGGTTCTGACCACTTTCAAACATCCTCAATCAACCAACGTAACCACCAAGTTGATGGTTGTGACGCCGGATGATTTTAGACGAGTGTCCCCCATCATTCTAACAATTAAGTCGGTCATGATGGCTTTCAAACATCCTCAATCACCCAACGTGAACGCCCGCCGAAATCCCATCAGAGGGTGGTGACACCGGATGATTTCAAATGATTGTCAGCAATACATCACTCCGACAGTGAAGTCGGTTCGGACAACTTTCAAACATACTCAATCAACCAACGTAACCACCAAGTTGATGGTTGTGACGCCGGATGATTTTAGACGAGTGTCCCCCATCCTTTTTACAATTAAGTCGGTCATGATGGCTTTCAAACATCCTCAATCACCGAACGTGAACGCCCACCGAAATCCCATTGGAGGGTGGTGACACTAGATAATTTCAAATGAGTGTCAGCAATACATCACTCCGACAGTGAACTCGGTTCGGACAGCTTTCAAACATCCTCAATCACCCAACGTGAACGCCCGCCGAAATCCCATCGGAGGGTGGTGATGCCAGATGATTTCAAATGAGTGTCAGCAATATATCACTCCGACAGTGAAGTCGGTTCGGAGAGCTTTCAAACATCCTCAATCAACCAACGTAACCACCAAGTTGATGGTTGTGACGCCGGATGATTTTAGACGAGTGTCCCCCATCCTTCTTACAATTAAGTCGGTCATGATGGCTTTCAAACATCCTCAATCACCCAACGTGAACGCCCGCCGAAATCCCATCGGAGGGTGGTGACACCGGATGATTTCAAATGAGTGTCAGGAATACATCACTCCGACACTGAAGTCGGTTTGGACAACTTCCAAACATCCTTAATCAACCAACGTAACCACCAAATTGATGGTTGTGACGCCGGATGATTTTAGTCGGCCCCATCCTTCTGACAATGAAGTCGGTCAAGATGTCTTTCAAACATCCTCAATTAACCAACGTAACCACCCAGTTGATGGTTGTGACACCAGATGATTTTAGACGAGTGTCCCCCATCCTTCTGACAATGAAATCGGTCAAGATGGCTTTCAAAAATCCTCAATCACCCAACGTGAACGCCTGCCGAAATCCCATCGAAGGGTGGTGATGCCGGATGATTTCAAATGAGTGTCAGCAATATATCACTCCGACAGTGAAGTCGGTTCGGACAGCTTTCAAACATCCTCAATCAACCAACGTAACCCCCAAGTTGATGGTTGTGACGCCGGATGATTTTAGACGAGTGTCCCCCATCCTTCTTACAATTAAGTCGGTCATGATGGCTTTCAAACATCCTCAGTCACCCAACGTGAACGCCCGCCGAAATCCCATCGGAGGATGGTGACACCGGATGATTTCAAATGAATGTCAGCAATACATCACTCCGACAGTGAACTCGGTTCGGACAACTTTCAAACATCCTCAATAAACCAACGTAACCACCCAGTTGATGGTTGTCACGCCGGATGATTGTAGACGAGTGCCCCCCATCCTTCTTACAATTAAGTCGGTCATGATGGCTTTCAAACATCCTCAATCACCCAACGTGAACGCCCGCCGAAATCCCATCGGAGGGTGGTGATGCCAGATGATTTCAAATGAGTGTCAGCAATATATCACTCCGACAGTGAAGTCGGTTCGGAGAGCTTTCAAACATCCTCAATCAACCAACGTAACCACCAAGTTGATGGTTGTGACGCCTGATGATTTTAGACGAGTGTCCCCCATCCTTCTTACAATTAAGTCGGTCATGATGGCTTTCAAACATCCTCAATCACCCAACGTGAACGCCCGCCGAAATCCCATCGGAGGGTGGTGACACCGGATGATTTCAAATGAGTGTCAGCAATACATCACTCCGACAGTGAAGTCGGTTCGGACAACTTTCAAACATCCTCAATCAACCAACGTAACCACCAAATTGATGGTTGTGACGCCGGATGATTTTAGTCGGCCCCATCCTTCTGACAATGAAGTCGGTCAAGATGTCTTTCAAACATCCTCAATTAACCAACGTAACCACCCAGTTGATGGTTGTGACGCCGTATGATTTTAGACGAGTGTCCCCCATCCTTCTTACAATTAAGTCGGTCATGATGGCTTTCAAACATCCTCAATCACCCAACGTGAACGCCCGCCGAAATCCCATCGGAGGATGGTGACACCGGATGATTTCAAATGAGTGTCAGCAATACATCACTCCGACAGTGAACTCGGTTCGGACAGCTTTCAAACATCCTCAATCAACCAACGTAACCACCCAGTTGATGGTTGTCACGCCGGATGATTTTAGACGAGTGTCCCCCATCCTTCTTACAATTAAGTCGGTCATGATGGCTTTCAAACATCCTCAATCACCCAACGTGAACGCCCGCCGAAATCCCATCGGAGGGTGGTGATGCCAGATGATTTCAAATGAGTGTCAGCAATATATCACTCCGACAGTGAAGTCGGTTCGGAGAGCTTTCAAACATCCTCAATCAACCAACGTAACCACCAAGTTGATGGTTGTGACGCCGGATGATTTTAGACGAGTGTCCCCCATCCTTCTTACAATTAAGTCGGTCATGATGGCTTTCAAACATCCTCAATCACCCAACGTGAACGCCCGCCGAAATCCCATCGGAGGGTGGTGACACCGGATGATTTCAAATGAGTGTCAGCAATACATCACTCCGACAGTGAAGTCAGTTCGGACAACTTCCAAACATCCTCAATCAACCAACGTAACCACCCAGTTGATGGTTGTCACGCCGGATGATTGTAGACGAGTGCCACCCATCCTTCTTACAATTAAGTCGGTCATGATGGCTTTCAAACATCCTCAATTAACCAACGTAACCACCCAGTTGATGGTTGTGACACCAGATGATTTTAGACGAGTGTCCCCCATCCTTCTGACAATGAAATCGGTCAAGATGGCTTTCAAAAATCCTCAATCACCCAAAGTGAACGCCTCCCGAAATCCCATCGAAGGGTGGTGATGCCGGATGATTTCAAATGAATGTCAGCAATATATCACTCCGACAGTGAAGTCAGTTCGGACAGCTTTCAAACATCCTCAATCAACCAACGTAACCCCCAAGTTGATGGTTGTGACGCCGGATGATTTTAGACGAGTGTCCCCCATCCTTCTTACAATTAAGTCGGTCATGATGGCTTTCAAACATCCTCAATCACCCAACGTGAACGCCCGCCGAAATCCCATCGGAGGATGGTGACACCGGATGATTTCAAATGAGTGTCAGCAATACATCACTCCGACAGTGAACTCGGTTCGGACAACTTTCAAACATCCTCAATCAACCAACGTAACCACCCAGTTGATGGTTGTCACGCCGGATGATTGTAGACGAGTGCCCCCCATCCTTCTTACAATTAAGTCGGTCATGATGGCTTTCAAACATCCTCAATCACCCAACGTGAACGCCCGCCGAAATCCCATCGGAGGGTGGTGATGCCAGATGATTTCAAATGAGTGTCAGCAATATATCACTCCGACAGTGAAGTCGGTTCGGACAGCTTTCAAACATCCTCAATCAACCAACGTAACCACCAAGTTGATGGTTGTGACGCCGGATGATTTTAGACGAGTGTCCCCCATCCTTCTTACAATTAAGTCGGTCATGATGGCTTTCAAACATCCTCAATCACCCAACGTGAACGCCCGCCGAAATCCCATCGGAGGGTGGTGACACCGGATGATTTCAAATGAGTGTCAGCAATACATCACTCCGACAGTGAAGTCGGTTTGGACAACTTCCAAACATCCTTAATCAACCAACGTAACCACCAAATTGATGGTTGTGACGCCGGATGATTTTAGTCGGCCCCATCCTTCTGACAATGAAGTCGGTCAAGATGTCTTTCAAACATCCTCAATTAACCAACGTAACCACCCAGTTGATGGTTGTGACACCAAATGATTTTAGACGAGTGTCCCCCATCCTTCTTACAATGAAGTCGGTCAAGATGCCTTTCAAACATCCTCAATCACCCAACGTGAACGCCTCCCGAAATCCCATCGAAGGGTGGTGATGCCGGATGATTTCAAATGAATGTCAGCAATATATCACTCCCACAGTGAAGTCAGTTCGGACAGCTTTCAAACATCCTCAATCAACCAACGTAACCCCCAAGTTGATGGTTGTGACGCCGGATGATTTTAGACGAGTGTCCCCCATCCTTCTTACAATTAAGTCGGTCATGATGGCTTTCAAACATCCTCAATCACCCAACGTGAACGCCCGCCGAAATCCCATCGGAGGATGGTGACACCGGATGATTTCAAATGAGTGTCAGCAATACATCACTCCGACAGTGAACTCGGTTCGGACAGCTTTCAAACATCCTCAATCAACCAACGTAACCACCCAGTTGATGGTTGTCACGCCGGATGATTTTAGACGAGTGCCCCCCATCCTTCTTACAATTAAGTCGGTCATGATGGCTTTCAAACATCCTCAATCACCCAACGTGAACGCCCGCCGAAATCCCATCGGAGGGTGGTGATGCCAGATGATTTCAAATGAGTGTCAGCAATATATCACTCCGACAGTGAAGTCGGTTCGGACAGCTTTCAAACATCCTCAATCAACCAACGTAACCACCCAGTTGATGGTTGTGATGCCGAATGATAGTAGACGAGTGTTCCCCATCCTTCTGACAATGAAATCGGTCAAGATGGCTTTCAACCATCCAGAATCACGCAACGTGAACGACTGCGGAATTCCCATCAAGGGTGGTGACACCGCATGATTTCAAATGAGTGTCAGCAATACATCACTCCGACAGTGAAGTCGGTTCGGACAGCTTTCAAACATCCTCAATCAACCAACGTAACCACCAAGTTGATGGTTGTGACGCCGGATGATTTTAGACGAGTGTCCCCCATCCTTCTTACAATTAAGTCGGTCATGATGGCTTTCAAACATCCTCAATCACCCAACGTGAACGCCCGCCGAAATCCCATCGGAGGGTGGTGACACCGGATGATTTCAAATGAGTGTCAGCAATACATCACTCCGACAGTGAACTCGGTTCGGACAACTTTCAAACATCCTCAATCAACCAACGTAACCACCCAGTTGATGGTTGTCACGCCGGATGATTTTAGACGAGTGCCCCCCATCCTTCTTACAATTAAGTCGGTCATGATGGCTTTCAAACATCCTCAATCACCCAACGTGAACGCCCGCCGAAATCCCATCGGAGGGTGGTGATGCCAGATGATTTCAAATGAGTGTCAGCAATATATCACTCCGACAGTGAAGTCGGTTCGGAGAGCTTTGAAACATACTCAATCAACCAACGTAACAACCCAGTTGATGGTTGTGATAACGAATGATAGTAGACGAGTGTTCCCCATCCTTCTGACACTGAAGTTAGTCAAGATGGCTTTCAGACATCCCGAATCACGCAACGTGAACGCCTACCGAATTCCCATTGGTGGGTGGTGACACCGTATGATTTCGAATGAGTGTCAGCAATACATCACTCCGACAGTGAAGTCGGTTCGGACAGCTTTCAAACATCCTCAATCAACCAACGTAACCACCAAGTTGATGGTTGTGACGCCGGATGATTTTAGACGAGTGTCCCCCATCCTTCTAACAATGAAGTCGGTCAAGATGGCTTTCAAACATCCTCAATCACCCAACGTGAACAGCCGCAGAAATCCCATCAGAGGGTGGTGACACCGGATGATTTCAAATGAGTGTCAGCAATACACACTCCGACAGTGAAGTCGGTTCGGACAACTTTCAAACATACTCAATCAACCAACGTAACCACCCAGTTGATGGTTGTGACGCCGGATTATTTTAGACGAGTGTCCCCCATCTTTCTGACAATGAAGTCAGTCAAGATAGTTTTCAAACATCCTCAATCACCGAACGTGAACGCCCACCGAAATCCCATTGGAGGGTGGTGACACTAGATAATTTCAAATGAGTGTCAGCAATACATCACTCCGACAGTGAAGTCGGTTCGGACAGCTTTCAAACATCCTCAATCACCCAACGTGAACGCCCGCCGAAATCCCATCGGAGGGTGGTGATGCCAGATGATTTCAAATGAGTGTCAGCAATATATCACTCCGACAGTGAAGTCGGTTCGGAGAGCTTTCAAACATCCTCAATCAACCAACGTGAACCACCCGGAAATCCCATCGGATGGTTGTGACGCCGGATGATTTTAGACGAGTGTCCCCCATCTTTCTGACAATGAAGTCAGTCAAGATTGTTTTCAAACATCCTCAATCACCGAACGTGAACGCCCACCGAAATCCCATTGGAGGGTGGTGACACTAGATAATTTCAAATGAGTGTCAGCAATACATCACTCCGACAGTAAACTCGGTTCGGACAGCTTTCAAACATCCTCAATCACCCAACGTGAACGCCCGCCGAAATCCCATCGGAGGGTGGTGATGCCAGATGATTTCAAATGAGTGTCAGCAATATATCACTCCGACAGTGAAGTCGGTTCGGAGAGCTTTCAAACATCCTCAATCAACCAACGTAACCACCAAGTTGATGGTTGTGACGCCGGATGATTTTAGACGAGTGTCCCCCATCCTTCTTACAATTAAGTCGGTCATGATGGCTTTCAAACATCCTCAATCACCCAACGTGAACGCCCGCCGAAATCCCATCGGAGGGTGGTGACACCGGATGATTTCAAATGAGTGTCAGCAATACATCACTCCGACAATGAAGTCGGTTTGGACAACTTCCAAACATCCTTAATTAACCAACGTAACCACCAAATTGATGGTTGTGACGCCGGATGATTTTAGACGAGTGTCCCCCATCCTTCTGACAATGAAGTCGGTCAAGATGCCTTTCAAACATCCTCAATTAACCAACGTAACCACCCAGTTGATGGTTGTGACACCAGATGATTTTAGACGAGTGTCCCCCATCCTTCTGACAATGAAATCGGTCAAGATGGCTTTCAAAAATCCTCAATCACCCAACGTGAACGCCCGCCGAAATCCCATCGAAGGGTGGTGATGCCGGATGATTTCAAATGAGTGTCAGCAATATATCACTCCGACAGTGAAGTCAGTTCGGACAGCTTTCAAACATCCTCAATCAACCAACGTAACCACCAAGTTGATGGTTGTGACGCCGTATGATTTTAGACGAGTGTCCCCCATCCTTCTTACAATTAAGTCGGTCATGATGGCTTTCAAACATCCTCAATCACCCAACGTGAACGCCCGCCGAAATCCCATCGGAGGATGGTGACACCGGATGATTTCAAATGAGTGTCAGCAATACATCACTCCGACAGTGAACTCGGTTCGGACAGCTTTCAAACATCCTCAATCAACCAACGTAACCACCCAGTTGATGGTTGTCACGCCGGATGATTGTAGACGAGTGCCCCCCATCCTTCTTACAATTAAGTCGGTCATGATGGCTTTCAAACATCCTCAATCACCCAACGTGAACGCCCGCCGAAATCCCATCGGAGGGTGGTGATGCCAGATGATTTCAAATGAGTGTCAGCAATATATCACTCCGACAGTGAAGTCGGTTCGGAAAGCTTTCAAACATCCTCAATCAACCAACGTAACCACCAAGTTGATGGTTGTGATGACGAATGATAGTAGACGAGTGTTCCCCATCCTTCTGACACTGAAGTTAGTCAAGATGGCTTTCAGACATCCCGAATCACGCAACGTGAACGCCCACCGAAATCCCATTGGAGGGTGGTGACACCGGATGATTTCAAATGAGTGTCAGCAATACATCACTCCGACAATGAAGTCGGTTTGGACAGCTTTCAAACATCCTCAATCAACCGAGGTGACCACCAAGTTGATGGTTGTGACGCCGGATGATTTTAGACGAGTGTCCCCCATCCTTCTTACAATTAAGTCGGTCATGATGGCTTTCAAACATCCTCAATCACCCAACGTGAACGCCCGCCGAAATCCCATCGGAGGATGGTGACACCGGATGATTTCAAATGAGTGTCAGCAATACATCACTCCGACAGTGAACTCGGTTCGGACAACTTTCAAACATCCTCAATCAACCAACGTAACCACCCAGTTGATGGTTGTCACGCCGGATGATTTTAGACGAGTGTCCCCCATCCTTCTTACAATTAAGTCGGTCATGATGGCTTTCAAACATCCTCAATCACCCAACGTGAACGCCCGCCGAAATCCCATCGGAGGGTGGTGATGCCAGATGATTTCAAATGAGTGTCAGCAATATATAACTCCGACAATGAAGTCGGTTCTGACAGCTTTCAAACATCCTCAATCAACCAACGTAACCACCAAGTTGATGGTTGTGATGCCGAATGATTTTAGACGAGTGTCCCCCATCCTTCTGACAATTAAGTCGGTCAAGATGGCTTTCAGACATCCTCAATCACCCAACGTGAACGCCCTCCGAAATCCAATTGGAGGGTGGTGACACCGTATGATTTCAAATGAGTGTCAGCAATACATCACTCCGACAGTGAAGTCGGTTCGGACAGCTTTCAAACATCCTCAATCAACCAACGTAACCACCCAGTTGATGGTTGTGACGCCGGATGATTTTAGACGAGTGTCCCCCATCCTTCTAACAATGAAGTCGGTCATGATGGCTTTCAAACATCCTCAATCACCCAACGTGAACGCCGCCGAAATCCCATCAGAGGGTGGTGACACCGGATGATTTCAAATGAGTGTCAGCAATACATCACTCCGACAGTGAAGTCGGTTCGGACAACTTTCAAACATCCTCAATCAACCAACGTAACCACCCAGTTGATGGTTGTGACGCCGGATTATTTTAGACGAGTGTCCCCCATCTTTCTGACAATGAAGTCAGTCAAGATAGTTTTCAAACATCCTCAATCACCGAACGTGAACGCCCACCGAAATCCCATTGGAGGGTGGTGACACTAGATAATTTCAAATGAGTGTCAGCAATACATCACTCCGACAGTAAACTCGGTTCGGACAGCTTTCAAACATCCTCAATCACCCAACGTGAACGCCCGCCGAAATCCCATCGGAGGGTGGTGATGCCGGATGATTTCAAATGAGTGTCAGCAATATATCACTCCGACAGTGAAGTCGGTTCGGAGAGCTTTCAAACATCCTCAATCAACCAACGTAACCACCAAGTTGATGGTTGTGACGCCGGATGATTTTAGACGAGTGTCCCCCATCCTTCTTACAATTAAGTCGGTCATGATGGCTTTCAAACATCCTCAATCACCCAACGTGAACGCCCACCGAAATCCCATTGGAGGGTGGTGACACTAGATAATTTCAAATGAGTGTCAGCAATACATCACTCCGACAGTAAACTCGGTTCGGACAGCTTTCAAACATCCTCAATCACCCAACGTGAACGCCCGCCGAAATCCCATCGGAGGGTGGTGATGCCAGATGATTTCAAATGAGTGTCAGCAATATATCACTCCGACAGTGAAGTCGGTTCGGACAGCTTTCAAACATCCTCAATCAACCAACGTAACCACCAAGTTGATGGTTGTGACGCCGGATGATTTTAGACGAGTGTCCCCCATCCTTCTTACAATTAAGTCGGTCATGATGGCTTTCAAACATCCTCAATCACCCAACGTGAACGCCCGCCGAAATCCCATCGGAGGGTGGTGACACCGGATGATTTCAAATTACTGTCAGCAATACATCACTCCGATAGTGAAGTCGGTTTGGACAACTTTCAAACATCCTTAATCAACCAACGTAACCACCAAATTGATGGTTGTGACACCGGATGATTTTAGTCGAGTGCCCCCCATCCTTCTGACAATGAAGTCGGTCAAGATGGCTTTCAAACATCCTCAATTAACCAACGTAACCACCCAGTTGATGGTTGTGACACCAGATGATTTTAGACGAGTGTCCCCCATCCTTCTGACAATGAAATCGGTCAAGATGGCTTTCAAAAATCCTCAATCACCCAACGTGAACGCCTGCCGAAATCCCATCGAAGGGTGGTGATGCCGGATGATTTCAAATGAGTGTCAGCAATATATCACTCCGACAGTGAAGTCGGTTCGGACAGCTTTCAAACATCCTCAATCAACCAACGTAACCCCCAAGTTGATGGTTGTGACGCCGGATGATTTTAGACGAGTGTCCCCCATCCTTCTTACAATTAAGTCGGTCATGATGGCTTTCAAACATCCTCAATCACCCAACGTGAACGCCCGCCGAAATCCCATCGGAGGATGGTGACACCGGATGATTTCAAATGAGTGTCAGCAATACATCACTCCGACAGTGAACTCGGTTCGGACAACTTTCAAACATCCTCAATAAACCAACGTAACCACCCAGTTGATGGTTGTCACGCCGGATGATTGTAGACGAGTGCCCCCCATCCTTCTTACAATTAAGTCGGTCATGATGGCTTTCAAACATCCTCAATCACCCAACGTGAACGCCCGCCGAAATCCCATCGGAGGGTTGTGATGCCAGATGATTTCAAATGAGTGTGAGCAATATATCACTCCGACAGTGAAGTCGGTTCGGAGAGCTTTGAAACATACTCAATCAACCAACGTAACAACCCAGTTGATGGTTGTGATAACGAATGATAGTAGACGAGTGTTCCCCATCCTTCTGACAATGAAGTCAGTCAAGATGGCTTTCAGACATCCTGAATCACCCAACGTGAACGCCTGCCGAAATCCCATTGGAGGGTGGTGACACCGTATGATTTCAAATGAGTGTCAGCAATACATCACTCCGACAATGAAGTCGGTTCGGACAGCTTTCAAACATCCTCAATCAACCAACGTAACCACCAAGTTGATGGTTGTGACGCCGGATGATTTTAGACGAGTGTCCCCCATCCTTCTTACAATTAAGTCGGTCATGATGGCTTTCAAACATCCTCAATCACCCAACGTGAACGCCCGCCGAAATCCCATCGGAGGGTGGTGACACCGGATGATTTCAAATGAGTGTCAGCAATACATCACTCCGACAGTGAACTCGGTTCGGACAACTTTCAAACATCCTCAATCAACCAACGTAACCACCCAGTTGATGGTTGTCACGCCGGATGATTTTAGACGAGTGTCCCCCATCCTTCTTACAATTAAGTCGGTCATGATGGCTTTCAAACATCCTCAATCACCCAACGTGAACGCCCGCCGAAATCCCATCGGAGGGTGGTGATGCCAGATGATTTCAAATGAGTGTCAGCAATATATCACTCCGACAGTGAAGTCGGTTCGGACAACTTTCAAACATCCTCAATCAACCAACGTAACCACCTAGTTGATGGTATTGATGCCGAATGATTTTAGACGAGTGTTCCCCATCCTACTGACAATGAAGTCAGTCAAGATGGCTTTCAGACATCCTGAATCACCCAACGTGAACGCCAGCCGAATTCCCATTGGAGGGTGGTGACACCGGATGATTTCAAATGAGTGTCAGCAATACATCACTCTGACAGTGAAGTCGGTTCTAACTGCTTTCAAACATCCTCAATCAACCAACGTAACCACCAAGTTGATGGTTGTGACGCCGGATGATTTTAGACGAGTGTCCCCCATCCTTCTGACAATGAAGTCTGTCATGATGGCTTTCAAACATCCTCAATCACCCAACGTGAACGCCCGCCGAAATCCCATCGGAGGGTGGTGACACCGGATGATTTCAAATGAGTGTCAGCAATACATCACTCCGACAGTGAAGTCGGTTCGGACAACTTTCAAACATCCTCAATCAACCAACGTAACCACCCAGTTGATGGTTGTGACGCCGGATGATTTTAGACGAGTGTCCCCCATCCTTCTGACAATGAAGTCGGTCAAGATAGTTTTCAAACATCCTCAATCACCGAACGTGAACGCCCACCGAAATCCCATTGGAGGGTGGTGACACTAGATAATTTCAAATGAGTGTCAGCAATACATCACTCCGACAGTAAACTCGGTTCGGACAACTTTCCAACATCCTCAATCACCCAACGTGAACGCCCCCCGAAATCCCATCGGAGGGTGGTGATGCCAGATGATTTCAAATGAGTGTCAGCAATATATAACTCCGACAATGAAGTCGGTTCTGACAGCTTTCAAACATCCTCAATCAACCAACGTAACCACCAAGTTGATGGTTGTGACACCGGATGATTTTAGACGAGTGTCCCCCATCCTTCTTACAATTAAGTCGGTCATGATGGCTTTCAAACATCCTCAATCACCCAACGTGAACGCCCGCCGAAATCCCATCGGAGGGTGGTGACACCGGATGATTTCAAATGAGTGTCAGCAATACATCACTCCGACAGTGAACTCGGTTCGGACAGCTTTCAAACATCCTCAATCAACCAACGTAACCACCAAATTGATGGTTGTGACGCCGGATGATTTTAGTCGGCCCCATCCTTCTGACAATGAAGTCGGTCAAGATGTCTTTCAAACATCCTCAATTAACCAACGTAACCACCCAGTTGATGGTTGTGACACCAGATGATTTTAGACGAGTGTCCCCCATCCTTCTGACAATGAAGTCGGTCAAGATGGCTTTCAAACATCCTCAATCACCCAACGTGAACGCCCGCCGAAATCCCATCGAAGGGTGGTGATGCCGGATGATTTCAAATGAGTGTCAGCAATATATCACTCCGACAGTGAAGTCGGTTCGGACAGCTTTCAAACATCCTCAATCAACCAACGTAACCACCAAGTTGATGGTTGTGACGCCGGATGATTTTAGACGAGTGTCCCCCATCCTTCTTACAATTAAGTCGGTCATGATGGCTTTCAAACATCCTCAATCACCCAACGTGAACGCCCGCCGAAATCCCATCGGAGGATGGTGACACCGGATGATTTCAAATGAGTGTCAGCAATACATCACTCCGACAGTGAACTCGGTTCGGACAACTTTCAAACATCCTCAATAAACCAACGTAACCACCCAGTTGATGGTTGTCACGCCGGATGATTGTAGACGAGTGCCCCCCATCCTTCTTACAATTAAGTCGGTCATGATGGCTTTCAAACATCCTCAATCACCCAACGTGAACGCCCGCCGAAATCCCATCGGAGGGTTGTGATGGCAGATGATTTCAAATGAGTGTGAGCAATATATCACTCCGACAGTGAAGTCGGTTCGGACAGCTTTCAAACATCCTCAATCAACCAACGTAACCACCCAGTTGATGGTTGTGATGCCGAATGATTTTAGACGAGTGTCCCCCATCCTTCTGACAATTAAGTCGGTCAAGATGGCTTTCAAACATCCTCAATCACCCAACGTGAATGCCTGCCGAAATCCCATTGGAGGGTGGTGACATAGGATGATTCAAAATGAGTGTCAGCAATACATCACTCCGACAGTGAAGTCGGTTCGGACAGCTTTCAAACATCCTCAATCAACCAACGTAACCACCAAGTTGATGGTTGTGACGCCGTATGATTTTAGACGAGTGTCCCCCATCCTTCTTACAATTAAGTCGGTCATGATGGCTTTCAAACATCCTCAATCACCCAACGTGAACGCCCGCCGAAATCCCATCGGAGGGTGGTGACACCGGATGATTTCAAATGAGTGTCAGCAATACATCACTCCGACAGTGAAGTCGGTTCGGACAACTTTCAAACATCCTCAATCAACCAACGTAACCACCCAGTTGATGGTTGTCACGCCGGATGATTTTAGACGAGTGTCCCCCATCCTTCTTACAATTAAGTCGGTCATGATGGCTTTCAAACATCCTCAATCACCCAACGTGAACGCCCGCCGAAATCCCATCGGAGGGTGGTGATGCCGGATGATTTCAAATGAGTGTCAGCAATACATCACTCCGACAGTGAAGTCGGTTCGGACAGCTTTCAAACATCCTCAATCAACCAACGTAACCACCAAGTTGATGGTTGTGATGCCGAATGATTTTAGACGAGTGTCCCCCATCCTTCTTACAATTAAGTCGGTCATGATGGCTTTCAAACATCCTCAATCACCCAACGTGAACGCCCGCCGAAATCTCATCGGAGGGTGGTGACACCGTATGATTTCGAATGAGTGTCAGCAATACATCACTCCGACAGTGAAGTCGGTTCGGACAGCTTTCAAACATCCTCAATCAACCAACGAAACCACCCAGTTGATGGTTGTGCACCGGTTGATTTTAGAAGAGTGTCCCCCATGCTTTTTACAATGAAGTCGGTCATGATGGCTTTCCAAGATCCTCAATCACCCAACGTGAACGCCCGCCGAAATCCCATCAGAGGGTGGTGACACCGGATGATTTCAAATGAGTGTCAGCAATACATCACTCCGACAGTGAAGTCGGTTCGGACAGCTTTCAAACATCCTCAATCAACCAACGTAACCACCAAGTTGATGGTTGTGACGCCGGATGATTTTAGACGAGTGTCCCCCATCCTTCTTACAATTAAGTCGGTCATGATGGCTTTCAAACATCCTCAATCACCCAACGTGAACGCCCACCGAAATCCCATCGGAGGGTGGTGACACCGGATGATTTCAAATGAGTGTCAGCAAAACATCACTCTGTTAGATAAGTTGGTTCTGACAACTTTCAAACATCCTCAATCAACCAACGTAACCACCAAGTTGATGGTTGTCACGCCGGATGATTTTAGACGAGTGTCCCCCATCCTTCTTACAATTAAGTCGGTCATGATGGCTTTCAAACATCCTCAATCACCCAACGTGAACGCCCGCCGAAATCCCATCGGAGGGTGGTGATGCCAGATGATTTCAAATGAGTGTCAGCAATATATCACTCCGACAGTGAAGTCGGTTCGGACAGCTTTCAAACATCCTCAATCAACCAACGTAACCACCAAGTTGATGGTTGTGACGCCGGATGATTTTAGACGAGTGTCCCCCATCCTTCTTACAATTAAGTCGGTCATGATGGCTTTCAAACATCCTCAATCACCCAACGTGAACGCCCGCCGAAATCCCATCGGAGGGTGGTGACACCGGATGATTTCAAATGAGTGTCAGCAATACATCACTCCGACAGTGAAGTCGGTTTGGTTGTGACCACCAAACATCCTTAATCAACCAACGTAACCACTAAATTGATGGTTGTGACGCCTGATGATTTTAGTCGAGTGTCCCCCATCCTTCTGACAATGAAGTCGGTCAAGATGGCTTTCAAACATCCTCAATTAACCAACGTAACCACCCAGTTGATGGTTGTGACACCAGATGATTTTAGACGAGTGTCCCCCATCCTTCTGACAATGAAATCGGTCAAGATGGCTTTCAAAAATCCTCAATCACCCAAAGTGAACGCCTCCCGAAATCCCATCGAAGGGTGGTGATGCCGGATGATTTCAAATGAATGTCAGCAATATATCACTCCGACAGTGAAGTCAGTTCGGACAGCTTTCAAACATCCTCAATCAACCAACGTAACCCCCAAGTTGATGGTTGTGACGCCGGATGATTTTAGACGAGTGTCCCCCATCCTTCATACAATTAAGTCGGTCATGATGGCTATCAAGCATCCTCAATCACCCAACGGGAACGCCCGCCGAAATCCCATCGGAGGATGGTGACACCGGATGATTTCAAATGAGTGTCAGCAATACATCACTCCGACAGTGAACTCGGTTCGGACAGCATTCAAACATCCTCAATCAACCAACGTAACCACCCAGTTGATGGTTGTCACGCCGGATGATTGTAGACGAGTGCCCCCCATCCTTCTTACAATTAAGTCGGTCATGATGGCTTTCAAACATCCTCAATCACCCAACGTGAACGCCCGCCGAAATCCCATCAGAGGGTTGTGATGCCGAATGATATTAGACGAGTGTCCCCCATCCTTCTTACAATGAAGTCATTTAAGATGGCTTTCAGACATCCAGAATCACGCAACGTGAACGCCTGCCGAATTCCCATTGGAGGGTGGTGACACCGTATGATTTCGAATGAGTGTCAGCAATACATCACTCCGACAGTGAAGTCGGTTCGGACAGCTTTCAAACATCCTCAATCAACCAACGTAACCACCCAGTTGATGGTATTGATGCCGAATGATACTAGACGAGTGTCCCCCATCCTACTGACAATGAAGTCAGTCAAGATGGTTTTCAGACATCCGGAATCACGCAACGTGAACGCCTACCGAATTCCCATTGGAGGGTGGTGACACCGTATGATTTCGAATGAGTGTTAGCAATACATCACTCCGCCAGTGAAGTCGGTTCGGACAGCTTCCAAACATCCTCAATCAACCAACGTAACCAGAAAGTTGATGGTTGTGACGCCGCATGATTTTAGACGAGTGTCCCCCATCCTTCTAACAATGAAGTCGGTCAAGATGGCTTCTAGACATCGTCAATCACCCATCGTGAACGGCCGCAGAAATCCCATCAGAGGGTGGTGACACCGGATGATTTCAAATGAGTGTCAGCAATACATCACTCCCACAGTGAAGTCGGTTCGGACAGCTTCCAAACATCCTCAATCAACCAACGTAAGCAGCAAGTTGATGGTTGTGACGCCGGATGATTTTAGACGAGTGTCCCCCATCCTTCTAACAATGAAGTCGGTCAAGATAGTTTTCAAACATCCTCAATCACCGAACGTGAACGCCCACCGAAATCCCATTGGAGGGTGGTGACACCGGATGATTTCAAATGAGTATCAGCAAAACATCACTCCGACAATGAAGTCGGTTTGGACAACTTTCAAACATCCTCAATCAACCAACGTTACCACCCAGTTGATGGTTGTCACGCCGGATGATTTTAGACGAGTGCCCACCATCCTTATTACAATTAAGTCGGTCATGATGGCTTTCGAACATCCTCAATCACCCAACGTGAACGCCACCCGAAATCCCATCAAATGGTGGTGATGCTAGATGATTTCAAATGAGTGTCAGCAATATATAACTCCGACAGTGAAGTCGGTTCGGACAGCTTTCAAACATCCTCAATCAACCAACGTAACCACCAAGTTGTTGGTTGTGACGCCGGATGATTTTAGACGAGTGTCCCCCATCCTTTTTACAATTAAGTCGGTCATGATGGCTTTCAAACATCCTCAATCACCCAACGTGAACGCCCGCCGAAATCCCATCGAAGGATGGTGACACCGGATGATTTCAAATGATGTCAGCAATACATCACTACGACAGTGAACTCGTTCGGACAGCATTCAAACATCCTCAATCAACCAACGTAACCACCCAGTTGATGGTTGTCACGCCGGATGATTGTAGACGAGTGCCCCCCATCCTTCTTACAATTAAGTCGGTCATGATGGCTTTCAAACATCCTCAATCACCCAACGTGAACGCCCGCCGGATCCCATCGGAGGGTGGTGACACCAGATGATTTCAAATTAGTGTCAGCAATACATCACTTCGACAGTGAAGTCGGTTTGGACAACTTCCAAACATCCTTAATTAACCAACGTAACCACCAAATTGATGGTTGTGACGCCGGATGATTTTAGTCGAGTGTCCCCCATCCTTCTGACAATGAAATCGGTCAAGATGGCTTTCAAAAATCGTCAATCACCCAACGTGAACGCCTCCCAAAATCCCATCGAAGGGTGGTGATGCCGGATGATTTCAAATGAGTGTCAGCAATATATCACTCCGACAGTGAAGTCAGTTCGGACAGCTTTCAAACATCCTCAATCAACCAACGTAACCCCCAAGTTGATGGTTGTGACGCCGGATGATTTTAGACGAGTGTCCCCCATCCTTCTTACAATTAAGTCGGTCATGATGGCTTTCAAACATCCTCAATCACCCAACGTGAACGCCCGCCGAAATCCCATCGGAGGATGGTGACACCGGATGATTTCAAATGAGTGTCAGCAATACATCACTCCGACAGTGAACTCGGTTCGGACAGCATTCAAACATCCTCAATCAACCAACGTAACCACCCAGTTGATGGTTGTCACGCCGGATGATTTTAGACGAGTGTCCCCCATCCTTCTTACAATTAAGTCGGTCATGATGGCTTTCAAACATCCTCAATCACCCAACGTGAACGCCCGCCGAAATCCCATCGGAGAGTTGTGATGCCAGATGATTTCAAATGAGTGTTAGCAATATATCACTCCGACAGTGAAGTCGGTTCTGACAGCTTTCAAATATCCTCAATCAACCAACGTAACCACCCAGTTGATGGTATTGATGCCGAACTATACTAGACGAGTGTCCCCCATCCTTCTGACAATGAAGTCAGTCAAGATGGTTTTCATACATCCGGAATCACGCAACGTGAACGCCTACCGAATTCCCATTGGTGGGTGGTGACACCGTATGATTTCGAATGAGTGTCAACAATACATCACTCCGACAGTGAAGTCGGTTCGGACAGCTTCCAAACATCCTCAATCAACCAACGTAAGCAGCAAGTAGATGGTTGTGACGCCGGATGATTTTAGACGAGTGTCCCCCATCCTTCTAACAATGAAGTCGGTCAAGATAGTTTTCAAACATCCTCAATCACCGAACGTGAACGCCCACCGAAATCCCATTGGAGGGTGGTGACACCGGATGATTTCAAATGAGTGTCAGCAATACATCACTCCGACAATGAAGTCGGTTTGGACAGCTTTCAAACATCCTCAATCAACCAACGTAACCACCCAGTTGATGGTTGTCACTCCGGATGATTTTAGACGAGTGTCCCCCATCCTTCTTACAATTAAGTCGGTCATGATGTCTTTTAAACATCCTCAATCACCCAACGTGAACGCCCGCCGAAATCCCATCGGAGGGTGGTGACACCGGATGATTTCAAATGAGTGTCAGCAATACATCACTCCGACAGTGAACTCGATTCGGACAGCTTTCAAACATCCTCAATCAACCAACGTAACCACCCAGTTGATGGTTGTGATGCCGAATGATTTTAGACGAGTGTCCCCCATCCTTCTGACAATGAAGTCAGTCAAGATGGCTTTCAGACATCCTGAATCACGCAACGTGAACGCCTGCCGAATTCCCATTGGAGGGTGGTGACACCGTATGATTTCAAATGAGTGTCAGCAATACATCACTCCGACAGTGAAGTCGGTTCGGACAGCTTTCAAACATCCTCAATCAACCAACGTAACCACCCAGTTGATGGTATTGATGCCGAATGATACTAGACGAGTGTCCCCCATCCTTCTGACAATGAAGTCAGTCAAGATGGTTTTCAGACATCCGGAATCACGCAACGTGAACGCCTACCGAATTCCCATTGGAGGGTGGTGACAACGTATGATTTCGAATGAGTGTTAGCAATACATCACTCCGCCAGTGAAGTCGGTTCGGACAGCTTCCAAACATCCTCAATCAACCAACGTAACCACCAAGTTGATGGTTGTGACGCCGGATGATTTTAGACGAGTGTCCCCCATCCTTCTAACAATGAAGTCGGTCAAGATGGCTTTCAGACATCGTCAATCACCCATCGTGAACGGCCGCAGAAATCCCATCAGAGGGTGGTGACACCGGATGATTTCAAATGAGTGTCAGCAATACATCACTCCGACAGTGAAGTCGGTTCGGACAGCTTTCAAACATCCTCAATCAACCAACGTAACCATCCAGTTGATGGTTGTGACGCCGGAGGATTTTAGACGAGTGTCCCCCATCTTTCTGACAATGAAGTCAGTCAAGATAGTTTTCAAACATCCTCAATCACCCAACGTGAACGCCCACCGAAATCCCATTGGAGGGTGGTGACACCGGATGATTTCAAATGAGTGTCAGAAATACATCACTCCGACAATGAAGTCGGTTCGGACAGCTTTCAAACATCCTCAATCAACCAACGTAACCACCAAGTTGATGGTTGTGACGCCGGATGATTTTAGACGAGTGTCCCCCATCCTTCTTACAATTAAGTCGGTCATGATGGCTTTCAAACATCCTCAATCACCCAACGTGAACGCCCGCCAAAATCCCATCGGAGGGTGGTGACACCGGATGATTTCAAATGAGTGTCAGCAATACATCACTCCGACAGTGAAGTCGGTTTGGACAACTTCCAAACATCCTGAATCAGCCAACGTAACCACCAAATTGATGGTTGTGACGCCGGATGATTTTAGTCGAGTGTCCCCCATCCTTCTGACAATGAAGTCGGTCAAGATGGCTTTCAAACATCCTCAATTAACCAACGTAACCACCCAGTTGATGGTTGTGACACCAGATGATTTAAGACGAGTGTCCCCCATCCTTCTGACAATGAAATCGGTCAAGATGGCTTTCAAAAATCCTCAATCACCCAACGTGAACGCCTCCTGAAATCCCATCGAAGGGTGGTGATGCAGGATGATTTCAAATGAGTGTCAGCAATATATCACTCAGACAGTGAAGTCGGTTCGGACAGCTGTCAAACATCCTCAATCAACCAACGTAACCCCCAAGTTGATGGTTGTGACGCCGGATGATTTTAGACGAGTGTCCCCCATCCTTCTTACAATTAAGTCGGTCATGATGGCTTTCAAACATCCTCAATCACCCAACGTGAACGCCCGCCAAAATCCCATCGGAGGGTGGTGACACCGGATGATTTCAAATGCGTGTCAGCAATACATGACTTTGACAGTGAACTCAGTTCGGACAACTTCTAAACATCCTCAATCAACCAACGTAACCACCAAATTGATGGTTGTAACGCCGAATGATTTTAGTCAAATGTCCCCCATCCTTCTTACAATGAAGTCGGTCAAGATGCCTTTCAAACATCCTCAATCACCCAACGTGAACGCCTCCCGAAATCCCATCGGAGGGTGGTGATGCCGGATGATTTCAAATGAGTGTCAGCAATACATCACTCCGACAGTGAAGTCGGTTCTGACCACTTTCAAACATCCTCAATCAACCAACGTAACCACCAAGTTGATGGTTGTGACACCGATGATTTTAGACGAGTGTCCCCCATCCTTCTTACAATTAAGTCGGTCATGATGGCTTTCAAACATCCTCAATCACCCAACGTGAACGCCCGCCAAAATCCCATCGGAGGGTGGTGACACCGGATGATTTCAAATGAGTGTCAGCAATACATCACTTCGACAGTGAACTCGGTTCGGACAGCTTTCAAACATCCTCAATCAACCAACGTAACCACCAAATTGATGGTTGTACCGCCGAATGATTTTAGTCGAATGTCCCCCATCCTTCTTACAATGAAGTCGGTCAAGATGCCTTTCAAACATCCTCAATCACCCAACGTGAACGCCTCCCGAAATCCCATCGAAGGGTGGTGATGCCGGATGATTTCAAATGAGTGTCAGCAATACATCACTCCGACAGTGAAGTCGGTTCGGACATCTTTCAAACATCCTCAATCAACCAACGTAACCACCCAGTTGATGGTTGTCACGCCGGATGATTTTAGACGAGTGCCCCCATCCTTCTTACAATTAAGTCGGTCATGATGGCTTTCGAACATCCTCAATCACCCAACGTGAACGCCCGCCGAAATCCCATCGGAGGGTGGTGATGCCAGATGATTTCAAATGAGTGTCAGCAATATATCACTCCGACAGTGAAGTCGGTTCGGACAGCTTTCAAACATCCTCAATCAACCAACGTAACCACCAAGTTGATGGTTGTGACGCCGGATGATTTTAGACGAGTGTCCCCCATCCTTCTTACAATTAAGTCGGTCATGATGTCTTTTAAACATCCTCAATCACCTAACGTGAACGCCCGCCGATATCCCATCGGAGGGTGGTGACACCAGATTATTTCAAATGAGTGTCAGCAATACATCACTCCGACAGTGAACTCGATTCAGGCAGCTTTCAAACATCCTCAATCAACCAACGTAACCACCCAGTTGATGGTTGTGATGCCGAATGATATTAGACGAGTGTCCCCCATCCTTCTGACAATGAAGTCAGTTAAGATGGCTTTCAGACATCAAGAATCACGCAACGTGAACGCCTGCCGAATTCCCATTGGAGGGTGGTGACACCGTATGATTTTGAATGAGTGTCAGCAATACATCACTCCGACAGTGAAGTCGGTTCGGACAGCTTTCAAACATCCTCAATCAACCAACGTAACCACCCAGTTGATGGTATTGATGCCGAATGATACTAGACGAGTGTCCCCCATCCTACTGACAATGAAGGCAGTAAAGATGGTTTTCAGACATCTGGAATCACGCAACGTGAACACCTACCGAATTCCCATTGGAGGGTGGTGACACCGTATGATTTCGAATGAGTGTTAGCAATACATCACTCTGCCAGTGAAGTCGGTTCGGACAGCTTCCAAACATCCTCAATCAACCAACGTAACCAGAAAGTTGATGGTTGTGACGCCAGATCATTTTACACGAGTGCCCCCATCCTTCTAACAATGAAGTCGGTCAAGATGGCTTCTAGACATCGTCAATCACCCATCGTGAACGGCCGCAGAAATCCCATCAGAGGGTGGTGACACCGGATGATTTCAAATGAGTGTCAGCAATACATCACTCCGACTGTGAAGTCGGTTCGGACAGCTTTCAAACATCCTCAATCAACCAACGTAACCATCCAGTTGATGGTTGTGACGCCGAAGGATTTTAGACGAGTGTCCCCCATCTTTCTGACAATGAAGTCAGTCAAGATAGTTTTCAAACATCCTCAATCACTGAACGTGAATGCCCACCGAAATCCCATTGGAGGGTGGTAACACCGGATGATTTCAAATGAGTGTCAGAAATACATCACTCCGACAATGAAGTCGGTTCGGACAGCTTTCAAGCATCCTCAATCAACCAACGTAACCACCAAGTTGATGGTTGTGACGCCGGATGATTTTAGACGAGTGTCCCCCATCCTTCTTACAATTAAGTCGGTCATGATGGCTTTCAAACATCCTCAATCACCCAACGTGAACGCCCGCCAAAATCCCATCGGAGGGTGGTGACACCGGATGATTTAAAATGAGTGTCAGCAATACATCACTCCGACAGTGAAGTCGGTTTGGACAACTTCCAAACATCCTGAATCAGCCAACGTAACCACCAAATTGATGGTTGTGACGCCGGATGATTTTAGTCGAGTGTCCCCCATCCTTCTGACAATGAAGTCGGTCAAGATGGCTTTCAAACATCCTCAATTAACCAACGTAACCACCCAGTTGATGGTTGTGACACCAGATGATTTAAGACGAGTGTCCCCCATCCTTCCGACAATGAAATCGGTCAAGATGGCTTTCAAAAATCCTGAATCACCCAACGTGAACGCCTCCTGAAATCCCATCGAAGGGTGGTGATGCCGGATGATTTCAAATGAGTGTCAGCAATATATCACTCCGACAGTGAAGTCGGTTCGGACAGCTTTCAAACATCCTCAATCAACCAACGTAACCCCCAAGTTGATGGTTGTGACGCCGGATGATTTTAGACGAGTGTCCCCCATCCTTCTTACAATTAAGTCGGTCATGACGGCTTTCAAACATCCTCAATCACCCAACGTGAACGCCCGCCAAAATCCCATCGGAGGGTGGTGACACCGGATGATTTCAAATGCGTGTCAGCAATACATGACTTCGACAGTGAACTCAGTTCGGACAACTTCCAAACATCCTCAATCAACCAACGTAACCACCAAATTGATGGTTGTAACGCCGGATGATTTTAGTCGAATGTCCCCCATCCTTCTTACAATGAAGTCGGTCAAGATGCCTTTCAAACATCCTCAATTAACCAACGTGAACGCCCGCCGAAATCCCATCAGAGGGTGGTGATGCCGGATGATTTCAAATGAGTGTCAGCAATACATCACTCCGACAGTGAAGTCGGTTCGGACAGCTTTCAAACATCCTCAATCAACCAACGTAACCACCCAGTTGATGGTTGTCACGCCGGATGATTTTAGACAAGTGCCCCCCATCCTTCTTACAATTAAGTCGGTCATGATGGCTTTCGAACATCCTCAATCACCCAACGTGAACGCCCGCCGAAATCCCATCGGATGGTGGTGATGCCAGATGATTTCAAATGAGTGTCAGCAATATATCACTCCGACAGTGAAGTCGGTTCGGACAGCTTTCAAACATCCTCAATCAACCTACGTAACCACCAAGTTGATGGTTGTGATGCCGAATGATATTAGACGAGTGTCCCCCATCCTTCTTACAATGAAGTCATTTAAGATGGCTTTCAGACATCCAGAATCACGCAACGTGAACGCCTGCCGAATTCCCATTGGAGGGTGGTGACACCGTATGATTTCAAATGAGTGTCAGCAATACATCACTCCGACAGTGAAGTCGGTTCGGACAGCTTTCAAACATCCTCAATCAACCAACGTAACCACCCAGTTGATGGTATTGATGCCGAATGATACTAGACGAGTGTCCCCCATCCTACTGACAATGAAGTCAGTAAAGATGGTTTTCAGACATCCGGAATCACGCAACGTGAACGCCTACCGAATTCCCATTGGAGGGTGGTGACACCGTATGATTTCGAATGAGTGTTAGCAATACATCACTCCGCCAGTGAAGTCGGTTCGGACAGCTTGCAAACATCCTCAATCTACCAACGTAACCAGAAAGTTGATGGTTGTGACGCCAAATCATTTTACAGGAGTGCCCCCATCCTTCTAACAATGAAGTCGGTCAAGATGGCTTCTAGACATCGTCAATCACCCATCGTGAACGGCCGCAGAAATCCAATCAGAGGGTGGTGACACCGGATGATTTCAAATGAGTGTCAGCAATACATCACTCCGACGGTGAAGTCGGTTCGAACAGCTTTCAAACATCCTCAATCAACCAACGTAACCATCCAGTTGATGGTTGTGACGCCGGAGGATTTTAGACGAGTGTCCCCCATCTTTCTGACAATGAAGTCAGTCAAGATAGTTTTCAAACATCCTCAATCACTGAACGTGAATGCCCACCGAAATCCCATTGGAGGGTGGTAACACCGGATGATTTCAAATGAGTGTCAGAAATACATCACTCCGACAATGAAGTCGGTTCGGACAGCTTTCAAACATCCTCAATCAACCAACGTAACCACCAAGTTGATGGTTGTGACGCTGGATGATTTTAGACGAGTGTCCCCCATCCTTCTTACAATTAAGTCGGTCATGATGGCTTTCAAACATCCTCAATCACCCAACGTGAACGCCCGCCAAAATCCCATCGGAGGGTGGTGACACCGGATGATTTAAAATGAGTGTCAGCAATACATCACTCCGACAGTGAAGTCGGTTTGGACAACTTCCAAACATCCTGAATCAGCCAACGTAACCACCAAATTGATGGTTGTGACGCCGGATGATTTTAGTCGAGTGTCCCCCATCCTTCTGACAATGAAGTCTGTCAAGATGGCTTTCAAACATCCTCAATTAACCAACGTAACCACCCAGTTGATGGTTGTGACACCGGATGATTTTAGTCGAGTGTCCCCCATCCTTCTTACAATTAAGTCGGTCATGATGGCTTTCAAACATCCTCAATCACCCAACGTGAACGCCCGGCGAATCCCATCGGAGGGTGGTGACACCGGATGATTTCAAATTAGTGTCAGCAATACATCACGCCGACAGTGAAGTCGGTTCGGACACCTTTCAAACATCTTCAATCAACCAACGTAACCACCCATTTGATGATTGTGACGCCGGATTATTTTAGACGAGTGTCCCCCATCCTTCTAACAATGAAGTAGGTCAAAATGGTTTTCAAACATCCTCAATCGCCCATCGTGAACGGACGCAGAAATCCCATCAGAGGGTGGTGACACCGGATGATTTCAAATGAGTGTCAGCAATACATAACTCCGACAGTGAACTCGGTTCGGTTAACTTTCAAACATCCTCAATGAACCAACGTAACCACCCAGTTGATGTTTGTCACGCCGGATGATTGTAGACGAGTGCCCCCCATCCTTCTTACAATTAAGTCGGTCATGACGGCTTTCAAACATCCTCAATCACCCAACGTGAACGACCGCCGAAATCTCATCAGAGGGTTGTGATGCCAGATGATTTCAAATGAGTGTCAGCAATACATCACTTCGACAGTGAAGTCGGTTGGGACAACTTCCAAACATCCTTAATCAACCAACGTAACACCCAAATTGATGGTTGTGACGCCGGATGATTTTAGTCGAGTGTCCCCCCATCCTTCTTACAATTAAGTCGGTGATGATGGCTTTCAAACATCCTCAATCACCCAACGTGAACGCGCGTCGAAATCCCATCGGAGGGTGGTGACACGGTATGATTTCGAATGAGTGTCAGCAATACATCACTCCGACATTGAAGTCGGTTCGGATAGCTTTCGAACATCCTCAATCAACCGACATAACCACCAAGTTGATGGTTGTCACGCCGGATGATTTTAGACGAGTGCCCCCCATCCTTCTTACAATTAAGTCGATCATGATGGCTTTCGAACATCCTCAATAACGCAACGTGAACGCCCTTCGATATCCCATCGGAGGGTGGTGACACCAGATGATTTCAAATGAGTGTCAGCAATACGTCACTCCGAGAGTGAAGTCCGTTCGGACAGCTTTCAAACATCCTCAATCAACCAACGTAACCACCCAGTTGATGTTTGTGACGCCAGATGATTTTAGACGAGTGTCCCCCATCCTTCTGACAATGAAGTCGATCAAGATGGTATTCAAACATCCTCAATCACGCAACGTGAACGCCCTTCGAAATCCCATCGGAGGGTGGTGAGACCAAATGATTTCAAATGAGTGTTAGCAATACGTTACTCCGACAGTGAAGTCAGTTTAGACAGCTTTCAAACTTCCTCAATCAACCAACGTAACCACCCAGTTGATGGTTGTGACGCCAGATGATTTTAGACGAGTGTCCGCTATCCTTCTGACAATGAAGTTAGTCAAGATAGCTTTCAGACATCCTGAATCACCCAACGTGAACGCCTGCCGAATTCCAATTGGAGGGTGGTGACACTGTATGATTTTGAATGAGTGTCAGCAATACATCACTCCGATAGTGAAGTCGGTTCGGACAGCTTCCAAACATCCTTAATCAACCAACGTAACCACCAAGTTGATGGTTGTGATGCCGGATGATTTTAGACCAGTGTCCCCCATCCTTCTGACAATGAAGTCGGTCAAGATGCCTTTCAAACATCCTCAATTAACCAATGTAACCACCCAGCTGATGGTTTTGACGCCGGATGATTTTAGACGAGTGTCCCCCATCCTTCTGACAATGAAGTCGGTCAAGATGGCTTTCAAACATCCTCAATCACCCAACGTGAACGCCTTCCTATATCCCATCGGAGTGTGGTGACGCCGGATGATTTCAAATGACTGTCAGCAATACATCACTCCGCCAGTCAACTCGGTTCGGACAGATTTCAAACATCCTCAATCAACCAACGTAACCACCAAGTTGATGGTTGTGACGCCGGATGATTTTAGACGAGTGTCCCCCATCCTTCTTACAATTAAGTCGGTCATGATTGCTTTCAAACATCCTCAATCACTTAACGTAAACGCCCGCCGAAATTCCATCGGAGGGTGGTGACACCGGATGATTTGAAATTAGTGTCAGCAATACATCACTCTGACAGTGAAGTCGGTTCGGACAACTTCCTAACATCCTCAATCAACCAAAGTAACCACCCAGTTGAAGGTTGTGATGCCGAATGATTTTAGACGAGTGTCCCCCATCCTTCTAACAATGAAGTCGGTCAAGATGGTTTTCAGACATCCTCAGTCACCCATCGTCAAGGGACGCAGAAATCCAATCTGAGGGTGGTGACACCGGATGATTTCAAATGAGTATCAGCAATACATCACTCCCACAGTTAAGTCGGTTCGGACAGCTTTCAAACATCCTTAATCAACAAACGTACCACCTAGTTAATGGTTGTGACGCCGGATGATTTTAGACGAGTGTCCCCCATCCTTCGG
This sequence comes from Cannabis sativa, assembly GCF_029168945.1. NCBI lineage: Eukaryota > Viridiplantae > Streptophyta > Magnoliopsida > Rosales > Cannabaceae > Cannabis > Cannabis sativa. Next base: position 4,554,991 of record NC_083608.1, on the reverse strand, counting down.
ACAATGAAATCGAACAAGATGGCTTTCAAACATCCTCAATCACCCAACGAGAACGCCTGTCGAAATCCCTTTGGAGGGTGGTGATGCTGGATGATTTCAAATGACTGTCATCAATACATCACCCCGACAGTGAACTCGGTTCGGACAGCTTTCAAACATCCTCAATCAACCATCGTAACCACCCAGTTGATAATCGTCACGCCGGATTATTTTAGACGAGTGTCCCCCATCCTTCTTACAATTAAGTCAGTCATGTTGGCTTTCAAACATCCTCCATCACCCAACGTGAACGCCCGTCGAAATCCCATCGGAGGGTGGTGATGGCGGATGATTTAAAATGAGTGTCAGCAATACATCACTCCAACAGTGAACTAGGTTCGGACAGCTTTCAAACATCCTAAATCAACCAATGTAACCACCCAATGGTTCTGATGCCGAATGATTTTAGACGAGTGTCCCCCATCCTTCTGACAATGAAGTCAGTCAAGATGGCTTTCAGACATCCTGAATCACCCAACGTGAATGCCTGCCGAAATCCCATTGGAGGGTAGTGACACAGTATGATTTCAAATGAGTGTCACCGATACATCACGCCGACAGTGAAGTCGGTTCGGACACCTTTCAAACATCTTCAATCAACCAACGTAACCACCCATTTGATGATTGTGACGCCGGATGATTTTAGACGAGTGTCCCCCATCCTTCTAACAATGAAGTAGGTCAAGATGGTTTTCAAACATCCTCAATCACCCATCGTGAACGGACGCAGAAATCCCATCAGAGGGTGGTGACACCGGATGATTTCAAATGAGTGTCAGCAATACATCACTTCGACAGTGAAGTCGGTTCGGACAGCTTTCAAACATCCTCAATGAACCAACGTAACCACCCGGTAGATGGTTGTGACGCCGGACGATTTTAGACGAGTGTCCCCCATCATTCTGACAAAGAAGTCGGTCAAGATGGTATTCAAACATCCTCAATAACGCAACGTGAACGCCCTTCGATATCCCGTCGGAGGGTGGTGACACCAGATGATTTCAAATGAATGTCAGAAATACGTCACTCCGACAGTGAAGTCCGTTCGGACAGCTTTCAAACATCCTCAATCAACCAACGTAACCACCCAGGTTATGTTTGTGACGCCAGATGATTTTAGACGAGTGTCCCCCATCCTTCTGACAATGAAGTCGGTCAAGATGGTATTCAAAAATTCTCAATCACGCAACGTGAACGCCCTTTGAAATCCCATCGGAGGGTGGCGACACCAAATGATTTCAAATGAGTGTCAACAATACGTTACTCCGACAGTGAAGTCGGTTCAGACAGCTCTCAAACTTCCTCAATCAACCAACGTAACCATCCAATTGATGGTTGTGACGCCAGATGATTTTAGACGAGTGTCCCCCATCCTTCAGACAATGAAGTCGATCAAGATGGCTTTCAAACATCCTCAATCACCCAACGTGAACGCCTTCCTATATCCCATCGGAGTGTGGTGACGCCGGATGATTTCAAATGACCGTCAGCAATACATCACTCCGCCAGTCAACTCGGTTCGGACAGCTTTCAAACATCCTCAATCAACCAACGTAACCACCCGGTTGATGGTTGTCATGCCGGATGATTTTAGACGAGTGCCCCCCATCCTTCTTACAATTAAGTCGGTCATGATTCCTTTCAAACATCCTCAATCACCCAACGTGAACGCCTGCCGAAATCCCATCGAAGGGAGGTGATGGCTGTTGATTTCAAATGAGTGTCAGCAATATATCACTCTGACAGTGAAGTCGGTTCGGACATCTTTCAAACATCCTTAATCAACAAACGGAACCACCAAGTTGATGGTTGTGAAGCCGGATGATTTTAGACGAGTGTCCCCCATCCTTCTTACAATTAAGTCGGTCATGATGGCTTTCAAACATCCTCAATCACCCAACGTGAACGCCCACCGAAATCCCATCGGAGGGTGGTGACGCCTGATGATTTCAAATGAGTGTCAACGATACATCACTTTGACAGTGAACTCGGTTCGGATAGCTTTCAAACATCCTCAATCAACTAACGTAACCACCCAGTTGATGGTTGTCACGCTAGATGATTTTAGACGAGTGCCCCCCATCTTTCTTACAATTAAGTCGGTAATGATGGCTTTTAAAAATCCCCAATCACCCAACGTGAACGACCGCCGAAATCCCATCGGATGGTGGTGATGCCAGATGATTTCAAATGAGTGTTAGCAATACCTCACTCTGCCAGTGAACTCGGTTCGGACAGCTTTCAAACATCATCAATCAACAAACGTAACCACCCAGTTGATGGTTGTCACGCCGGATGATTTTAGACGAGTGCCCCCCATCCTTCTTACAATTAAGTCGGTCATGATGCCTTTCAAACATCCTCAATCCACCAACGCGAACTCCCGCCGAAATCCCATCTGAGGGAGGTGATGCCACATGATTTCAAATGAGTGTCAGCAATATATCACTCCCACCGTGAAGTCGGTTCGGACAGCTTTCAAACATCCTCAATCAACAAACGTAACCACCAAGTTGATGGTTGTGACGCCAGATGATTTTAGACGAGTGTCCCCGATCCTTCTTACAATAAAGTCGGTCATGATTGCTTTCAAACATCCTCAATCACCCAACGTGAACGCCAGCCGAAATTCCATCGGAGGGTGGTGACACTGGATGATTTGAAATTAGTGTACACAATACATCACTCTGACAGTGAACTCGGTTCGGAGTGCTTTCAAACATCCTCAATCAACCAACGTAACTACCCAGTTGATTCTTGTGATGCCGAATGATTTTAGACGAGTGTCCCCCATCCTTCTGACAATGAAGTCAGTCAAGATGGCTTTCAGACATCCTGAATCACCCAACGTGAACGCCTGCCGAATTCCCATTGGAGGGTGGTGACACCGTATGATTTCGAATGAGTGTCAACAATACATCACTCCGACAGTGAAGTCGGTTCGGACAACTTCCAAACATCCTCAATCAACCAAAGTAACCACCCAGTTGATGGTTGTGATGCCGAATGATTTTAGACGAGTGTCCCCCATCCTTCTAACAGTGAAGTCGGTCAAGATGGCTTTAAGACATCCTCAGTCACCCATCGTCAAGGGACGCAGAAATCCAATCTGAGGGTGGTGACACCGGATGATTTCAAATGAGTATTAGCAATACATCACTCCCACAGTTAAGTCGGTTCGGACAGCTTTCAAACATCCTCAGTCAACAAACGTACCACCTAGTTCATGGTTGTGACGCCGGATGATTTTAGACGAGTGTCGCCCATCCTTCTTTCAATGAAGTCGGTCAAGATGGCTTTCAAACGTCCTCAATCACCCAACGTGAACGCCTTCCGATATCCCATCGGAGGGTGGTACGCCGGATGATTTCAAATGAGTGTCAGCTATACATCACTCCGATAGTGAAGTCGGTTCTGATCGCTTTCAAACATCCTTAATCAACCAACGTAACCACCAAGTCGATGGTTGTGACGCAAGATGATTTTAGACGAGTTTCCCCCATCCTTCTAACAATGAAGTCATTCAAGATGGCTTTCAGACATCCTCATCACCCAACGTGAACGCCCGCCGATATCCTATTGGAGGGTGGGGACACCGGATGATTTCAAATGAGTGTCATCAATACATTACCTCCACAGTGAACTCGGTTTGGACAGCTTTCAAACATCCTCAATCAACCAACATAACCACCCAGTTGATAATTGTCACGCCGGAAGATTTTAGACGAGTGTCCCCCATCCTTCTTACAATTAAGTCAGTCATGTTGGCTTTCAAACATCCTCCATCACCCAACGCGAACGCCCGCCGAAATCCCATCGGAGGGTGGTGATGGAGGATGATTTCAAATGAGTGTCAGCAATACATCACTCCCACAGTGAAGTCGGTTTGGAAAGCTTTCAAACATCCTCAATCAACCAATGGAAACACCAAGTTGATTGTTGTGACGCCGTATGATTTTAGACGAGTGTCCCCCATCCTTCTTACAATTAAGTCGGTCATGATGGCTTTCAAACATCCTTAATCACCCAACGTGATCGCCTGCCGATATCCCATCGGAGGGTGGTGACACTGGATGATTTCAAATGAGTGTCAGCAATATGTCACTCCCACAGTTAACTCGGTTCGGACAGCTTTCAAACATCCTAAATCAACCAATGTAACCACCCTGTTGATGGTTGTGATGCCGAATGATTTTAGACGAGTGTCCCCCATCCTTCTGACAATGAAGTCAGTCAAGACGGCTTTCAGACATCCTAAATCACCCAACGTGAATGCCTGCCGATATCCCATTGGAGGGTGTTGACACAGTATGATTTCGAATGAGTGTCACCGATACATCACGCCGACAGTGAAGTCGGTTCGGACAGCTTTCAAACATCTTCAATGAACCAACGTTACCACCCATTTGATGATTGTGACGTCGGATGATTTTAGACGGGTGTCCCCCATCCTTCTAACAATGAAGTAGGTCAAGATGGTTTTCAAACATCCTCAATCACCCATCGTGAACGGACGCAGAAATCCCATCAGAGGGTGGTGACACCGGATGATTTCAAATGAGTGTCAACAATACATCACTTCGACAATGAAGTCGGTTCGGACAGCTTTCAAACATCCTCAATCAACCAACGTAACCACCAAGTTGATGGTTGTGACCACGATTCATTTTAGACGTGTGTCCCCCTTCCTTCTTACAATGAAATTAGTTAAGATGGCTTTCAAACATCCTCAATCACCCAACGTTAACGCCTGCCGAAATCCCATCGAAAGGTGGTGATGCCGGATGCTTTAAAATGAGTGTCAGCAATACATCACTTCGACAGTGAACTCGGTTCGGATAGCTTTCAAACATCCTTAATCAACCAACGTAATCACCCAGTTGATGGTTGTCACGCCGGATGATTTAAGACGAGTGTCCCCCATCCTTCTTACAATTAATTCGGTCATGATGGCTTTCAAAAATCCTCAATCACCCAATGTGAACGCCCGTCAAAATCCCATCGGTGGGTGGTGATGCCGGATGATTTCAAATGAGTGTCAGCAATACATCACTCCCACAGTGAAGTCGGTTTGGACAACTTTCAAACATCCTCAATCAACCCACGTAACCACCAAGTTGATGGTTGTGACGTCGGATGATTTTAGACGAGTGTCCCCCATCCTTCTTACAATTAAGTCGGTCATGATGGCTTTCAAACATCCTCAATCACCCAACGTGACCGCTTGCCAATATCCCATCGGAGGGTGGTGACACCGGATGATTTCGAATGAGTGTCAGCAATACATCACTCTGACAGTGAAGTCGGGTCGGACAGCTTTCAAACATCCTCAATCAACCAACGTAACCACCCAGTTGATGGTTGTGACACCGCATGATTTTAGACGATTGTCCCCCATTCTTCTTACAATGAATTCGGTCAACATAGCTTTCAAACATCCTCAATCACCCAACGTGAACGCCGGTCGAAATCCCATCAGACGGTGGACACACCGTATGATTTCAAATGAGTGTCAACAATGCATCACTCCGACAGTGAAGTCGGCTCAGACAGCTTTCAAACATCCTCAATCAACCAACGTAACCACCAAGTTTATGGCTGTGACGCCGGTAGATTTTGGACGAGTGCCCCCCATCCTTCTGACAATGAAGTCGGTCAAGATGGCTTTCAAACATCCTCAATCACCCAACGTGAACGCCCGCCGAAATCCCATCGGAGGGTGGTGACACCGGATGATTTCAAATGAGTTACAGCAATACATAACTTGGATAGTGAAGTTGGTTCGGACAACTTTCAAATATCCACGATCAACGAACGAAATCACCTAGTTGATGGTTGTGACGCCGCGTGATTTTAGACGATGGTCCCCCATCCTTCTAACAATGAAGTCGGTCAAGATGGCTTTCAAACATCCTCAATCACCCAACATGAACGCCCGCCGAAATCCCAACGGAAGGTGGTGATGCCGGATGCTTTAAAATGAGTGTCAACAATACATCACTCCGACAGTGAAGTCGGATCGGAAAGCTTTCAAACATCCTCAATCCACCAACGTAACCACCCAATTGATGGTTGTGACGCCGGATGATTTTAGCAAGTGTCCCCAATCCTTCTGACAATGAAGTCGGTCAAGATGCCTTTCAAACATCACCAATTAACCAACGTAACCACCCAGTTGATGGTTGTGACGTTGGATCATTTTAGACGTGTGTCCCCCGTCCTTCTGACAATCAAATCGGTCAAGATGGCTTTCAAACATCCTCAATCACCCAACGTTAACGCTTGCCGAAATCCCCTCGGAAGGTGGTGATGCCGGATGATTTCAAATGAGTGTCAGCAATACATCACTCCCACAGTGAAGTCGGTTTGGACAGCTTTCAAACATCCTCAATCAACCAACGTAACCACCAAGTTGATGGTTGAGACGTCAGATGATTTTAGATGAGTGTCCGCCATCCTTCTTACAATTAAGTCGGTCATGATGGTTTTCAAACATCCTCAATCACCCAACGTGACGGCCCGCCGAAATCCCATCGGAGGGTGGTGACACCGGATGATTTCGAATGAGTGTCAGCAAACTCCGATAGTGAAGTCGGTTCGGACAGCTTTCAAGCATCCTCAATCAACCAACGTAACCACCCAGTTGATGGTTGTGACACCGCATGATTTTAGACGAGTGTCCCCCATTCGTCTGACAATGAATTCGGTCAAAATGGCTTTCAAACATCCTCAATCACCCAACTTGAACGCCTGCCGAAATCCCATCGGTGGGTGTTGATGCCGGATGATTTCAAATGAGTGTCAACAATACATCACTCCGACAGTGAAGTCGGTTCGGACAGCTTTCAAACATGCTCAATCAACTAACGTAACCTCTAAGTTGATGGCTGTGACGCCGGTATATTTGGACGAGTGCCCCCCATTCTTCTGACAATGAAGTCGGTCAAGATGGCTTTCAAACATTCTCAATCACCCAACGTGAACGCCCGCCGAAATCCCATCGGAGTGTGGTAACACCGGATGATTTCAAATGAGTTCCAGCAATACATCACTTCGACAGTGAAGTCAGTTCGGACAACTTTCAAATATCCTCGATCAACGAACGAAACCACCCAGTTGATGGTTTTAACGCCGCGTGATTTTAGACGAGGGTCCCCTATCCTTGTGACAATGAAGTCGGTCAAGATGGCTTTCAAACATCCTCAATCACCCAACGTGTACGCCCGCTGAAATCCCATCGGAGGGTGGTGACAACGGATGATTTCAAATTAGTGCCAGCAATGCATCACTCCGACAGTGAAGTCAGTTCGGATAACTTTCAATTATCCTCGATCAACAAACGAAACCACCCAGTTGATGGTTGTGACACCGCGTGATTTTAGACGAGGGTCCCCCATCCTTCTGAAAATGAAGTCGGTCAAGATGCCTTTCAAACATCCTCAATCACCCAACGTGAACGCCAGCCGAAATCTCATCGGAGGGTGGTGACTCCAGATGATTTCAAATGAGTGTCGGCAATACATCACTCTGACAGTAAAGTCGGTTCGGAGAGCTATCTCGACCGACTTCATTGTCAGAAGGATGGGGGACACTCGTCTAAACTCATCCGGTGTCACAACCATCAACTGCTTGGTTACGTTTGTTGACTGAGGATGTTTGAAAGTTGTCCGAACAGACTTCACTGTCGGAGTGATGTATTGCTGACACTCATTTGAAATCATCTAGTGTCACCACCCTTCGATGGGATTTCGGCGAGCGTTCACGTTGGGTGATTGAGGATGTTTGAAAACCATTTTGACCGACTTCATTGTTAGAAGGATGGGGGACACTCGTCTAAAATCATTCGGTGTCACAACCATCAACTGGGTGGTTACGTTTGTTGATTGAGGATGTTTGAAAGCTGTCCGAACTGACTTCACTGTCGGAGTTTTGTATTGCTTACACTCATTTGAAATCATCCCGTGTCACCACCCTCCTATGGGATTTCAGCGGGCGTTCACGTTGGGTGATTGAGGATGTTTTAAAGCCACCCTGACCGACTTCATTGTCAGAAGGATGAGGGACACTCGTCTAAAATCATCCGGCGTCACAACCATCAACTGGGTGGTTACGTTGGTTCAATGAGGATTTTTGAAAGCTGTCCGAACCAACTTAACTTTCGGAGTGATGTATTGTTGACACTCATTTAAAATCATCCGGTGTCACCACCCTCCAAGGGGCTTTCGCCGGGCGTTCACGTTGGGTGATTAGGATGTTTGAAAGCCCCCCTGACCGACTTCATTGTCAGAAGGATGACAGACACTCGTCTAAAATCATCCGGTGTCATAACCATCAACTGGGTGGTTACGTTTCTTGAATGAGGATTTTTGAAAGCTGTCCGAACCGACTTCACTGTCAGAGTGATGTATTGTTGACACTCATTTGAAATCATCCGGTGTCACCACCCTCCAATGGGATTTCGGCGGGCGTTCACGTTGGGTGATTGAGGATGTTTGAAAGCCATTTTGACTGACTTCATTGTCAGAAGGATGAGGGACACTCGTCTAAAATCATACGGCGTCACAACAATCAACTGTGTCGTTACGTTGGTTGAATGAGGATTTTTGAAAGATTTTGGAACCCACTTCACTGTCGGAGTGATGTATTGCAGACACTCATTTGAAATCATTCGGTGTCACCACCCTACGATGGGATTTCGGCAGGCTTTCACGTCTAAACTCATGCGGCGTCACAACCGTCAACTGCTTGGTTACGTTTGTTGATTCCAAATGAGTGTCAGCAATACATCACTCCGACAGTGAAGTAGGTTCTGACAGCTTTCAAACCTCCTTAATCAACCAACGTAACCACCCAGTTGATGGTAATGACGCCGGATGATTTTAGAGGATTCTCCCCCATCCTTCTGACAATGAAGTCGATCAAGATGGCTTTCAAACATCCTCAATCACCCAACGTGAACGCCCGCCGAAATCCCATCGGAGGGTTGTGACACCGGATGATTTCAAATAAATGTGGGCAATACATCACCCTTAAAGTGAAGTCCGTTTGGACAACTTTCAAACATCCTCCATCAACCAAAGTTGTAACGCCCTAATCTATAGGGACGCCACGTGTGTGATTTTATAAACTAGTTTAATACTAATAGAATAATTAATTATTAAAAACCGTGATAATATTAAAAACTTGACTAAAACAAAACACTAAAAATGGACATTATAACGGCATTAAAAGTGTGTTCCGGGGATCCCTGTTGTAAAAAGTTTTGCTAAGGAAATATATACGACAACCATTTAAACATAAAATCAAAATACACAGCAGATACAGCCAGTCTAAAACAACTCCTGGCAACTCGGCACGTTGTGCCTAGCGAGGTCAATATGTACATTGCTGGAGAAGACTGCCACCTCATGGTTGATCTAGCTTTTCTTTGCCTTTACCTGCACCACATAGCACCCGTGAGTCACAAGGACTCAGCAAGAAAAGTAATAATAACAATCATATAGCTTATTATTCGAATATTGTCATTTATACACAATAAGAATCAAACCATCACACTTCGTTCATAAGATGAAATCCAAATCACTACTGGCATCTGCCACGAATAAACATTAGTATACAGATATTTGGTAATACAAAACCATTATACCAATAATGAAATTCATATTCATTTAATCATATAAATAATATATATGTTACCTCATAAAGCAACCATCTTCATGACATCATGTTGCCTAATTAGGCAAGTCGATGCATTAATATGATGATCTTGTATTGTATCGCCTAATCAGGCAAGCCCGTGCCATAGCCTGACACCCATATGTCGCATAACTGCATCACCTAATCAGGTGAGCCTATGCCCAAAAACCTGCACCGATATATCATATAATTGCATCACCTAATCAGGTGAGCCCGTGACACAATTTTGCACCAATATATCGCATCGTCTAATTAGACGAGCTCGTACCTACGCCCGGTACTTATCATGTCACTGACGCTCGTACTTACGCCCAGTACGTCGCCAGGAAAATCGCATCACCTAATCAGGTGAGCCCGTACCTACACTCGGTACTCATCATATATCACTGACGCCCGTACTTACGCCCAGTACGTTACCAGGAAAATTGCATCACCTAATCAGGTGAGCCCACATATCACATGCATAATATTATCACATTATCAATACTCAACCAATCAATCTTTTCAATATATAACAATATTAACTATATCTCAATATTGATCAATTCATAACAATACTAATTGTATTACATACAACGTATTATGAAGTATAATATACTTTTCAATATATCACAATATTAACTATATCTCAATATTGATCAATTCATAACAATACTAATTGTATTACATACAACGTACTATATAGTATAATATACTTTTCTATATATAACAATATTAACTATATCTCAATATTGATCAATTCATAACAATACTAACTGTATTACATACAACGTACTATGCAGTACAATATACTTTTCTATATATAACAATATTAACTATATCTCAATATTGATCAATTCATAACAATACTAACTGTATTACATACAGCGTACTATGCAGTACAATATACTTTTCTTACCTTTAATCCAGATTCATATATTTCAGCCAACCCAAGTGGAGAACTATCCCCGATGATCTCGGCCCTATGTCACAACAACGATAAACCAATAAGTGTTTATCCCAAAACACTGCTTATATTCACATAAGACAATCGAGGGTTTTCTACCAAACCCCGCAGTATAAATACACTAAAATAAAACTTATATTTTGGCTCTAAAACATACACCATATTGTAGAGCTCGTTGCAAGCTTCGAAACGGTATATAGAATGTCCAAAACGGACACCTGAGTTAAAAGTTATGACAAAAATACGATTTCTGATCTCTTAGGAATTTCTATAAACTGTGAAATACGAAAATTTCAATTTTCGCACTCACCGAAACACTACCAAAACTTATCCAAATCACTCCAAACTTCACAGGGTGCATGTATGCCATAAATACTACCATCCTTACGTAACAGAAATAAAAATCGACCCCTTAAATGAAAAATGCCATTAACGTTCGGACTAAGCTTTAAAAAGTTCCAAACTCGATTTCTAACTCAAAAATTACCTCAAATTCAACAAGTAAACATATAAACTAGTCCCATAGTTACCAAAGAACAATTCTACGAAGTCAGAATCTCCATAACCTTTTTAAATCATAAAGCCCCTATATAAAACCAATCGTTTTTAAACTTAAAACGAAATTAAACCATACCTTAAGCTTTCCATTTTCAAGGATTTGCTATCCCGCTACTACCGAGCTTAGATCGCTAAGTTTTGGATTGAAAATTGAAGAAAATAGATATAGGAGGAGAAGGTTTTATCGAAAGAGGGAGAATGAGGGTTTCGTTCATCGTCCGTTCCTTCTCTTCTGATTCACTTATAACTTAATATATATATATATATGTATAAAGTTAACTTCGTTAACTTTTATATATATATAAATAATATTATAATAATATATTAATAATAATAATATAATAATATATAATAATAATAATAATAATATAGTATAATAATATTAATAAAAACTTTATTATTGATAGTTATCTTATTATTTCTTAACTACTAAGAAATCTCTATTTCTAGGGTATTTGGTCAACTTCGAGTACCTTAAAATACCCTGATATTTTTAAAATTAACTTATCCCAATAATCTAATAAATATTTCTAACTAAAACTGTTGTGACATTTTTGGCCTCCAATCGGGTCTCCAGGGTCGCCAAACTTGAAAATATTTTTATTTCACAAATAACTCATATTATATCCACGTATTTCAAATAAATCTCCGTAATTAACAAATTACGCTTATGTATCCACTTATTAAGTCTCCAGGGTCGCCAAACTTGAAAATATTTTTATTTCACAAATAACTCATATTACATTCACACATGCTATATAAATCTCCGTAATTAACAAATTACGATTATTTACTTACTTATAGCAAAATTGAAATTTTATACTGAAATAGATTAGTAAGATCATAATCCCACTAATTACCTGATTAACTCATAGTATAATATAAACTCTAATTATTTACCATTAGGCTTATCGGGATATTACAACCATCCCCTCCTTATAAAAATTTCGTCCTCGAAATTTATTTAAACAATTCGGGATATTACCCCCATATTTATGATTCTAATTCTCAAATTGCTGCTTCTATCTTGCTGTTTTTTTTATAGCACTTTCTTAACTAGTAGAATTGTCTCATTTCATCTTTGTAGTCCAAAACCTGGACAAGATATTTTTCTCATATAATAAATTTGTTTGAAGTTTAACATTGTCACAACTCAGAACATGGGTCGAGTCTGATTCATATTTTCTCAACATGGAGACATGAAATACATTATATACTCCGGACAAGGCAGGAGTTAAGGCTAGCTAATAGGCTACCTAGCCTATTTAATCCAGTGAACATGTATATAATATTTCTCTTGTACCACACTTATTAAGGTACCTAACCAGTGGTACATTTAATTATCACTTTTTAAATAAACACCTCATAAGGAAAGATATTATTCTAAGATATTCTAACCTTTATCAAATATGCTCACAGTATACTTCTAATATTCTATTGATCTTCGCAGGTTACCCACCTTTCAAGAATAAAGCATTATACTATTTTCGCTTTAACTTCCATGGTTCTCAATAACCTTCTTTAATTCTTAACATCATAGCCAAAAATATCAACCTTGGAATTTTACAAGATTAGACTATTCCTTCGTATGAATTCTGTATTCTCATTTATAGTATAAATTGTCTACACTGATAGACAACATATTAACTCTGTATGTCCAATCGTTACTACTCGGTCAAAATCATAAGATCCCATAGTACATAATTCGTAATTATGTCTTTCTATTCTTTCTATGAGATCTCCTAAGCTGATCTACTGACTTAACTTAGTAACAAGTTAAGTATTCATTTCTGATAGATTTTCAATTAGAGCACTTCTTATTTCCATCCACTACTATATACTCCTCTCAATACCTTGTCAATCTCTACTTATTAACACATCACTTCCTCTTGATAATCTCTGGAACGACTATCGATTATGCATCCTAATATGAATCATTCTAGCGTACTTTGTCCTCACTCATACGCTTTCCGGGATGACTCCCCGAAAGATTTCCCATCTTGAGATTACCCATGTTAAGTATGCTTAACTCCAAGGTAAGCTCATGGTGGGTTATCAGAACGTAGATGCCCCCTTTTTTTTTGTTGTTCTTAATTGTATTTCTTGCTTTCATTCTTTCATTAATAAAATTCAATTGCCATCACTCCCTTCATAAACCTCTTGTCATTCCTCATCGGTTTTTGTTCACTTAAACTTGAGGAATTCCCATCTTATTGTCAACTTAAATCTTGTTCATCTCCACTTATTTTAACTTGTATCAATTTCCCTTGAATTGACACAACTTTTAATTAATTAATTTTTTTTCCAATCATTTACGATTAACCACCATTATAAAGTAATTTGATTAAACCTATATAGTAGAGGCAACACTGCTCATACCAGGTACCCACAACTAAACTGGAAATACCCATTTCTCGAATTCTCAACTAATAACAATTAATTAAAGATCATTCCTTGATCCTGAAGTTTCTTTTCATCATCACCACTAAGGTTTCACTCCCTGGTTCATATGATACCATTGCTTCCCTGCAATCATCACTATCTTCATACTTCGTTAACCACTTTAAAACTTATTCTACACTCAATTATATAACTCGTTGTTTAATAAACAACCTACTTTGTGATCCAACATCCACCAATCACTCAATTACGTGTCTATTAAATTGCATCTCAATTCATAAGCTTTTCTCCATTCTGGGTGAGTATGCCTTTCCATAATTGCACAATAAAGTAATCTTTTCCCGTAATGTCAATGGTCTCCTTATATACCATATTGACTATCTAGTCAATTATAAAGTACTCTCCATCATTACCGTATCACCTTAAGTAATTTAGGTAATCTTCTTTACCTTAGTGATACCACTACTCTTCCTGATGTTCTTTTATACGTTACCTCAGTAACGTCACTGCTTCAAGCCTCCATTGGGCCCTTATTCCCACGAATTAATGGCTTTTATACATGACTGCATCACTCTAGCTGTTTCCTGGACTGGCGACTGGTCCCACGGACCAATCCAAGTGTTTCTAACGTGCTTTGCTCTTACTCGCACGCTTCATGGGAAATTTTCTTAAATGAAACCACCCCAAGTCAAGGACACTCAACCATGGAGTTCCGTCACGGTGAGCTACCAAAAAAAGATGCTTCTTGCTAACATAGGTAGTCCCACTCCTACATAATCTCAAAATTACTACACAATCGTCACCTTTAATTCATCTAGGATTCCAGACAATACTCATAAATTGTCCCACCTTTGGTAACGCTAGATCACTTCTAAACAAAATATTTTGTTATTTGAATCAATTAAATCGATGCCTCCATTAACTACTCATTTTCTATATTCCACTAGGGAATATTAACAATTTAACTCATATTGTCATCCTTCTAATCTGTCTACCCTGTTAAATGGGTTACCATTAAATAACATACATGCATAGTTCATTCAGATTTCTTGATGTCTCTAACTAAATGTATAATGTTTAATATCAATAGCAATTATAATATTGCCCATAAATTCTAACTTGAGTCGGCCGAAGGACCGATATCCCTGTCCCCTTGAGTCATAACCAGCACTTGGGCAAGACCCGTACACTTTTCTCCTTTAACATAAGTCTTTCTTAACTACGTATAGGTTCTTTTCAGATGACCCACTACCCCATAAAAAACAAGATATGGCTCTACATTGGCTCAAATGGCGCCTTTTTGCATCTTGAACACTCAGGATAAGGTCGCCATTTCTTATACTCACTTTGACCGCTATCATGGTCACCCTAGAACCTTTTGTTCTATCCCATAATTTGTGCGTCATTTAGTTTTTGCTTCTTGATCTACTAGTAAGTTGGCTTCATATATTCCACCACATCCAGTGGTACAACAGGAAGTGTCAGTAGTATAAGAACGTACACAAGATGAGCCTCGCTATCTTTTCAAATCTTAGATTTTTTTTTCCTTGTCGTCTAATCATGTCCTGTATAACAGAATTTACATGTTCCCAGCATTATGGCAATAAATAATTCTCTTCCATATTGTTTGCCCTGAGCCCAAATAGCTCGCTAATCAGACTATTTGATTGCCCTTACTGTATAACTTATCACATATTTAGTCCACATCTTCTGACTATTTAAAACTCAAACGGATATTAATATCAATATGCATATACCATACACATATTCTTATAAAAATTATCAGTATGCTACTTTCCAACATACTTTATAATAGCCTAGGCAGGTAATCCAATAGCGATTAATATAAACACATACTATACCATGAGTCGACTTGTCCTCGTAACAAATGTACATATTCGACTAGTCTTCAGGACCTTTAAAACCATGGCTGCTCTGATACTAAGTTGTAACGCCCTAACCTATAGGACGCCACGTGTGTGATTTTATAAACTAGTTTAATACTAATAAATTAATTAATTATTAAAATTCGTGATAATATTAAAAACTTGACCAAAATAAAATACTAAAAACGGACATTATAACGACATAAAAAGCGTGTTCTGGGAATCCCTGTTGTAAAAAGTTTTGCTAAGGAAATATATACGACAACCATTTAAACATAAAATCAAAATACACAGCAGATACAGCCAGTCTAAAACAACTCCTGGCAACTCGGCACGCAGGCCGGCGAGGTCAATATGTACATTGCTGGAGAAGACTGCCACCTCATGGTTGATCTAGCTTTTCTTTGCCTTTACTTGCACCACATAGCACCCGTGAGTCACAAGGACTCAGCAAGAAAAGTAATAATAACAATCATATAGCTTATTATTCGAATATTGTCATTTATACACAATAAGAATCAAACCATCACACTTTGTTCATAAGATGAAATCCAAATCGCATCGGCATCTGCCACGAATAAACATTAGTATACAGATATTTGGTAATACAAAACCATTATACCAATAATGAAATTCATATTCATTTAATCATATAAATAATATATATGTTACCTCATAAAGCAACCATCTTCATGACATCATGTTGCCTAATTAGGCAAGTCGATGCATTAATATGATGATCTTGTATTGTATCGCCTAATCAGGCAAGCCCGTGCCATAGCCTGACACCCATATGTCGCATAACTGCATCACCTAATCAGGTGAGCCTATGCCCAGAAACCTGCACCGATATATCATATAATTGCATCACCTAATCAGGTGAGCCCGTGACACAATTTTGCACCAATATATCGCATCGTCTAATTAGACGAGCTCGTACCTACGCCTGGTACTTATCATGTCACTGACGCTCGTACTTACGCCCAGTACGTCGCCAGGAAAATCGCATCACCTAATCAGGTGAGCCCGTACCTACACTCGGTACTCATCATATATCACTGACCCCCGTACTTACGCCCAGTACGTTACCAGGAAAATTGCATCACCTAATCAGGTGAGCCCACATATCACATGCATAATATTATCACATTATCAATACTCAACCAATCAATCTTTTCAATATATAACAATATTAACTATATCTCAATATTAATCAATTCATAACAATACTAATTGTATTACATACAACGTACTATGCAGTACAATATACTTTTCAATATATAACAATATTAACTATATCTCAATATTGATCAATTCATAACAATACTAATTGTATTACATACAACGTACTATGCAGTACAATATACTTTTCTATATATAACAATATTAACTATATCTCAATATTGATCAATTCATAACAATACTAACTGTATTACATACAACGTACTATGCAGTACAATATACTTTTCTATATATAACAATATTAACTATATCTCAATATTGATCAATTCATAACAATACTAACTGTATTACATACAGCGTACTATGCAGTACAATATACTTTTCTTACCTTTAATCCAGATTCATATATTTCAGCCAACCCAAGTGGAGAACTATCCCCGATGATCTCGGCCCTATGTCACAACAACGATAAACCAATAAGTGTTTATCCCAAAACACTGCTTATATTCACATAAGACAATCGAGGGTTTTCTACCAAACCCCGCAGTATAAATACACTAAAATAAAACTTATATTTTGGCTCTAAAACATACACCATATTGTAGAGCTCGTTGCAAGCTTCGAAACGGTATATAGAATGTCCAAAACGGACACCTGAGTTAAAAGTTATGACAAAAATACGATTTCTGATCTCTTAGGAATTTCTATAAACTGTGAAATACGAAAATTTCAATTTTCGCACTCACCGAAACACTACCAAAACTTATCCAAATCACTCCAAACTTCACAGGGTGCATGTATGCCATAAATACTACCATCCTTACGTAACAGAAATAAAAATCGACCCCTTAAATGAAAAATGCCATTAACGTTCGGACTAAGCTTTAAAAAGTTCCAAACTCGATTTCTAACTCAAAAATTACCTCAAATTCAACAAGTAAACATATAAACTAGTCCCATAGTTACCAAAGAACAATTCTACGAAGTCAGAATCTCCATAACCTTTTTAAATCATAAAGCCCCTATATAAAACCAATCGTTTTTAAACTTAAAACGAAATTAAACCATACCTTAAGCTTTCCATTTTCAAGGATTTGCTATCCTGCTACTACCGGAGCTTAGATCGCTAAGTTTTGGATTGAAAATTGAAGAAAATAGATATAGGAGGAGAAGGTTTTATCGAAAGAGGGAGAATGAGGGTTTCGTTCATCGTCCGTTCCTTCTCTTCTGATTCACTTATAACTTAATATATATATATATGTATAAAGTTAACTTCGTTAACTTTTATATATATATAAATAATATTATAATAATATATTAATAATAATAATATAATAATATATAATAATAATAATAATAATATAGTATAATAATATTAATAAAAACTTTATTATTGATAGTTATCTTATTATTTCTTAACTACTAAGAAATCTCTATTTCTAGGGTATTTGGTCAACTTCGAGTACCTTAAAATACCCTGATATTTTTAAAATTAACTTATCCCAATAATCTAATAAATATTTCTAACTAAAACTGTTGTGACATTTTTGGCCTCCAATCGGGTCTCCAGGGTCGCCAAACTTGAAAATATTTTTATTTCACAAATAACTCATATTATATCCACGTATTTCAAATAAATCTCCGTAATTAACAAATTACGCTTATGTATCCACTTATTAAGTCTCCAGGGTCGCCAAACTTGAAAATATTTTTATTTCACAAATAACTCATATTACATTCACACATGCTATATAAATCTCCGTAATTAACAAATTACGATTATTTACTTACTTATAGCAAAATTGAAATTTTATACTGAAATAGATTAGTAAGATCATAATCCCACTAATTACCTGATTAACTCATAGTATAATATAAACTCTAATTATTTACCATTAGGCTTATCGGGATATTACAACCATCCCCTCCTTATAAAAATTTCGTCCTCGAAATTTATTTAAACAATTCGGGATATTACCCCCATATTTATGATTCTAATTCTCAAATTGCTGCTTCTATCTTGCTGTTTTTTTTATAGCACTTTCTTAACTAGTAGAATTGTCTCATTTCATCTTTGTAGTCCAAAACCTGGACAAGATATTTTTCTCATATAATAAATTTGTTTGAAGTTTAACATTGTCACAACTCAGAACATGGGTCGAGTCTGATTCATATTTTCTCAACATGGAGACATGAAATACATTATATACTCCGGACAAGGCAGGAGTTAAGGCTAGCTAATAGGCTACCTAGCCTATTTAATCCAGTGAACATGTATATAATATTTCTCTTGTACCACACTTATTAAGGTACCTAACCAGTGGTACATTTAATTATCACTTTTTAAATAAACACCTCATAAGGAAAGATATTATTCTAAGATATTCTAACCTTTATCAAATATGCTCACAGTATACTTCTAATATTCTATTGATCTTCGCAGGTTACCCACCTTTCAAGAATAAAGCATTATACTATTTTCGCTTTAACTTCCATGGTTCTCAATAACCTTCTTTAATTCTTAACATCATAGCCAAAAATATCAACCTTGGAATTTTACAAGATTAGACTATTCCTTCGTATGAATTCTGTATTCTCATTTATAGTATAAATTGTCTACACTGATAGACAACATATTAACTCTGTATGTCCAATCGTTACTACTCGGTCAAAATCATAAGATCCCATAGTACATAATTCGTAATTATGTCTTTCTATTCTTTCTATGAGATCTCCTAAGCTGATCTACTGACTTAACTTAGTAACAAGTTAAGTATTCATTTCTGATAGATTTTCAATTAGAGCACTTCTTATTTCCATCCACTACTATATACTCCTCTCAATACCTTGTCAATCTCTACTTATTAACACATCACTTCCTCTTGATAATCTCTGGAACGACTATCGATTATGCATCCTAATATGAATCATTCTAGCGTACTTTGTCCTCACTCATACGCTTTCCGGGATGACTCCCCGAAAGATTTCCCATCTTGAGATTACCCATGTTAAGTATGCTTAACTCCAAGGTAAGCTCATGGTGGGTTATCAGAACGTAGATGCCCCCTTTTTTTTTGTTGTTCTTAATTGTATTTCTTGCTTTCATTCTTTCATTAATAAAATTCAATTGCCATCACTCCCTTCATAAACCTCTTGTCATTCCTCATCGGTTTTTGTTCACTTAAACTTGAGGAATTCCCATCTTATTGTCAACTTAAATCTTGTTCATCTCCACTTATTTTAACTTGTATCAATTTCCCTTGAATTGACACAACTTTTAATTAATTAATTTTTTTTCCAATCATTTACGATTAACCACCATTATAAAGTAATTTGATTAAACCTATATAGTAGAGGCAACACTGCTCATACCAGGTACCCACAACTAAACTGGAAATACCCATTTCTCGAATTCTCAACTAATAACAATTAATTAAAGATCATTCCTTGATCCTGAAGTTTCTTTTCATCATCACCACTAAGGTTTCACTCCCTGGTTCATATGATACCATTGCTTCCCTGCAATCATCACTATCTTCATACTTCGTTAACCACTTTAAAACTTATTCTACACTCAATTATATAACTCGTTGTTTAATAAACAACCTACTTTGTGATCCAACATCCACCAATCACTCAATTACGTGTCTATTAAATTGCATCTCAATTCATAAGCTTTTCTCCATTCTGGGTGAGTATGCCTTTCCATAATTGCACAATAAAGTAATCTTTTCCCAGAATGTCAATGGTCTCCTTATATACCATATTGACTATCTAGTCAATTATAAAGTACTCTCCATCATTACCGTATCACCTTAAGTAATTTAGGTAATCTTCTTTACCTTAGTGATACCACTACTCTTCCTGATGTTCTTTTATACGTTACCTCAGTAACGTCACTGCTTCAAGCCTCCATTGGGCCCTTATTCCCACGAATTAATGGCTTTTATACATGACTGCATCACTCTAGCTGTTTCCTGGACTGGCGACTGGTCCCACGGACCAATCCAAGTGTTTCTAACGTGCTTTGCTCTTACTCGCACGCTTCATGGGAAATTTTCTTAAATGAAACCACCCCAAGTCAAGGACACTCAACCATGGAGTTCTGTCACGGTGAGCTACCAAAAAAAGATGCTTCTTGCTAACATAGGTAGTCCCACTCCTACATAATCTCAAAATTACTACACAATCGTCACCTTTAATTCATCTAGGATTCCAGACAATACTCATAAATTGTCCCACCTTTGGTAACGCTAGATCACTTCTAAACAAAATATTTTGTTATTTGAATCAATTAAATCGATGCCTCCATTAACTACTCATTTTCTATATTCCACTAGGGAATATTAACAATTTAACTCATATTGTCATCCTTCTAATCTGTCTACCCTGTTAAATGGGTTACCATTAAATAACATACATGCATAGTTCATTCAGATTTCTTGATGTCTCTAACTAAATGTATAATGTTTAATATCAATAGCAATTATAATATTGCCCATAAATTCTAACTTGAGTCGGCCGAAGGACCGATATCCCTGTCCCCTTGAGTCATAACCAGCACTTGGGCAAGACCCGTACACTTTTCTCCTTTAACATAAGTCTTTCTTAACTACGTATAGGTTCTTTTCAGATGACCCACTACCCCATAAAAAACAAGATATGGCTCTACATTGGCTCAAATGGCGCCTTTTTGCATCTTGAACACTCAGGATAAGGTCGCCATTTCTTATACTCACTTTGACCGCTATCATGGTCACCCTAGAACCTTTTGTTCTATCCCATAATTTGTGCGTCATTTAGTTTTTGCTTCTTGATCTACTAGTAAGTTGGCTTCATATATTCCACCACATCCAGTGGTACAACAGGAAGTGTCAGTAGTATAAGAACAGACACAAGATGAGCCTGCTATCTTTTCAAATCTTAGATTTTTTTTCCTTGTCGTCTAATCATGTCCTGTATAACAGAATTTACATGTTCCCAGCATTATGGCAATAAATAATTCTCTTCCATATTGTTTGCCCTGAGCCCAAATAGCTCGCTAATCAGACTATTTGATTGCCCTTACTGTATAACTTATCACATATTTAGTCCACATCTTCTGACTATTTAAAACTCAAACGGATATTAATATCAATATGCATATACCATACACATATTCTTATAAAAATTATCAGTATGCTACTTTCCAACATACTTTATAATAGCCTAGGCAGGTAATCCAATAGCGATTAATATAAACACATACTATACCATGAGTTGACCTGTCCTCGCAGCAAATGTACATATTCGACCAGTCTTCAGGACCTTTAAAACCATGGCTGCTCTGATACCAAGTTGTAACGCCCTAATCTATAGGGACGCCACGTGTGTGATTTTATAAACTAGTTTAATACTAATAGAATAATTAATTATTAAAAACCGTGATAATATTAAAAACTTGACTAAAATAAAACACTAAAAATGGACATTATAACGGCATAAAAAGTGTGTTCCGGGAATCCCTGTTGTAAAAAGTTTTGCTAAGGAAATATATACGACAACCATTTAAACATAAAATCAAAATACACAGCAGATACCAATCCTAAAACAACTCTCGGCAACTCCCAAGACGTTGTGCCTAGCGAGGTCAATATGTACATTGCTGGAGAAGACTGCCACCTCATGGTTGATCTAGCTTTTCTTTGCCTTTACTTGCACCACATAGCACCCGTGAGTCACAAGGACTCAGCAAGAAAAGTAATAATAACAATCATATAGCTTATTATTCGAATATTGTCATTTATACACAATAAGAATCAAACCATCACACTTTGTTCATAAGATGAAATCCAAATCAGTACTGGCATCTGCCACGAATAAACATTAGTATACAGATATTTGGTAATACAAAACCATTATACCAATAATGAAATTCATATTCATTTAATCATATAAATAATATATATGTTACCTCATAAAGCAACCATCTTCATGACATCATGTTGCCTAATTAGGCAAGTCGATGCATTAATATGATGATCTTGTATTGTATCGCCTAATCAGGCAAGCCCGTGCCATAGCCTGACACCCATATGTCGCATAACTGCATCACCTAATCAGGTGAGCCTATGCCCAAAAACCTGCACCGATATATCATATAATTGCATCACCTAATCAGGTGAGCCCGTGACACAATTTTGCACCAATATATCGCATCGTCTAATTAGACGAGCTCGTACCTACGCCTGGTACTTATCATGTCACTGACGCTCGTACTTACGCCCAGTACGTCGCCAGGAAAATCGCATCACCTAATCAGGTGAGCCCGTACCTACACTCGGTACTCATCATATATCACTGACCCCCGTACTTACGCCCAGTACGTTACCAGGAAAATTGCATCACCTAATCAGGTGAGCCCACATATCACATGCATAATATTATCACATTATCAATACTCAACCAATCAATCTTTTCAATATATAACAATATTAACTATATCTCAATATTAATCAATTCATAACAATACTAATTGTATTACATACAACGTACTATGCAGTACAATATACTTTTCAATATATAACAATATTAACTATATCTCAATATTGATCAATTCATAACAATACTAATTGTATTACATACAAC
Organism: Cannabis sativa; assembly: GCF_029168945.1. Taxonomy (NCBI): domain Eukaryota; kingdom Viridiplantae; phylum Streptophyta; class Magnoliopsida; order Rosales; family Cannabaceae; genus Cannabis; species Cannabis sativa. The sequence goes on along the minus strand of NC_083608.1, from coordinate 4,531,657 downwards.
GTACTATGCAGTACAATATACTTTTCTATATATAACAATATTAACTATATCTCAATATTGATCAATTCATAACAATACTAACTGTATTACATACAACGTACTATGCAGTACAATATACTTTTCTATATATAACAATATTAACTATATCTCAATATTGATCAATTCATAACAATACTAACTGTATTACATACAGCGTACTATGCAGTACAATATACTTTTCTTACCTTTAATCCAGATTCATATATTTCAGCCAACCCAAGTGGAGAACTATCCCCGATGATCTCGGCCCTATGTCACAACAACGATAAACCAATAAGTGTTTATCCCAAAACACTGCTTATATTCACATAAGACAATCGAGGGTTTTCTACCAAACCCCGCAGTATAAATACACTAAAATAAAACTTATATTTTGGCTCTAAAACATACACCATATTGTAGAGCTCGTTGCAAGCTTCGAAACGGTATATAGAATGTCCAAAACGGACACCTGAGTTAAAAGTTATGACAAAAATACGATTTCTGATCTCTTAGGAATTTCTATAAACTGTGAAATACGAAAATTTCAATTTTCGCACTCACCGAAACACTACCAAAACTTATCCAAATCACTCCAAACTTCAGAGGGTGCATGTATGCCATAAATACTACCATCCTTACGTAACAGAAATAAAAATCGACCCCTTAAATGAAAAACGCCATTAACGTTCGGACTAAGCTTTAAAAAGTTCCAAACTCGATTTCTAACTCAAAAATTACCTCAAATTCAACAAGTAAACATATAAACTAGTCCCATAGTTACCAAAGAACAATTCTACGAAGTCAGAATCTCCATAACCTTTTTAAATCATAAAGCCCCTATATAAAACCAATCATTTTTAAACTTAAAACGAAATTAAACCATACCTTAAGCTTTCCCTTTTCAAGGATTTGCTATCCTGCTACTACCGGAGCTTAGATCGCTAAGTTTTGGATTGAAAATTGAAGAAAATAGATATAGGAGGAGAAGGTTTTATCGAAAGAGGGAGAATGAGGGTTTCGTTCATCGTTCGTTCCTTCTCTTCTGATTCACTTATAACTTAATATATATATGTATAAAGTTAACTTCGTTAACTTATATATATATATAAATAATATTATAATAATATATTAATAATAATAATATAATAATATATAATAATAATAATAATATAGTATAATAATATTAATAAAAACTTTATTATTGATAGTTATCTTATTATTTCTTAACTACTAAGAAATCTCTATTTCTAGGGTATTTGGTCAACTTCGAGTACCTTAAAATACCCTGATATTTTTAAAATCAACTTATCCCAATAATCTCATAAATATTTCTAACTAAAACTGTTGTGACATTTTTGGCCTCCAATCGGGTCTCCAGGGTCGCCAAACTTAAAAATATTTTTATTTCACAAATAACTCATATTATATCCACGTATTTCAAATAAATCTCCGTAATTAACAAATTACGCTTATGTATCCACTTATTAAGTCTCCAGGGTCGCCAAACTTGAAAATATTTTTATTTCACAAATAACTCATATTACATTCACACATGCTATATAAATCTCCGTAATTAACAAATTACGATTATTTAATTACTTATAGCAAAATTTAAATTTTATACTGAAATAGATTAGTAAGATCATAATCCCACTAATTACCTGATTAACTCATAGTATAATATAAAGTCTAATTATTTACCATTAGGCTTATCAGGATATTACAAAAGTAACCACCCAGTTGATGGTTGTGTCGCTGAATGAGTTTAGACGAGTGTCCCCAATCCTTCTGATAATGAAGTCGGTCAAGATGGCTTTCAAACATCCTCAATCGCCCAACGTGAACGCCCGCCGAAATCCCATCGGAGGATGGTGACATTGGATGATTCCAAATGAGTGTCAGCAATACATCACTTCGACAGTGAAGTCGATTCGGACAGCTTTCAAACATCATCAATCAACCAACGTAACCACCCAGTTGATGGTTGTGACGCCGGATGATTTTAGAGGATTGTCGCCGATCCTTCTGACAATGCAGTCGGTCAAGATGGCTTTCAAACATCCTCAATCGCCCAACGTGAACACCCGCCGAAATCCCATCGGAGGGTGGTGACGCTGAATGATTTCAAATGAGTGTCACCAATACATCACTCCGACAATGAAGTCAGTTCGGACAGCTTTCAAACATCCTCAATCAACTAAAGTAACCACCCAGTTGATGGTTATGTCGCCGAATGATTTTAGACAAGTGTCCCCCATCCTTCTGACAATAAAGTCGGTCAACATGGCTTTCAAACATCCTCAATCGCCCAACGTGAACGCCCGCCGAAATCCCATCGGAGGGTGGTGACACTCGATGATTCCAAATGAGTGTCAGCAATACATCACTCCGATAGTGAAGTAGGTTCGGACAGCTTGAAACCTCCTCAATCAACCAACGTAACCACCCAGTTGATGGTTATGACACTGGATGATTCTAGAGGATTTTCCACCATCCTTCTGACAATGAAGTCGATCAAGATGACTTTCAAACATCCTAAATCACCCAACGTGAACGCCTGCCGAAATCCCATCCGAGGGTTGTGACACCGGATGATTTCAAATGAATGTGAGCAATACATCACTGTGACAGTGAAGTCGGTTCAGACCACTTTCAAACATCCTCAATCAACCAAAGTAACCACCCAGTTGATGGTTGTGTCGCTGAATGAGTTTAGACGAGTGTCCCCAATCCTTCTGATAATGAAGTCGGTCAACATGGCTTTCAAACATCCTCAATCGCCAAACGTGAATCCCCGCCGAAATCCCATCGAAGGATGGTGACAATGAATGATTCCAAATGAGTGTCAACAATACATCTCTCCAACAGTGAAGTCGGTTCGGACAGCTTTCAAACATCCTCAATAAACCAACGTAACCACCTAGTTGATGGTTGTGACGCCGAATGATTTAAGAGGATTGTCACCCATCCTTCTGACAATGCAGTCGGTCAAGATGGCTTTCAAACATCCTCAATCGCCCAACGTGAACGCCCACCGAAATCCCATCGGAGGGTGGTGACGCCGAATGATTTCAAATGAGTGTCAGCAATACATCACTCCGACAATGAAGTAAGTTCGGACAGCTTTCAAACATCCTCAATCAACTAAAGTAACCACCCAGTTGATGGTTGTGTCGCCGAATGATTTTAGACGAGTGTCCCCCCTCCTTCTGACAATGAAGTCGGTCAAGATGGCTTTCAAACATCCTCAATCGCCCAACGTGAACGCCCGCTGAAATCCCATCGGAGGGTGGTGACACCGGATGATTCCAAATGATTGTCAGCAATACATCACTCCGACAGTGAAGTCGGTTCGGACAGCTTTCAAACCTCCTCAATCAACCAACGTAACCACCCAGTTGATGGTTATGACACTGGATGATTTTAAACAAGTGTCCCCCATCCTTCTGACAATGAAGTAGATCAAGAAGGCTTTCAAACATCCTCAATCACCCAACGTGAACTCTCGCTGAAATCCCATCGGAGGGTGGTGACACTGGACGATTCCAAATGAGTGTCAACAATACATCACTCCGACATTGAAGTCAGTTCCGACAGCTTTCAAACATCCTCAATCAACCAAAGTAACCACCCAGTTGATGGTTGTGTCGCCGAATGATTTTAGACGAGTGTCCCCCATCCTTCTGACAATGAAGTCAGTCAAGATGGCCTTCAAACATCCCCAATCGCCCAACGTGAAAGCCGGCCGAAATACCAACGGAGGGTAGTGACATTGGATGATTCCATATGACTGTCAGCAATACATCATTCCGACAGTGAAGTCGGTTCGGACAGCTTTCAAACATCCTCAATCAACAAAAGTAACCACCCAGTTGATGGTTGTGTCGACGAATGATTTTAGACAAGTGTCCCCCATCCTTGTGATAATGAAGTCAGTCAAAATGGCTTTCAAACATCTTCAATCACCTAATGTGAACGCCCTCCGAAATCCCATCAGAGAGTCGTGACACGTGATGATTTAAAATGAGTGTCAACAATACATCACTCTGACAGTGAACTCGGTTCGGACAGCTTTCAAACATCCTCAATCAACCAACGAAACCACCAAGTTGATGGTTGTGACACCGGATGATTTTAAATGAGTGTCCCCCATCCTTCTGACAATGAAGTAGATCAAGATGGCTTTCAAACATCCTCAATCACCCAACGTGAACTCCTGCAGAAATCCGATCGAAGGGTGGTCACACTGGACGTTTCCAAATGAGTGTCAGCAATACATGACTCCGACAGTGAAGTCGGTTCGGACAGCTTTCAAACATCCTCAATCAACCAAAGTAACCACCCAATCGATGGTTTTGTCGCCGAAAGATTTTAGACGAGTGTCCCCCATCCTTCTGATAATGAAGTCAGTCAAGATGGCTTTCAAACATCCTCAATCGACCAACGCGAAAGCCCGCCGAAATCCGATCGGAGGGTGGTGACACTGGATGATTCCATATGAGTCTCAGCAATACATCACTCAGACAGTGAAGTCTGTTCAGACAGCTTTAAAACATCCTCAATCAATTAAAGTAACCACCCAGTTGATGGTTGTGTCGACGAATGATTTTAGACGAGTCTCCCCCATCCTTCTGATAATGAAGTCTGTCAAGATGGCTTTCAAGCATCCTCAATCGCCCGCCGTGAACGCACGCCGAAATCCCTTCGGAGGGTGGTGACACTGGATGATAACAAATGAGAGTCAGCAATACATCACTCCGACATTGAAGTCAGTTCGGACAGCTTTTAAACATCCTCAATCAACCAACGTAACCACCCAGTTGATGGTTGTGACGCCGGATGATTTTAGAGGATTGTCGCCTATCCTCCTGACAATGCAATCGGTCAAGATGGCTTTCAAACATCCTCAATCGCTCAACGTGAACGCCCGCCGAAATCCCATCGGAGGGTGGTGACGCCGAATGATTTCAAATGAGTGTCACCAATACATCACTCCGACAATGAAGTCAATTCGGGAAACTTTCAAACATCCTCAATCAACTAAAGTAACCACCCAGTAGATTGTTGTGTCGCCGAATGATTTTAGACGAGTGTCCCCCATCCTTCTGACAATGAAGTCGGTCAAGATGGCTTTCAAACATCCTCAATCGCCCAACGTGAACGCCCGCCGAAATCCCATCGGAGGGTGGTGACAATGGATGATTTTAAACGAGTGTCCCCCATTCTTCTGACAATGAAGTAGATCAAGAAGGCTTTCAAACATCCTCAATCAATGTGAACGCCCTCCGAAATCCAATCAAAGAGTGCTGACACGGGATGATTTGAAATGAGTGTCAACAACACATTACTGTGACAGTGAACTCGGTTCAGACAGCTTTCAAACATCCTCAATCAACCAACGAAACCACCAAGTTGATGGTTGTGACACCGGATTATTTTAAGCGAGTGTCCCCCATCCTTGTGACAATGAAGTAGATCAAGATGGCTTTCAAACATCCTCGATCACCCAACGTGAACTCCAGCCGAAATCCCATCGAAGGGTGGTCACACTAGACGATTCCAAATGAGTGTAAGCAATACATGACTCCGAAAGTTAAGTCGGTTCGGACAGCTTTCAAACATCCTCAATCAACCAAAGTAACCACCCAGTTGATGGTTGTGTCGCCGAATGATTTTAGACGAGTGTGCCCCATCCTTCTGATAATGAAGTCAGTCAACATGGCTTTCAAACATCCTCAATCGCCCAACGTGAACGCCCGCCGAAATCCCATCGGAGGGTGGTGACAATGGATGATTCCATATGAGTCTCAGCAATACATCACTCCGACAGTGAAGTCGGTTCAGACAGCTTTCAAACATCCTCAATCAACCAAAGTAACCACCCAGTTGATGGTTGTGTCGACGAATGATTTTAGACGAGTCTCCCCCATCCTTCTGATAACGAATCCAGTCAAGATGGCTTTCAAGCATCCTCAATCGCCCAACGTGATTGCCCGCTGAAATCCCATCGGAGGGTGGTGACACTGGATGATAACAAATGAGAGTCAGCAATACATCTTTCCGACACTGAAGTCGTTTCAGACAGCTTTTAAACATCCTCAATCAACCAACGTAACCACCCAGTTGATGGTTGTGTAGCTGAATGAGTTTAGACGAGTGTCCCCAATCCTTCTGATAATGAAGTCGGTCAAGATGGCTTTCAAACATCCTCAATCGCCCAACGTGAATGCCCGTCGAAATCCCATCGAAGGATGGTGACAATGAATGATTCAAAATGAGTGTCAACAATACATCACTCCGACAGTGAAGTCGGTTCGGACAGCTTTCAAACTTCCTCAATAAACCAAAGTAACAACACAATTGATGGTTGTGACGCCGGATGATTTTAGAGGATTGTCGCCCATGCTTCTGCCAATGAAGTCGGTCAAGATGGCTTTCAAACATCCTCAATCGCCCAACGTGAACGCCCACTGAAATCCCATCGGAGGGTGGTGACGCCGAATGATTTCAAATGAGTGTCACCAATACATCACTCCGACAATGAAGTCAGTTCGGACAGCTTTTAAACATCCTCAATCAACTAAAGTAACCACCCAGTTGATGGTTGTGTCGCCGAATGATTTTAGGAGAGTGTCCCCAATCCTTCTGACAATGAAGTCGGTCAAGATGGCTTTCAAACATCCTCAATCGACCAACGTGAACGCCCGTCGAAATCCCATCGGAGGGTGGTGACACCGGACGATTCCAAATGAGTGTCAACAATACATCACTCCGACAGTGAAGTCGGTTCGGACAGCTTTCAAACCTCCTCAATCAACCAACGTAACCACCCAGTTGATGGTTATGACACTCGATGATTTTAAACGAGTGACCCCCATCCTTCTGACAATGAAGTACATCAAGATGGCGTTCAAACATCCTCAATCGCCCAACGTGAACGCCCTCCGAAATCCCAACGGAGGGTGGTGACACTGGATGATTCCATATGAGTGTCAGCAATACATCACTCTGACAGTGAAGTCGGTTCGGACAGCTTTCAAACATCCTCAATCAACAAAAGTAACCACCCAGGTGATGGTTGTGTCGATGAATGATTTTAGACGAGTGTCCCCCATCCTTGTGATAATGAAGTCAGTCAAGATAGCTTTCAAACATCCTCAATCACCTAATGTGAACGCCCTCCAAAATCCCATCAAAGAGTGGTGACACCGGATGATTTCAAATGAGTGTCAACAATACATCACTCTGACAGTGAAGTTGGTTCGAACAGCTTTCAAACATCCTCAATCAACCAACAAAACAACCAAGTTGATGGTTGTGACACCGGATGATTTTAAACGAGTGTCCCCCATCCTTCTAACAACGTGACCTCCCGCCGAAATCCCTTCGAAGGGTGGTCACACTGGACGATTCCAAATGAGTGTCAGCAATACATGACTCCGACAGTGAAGTCGGTTCGGACAGCTTTCAAACATCCTCAATCAACAAAAGTAAGCACCCAGTTGATGGTTGTGTCGCCGAATGATTTTAGACGAGTGTCCCCCATCCTTCTGGCAATGAAGTCGATCAAGATGGCTTTCAAATATCCTCAATCACCCAACGTGAACTCCCACCAAAATCCGATCGGAGGGTTGTGACACCGGATGATTTCAAATGAATGTGAGCGATACATAACTCTGACAGTGAAGTCCGTTTTGGACAACTTTCAAACATCCTCCATCAACCAAAGTAACCACCCACTTGATTGTTGTGTCGCTGAATGAGTTTAGACGAGTGTCCCCAATCCTTCTGATAATGAAGTCGGTCAAGATGGCTTTCAAACATCCTCAATCGCCCAACGTGAACGCCCGCCGAAATCCCATCGGAGGATGGTGACATGGATGATTCCAAATGAGTGTCAGCAATACATCACTCCGACAGTGAAGTCGGTTCGGACAGCTTTTTCAAACCTCCTCAATCAACCAACGTAACCACCCAGTTGATGGTTGTGATGCCAAATGATTTTAGACGATTGTCCCCCATCCTTCTGATAATGAAGTCAGTCAAGATGGCCTTCAAACATCCTCAATTGCCCAACGTGAACGCCTGCCGAAATCCCATCAGAGCGTGGTGACACTGGATGATTCCAAATGAGAGTCAGTAATACATCACTCCGACAGTGAAGTTGGTTCTGACAGCTTTCAAACATCCAAAATCAACCAAAGTAACCACCGAGTTGATGGTTGTGTCGACGAATGATTTTAGACGAGTGTCCCCCATCCTTGTGAGAATGAAGTCAGTCAAGATGGCTTTTAAACATCCTCAATCACCTTATGTGAACGCCCTCCGAAATCCTATCGGAGAGTGGTGATACAAGATGATTTCAAATGAGTGTCAACAATACATCACTCTGACAGTGAAGTCGAATCGGACAGCTTATAAACATCCTCAGTCAACCAACGTAACCACCCAGTTGATGGTTGTGACCCTGGATGATTTTAAACGAGTGTCCACCATCCTTCTGACAATGAAGAAGATCAAGATGGATTTCAAACATCCTCAATCACCCCACGTGAACTCCCACCGAAATCCCATCGGAGGGTGGTCACATTGGACGATTCTAAATGAGTGTCAAAAATACATGACTCCGACAGTCAAGTCGGTTCGGACAGCTTTCAAACATCCTCAATCAAAGAAAGTAACCACCCAGTTGATGGTTGTGTCGCCAAATGATTTTAGACGAGTGTCCCACATCCTTCTGATAATGAAGTCGGTCAAGATGGCTTTCAAACATCCTCAATCGCCCAACGTGAACGCCCGCCAAAATCCCATCGGAGGGTGGTGACACTGGACGATTCCATATGAGTGTCAGCAATACATCACTCCGACAGCGAAGTCGGTTCGGACAACTCTCAAACATCCTCAATCAACCAAAGTAACCACCCAGTTGATGGTTGTGTCGAGGAATGATTTTAGACGAGTGTCCCCCATCCTTCTGATAATGAGGTCAATCAAGATAACGTTCAAACATCCTCAATCTACCAAAGTAACCACCCACTTGATGGTTGTGTCGCCGAATGATTTTAGACGAGTGTCCCCCATCCTTCTGATAATGAAGTCAGTCTAGATGGCTTTCAAACATCCTCAATCGCCCATCGTGAACACCCGGTGAAATCCAATCGGAGGGTGGTGACACTGGATGATTCCATAAGAGTGTCAGCAATACGTCACTCCGAAGGTGAAGACGGTTCGGACAACTTTCAAACATCCTCAATCAACCAAAGTAACCACCCGTTGATGGTTCTGTCGACGAATGATTTTAGACGAGTGTCCCCCATCCTTCTAATAATGAAGTCAGTCAACATGGCTTTCAAACATCCTCAATCGCCCAACGTGAACGCCCACCATAATCCCATCAGAGGGTCGTGACACTGGATGATTCCATATGAGTGTCAGCAATACATCACTCCGACAATAAAGTCGGTTCGGACAGCTTTCGAACATCCCCAGTCAACCAAAGTAACCACCCAGTTGATGGTTGTCTTGACGAATGATTTTAGACGAGTGTCTCCTATCCTACTGATAATGAAGTCAGTCAAGATAGCTTTCAAACATCCTCAATCGCCCAACGTGAACGCCCGCTGAAATCCCATCGGAGGGTGGGTACACTGGATGATAACAAATGAGAGTCAGCAATACATCACTCCGACACTGAAGTCGGTTCGGACAGCTTTTAAACATCCTCAATCAACCAACGTAACCACCCAGTTGATGGTTGTGACGCCGGATGATTTTAGAAGATTGTCCCTTTTCCTTCTGACAATGAAGTCGATCAAGATGGCTTTCAAACATCCTCAATCACCAAACGTGAACTCCCACCGAAATCCCATCAGAGGGTGGTGACACCGGATGATTTCAAATGACTTTCAGCAATACATCACTCCGACAGTGAAGTCGGTTCGGACAGCTTTCAAACATCCTCAATCAACACACGTAACCACCCAGTTGATGGTTGTGACGCCGCATTATTTTAAACGAGTGTCCTCCATCCTTCTGACAATGAAGTAGATCAAGATGGATTTCAAACATCCTCAATCAGCCAATGTGAACTCCCGCCAAAATCCAATCGGAGGGTGGTGACACTGGACGATTCCAAATGAGTGTCTGTAATACATCACTCTGACATTGAAGTCGGTTCAGACAGCTTTCAAACATCCTCAATCAACAAAAGTAACCACCCAGTTGATGGTTGTGTCGCCAAATGATTTTAGACGAGTGTCCCACATCCTTCTGATAATGAAGTCTGTCAAGATGGCTTTCAAACATCCTCAATTGTCCATCGTGAACGCCCGGCAACATCCTATCGGAGCGTGATGACACCGGATGATTCCTAATGAGTGTCAGCAATACATCACTCCGACAGTGAAGTCGGTTCGGACAGCTTTCAAACCTCTTCAATAAACCAACGTAACCACCCTGTTCATTGTTATGACGCCGGATGATTTTAAAGCATTGTCCCCCATCCTTCTCACAATGAAGTCGGTCAAGATAGCTTTCAAACATCCTCAATCACCCAACGTGAACGCCCCCCGAAATCCCATCGGATGGTGGTGACACTGATGATTTCAAATGAGTGTCTGCAATACATTCTCAATCAACCAACTTGACCACGCAGTGGATGGTTGTGACACCGCATGATTTTAGACGATTGTCCCCTATCCTTCTAACCATGAAGTCGGTCAAGATGGCTTTCAAACATCATCAATCGCCCAACGTGAACGCCTACCCAAATCCCATCGAAGGGCAGTGATACCGGATGATTCAAAATAGTGTTAGCATTACATCACTCTGACTGTGAAGTCGGTTCGAATAGCTTCAAAACATCCTCAATCAACCAACGTAACCACCCATTTCATGGTCGTGACGCCGAATGATTTTAGAGGATTGTCCCCCATCCTTATGACAATGAGGCCGATCAAGATGGCTTTCAAACATCCTCAATCACCGAACGTAAACTCCCGTCGAAATCCCATCGGAGGGTGGTGGCAACGGATGATTTCAAATGAGTGTCAGCAATACCTCACTCCGACAGTGAAGTCGGTTCGGACAGCTATCAAACATCCTCACTCAACCAACGTAAGCACCCAGTTGATGGTTGTGACGCCGGATGATTTTAAACAAGTGTCCCCATCCTTTTGACAATGAAGTCGGTCAAGATGGCTTTCAAACATCCTCAATCACCCAACGTGAACGCCCGTCGAAATCCCATCGGATGGTGGTGACGCCGGATGATTTCAAATGAGTGTCAGCAATACATCACTCGGAAAGTGAAGTCGATTCGGACAGCTTTCAAACATCCTCAATCAACCAATGTAAGGACACAGATGATGGTTGTGACGCCGCAAGATTTTAGACGAGTGTCCCCCATCCTTCTGATAATGAAGTCGATCAAGATGAGTTTCTAACATCCTCAATCGCCCAACGTCAACACCCGCCCAAAGCTCATCGGACGATGGTGACGACGGATGATTCCGAATGAGTGTCAACAATACATCACTCCCATTGTGAAGTCGGCTCGGACAGCTTTCAAACATCCTCAATCAACCAACACAACCACCCAGTTGATGGTTGTGACGCCGGATGATTTTAGAGGATTGTCCCCCATCCTTCTGACAATGAAGTCGGTCAAGATGACTTTCAAACATCCTCAATCACCCAACGTGAACACCCACCGAAATCCCATCGGAGGGTGGTGACATCGGATGATTTCAAATAAATGTCAGCAATACATCACACCGACAAGTAAGTTGGTTCGGACAGCTTTCAAACATCCTCAATCAACCAAAGTAACAACCCAGTTGATGGTTGTGTCGCCGAATGATTTTAGACGAATGTCCCCCATCCTTCTGACAATGAAGTCGGTCAAGATGGCTTTCAAACATCCTCAATCACCCAACGTGAACGCCCGCCGAAATCCCATCGGAGGGTGGTGACACTGGATGATTCCAAATGAGAGTCAGCAATACATCACTCTGACAGTGAAGTTGGTTCGGACAGCTTTCAAACATCCTAAATCAACCAAAGTAACCACCCAGTTGATGGTTGTGTCGAGAAATGATTATAGACGAGTGTCCCCCATCCTTGTGATAATGAAGTCAGTCAAGATGGCTTTCAAACATCCCCAATCACCTAATGTGAACGCCCTCCGAAATCCCATCGGAGAGTGGTGACACCGGATTATTTCAAATGAGTGTCAACAATACATCACTCTGACAGTGAAGTCGGTTCGGACAGCTTTCAAACATCCTCAACCAACCAACGTAACCGCCCAGTTGATGGTTGTCACACCGGATGATTTTAGATGAGTGTCCCCCATCCTTCTAATAATGAAATCAGTCAAGATGGCTTTCAAACATTCTCAATTGCCCAACGTGAACGCCCGCCGAAATCCCATCGGAGGGTGGTGACACTGGATGATTCCAAATGAGTGTCTGCAATACATCACTCTGACATTGAAGTCGGTTCGGACAGCTTTCAAACATCCTCAATCAACCAAAGTAACCCCCCAGTTGATGGTTGTGTCGCCAAATGATTTTAAAAGAGTGTCCCCCATCCTTCTGAAAATGAAGTCGGTCAAGATGGCTTTCAAACATCCTCAATCGCCCAACGTGAACGCCCGCCGAAATCCCATCGGAGGGTGGTGACACTGGATGATTCCATATGAGTGTCAGCAATACATCACTCCGACAGCGAAGTCGGTTCGGACAACTCTCAAACATCCTCAATCAACCAAAGTAACCACCCAGTTGATGGTTGTGTCGACGAATGATTTTAGACGAGTGTCCCCCATCCTTCTGATAATGAAGTCAGTCAAGATGGCTTTCAAACATCCTCAATCACCCAACGTGAACTCCCGCCGAAATCCCATCAGAGGGTGGTGACAGTGGACGATTCCAAATTAGTGTGAGCAATATGTCACTCCGACAGTGAAGTCGGTTCGGACAGGTTTCAAACATCCTCTATCAACCAAAGTAACCACCCAGTTGATGGTTTTGTCGCCGAATGATTTTAGACGAGTGTCCCCCATCCTTCTGATAATGAAGTCAGTCAAGATGGCTTTCAAACATCCTCAATCGCCCATTGTGAAGCCCTGACGAAATCCCATCGGAGCGTGGTGACACTGGATGATTCCATAAGAATGTAAGCAATACATCACTCCGACAGTGAAGTCGGTTCGGACAGCTTTCAAACATCCTCAATCAACCAAAGTAACCACCCAGTTGATGGTTGTGTCGATGAATGATTTTAGACGAGTGTCCCCCATCCTTTTGATAATGAAGTCAGTCAAGATGGCTTTCAAACATCCTCAATTGTCCATCGTGAACGCCCGGCAAAATCCAATCGGAGGGTGGTGACACCGGATGATTCCAAATGAGTGTCAGCAATACATCACTCGGACAGTGAAGTCGGTTCGGACAGCTTCCCAACCTCCTCAATCATCCAACGTAACCACGCTGTTCATTGTTATGACGCCGGATGATTTTAGAGCATTGTCCCCCATCCTTCTGACAATGAAGTCAGTCAAGATGGCTTTCAAACATCCTCAATCACCCAACGTCAATGCCCGCCGAAATCCCATGGGATGGTGGTCACACCGGATGATTTCAAATGAGTGTCAGCAATACATTCTCAATCAACCAACTTGACCACGCAGTGGATGGTTGTGACACCGCATGATTTTAGACGATTGTCCCCTATCCTTCTAACAATGAAGTCGGTCAAGATGGCTTTCAAACATCATCAATCGCCCAACGTGAACGCCTACCCAAATCCCATCGAAGGGCAGTGATACCGGATGATTCAAAATAGTGTTAGCATTACATCACTCTGACTGTGAAGTCGGTTCGAATAGCTTCAAAACATCCTCAATCAACCAACGTAACCACCCATTTCATGGTCGTGACGCCGAATGATTTTAGAGGATTGTCCCCCATCCTTATGACAATGAGGCCGATCAAGATGGCTTTCAAACATCCTCAATCACCGAACGTAAACTCCCGTCGAAATCCCATCGGAGGGTGGTGGCAACGGATGATTTCAAATGAGTGTCAGCAATACCTCACTCCGACAGTGAAGTCGGTTCGGACGGCCTATCAAACATCCTCACTCAACCAACGTAAGCACCCAGTTGATGGTTGTGACGCCGGATGATTTTAAACGAGTGTCCCCATCCTTTTGACAATGAAGTCGGTCAAGATGGCTTTCAAACATCCTCAATCACCCAACGTGAACGCCCGTCGAAATCCCATCGGATGGTGGTGACGCCGGATGATTTCAAATGAGTGTCAGCAATACATCACTCGGACAGTGAATTCGATTCGAACAGCCTTTCAAACATCCTCAATCAACCAATGTAAGGACACAGATGATGGTTGTGACGCCGCAAGATTTTAGACGAGTGTCCCCCATCCTTCTGACAATGAAATCGATCAAGATGACTTTCAAACATCCTCAATCGTCCAACGTGAACGCCCGCCCAAAGCTCATCGGACGGTGGTGACAACGGATGATTCCAAATGAGTGTCAGCAATACATCACTCCCACTGTGAAGTCAGTTCAAACATCTTTCAAACATCCTCAATCAACCAACACAACCAACCAGTTGATGGTTGTGACGCCGGATGATTTTAGAGGATTTTCTCCCATCCTTCTGACAATGAAGTCGGTCAAGATGGCTTTCTAACATCCTCAATAACCCAACGTGAACACCCACCGAAATCCCATCGGAGGGTGGTGACATCGGATGATTTCAAATAAATGTCAGCAATACATCACACCGACAAGTAAGTTGGTTCGGACAGCTTTCAAACATCCTCAATCAACCAAAGTAACAACCCAGTTGATGGTTGTGTCGCCGAATGATTTTAGACGAATGTCCCCCATCCTTCTGACAATGAAGTCGGTCAAGATGGCTTTCAAACATCCTCAATCACCCAACGTGAACGCCTGCCGAAATCCCATCGGAGCGTGGTGACACTGGATGATTCCAAATGAGAGTCAGCAATACATCACTCTGACAGTGAAGTTGGTTCGGACAGCTTTCAAACATCCTAAATCAACCAAAGTAACCACCCAGTTGATGGTTGTGTCGAGAAATGATTATAGACGAGTGTCCCCCATCCTTGTGATAATGAAGTCAGTCAAGATGGCTTTCAAACATCCCCAATCACCTAATGTGAACGCCCTCCGAAATCCCATCGGAGAGTGGTGACACCGGATTATTTCAAATGAGTGTCAACAATACATCACTCTGACAGTGAAGTCGGTTCGGACAGCTTTCAAACATCCTCAACCAACCAACGTAACCGCCCAGTTGATGGTTGTCACACCGGATGATTTTAGATGAGTGTCCCCCATCCTTCTAATAATGAAATCAGTCAAGATGGCTTTCAAACATCCTCAATTGCCCAACGTGAACGCCCGCCGAAATCCCATCGGAGGGTGGTGACACTGGATGATTCCAAATGAGTGTCTGCAATACATCACTCTGACATTGAAGTCGGTTCGGACAGCTTTCAAACATCCTCAATCAACCAAAGTAACCCCCAAGTTGATGGTTGTGTCGCCAAATGATTTTAAAAGAGTGTCCCCCATCCTTCTGAAAATGAAGTCGGTCAAGATGGCTTTCAAACATCTTCAATCGCCCAACGTGAACGCCCGCCGAAATCCCATCGGAGGTTGGTGACACTAGATGATTCCATATGAGTGTCAGCAATACACCACTCCAACAGCGAAGTCGGTTCGGACAGCTCTCAAACATCCTCAATCAACCAAAGTAACCACCCAGTTGATGGTTGTGTCGACGAATGATTTTAGACGAGTGACCCCCATCCTTCTGATAATGAAGTCAGTCAAGATGGCTTTCAAACATCCTCAATCACCCAACGTGAACTCCCGCCGAAATCCCATCAGAGGGTGGTGACAGTGGACGATTCCAAATTAGTGTGAGCAATATGTCACTCCGACAGTGAAGTCGGTTCGGACAGGTTTCAAACATCCTCTATCAACCAAAGTAACCACCCAGTTGATGGTTTTGTCGCCGAATGATTTTAGACGAGTGTCCCCCATCCTTCTGATAATGAAGTCAGTCAAGATGGCTTTCAAACATCCTCAATCGCCCATTGTGAAGCCCCGACGAAATCCCATCGGAGCGTGGTGACACTGGATGATTCCATAAGAATGTAAGCAATACATCACTCCGACAGTGAAGACGGTTCGGACAGCTTTCAAACATCCTCAATCAACCAAAGTAACCACCCAGTTGATGGTTGTGTCGATGAATGATTTTAGACGAGTGTCCCCCATCCTTTTGATAATGAAGTCAGTCAAGATGGCTTTCAAACATCCTCAATTGTCCATCGTGAACGCCCGGCAACATCCTATCGGAGCGTGATGACACCGGATGATTCCTAATGAGTGTCAGCAATACATCACTCCGACAGTGAAGTCGGTTCGGACAGCTTTCAAACCTCTTCAATAAACCAACGTAACCACCCTGTTCATTGTTATGACGCCGGATGATTTTAAAGCATTGTCCCCCATCCTTCTCACAATGAAGTCGGTCAAGATAGCTTTCAAACATCCTCAATCACCCAACGTGAACGCCCCCCGAAATCCCATCGGATGGTGGTGACACTGATGATTTCAAATGAGTGTCTGCAATACATTCTCAATCAACCAACTTGACCACGCAGTGGATGGTTGTGACACCGCATGATTTTAGACGATTGTCCCCTATCCTTCTAACAATGAAGTCGGTCAAGATGGCTTTCAAACATCATCAATCGCCCAACGTGAACGCCTACCCAAATCCCATCGAAGGGCAGTGATACCGGATGATTCAAAATAGTGTTAGCATTACATCACTCTGACTGTGAAGTCGGTTCGAATAGCTTCAAAACATCCTCAATCAACCAACGTAACCACCCATTTCATGGTCGTGATGCCGAATGATTTTAGAGGATTGTCCCCCATCCTTATGACAATGAGGCCGATCAAGATGGCTTTCAAACATCCTCAATCACCGAACGTAAACTCCCGTCGAAATCCCATCGGAGGGTGGTGGCAACGGATGATTTCAAATGAGTGTCAGCAATACCTCACTCCGACAGTGAAGTCGGTTCGGACAGCTATCAAACATCCTCACTCAACCAACGTAAGCACCCAGTTGATGGTTGTGACGCCGGATGATTTTAAACGAGTGTCCCCATCCTTTTGACAATGAAGTCGGTCAAGATGGCTTTCAAACATCCTCAATCACCCAACGTGAACGCCCGTCGAAATCCCATCGGATGGTGGTGACGCCGGATGATTTCAAATGAGTGTCAGCAATACATCACTCGGACAGTGAAGTCGATTCGGACAGCTTTCAAACATCCTCAATCAACCAATGTAAGGACACAGATGATGGTTGTGACGCCGCAAGATTTTAGACGAGTGTCCCCCATCCTTCTGATAATGAAGTCGATCAAGATGAGTTTCTAACATCCTCAATCGCCCAACGTCAACACCCGCCCAAAGCTCATCGGACGATGGTGACGACGGATGATTCCGAATGAGTGTCAACAATACATCACTCCCATTGTGAAGTCGGCTCGGACAGCTTTCAAACATCCTCAATCAACCAACACAACCACCCAGTTGATGGTTGTGACGCCGGATGATTTTAGAGGATTGTCCCCCATCCTTCTGACAATGAAGTCGGTCAAGATGACTTTCAAACATCCTCAATCACCCAACGTGAACACCCACCGAAATCCCATCGGAGGGTGGTGACATCGGATGATTTCAAATAAATGTCAGCAATACATCACACCGACAAGTAAGTTGGTTCGGACAGCTTTCAAACATCCTCAATCAACCAAAGTAACAACCCAGTTGATGGTTGTGTCGCCGAATGATTTTAGACGAATGTCCCCCATCCTTCTGACAATGAAGTCGGTCAAGATGGCTTTCAAACATCCTCAATCACCCAACGTGAACGCCTGCCAAAATCCCATCGGAGCGTGGTGACACTGGATGATTCCAAATGAGAGTCAGCAATACATCACTCTGACAGTGAAGTTGGTTCGGACAAATTTTCAAACATCCTAAATCAACCAAAGTAACCACCCAGTTGATGGTTGTGTCGACAAAAGATTATAGACGAGTGTCCCCCATCCTTGTGATAATGAAGTCAGTCAAGATGGCTTTCAAACATCCCCAATCACCTAATGTGAACGCCCTCCGAAATCCCATCGGAGAGTGGTGACACCGGATTATTTCAAATGAGTGTCAACAATACATCACTCTGACAGTGAAGTCGGTTCGGACAGCTTTCAAACATCCTCAACCAACCAACGTAACCGCCCAGTTGATGGTTGTCACACCGGATGATTTTAGATGAGTGTCCCCCATCCTTCTAATAATGAAATCAGTCAAGATGGCTTTCAAACATCCTCAATTGCCCAACGTGAACGCCCGCCGAAATCCCATCGGAGGGTGGTGACACTGGATGATTCCAAATGAGTGTCTGCAATACATCACTCTGACATTGAAGTCGGTTCGGACAGCTTTCAAACATCCTCAATCAACCAAAGTAACCCCCGCCTGATGGTTGTGTCGCCAAATGATTTTAAAAGAGTGTCCCCCATCCTTCTGAAAATGAAGTCGGTCAAGATGGCTTTCAAACATCTTCAATCGCCCAACGTGAACGCCCGCCGAAATCCCATCGGAGGTTGGTGACACTAGATGATTCCATATGAGTGTCAGCAATACACCACTCCAACAGCGAAGTCGGTTCGGACAGCTCTCAAACATCCTCAATCAACCAAAGTAACCACCCAGTTGATGGTTGTGTCGACGAATGATTTTAGACGAGTGACCCCCATCCTTCTGATAATGAAGTCAGTCAAGATGGCTTTCAAACATCCTCAATCACCCAACGTGAACTCCCGCCGAAATCCCATCAGAGGGTGGTGACAGTGGACGATTCCAAATTAGTGTGAGCAATATGTCACTCCGACAGTGAAGTCGGTTCGGACAGGTTTCAAACATCCTCTATCAACCAAAGTAACCACCCAGTTGATGGTTTTGTCGCCGAATGATTTTAGACGAGTGTCCCCCATCCTTCTGATAATGAAGTCAGTCAAGATGGCTTTCAAACATCCTCAATCGCCCATTGTGAAGCCCTGACGAAATCCCATCGGAGCGTGGTGACACTGGATGATTCCATAAGAATGTAAGCAATACATCACTCCGACAGTGAAGACGGTTCGGACAGCTTTCAAACATCCTCAATCAACCAAAGTAACCACCCAGTTGATGGTTGTGTCGATGAATGATTTTAGACGAGTGTCCCCCATCCTTTTGATAATGAAGTCAGTCAAGATGGCTTTCAAACATCCTCAATTGTCCATCGTGAACGCCCGGCAACATCCTATCGGAGCGTGATGACACCGGATGATTCCTAATGAGTGTCAGCAATACATCACTCCGACAGTGAAGTCGGTTCGGACAGCTTTCAAACCTCTTCAATAAACCAACGTAACCACCCTGTTCATTGTTATGACGCCGGATGATTTTAAAGCATTGTCCCCCATCCTTCTCACAATGAAGTCGGTCAAGATAGCTTTCAAACATCCTCAATCACCCAACGTGAACGCCCCCCGAAATCCCATCGGATGGTGGTGACACTGATGATTTCAAATGAGTGTCTGCAATACATTCTCAATCAACCAACTTGACCACGCAGTGGATGGTTGTGACACCGCATGATTTTAGACGATTGTCCCCTATCCTTCTAACAATGAAGTCGGTCAAGATGGCTTTCAAACATCATCAATCGCCCAACGTGAACGCCTACCCAAATCCCATCGAAGGGCAGTGATACCGGATGATTCAAAATAGTGTTAGCATTACATCACTCTGACTGTGAAGTCGGTTCGAATAGCTTCAAAACATCCTCAATCAACCAACGTAACCACCCATTTCATGGTCGTGATGCCGAATGATTTTAGAGGATTGTCCCCCATCCTTATGACAATGAGGCCGATCAAGATGGCTTTCAAACATCCTCAATCACCGAACGTAAACTCCCGTCGAAATCCCATCGGAGGGTGGTGGCAACGGATGATTTCAAATGAGTGTCAGCAATACCTCACTCCGACAGTGAAGTCGGTTCGGACAGCTATCAAACATCCTCACTCAACCAACGTAAGCACCCAGTTGATGGTTGTGACGCCGGATGATTTTAAACGAGTGTCCCCATCCTTTTGACAATGAAGTCGGTCAAGATGGCTTTCAAACATCCTCAATCACCCAACGTGAACGCCCGTCGAAATCCCATCGGATGGTGGTGACGCCGGATGATTTCAAATGAGTGTCAGCAATACATCACTCGGACAGTGAAGTCGATTCGGACAGCTTTCAAACATCCTCAATCAATCAATGTAAGGACACAGATGATGGTTGTGACGCCGCAAGATTTTAGACGAGTGTCCCCCATCCTTCTGATAATGAAGTCGATCAAGATGAGTTTCTAACATCCTCAATCGCCCAACGTCAACACCCGCCCAAAGCTCATCGGACGATGGTGACGACGGATGATTCCGAATGAGTGTCAACAATACATCACTCCCATTGTGAAGTCGGCTCGGACAGCTTTCAAACATCTTCAATCAACCAACACAACCACCCAGTTGATGGTTGTGATGCCGGATGATTTTAGAGGATTGTCCCCCATCCTTCTGACAATGAAGTCGGTCAAGATGACTTTCAAACATCCTCAATCACCCAACGTGAACACCCACCGAAATCCCATCGGAGGGTGGTGACATCGGATGATTTCAAATAAATGTCAGCAATACATCACACCGACAAGTAAGTTGGTTCGGACAGCTTTCAAACATCCTCAATCAACCAAAGTAACAACCCAGTTGATGGTTGTGTCGCCGAATGATTTTAGACGAATGTCCCCCATCCTTCTGACAATGAAGTCTGTCAAGATGGCTTTCAAACATCCTCAATCACCCAACGTGAACGCCTGCCAAAATCCCATCGGAGCGTGGTGACACTGGATGATTCCAAATGAGAGTCAGCAATACATCACTCTGACAGTGAAGTTGGTTCGGACAGCTTTCAAACATCCTAAATCAACCAAAGTAACCACCCAGTTGATGGTTGTGTCGACGAATGATTTTAGACGAGTGTCCCCCATCCTTGTGATAATGAAGTCAGTCAAGATGGCTTTCAAACATCCCCAATCACCTAATGTGAACGCCCTCCGAAATCCCATCGGAGAGTGGTGACACCGGATTATTTCAAATGAGTGTCAACAATACATCACTCTGACAGTGAAGTCGGTTCGGACAGCTTTCAAACATCCTCAACCAACCAACGTAACCGCCCAGTTGATGGTTGTCACACCGGATGATTTTAGATGAGTGTCCCCCATCCTTCTAATAATGAAATCAGTCAAGATGGCTTTCAAACATCCTCAATTGCCCAACGTGAACGCCCGCCGAAATCCCATCGGAGGGTGGTGACACTGGATGATTCCAAATGAGTGTCTGCAATACATCACTCTGACATTGAAGTCGGTTCGGACAGCTTTCAAACATCCTCAATCAACCAAAGTAACCCCCCAGTTGATGGTTGTGTCGCCAAATGATTTTAAAAGAGTGTCCCCCATCCTTCTGAAAATGAAGTCGGTCAAGATGGCTTTCAAACATCTTCAATCGCCCAACGTGAACGCCCGCCGAAATCCCATCGGAGGTTGGTGACACTAGATGATTCCATATGAGTGTCAGCAATACACCACTCCAACAGCGAAGTCGGTTCGGACAGCTCTCAAACATCCTCAATCAACCAAAGTAACCACCCAGTTGATGGTTGTGTCGACGAATGATTTTAGACGAGTGACCCCCATCCTTCTGATAATGAAGTCAGTCAAGATGGCTTTCAAACATCCTCAATCACCCAACGTGAACTCCCGCCGAAATCCCATCAGAGGGTGGTGACAGTGGACGATTCCAAATTAGTGTGAGCAATATGTCACTCCGACAGTGAAGTCGGTTCGGACAGGTTTCAAACATCCTCTATCAACCAAAGTAACCACCCAGTTGATGGTTTTGTCGCCGAATGATTTTAGACGAGTGTCCCCCATCCTTCTGATAATGAAGTCAGTCAAGATGGCTTTCAAACATCCTCAATCGCCCATTGTGAAGCCCTGACGAAATCCCATCGGAGCGTGGTGACACTGGATGATTCCATAAGAATGTAAGCAATACATCACTCCGACAGTGAAGACGGTTCGGACAGCTTTCAAACATCCTCAATCAACCAAAGTAACCACCCACTTGATGGTTGTGTCGCCGAATGATTTTAGACGAGTGTCCCCCATCCTTCTGATAATGAAGTCAGTCAAGATCGCTTTCAGACATCCTCAATCGCCCATCGTGAACGCCCGGCAAAATCCAATCGGAGGGTGGTGACACCGGATGATTCCAAATGAGTGTCAGCAATACATCACTCGGACAGTGAAGTCGGTTCGGACAGCTTCCCAACCTCCTCAATCATCCAACGTAACCACGCTGTTCATTGTTATGACGCCGGATGATTTTAAAGCATTGTCCCCCATCCTTCTCACAATGAAGTCGGTCAAGATAGCTTTCAAACATCCTCAATCACCCAACGTGAACGCCCCCCGAAATCCCATCGGATGGTGGTGACACTGATGATTTCAAATGAGTGTCTGCAATACATTCTCAATCAACCAACTTGACCACGCAGTGGATGGTTGTGACACCGCATGATTTTAGACGATTGTCCCCTATCCTTCTAACAATGAAGTCGGTCAAGATGGCTTTCAAACATCATCAATCGCCCAACGTGAACGCCTACCCAAATCCCATCGAAGGGCAGTGATACCGGATGATTCAAAATAGTGTTAGCATTACATCACTCTGACTGTGAAGTCGGTTCGAATAGCTTCAAAACATCCTCAATCAACCAACGTAACCACCCATTTCATGGTCGTGATGCCGAATGATTTTAGAGGATTGTCCCCCATCCTTATGACAATGAGGCCGATCAAGATGGCTTTCAAACATCCTCAATCACCGAACGTAAACTCCCGTCGAAATCCCATCGGAGGGTGGTGGCAACGGATGATTTCAAATGAGTGTCGGACAATACCTCACTCCGACAAAGGAAGTCGGTTCGGACAGCTATCAAACATCCTCACTCAACCAACGTAAGCACCCAGTTGATGGTTGTGACGCCGGATGATTTTAAACGAGTGTCCCCATCCTTTTGACAATGAAGTCGGTCAAGATGGCTTTCAAACATCCTCAATCACCCAACGTGAACGCCCGCCGAAATCCCATGGGATGGTGGTCACACCGGATGATTTCAAATGAGTGTCAGCAATACATCACTCGGACAGTGAATTCGATTCGAACAGCTTTAAAACATCCTCAATCAACCAACATAAGGACACAATTGATGGTTGTGACGGCGCATGATTTCAGACGAGTGTCCCCCATCCTTCTGACAATGAAATCGATCAAGATGACTTTCAAACATCCTCAATCGTCCAACGTGAACGCCCGCCCAAAGCTCATCGGACGGTGGTGACAACGGATGATTCCAAATGAGTGTCAGCAATACATCACTCCCACTGTGAAGTCGGCTCGGACAGCTTTCAAACATCTTCAATCAACCAACACAACCACCCAGTTGATGGTTGTGACGCCGGATGATTTTAGAGGATTGTCCCCCATCCTTCTGACAATGAAGTCGGTCAAGATGACTTTCAAACATCCTCAATCACCCAACGTGAACACCCACCGAAATCCCATCGGAGGGTGGTGACATCGGATGATTTCAAATAAATGTCAGCAATACATCACACCGACAAGTAAGTTGGTTCGGACAGCTTTCAAACATCCTCAATCAACCAAAGTAACAACCCAGTTGATGGTTGTGTCGCCGAATGATTTTAGACGAATGTCCCCCATCCTTCTGACAATGAAGTCGGTCAAGATGGCTTTCAAACATCCTCAATCACCCAACGTGAACGCTCGCAAAAATCCCATCAGAGTGTGGTGACACTGGATGATTCCAAATGAGAGTCAGCAATACATCACTCTGACAGTGAAGTTGGTTCGGACAGCTTTCAAACATCCTAAATCAACCAAAGTAACCACCCAGTTGATGGTTGTGTCGACAAATGATTATAGACGAGTGTCCCCCATCCTTGTGATAATGAAGTCAGTCAAGATGGCTTTCAAACATCCTCAATCACCTAATGTGAACGCCCTCCGAAATCCCATCGGAGAGTGGTGACACCGGATTATTTCAAATGAGTGTCAACAATACATCACTCTGACAGTGAAGTCGGTTCGGACAGCTTTCAAACATCCTCAACCAACCAACGTAACCGCCCAGTTGATGGTTGTCACACCGGATGATTTTAGACGAGTGTCCCCAATCCTTCTAATAATGAAATTAGTCAAGATGGCTTTCAAACATCCTCAATTGCACAACGTGAACGCCCGCCGAAATCCCATCGGAGGGTGGTGACACTGGATGATTCCAAATGAGTGTCTGCAATACATCACTCTGACATTGAAGTCGGTTCGGACAGCTTTCAAACATCCTCAATCAACCAAAGTAACCCCCCAGTTGATGGTTGTGTCGCCAAATGATTTTAAAAGAGTGTCCCCCATCCTTCTGAAAATGAAGTCGGTCAAGATGGCTTTCAAACATCTTCAATCGCCCAACGTGAACGCCCGCCGAAATCCCATCGGAGGTTGGTGACACTAGATGATTCCATATGAGTGTCAGCAATACACCACTCCAACAGCGAAGTCGGTTCGGACAGCTCTCAAACATCCTCAATCAACCAAAGTAACCACCCAGTTGATGGTTGTGTCGACGAATGATTTTAGACGAGTGACCCCCATCCTTCTGATAATGAAGTCAGTCAAGATGGCTTTCAAACATCCTCAATCACCCAACGTGAACTCCCGCCGAAATCCCATCAGAGGGTGGTGACAGTGGACGATTCCAAATTAGTGTGAGCAATATGTCACTCCGACAGTGAAGTCGGTTCGGACAGGTTTCAAACATCCTCTATCAACCAAAGTAACCACCCAGTTGATGGTTTTGTCGCCGAATGATTTTAGACGAGTGTCCCCCATCCTTCTGATAATGAAGTCAGTCAAGATGGCTTTCAAACATCCTCAATCGCCCATTGTGAAGCCCTGACGAAATCCCATCGGAGCGTGGTGACACTGGATGATTCCATAAGAATGTAAGCAATACATCACTCCGACAGTGAAGACGGTTCGGACAGCTTTCAAACATCCTCAATCAACCAAAGTAACCACCCAGTTGATGGTTGTGTCGATGAATGATTTTAGACGAGTGTCCCCCATCCTTTTGATAATGAAGTCAGTCAAGATGGCTTTCAAACATCCTCAATTGTCCATCGTGAACGCCCGGCAACATCCTATCGGAGCGTGATGACACCGGATGATTCCTAATGAGTGTCAGCAATACATCACTCCGACAGTGAAGTCGGTTCGGACAGCTTTCAAACCTCTTCAATAAACCAACGTAACCACCCTGTTCATTGTTATGACGCCGGATGATTTTAAAGCATTGTCCCCCATCCTTCTCACAATGAAGTCGGTCAAGATAGCTTTCAAACATCCTCAATCACCCAACGTGAACGCCCCCCGAAATCCCATCGGATGGTGGTGACACTGATGATTTCAAATGAGTGTCTGCAATACATTCTCAATCAACCAACTTGACCACGCAGTGGATGGTTGTGACACCGCATGATTTTAGACGATTGTCCCCTATCCTTCTAACAATGAAGTCGGTCAAGATGGCTTTCAAACATCATCAATCGCCCAACGTGAACGCCTACCCAAATCCCATCGAAGGGCAGTGATACCGGATGATTCAAAATAGTGTTAGCATTACATCACTCTGACTGTGAAGTCGGTTCGAATAGCTTCAAAACATCCTCAATCAACCAACGTAACCACCCATTTCATGGTCGTGATGCCGAATGATTTTAGAGGATTGTCCCCCATCCTTATGACAATGAGGCCGATCAAGATGGCTTTCAAACATCCTCAATCACCGAACGTAAACTCCCGTCGAAATCCCATCGGAGGGTGGTGGCAACGGATGATTTCAAATGAGTGTCAGCAATACCTCACTCCGACAGTGAAGTCGGTTCGGACAGCTATCAAACATCCTCACTCAACCAACGTAAGCACCCAGTTGATGGTTGTGACGCCGGATGATTTTAAACGAGTGTCCCC
This sequence comes from Cannabis sativa, assembly GCF_029168945.1. NCBI lineage: Eukaryota > Viridiplantae > Streptophyta > Magnoliopsida > Rosales > Cannabaceae > Cannabis > Cannabis sativa. Next base: position 4,505,273 of record NC_083608.1, on the reverse strand, counting down.
ATCCTTTTGACAATGAAGTCGGTCAAGATGGCTTTCAAACATCCTCAATCACCCAACGTGAACGCCCGTCGAAATCCCATCGGATGGTGGTGACGCCGGATGATTTCAAATGAGTGTCAGCAATACATCACTCGGACAGTGAAGTCGATTCGGACAGCTTTCAAACATCCTCAATCAACCAATGTAAGGACACAGATGATGGTTGTGACGCCGCAAGATTTTAGACGAGTGTCCCCCATCCTTCTGATAATGAAGTCGATCAAGATGAGTTTCTAACATCCTCAATCGCCCAACGTCAACACCCGCCCAAAGCTCATCGGACGATGGTGACGACGGATGATTCCGAATGAGTGTCAACAATACATCACTCCCATTGTGAAGTCGGCTCGGACAGCTTTCAAACATCTTCAATCAACCAACACAACCACCCAGTTGATGGTTGTGACGCCGGATGATTTTAGAGGATTGTCCCCCATCCTTCTGACAATGAAGTCGGTCAAGATGACTTTCAAACATCCTCAATCACCCAACGTGAACACCCACCGAAATCCCATCGGAGGGTGGTGACATCGGATGATTTCAAATAAATGTCAGCAATACATCACACCGACAAGTAAGTTGGTTCGGACAGCTTTCAAACATCCTCAATCAACCAAAGTAACAACCCAGTTGATGGTTGTGTCGCCGAATGATTTTAGACGAATGTCCCCCATCCTTCTGACAATGAAGTCGGTCAAGATGGCTTTCAAACATCCTCAATCACCCAACGTGAACGCCTGCCAAAATCCCATCGGAGCGTGGTGACACTGGATGATTCCAAATGAGAGTCAGCAATACATCACTCTGACAGTGAAGTTGGTTCGGACAGCTTTCAAACATCCTAAATCAACCAAAGTAACCACCCAGTTGATGGTTGTGTCGACAAATGATTATAGACGAGTGTCCCCCATCCTTGTGATAATGAAGTCAGTCAAGATGGCTTTCAAACATCCTCAATCACCTAATGTGAACGCCCTCCGAAATCCCATCGGAGAGTGGTGACACCGGATTATTTCAAATGAGTGTCAACAATACATCACTCTGACAGTGAAGTCGGTTCGGACAGCTTTCAAACATCCTCAACCAACCAACGTAACCGCCCAGTTGATGGTTGTCACACCGGATGATTTTAGACGAGTGTCCCCCATCCTTCTAATAATGAAATTAGTCAAGATGGCTTTCAAACATCCTCAATTGCACAACGTGAACGCCCGCCGAAATCCCATCGGAGGGTGGTGACACTGGATGATTCCAAATGAGTGTCTGCAATACATCACTCTGACATTGAAGTCGGTTCGGACAGCTTTCAAACATCCTCAATCAACCAAAGTAACCCCCCAGTTGATGCTTGTGTCGCCAAATGATTTTAAAAGAGTGTCCCCCATCATTCTGAAAATGAAGTCGGTCAAGATGGCTTTCAAACATCTTCAATCGCCCAACGTGAACGCCCGCCGAAATCCCATCGGAGGTTGGTGACACTAGATGATTCCATATGAGTGTCAGCAATACACCACTCCAACAGCGAAGTCGGTTCGGACAGCTCTCAAACATCCTCAATCAACCAAAGTAACCACCCAGTTGATGGTTGTGTCGACGAATGATTTTAGACGAGTGACCCCCATCCTTCTGATAATGAAGTCAGTCAAGATGGCTTTCAAACATCCTCAATCACCTAATGTGAACGCCCTCCGAAATCCCATCGGAGAGTGGTGACACCGGATTATTTCAAATGAGTGTCAACAATACATCACTCTGACAGTGAAGTCGGTTCGGACAGCTTTCAAACATCCTCAACCAACCAACGTAACCGCCCAGTTGATGGTTGTCACACCGGATGATTTTAGACGAGTGTCCCCCATCCTTCTAATAATGAAATTAGTCAAGATGGCTTTCAAACATCCTCAATTGCACAACGTGAACGCCCGCCGAAATCCCATCGGAGGGTGGTGACACTGGATGATTCCAAATGAGTGTCTGCAATACATCACTCTGACATTGAAGTCGGTTCGGACAGCTTTCAAACATCCTCAATCAACCAAAGTAACCCCCCAGTTGATGCTTGTGTCGCCAAATGATTTTAAAAGAGTGTCCCCCATCATTCTGAAAATGAAGTCGGTCAAGATGGCTTTCAAACATCTTCAATCGCCCAACGTGAACGCCCGCCGAAATCCCATCGGAGGTTGGTGACACTAGATGATTCCATATGAGTGTCAGCAATACACCACTCCAACAGCGAAGTCGGTTCGGACAGCTCTCAAACATCCTCAATCAACCAAAGTAACCACCCAGTTGATGGTTGTGTCGACGAATGATTTTAGACGAGTGACCCCCATCCTTCTGATAATGAAGTCAGTCAAGATGGCTTTCAAACATCCTCAATCACCCAACGTGAACTCCCGCCGAAATCCCATCAGAGGGTGGTGACAGTGGACGATTCCAAATTAGTGTGAGCAATATGTCACTCCGACAGTGAAGTCGGTTCGGACAGGTTTCAAACATCCTCTATCAACCAAAGTAACCACCCAGTTGATGGTTTTGTCGCCGAATGATTTTAGACGAGTGTCCCCCATCCTTCTGATAATGAAGTCAGTCAAGATGGCTTTCAAACATCCTCAATCGCCCATCGTGAAGCCCCGACGAAATCCCATCGGAGCGTGGTGACACTGGATGATTCCATAAGAATGTAAGCAATACATCACTCCGACAGTGAAGACGGTTCGGACAGCTTTCAAACATCCTCAATCAACCAAAGTAACCACCCAGTTGATGGTTGTGTCGATGAATGATTTTAGACGAGTGTCCCCCATCCTTTTGATAATGAAGTCAGTCAAGATGGCTTTCAAACATCCTCAATCGCCCAACATGAACGCCCGCCATTTCCAATCGGAAGGTGGTGACACTAGATGATTCCAAATGAGCGTCAGCAATACATCACTCTGACAGTGAAGTCAGTTCGGATAGCTTTCAAACATCCTCAATCAACCAACGTAACCACCCAATAGATGGTTGTGACGGCGGATGATTTTAGAGGATTGTCCCCCATCCTTCTGAAAATGAAGTCGCTCAAGATGGCTGTCAAACATCCTCAATCACCCAACGTGAACCCCCGCCGAAATCCCATCGGAGGGTGGTGACAACGGATGATTTCAAATGAGTGTTAGCAATACATCACTCTGAGAGTGAAGTCGGTTCAGACAGCTCTCAAACATCCTCAATCAACCAACGTAACCACCCAGTTGATGGTGGTGACGCCGGATGATTTTAAAAGAGTATCCCCCATCCTTTTGACAATGAAGACGATTGAGATAGCTTTCAAACATCCTAAATCACCCAACGTGAACTCCCGCCGAAATCCCATCGGAGGGTGGTGACACCAGATGATTTCAAATGAGTGTCAGCACTACATCACTCCGACAGTGAAGTCAGTTCGGACAGCTTTCAAACATCCTCAATACACCAACATAATCACCCAGTTGATGGTTATGACGCCGGATGATTTTAAACGAGTGTCCCCATCCTTCTGACAATGAAGTCGGTCAAGATGGCTTTCAAACATCCTCAATCAACCAACGTGAACGCCTGCCGATATCCAAGGTGAACGCCCGCCGAAATCCCATCGGAGGGTGGTGACACCGAATGATTCCAAATGAGTGTCAGTAATACATCCCTTCGACTATCAAGTAGGTTCGGACAGCTTTCATATATCCTCAATCAACCAACGTAACCGCCCAGTTGATGGTTGTCACACCGGATAATTTTAGACGAGTGTCCCCCATCCTTCTGATAATGAAGTCAGTCAAGATGGCTTTCAAACATCCTCAATTGCCCAACGTGAACGCCCGCCGAAATCCCATCGGAGGGTGGTGACACTGGACGATTCCAAATGAGTGTCTGCAATACATCACTCTGACATTGAAGTCGGTTCGGACAGCTTTCAAACATCCTCAATCAAACAAAGTAACCACCCAGTTGATGGTTGTGTCGCCAAATGATTTTAAACGAGTGTCCCCCATCCTTCTAAAAATGAAGTCGGTCAAGATGGCTTTAAAACATCCTCAATCGCCCAACAAGAACGCCCGCCGAAATCCCATCGGAGGTTGGTGACACTGGATGATTCCATATGAGTGTCAGCAATACATCACTCCAACAGCGAAGTCGGTTCGGACAGCTCTCAAACATCCTCAATCAACCAAAGTAACCACCCAGTTGATGGTTCTGTCGACGAATGATTTTAGACGAGTGACCCCCATCCTTCTGATAATGAAGTTAGTCAAGATGGCTTTCAAACATCCTCAATCGCCCAACGTGAACCCCCGCCGAAATCCCATCGGAGGGTGGTGACAGTGGACGATTCCAAATTAGTGTGAGCAATACGTCACTCCGACAGTGAAGTCGGTTCGGACAGGTTTCAAACATCCTCAATCAACCAAAGTAACCACCCAGTTGATGGTTTTGTCGGCGAATGATTTTAGACGAGTGTCCCACATCCTTCTGATAATGAAGTCCGTCAAGATGGCTTTCAAACATCCTCAATCGCCCATCGTGAAGGCCATGCGAAATCCCATCGGAGCGTGGTGACACTGGATGATTCCATAAGAGTGTAAGCAATACATCACTCCGACAGTGAAGACGGTTCGGACAGCTTTCAAACATCCTCAATCAACCAAAGTAACCACCCAATTGATGGTTGTGTCGATGAATGATTTTAGACGAGTGTCCCCCATCCTTCTGACAATGAAGTCGGTCAAGATGGCTTTCAAACATCCTCAATCGCCCAACGTGAACGCCCGCCATTTTCCATCGGAGGGTGGTGACACCAGATGATTCCAAATGAGCGTCAGCAATACATCACTCCGACTATGAAGTGAGTTCGGATAGCTTTCAAACATCCTCAATCAACCAACGTAACCATCCAATTTATGGTTGTGACTACTGATGATTTTAGAGGATTGTCCCCCATCCTTCTAAAAATGAAGTCGCTCAAGATGGCTGTCAAACATCCTCAATCAGCCAACGTGAACTCCCGCCGAAATCCCATCGGAGGGTGGTGACAACGGATGATTTCAAATGAGTGTTAGCAATACATCACTCTGAGAGTGAAGTCGGTTCAGACAGCTCTCAAACATCCTTAATCAACCAACGTAACCACCCAGTTTATGGTGGTGACGCCGGATGATTTTAAAAGAGTATCCCCCATCCTTTTGACAATGAAGACGATCGAGATGGCTTTCAAACATCCTCAATCACCCAACGTGAATGCCCACCGAAATCCCATCGGAGGGTGGTGACACCAGATGATTTCAAATGAGTGTCAGCACTACATCAATCCGACAGTGAAGTCAGTTCGGACAGCTTTCAAACATCCTCAATCAACCAACGTAATCACCCAGTTGATGGTTATGACGCCGGATGATTTTAGAGGATTGTCCCCGATCCTTCTGACAATGAAGTCGGTCAAGATGGCTTTCAAACATCCTCAATCACCCAACGTGAACGCCCGCAGAAATCCCATCGGAGGGTGGAGACGCTGGATGATTTCAAATGAGTGTCACCAATACATCACTCCCACAGCGAAGTCAGTTCAGACAGCTGTCAAACATCCTTAGTCAACCAACGTAACCACCTAGTTGATGGTTGTAACAACGGATGATTTTGGACGAGTGTCCCCCATCCTTCTGATAAAAGAAGTCGGTCAAGATGGCTTTCAAACATCCTCAATCACCAAACGTGAACACCTGACGAAATCCCATCAGAGGGTGGTGACACTTGATGATTCCAAATAAGTGTCAGCAATACATCACTTCGACATTGAAGTCGGTTCGGACAACTTTCAAACTTCCTCAATAAACCAACGTAACCACCCAGTTGATGGTTATGACGCCGGATGATTTTAGAGGATTGTCCCCCATCCTTCTGACAATGAAGTCGATCAAGATGGCTTTAGCAATACATCACTCAGATAGTGCAGTCAGTTTGGGCAGCTTTCAAACATCCTCAATCAACCAATGTAACCACCCAGTTGATGGTTGTGACGACGGATGATTTCAGACGAGTGTCCCCCATCCTTCTAACATTGAAGTAGGTCAAAATGGCTTTCAAACATCCTCAATCACCGAACGTGAACGCCCGCAGAAATCCCATCGGAGGATATGACACCGCATGATTTCAAATGACTGTCAGCAATATATCACTCCGACAGTGAAATAGATTGGGATAGCTTTCAAACATCGTCAATCAAGCAACGTAACCACCCAGTTGATGGTTGTGACTCCAGATAATTTCAGATGGGTGTCCCCCATCCTTCTGACAATGAAGTGGGTCAAGATGGCTTTCAAACATCCTCAATCAACCAACCTAACCACCCAGTTGATGGTTGTGACGCCGGATGATTTCTGACGAGTGTCCCCCATCCTTCTGACAATGAAGTCTTTCAAGATGGCTTTCAAACATCCTCAATCAACCAACCTAACCACCCAGGTTATGGTTGTGACGTCGGATGATTTTAGACGAGTGTCCCCCATCCTTCTGACAAAGAAGTCGGTCAAGATGCCTTTCAAACATCCTTAATCACCCAACGTAACAACCCAATTGATGGTTATGACGGCGGATGATTTTAGAGGATTGTCCCCCATCCTTCTGAAAATGAAGTCGCTCAAGATGGCTGTCAAACATCCTCAATCACCCAACGTGAACGCCCGCCGAAATCCAATCGGAGGGTGGTGACACCAGATGATTTCAAATGAGTGTCAGCAATACATCACTCCGAGAGTGAAGTCGGTTCAGACAACTCTCAAATATCCTCCATCAACCAACTTAACCACCCAATTTATGGTCGTGACGCCGGATGATTTTAGACGAGTGTCACCCATCCTTCTAAAAATGAAGTCGGTCAAGATAGCTTTCAGACATCCTCAATCACTCATCGTGAACGGCCGCAGAAATCCCATCAGAGGGTGGTGATACCAGATGATTTGAAATGAGTGTTAGCAATACATCACTCCAACAGTGAAGTCGGTTCGGACAGCTTTCAAACATCCTCAATCAACCAACGTAACCACCTAGTTGATGGTTGTGACGCCGAATGATTTTAGACGAGTGTCCCCCATCCTTCTAATAATTAAGTCGGTCAAGATGGCTTTAAGACATCCTCAATCACCCAACGTGAACGCCCACCGAAATCCAATTGGAGGGTGGTGACACTGGATGATTTCAAAAGAGTGTCAGCAATACATCACACCGATAATGAAGTTGGTTCGGACAGCTTTCAAACATCCTCAATCATCCAACGTAACCACCGAGTTGATGGTTGTGACGCCGCATGATTTTGGACGAGTGTCCCCCATCCTTCTGACAATGAAGTCGGTCAAGATGGTTTTCAAACATCCTCAATCACCCAACGTGAACGCCTGTCGATATCCAATCGGAGGGTGGTGACGCAGGATGATTTCAAATGAGTGTTAGCAATACATCACTCCGACAGTGAACTCGGTTCGGACAGCATTCAAACATCCTCAATCAACCAACGTAACCACCCAGTTGATGGTTGTCACGCCGGATGATTTTAGACGAGTGTCCCCCATCCTTCTTACAATTAAGTCGGTCATGATGGCTTTCAAACATCCTCAATCACCCAACGTGAACACCTGCCGAAATCCCGTTAGAGGGTGGTGATGCTGGATGATTTCAAATGAGTGTCATCAATACATCAGTCCGACAGTGAAGTCGGTTCGGACTTTTAAGAAATGATTAGTTAGCTAATGATGTAATTAGTGTTAAGTGTGTTGTCTAAATCTCTCTCTCTCTTTTCTGTTATGCTTGGTTTTCTAGTGTGGTCCAAAATGATTGTAATGAGGTGACAAGTGTCCCTCTAACCTTTTCTTCTTGTACTACTGCCTATCTATAAATATCAATGGTCCCCTCAGCCTCATCTTTTGAGCTGAGTTTTACACAAATACACAGCTGCACTTTTGCAGCTTTCTCTTCTTGGTATCAGAGCTACTGTGCTCACGCAAAATGTCCAACGGGTCCAGCCATCACTCCACTGCTCAGCAGGCTACAAGAGCAGTACAACAAGAAGAAGGTGCTGTCGGTGTTAAGGGAACAACACCACACCAGAATCAAGCACAAACCAGCTCCCCATCCAGTTTTGGCATTGGATCTGGTGGATTCTCGAGTTCTCCCTTTGGTAATACTCTGTCTTCACCCTTTGCTTTAAAACTTGATAGAAACAATTATGTACTGTGGAAAACTATGGTATCTACTATAATACGTGGTCATAGACTAGATGGTTTTATAAATGGTGTGAGACAAGCTCCACCAAAGTTAATCCCTGCAGGTGTTGCAACTGGTGATGGCTTGCCTGGTTTTGGTCTGAAAATGAACCCAGAATATGAGCATTGGGTTGTCTGTGACCAATTGCTCATGGGGTGGCTCTATGGATCTATGACAGAAGCCATAGCCACTGAGGTTATGGGTTGTACTACTGCTAGATCTCTTTGGGTTTCTCTTGAAAACCTGTATGGTGCTCATTCTAGAGCAAAGATGGATGATCTGAGGACATTCCTTCAAACAACTCGAAAAGGATCTACACCAATGTCTGAATATCTCAGACAGAAACGATCCTGGTCTGATCAACTTGCATTAGCTGGAGATCCATATCCTGAGCCACATCTTGTTTCCAATGTGCTCAGTGGTCTAGATGTGGAGTACATCACTATTGTTGCTCTTCTTGAAGCAAAGAACAACATATCACCAATCACCTGGCAAGAACTTCAAGAGACTCTTCTGAGTTTTGACAGCAAACTCGAAAGACTTGGTGGTCTAATTCCTAGCAACAAAACAGGTCAAAACTCAGGAAACAACTCAATGCCATCTGCTAATGTTGCCCACAAACAAAACCATAATCACAACAACAACAATGGAGGTAGAGGCAGAGGCAACTACTCATCTAATTCTGGTGGCAGAGGTTTCAACTCAAGAGGAGGCAACAATGGTAGAGGCGGCAGAGGCAGAGGAGGAAGAAATAGCAAACCAACATGTCAAGTCTGTGGTCGATATGGGCATTCTGCAGCATATTGCTATAACAGATATGATGAGAATTTCATGGGAACAACCCCTGGATCTGCTACAGGGTCAGGAACAAATCAAGAAAAGAAGGATCCATCTGCTTTTGTTGCTACACCAGAGACTGTTGATCACGAAGGTTGGTATGCTGATAGTGGAGCAAGTAGCCACATAACTACAGACTCTGACAATCTGAGCAACAAATCCAGCTATGGAGGTAAGGAAAAACTTGTTGTTGGTGATGGAACACAGCTTGTTATTTCACATATTGGTACAGGAAGCTTGAAATCTCATAATGGGAGTACTTTAATTCTCAAAGATCTATTGCATGTCCCTGAGATTACAAAAAACTTGATTAGTGTTTCCAAACTTACCTCTGATAATAAAGTCTTTGTTAAATTCTTCTCTGACTCTTGTTTTGTGAAGGATATGGAAACAAAACAGGTGGTGCTGTAGGGGAAACTTAAAGATGGACTGTATCAACTTCAATTACCAAACACTTCTGTCATTCCTAGAGCCTACAGTGTCGCAGCCACTTCATCTCAGTCTAGTTCTAAGAGTGTTAATTTAGTGTCTAGTGTCAATACTACTACTGTTGAACCTATCTCTTCTTATCTATGTATTTCTGAAAAGGATATATGGCATAGGAGACTAGGCCATCTTTCTTCTAAGGTTTTAAATCAAGTGTTGAACAATGCACATGTAAAAATTTCAATGAATGAACATCAGCATTTTTGTGAAGCATGCCAGTTTGGCAAATCTCATTCCTTACCCTTTAAATTATCTGATTCTAGAGCTAAATCTCCACTTGAATTGATTCATACTGACATATGGGGTCCTGCCCCTATTATGTCAAATACAAATCTGAGATTCTACATTCATTTTATTGATGATTTCAGCAGATACACTTGGATTTATCCACTGAAATCCAAAGCTGATGCTCTTAATGCTTTCACTCAATTTAAAACCTTAGTTGAAAATCAATTTGACACTAAAATCAAAGGTCTTAGAACTGACTGGGGTGGAGAGTATCAAGCCTTTTCCACACTTGTCAAAGAATGTGGAATAGCCTTTGATCATCCCTGTCCTCACACCTCTGCACAGAATGGTCATGCTGAGAGAAAGCACAGACACATTGTGGAGATGGGATTGACTCTCTTAGCTCAAGCCTCAATGCCTCTCAAGTATTGGGTTGATGCATTTCTGACAGATGTTTATCTTATAAACAGACTGCCTACACCTGTCTTAGAGGGAAAAACACCATGTGAAATCCTGTACTCTAGAAAACCAGACTATACCTTCCTAAAGACCTTTGGCACAACCTGTTACCCTTGCCTGAGACCCTACCAGAACCACAATTTCCAGTTTCACTCAACTAGATGTGTAAATCTAGGATACAGTGAATCCCACAAAGGCTATAAATGCCTGAGTTCCACTGGAAGATTATATATATCCAGAAATGTTGTGTTTAATGAGAAAGAGTTTCCATTCAAGTCTGGTTTTCTCAACACACACCAACTTGAACAAACTGTCAGTGTGTCTACACCCAACTCCTGGTTTCCTTTACCAACTTATCAAGAACAAAACACTCCCAGTGTGCCCCAAAGAGAGTCAAACAGCACCCAGTCAGTTGATACAGAACCAAATGAAGTTTCACCTGCAACATCACCATCAAAAAAGTCTCATGGTCAATTCTCACAACCTAAGATGGATCTGACTGGTCATTTATTTGTGGACCTGAACTTTGACTCAAATGGTTCACCTACCACTGAGTCACCAGGTTGTTCTTTACAGCAACAGCAACCTACACCAGAAGACAACAGACAAACAATTGAACCAAGATCAACTCATCCTATGGTTACTCGATCAAAGGCTGGAGTTTACAAGCCTAAGGTGTATCTCAGCAAGACAAAATGGGAAGAAAATGATGATGAACCAAGCTCTGTTGCTGAGGCTTTGAAACATAAAGGCTGGAACAAAGCAATGTCCACTGAACACCTGGCCTTACTCCGAAATAAAACTTATGTTCTGGTTCCACCTTCACCAGATTATAATGTTGTTGGAAACAAGTGGGTGTACAAAAAGAAGTATAATGCAGATGGGAGCCTTCAAAGACTCAAAGCAAGATTAGTAGCCAAGGGTTTTCACCAAAGACCAGGTTTGGACTTTGGAGAAACCTTTAGTGCAGTTATAAAGGCTCCAACAGTCAGGGTTGTGCTAACAATTGCAGTGTCTAAAGGTTGGGAAGTTAGACAACTTGACATTAATAATGCTTTCCTAAATGGAAAGCTTGAAGAGGCAGTGTACATGACACAACCAGAGGGTTTTGTTGACAAGGACAGACCAGACCACGTGTGTAAGTTGGAAAAATCATTATACTGCCTGAAGCAAGCTCCTCGAGCTTGGTTTAATCGATTCAAACAGACTTTAACAAGCTGGGGTTTCATGCAATCCAAGGCAGATAGTTCTCTGTTTATGTTACAGAATCCAAACTTCGTTATCATGACACTCATTTACGTTGATGATATAATCATCACTGGAAATAATGCCACTGAAATTCAGTCCTTTGTTACGAAACTCAACAAAGTGTTCTCTCTTAAGGATCTGGGGCAACTGAACTACTTCCTGGGAATTGAGGTTCATAGAGACTCAACAGGGATGTACTTGACACAAGGAAAATACATTGCTGAACTTCTTGACAAACTGAAAATGAAGAACATCAAGTCGTGTCCTACACCTATGACTGTAGGGAAACCAATGTCCATATATGATGGAACTCCACTTGAGAATCCTTCACACTACAGAAGTATTATTGGAGCTCTCCAATATCTGGTTCATACTCGTCCTGACGTAGCCTTCTCTGTTAACAAATTAAGTCAGTTTCTGAAGAGTCCTACCACGGTTCACTACAGTGGTGCTAAGAGAATACTGAGATACTTGAAAGGGACACAACATCATGGTATTCATATTCAGCATAGTGACAACTTAAGCTTGACAGGATTCTCTGATGCTGATTGGGCTTGCTGCCCTGATGACAGAAAATCAATTGGAGGTTATTGTGTCTACTTTGGGGAAACACTGGTGTCATGGTCATCAAAGAAACAGTCTGTAGTATCTCGTTTGAGTACTGAATCAGAATACAAAGCCTTAGCTCATGTCACAGCTGAGATAACTTGGCTTGAGTCTCTACTCAAAGAAATGAAATTTCCTCTGAACTCTGTCTCAGTTGTGTGGTGTGACAACATGAGTGCGAGTGCCTTGGCTGCAAATCTCGTTTATCACGCAAGGACAAAACATATAGAGTTAGACATTCACTATGTTAGAGACAAGGTTCTTCAAAAGCATCTCGACATCAGATATGTGCCTTCTTCAGACCAAATCGCTGATTGCCTGACCAAAGGACTCTCTCATTCAAGGTTTCAATTTTTAGTTGACAAGCTCGGAGTGACATAATCACCCTCTCGCTTGAGGGGTGGTGTTAAGAAATGATTAGTTAGCTAATGATGTAATTAGTGTTAAGTGTGTTGTCTAAATCTCTCTCTCTCTTTTCTGTTATGCTTGGTTTTCTGGTGTGGTCCCAAATGATTGTAATGAGGTGACAGGTGTCCCTCTAACCTTTTCTTCTTGTACTACTGCCTATCTATAAATATCAATGGTCCCCTCAGCCTCATCTTTTGAGCTGAGTTTTACACAAATACACAGCTGCACTTTTGCAGCTTTCTCTTCTCGGACAGCTTTCAAACATCCTCAATCAACCAACGTAACCACCAAGTTGATGGTTGTGACGCCGGATGATTTTAGACGAGTGTCCCCCATCCTTCTTACAATTAAGTTGGTCATGATGGCTTTCAGACATCCTCAATCACCCATCGTGAACGACCGCAGAAATCCCATCAGAGGGTGGTGACACCAGATGATTTCAAATGGGTGTCAGCCATGCAATACTTCGACAGTGAACTCCGTTCGGACAGCTTTCAAACATCCTCAATCAACAAACGTAACCACCTAAATGATGGCTGTGACGCCGGATGATTTTAGACGAGTGTCCCCCATCCTTCTAATAATGAAGTCGGTCAAGATGGCTTTCAGACATCCTCAATCACCCAACATGAATGCCCACCGAAATCCAATTAGAGGGTGGTGACACCGGATGATTTCAAATGAATGTCAGCAATACATCACTCTGACATTGAAGTCTATTCGGACAGCAAAACATCCTCAATCATCTAACGTAACCACCGAGTTGATGGTTGTGACACCGCATGATTTTGGAAGAGTGTCCCCCATCCTTCTGACAATGAAGTCGGTCAAGATGGTTCTCAAACATCAACAATCACCCAACGTGAATGCCTGCCGACATCCAATCGGAGCGTGGTGATGCAGGATGATTTCAAATGAGTGTTAGCAATACATCACTCCGACAATCAAGTCGGTTCAGACCGCTTTCAAACATACTCAATCATCCAACGTAACCACCGAGTTGATGGTTGTTATGCCGTAGATTTTTGACGAGTGTCCCCCATCCTTCTGACAATGAAGTCAGTGAAGATGGCTTTCAAACATCCTCAATCAACCAACATAACCACCAGTTGATGGTTGTGACGCTGAATGATTTTAGACGAGTGTCCCCCATCCTACTAACATTGAAATCGGTCAAGATGGTATTCAAACATTCTCAATCACGCAACGTGAACGCCCTTAGAAATCCCATCGAAGGGTGGTGACACCAGATGATTTCAAATGAGTGTCAGCAATACGTTACTCCGACAGTGAAGTCGGTTCTGACAACTTTCAAACATCCTCAATCAACCAACGTAACCACCCAGTTGATGGTTGTGAAGCCAGATGATTTTAGACGAGCATTCCCCATCCTTCAGACAATGAAGTCGGTCAAGATGGTTTTCAAACATCCTCAATCACCCAACGTGAACGCCTTCCTATATCCCATCAGAGGGTGGTGACGCCGGATGATTTTAAATGAGTGTCAACAATACATCACTCCGACACTGAAGTCGGTTCTGACCACTTTCAAACATCCTCAATACACCAACGTAACCACCAAGTTGATGGTTTTGACGCTGGATGATTTAAGACGAGTTTCCCCCATCCTTCTAACAATGAAGTCGTTGAAGATGGCTTTCAGACATCCACAATCACCCAACGTGAACGCCCGCCAAAATTCCATTGGAGGGTGGTGACACCAGATGATTTCAACTGAGTGTCAGCAATACATCACTTCGACAGTGAAGACGGTTCGAACAGCTTTCAAACATCCTCAATCAACCAACGTAACCACCAAGTTGATGGTTGTGACGCTGAATGATTTTAGACGAGTGTCCCCCATCCTTCTTACAATTAAGTACGTCATGATGGCTTTCAAACATCCTTAATCACCCAACGTGAACGCCCGCCGAAATCCCATCGGAAGGTGGTGACACCGAATGATTTCAAATGATTGTCAACAATACATCACTCCGACAGTGAAGTCGGTTCAGACAGCTTTCAAATATCCTCAATCATACAACGTAACCACCCAGTTTATTGTTGTGACGCCTGATGCTTTTAGACGAGTGTCCCCCATCCTTCTGACCATGAAGTCGGTCAAGATGGCTTTCAGACATCCTGAATCACCCAACGTGAACGCCTGCCGAATTCCCATTTGACGGTGGTTACACCGTATGATTTCGAATGAGTGTCAGCAATACGTCATTCCGACAGTGAAGTCGGTTCAGACAGCTTTCAAACATCCTCAATCAACCAACGTAACCACCCAGTTGATGGTTGTCGTGCCGGATGATTTTAGACGAGTGTTCCCCATCCTTCTTACAATTAAGTCGGTCATGATGGCTTTCAAACATCCTCAATCCCCCGACGTGAACGCCCGCCGAAATCCCATCGGATGGTGGTGACACCGGATGATTTCAAATGAGTGTCAGCAATACATCACTCCGACAGTGAAGTCGGTTCAGACAGCTTTCAAATATCCTCAATCAACCAACGTAACCACCCAGTTTATGGTTGTGACGCCTGATGATTTTAGACGAGTGTCACCCATCCTTCTAACAATGAAGTCTGTCAAGATGGCTTTCAGACATTCTCAATCACCCATCGTGAACGGCCGCAGAAATCCCATCAAAGGGTTGTGACACCGGATGATTTCAAATGGGTGTCAGCAATACATCACTCCGACAGTGAAGTCGGTTCGGACAGCTTTCAAACATCCTCAATCAACCAACGTAACCACCTAGTTGACGGTTGCGACGCCGGATGATTTTAGACGAGTGTCCCCCATCCTACTAATAATGAAGTCGGTCAAGATGGCTTTCAGACATCCTTATCACCCAACGTGAACGCCCACCGAAATCCAATTGGAGTGTGGTGACACCGGATGATTTCAAATGAGTGTCAGCAATACATCACTCCGACACTGAAGTCGGTTCGGACAGCTTTCAAACATCCTCAATTATCTAACGTAACCACCGAGTTGATGGTTGTGACGCCTCATGATTTTGGACGAGTGTCCCCCATCCTTCTGACAGTGAAGTCGGTCTAGATAGTTTTCAAACATCAACAATCACCCAACGTGAATGCCTGCCGATATCCAATTGGAGGGTGGTGACGCAGAATGATTTCAAATGATTGTTAGCAATACATCACTCCGACACTGAAGTCGGTTCGGACCGCTTTCAAACATACTCAATCATCCAACGTAACCACCGAGTTGATTGTTGTTACGCCGGATGATTTTTGACGAGTGTCCCCCATCCTTTTGACAATGAAGTCAGTTAAGATGGCTTCCAAACATCCTCAATAAACAAACATAACCACCAGTTGATGGTTTTGACGCCGAATGATTTTAGACGAGTGTCCCCCATCCTTCTGACAATGAAGTCGGTCAAGATGGTATTCAAACATCCTCAATCACGCAACGTGAATGCCCTTCGAAATCCCATCGGAGTGCGGTGATAGCAGATGATTTCAAATGAGTGTCAGCAGTACGTCACTCCGACAGTGAAGTCGGTTCGGACAACTTTCAAACATCCTCAATCAACCAACGTAACCACCCAGTTGATGGTTGTGACGCTAGATGATTTAAGACGAGCGTCCTCCATCCTTCTGACAATGAAGTCGGTCAAGATGGCTTTCAAACATCCTCAATCACCCAACGTGAACGCCTTCCTATATCCCATCAGAGGGTGGTGACGCCGGATGATTTCAAATGAGTGTCAGCAATACATCACTTAGACAGAGAAGTCGGTTCGGACTGCTTCGAAACATCCTCAATCAACCAACGTAACCACAAAGTTAATGGTTCTGACGCCGGATGATTTTAGACGAGCGCCCCCATCCTTCTGATAATGAAGTCAGACAAGATGCCTTTCAAACATCCTCAATTTACCAACCTAACCACCCAGTTGATGGTTGTGACGCCAGATGATTTTAGGCGAGTGTCCCCCATCCTTCTAACAATAAAATCGGTCAAGATGACTTTCAAACATCCTCAATCACCCAACGTGAACGCCTACTGAAATCCCATCGAAGGGTGGTGATGCCGGATGATTTCAAATAAGTGTCAGCAATACATCACTTCGACAGTCAACTCAGTTCGGACAGCTTTCAAACATCCTCAATCAACCAACGTAACCACCCAGTTGATGGTTTTCACGCCGGATGATTTTAGACGAGTGTCCCCCATCCTTCTTACAATTAAGTCAGTCATGATGGCTTTCAAACATCCTCAATCACCCAACGTGAACGCCTGCCGAAATCCCGTCAGAGGGTGGTGATGCTGGATGATTTCAAATGAGTGTCATCAATACATCACTCCGACAGTGAAGTCGGTTCGGACAGCTTTCAAACATCCTCAATCAACCAACGTAACCACCAAGTTGATGGTTGTGACGCCGGATGATTTTAGACGAGTGTCCCCCATCCTTCTAATAATGAAGTCGGTCAAGATGGCTTTCAGACATCCTCAATCACCCAACATGAATGCCCACCGAAATCCAATTGGAGGGTGGTGACACCGGATGATTTCAAATGAGTGTCAGCAATACATCACTCTGACATTGAAGTCTGTTCGGACAGCTTTCAAACATCCTCAATCATCTAACGTAACCACCGAGTTGATGGTTGTGACGCCGCATGATTTTGGACGAGTGTCCCCCATCCTTCTGACAATGAAGTCGGTCAAGATGGTTTTCAAACATCAACAATCACCCAACGTGAATGCCTACCGACATCGCATCGGAGCGTGGTGATGCAGGATGATTTCAAATGAGTGTTAGCAATACATCACTCTGACAATGAAGTCGGTTCAGACCACTTTCAAACATACTCAATCATCCAACGTAACCACCGAGTTGATGGTTGTTATGCCGTAGATTTTTTACGAGTGTCCCCCATCCTTCTGACAATGAAGTCGGTGAAGATGGCTTTCAATCATCCTCAATCAACCAACATAACCACCAGTTGATGGTTGTGACGCCGAATGATTTTAGACGAGTGTCCCCCATCCTTCTAACATTGAAATCGTTCAAGATGGTATTGAAACATTCTCAATCACGCAACGTGAACGCCCTTCGAAATCCCATCGAAGGGTGGTGACACCAGATGATTTCAAATGAGTGTCAGCAATACGTCACTCCGACAGTGAAGTCGGTTCGGACAACTTTCAAACATCCTCAATCAACCAACGTAACCACCCAGTTGATGGTTGTGAAGCCAGATGATTTTAGACGAGTATTCCCCATCCTTCAGACAATGAAGTCGGTCAAGATGGCTTTCAAACATCCTCAATCACCCAACGTGAACGCCTTCCTATATCCCATCAGAGGGTGGTGACGCCGGATGATTTCAAACGAGTGACAGCAATACATCACTCCGACAGTGAAGTCGGTTCTGACCACTTTCAAACATCGTCAATCAACCAACGTAACCACCAAGTTGATGGTTTTGACGCTGGATGATTTAAGACAAGTTTTCCCCATCCTTCTAACAATGAAGTTGTTCAAGATGGCTTTCAGACATCCACAATCACCCAACGTGAACGCCCGCCGAAATCCCATCGGAGGGTGGTGACACCGGATGATTTCAAATGAGTGTCAGCAATACATCACTCCGACACTGAAGACGGTTCGGACAGATTTCAAACATCCTCAATCAACCAACGTAACCACCCGGTTGATGGTTGTGACGCCGGATGATTTTAGACAAGTTTCCCCCATCCTTCTAATAATGAAGTCGGTCAAGATTGCTTTCAGACATCCTCAATCACCCATTGAGAATGGCCACAGAAATCCCATCGGAGGGTAGTGACACCGGATGATTTCAAATCAGTGTTAGCAATACATCACTCCGACAGTGAAGTCGGTTCGGAAACCTTTAAAACATCCTCAATCAACCAACGTAACCACCCGGTTGATGGTTGTGACGCAGGATGACTTTAGACGAGTGTCCCCCATCCTTGTAATAATGAAGTCGGTCAAGATGGCTTTCAACCATCCTTAATCACCCAACGTGAACGCCCACCGAAATCCCATTGGAGGGTGGTGACACCGGATGATTTCAAATGAGTGTCAGCAATACATCACTCCGACACTTAAGTCGGTTCGGAAAACTTTCCAACATCCTCAATCATCCAACGTAACCACCGAGTTGATGGTCGTGACGCCGGATAATTTTAGACGAGTGTCCCCCATCCTTCTTACAATTAAGTCGGTCATGATGGCTTTCAAACATCCTCAATCACCCAACGTGAACGCCTGCCGAAATCCCGTCAGAGGGTGGTGATGCTGGATGATTTCAAATGAGTGTCATCAATACATCACTCCGACAGAGAAGTCGGTTCGGACAGCTTTCAAACATCTTCAATCAACCAACGTAACCACCAAGTTGATGGTTGTGACGCCGAATGATTTTAGACGAGTGTCCCCCATCCTTCTTACAATTAAGTTGGTCATGATGGCTTTCAGCCATCCTCAATCACCCATCATGAACGACCGCAGAAATCCCATCAGAGGGTGGTGACACCAGATGATTTCAAATGGGTGTCAGCCATGCAATACTTCTACAGTGAACTCCGTTCGGACAGCTTTCAAACATCCTCAATCAACAAACGTAACCACCTAAATGATGGCTGTGACGCCGGATGATTTTAGACGAGTGTCCCCCATCCTTCTAATAATGAAGTCGGTCAAGATGGCTTTCAAACATCCTCAATCACCCAACATGAATGCCCACCGAAATCCAATTGGAGGGTGGTGACACCGGATGATTTCAAATGAGTGTCAGCAATACATCACTCTGACATTGAAGTCTGTTCGGACAGCTTTCAAACATCCTCAATCATCTAACGTAACCACCGAGTTGATGGTTGTGACGCCGCATGATTTTGGACGAGTGTCCCCCATCCTTCTGACAATGAAGTCGGTCAAGATGGTTTTCAAACATCAACAATCACCCAACGTGAATGCCTGCCGACATCGCATCGGAGCGTGGTGATGCAGGATGATTTCAAATGAGTGTTAGCAATACATCACTCTGAAAATGAAGTCGGTTCAGACCGCTTTCAAACATACTCAATCATCCAACGTAACCACCGAGTTGATGGTTGTTATGCCGTAGATTTTTGACGAGTGTCCCCCATCCTTCTGACAATGAAGTCGGTGAAGATGGCTTTCAAACATCTTCAATCAACCAACATAACCACCAGTTGATGGTTGTGACGCCGAATGATTTTAGACGAGTGTCCCCCATCCTTCTAACATTGAAATCGGTCAAGATTGTATTCAAACATTCTCAATCACGCAACGTGAACGCCCTTCGAAAGCCCATCGAAGGGTGGTGACACCAGATGATTTCAAATGAGTGTCAGCAATACGTCACTCCGACAGTGAAGTCGGTTCAGACAACTTTCAAACATCCTCAATCAACCAACGTAACCACCCAGTTGATGGTTGTGAAGCCAGATGATTTTAGACGAGTATTTCCCATCCTTCAGACAATGAAGTCGGTTAAGATGGCTTTCAAACATCCTCAATCACCCAACTTGAACGCCTTCCTATATCCCATCAGAGGGTGGTGACGCCGGATGATTTCAAATGAGTGACAGCAATACATCACTTCGACAGTGAAGTCGGTTCTGACCACTTTAAAATCCTCAATCAACCAACGTAACCACCAAGTTGATGGTTTTGACGCTGGCTGATTTAAGACGAGTTTCCCCCATCCTTCTAACAATGAAGTCGTTCAAGATGGCTTTCAGACATCCACAATCACCCAAAGTGAACGCCCGCCGAAATCCCATCGGAGGGTGTTGACACCGGATGATTTCAAATGAGTGTCAGCAATACATCGCTCCGACACTCAAGACGGTTCGGACAGCTTTCAAACATCCTCAATCAACCAACGTAACCACCCGGTTGATGGTTGTGACGCCGGATGATTTTGGACGAGTGTCCCCCATCCTTCTAATAATGAAGTCGGTCAAGATTGCTTTCAGACATCCCCAATCACCCATTGAGAATGGCCGCAGAAATCCCATCGGAGGGTGGTGACACCGGATGATTTCAAATCAGTGTCAGCAATACATCACTCCGACAGTGAAGTCGGTTCGGACAGCTTTCAAACATCCTCAATCAACCAACGTAACCACCCGGTTGATGGTTGTGACGCCGGATGATTTTAGACGAGTGTCCCCCATCCTTCTAATAATGAAGTCGGTCAAGATGGCTTTCAACCATCCTTAATCACCCAACGTGAACGCCCACCAAAATCCCATTGGAGGGTGGTGACACCGGATGATTTCAAATGAGTGTCAGCAATACATAACTCCGACAGTGAACTCGGTTCGGACAGGTTTCAAACATCCTCAATCAACTAACGTAACCCCCCAGTTGATTGTTTTGATGGCGAATGATTTTAGACTAGTGTCCCCCATCCTTTTGACAATGAAGTCAGTCAAGATGGCTTTCAAACATCCTGAATCACGCAATCTGAATGCCTGCCGAATTCCCATTTGAGGGTGGTGACACCGTATGATTTCGAATGAGTGTCAACAATACATCACTCCGACAGGGAAGTCGATTCGGACAACTTCCAAACATCCTCAATCAACAAACGTAACCACCAAATTGATGGTTCTGACGCCGGATGATTTTAGTCGAGTGTCCCCCATCCTCAATTAACCAACGTAACCACCCAGTTGATGGTTGTGACACCGGATGATTTTAGACGAGTGTCCCCCATCCTTCTGACAATGAAATCGATCAAGATGGCTTTCAAACATCCTCAATCACCCAACGTGAACGCCTGCCGAAATCCCATCGAAGGGTGGTGATGCCGGATGATTTCAAATGAGTGTCAGCAATATATCACTCCAATAGTGAAGTCGGTTCGGACAGCTTTCAAACATCCTCAATCGCCCAACGTAACCACCAAGTTGATGGTTGTGACGCCAGATGATTTTAGACGAGTGTCCCCAATCCTTCTTACAATTATGTTGGTCATGATGGCTTTCAAACATCCTCAATCACCCAACGTGAACGCCCGCCGAAATCCCATCGGAGGGTGGTGACACCGGATGATTTCAAATGAGTGTCAGCAATACATCACTCCGACAGTGAACTCGGTTCGGACAGCTTTCAAACATCCTCAATCAACAAACGTAACCACCCAGTTGATGGTTCTCACGACGGATGATTTTAGACGAGTGCTCCCCTTCCTTCTTAAAATTAAGTCTGTCATGATGGCTTTCAAACATCCTCAATCACCCAAAGTGAACGCCCGCCGAAATCGGATCGGAGGGTGGTGATGCCAAATGATTTCAAATGAGTTTCAGGATTATATCACTCCGACAGTGAAGTCGGTTCGGACAGCTTTCAAACATCCTTAATAAACCAACGTAACCACCAAGTTGATGGTTGTGACGCCGGATGATTTTAGACAAGTCTCCCTTATCCTTCTTACAATTAAGTCGGCATGATGGCCGTCAAACATCCTTAATCACCCAACGTGAACGCCTGCCGAAATCCCATCGGAGGGTGGTGATGCCGGATGATTTCCAATTAGTGTCATCAATACATCACTCTAACAGTGAAGTCGGTTCGGACAGCTTTCAAAAATGCTCAATAACAAACGTAACCACCAAGTTGATGGTTGTGACGCCGGATGATTTTAGACGAGTGTCCCCCATCCTTCTTACAATTAAGTCGATCATGATGGATTTCAAACATCCTCAATCACCCAACGTGAACGCCCGCCGAAATCCCATCGGAGGGTGGAGACACCGTATGATTTCAAATTAATGTCAGCAATACATCACTCCGACAGTGAAGTCAGTTCGGACAACTTCCAAACATCCTCAATCAACCAACTAAACCATCAAATTGATGGTTGTAACGCCAGATGATTTTAGTCGAGTGTCCCCCATCCTTCTGCCAATGAAGTCGGTCAAGATGCCTTTCTAACATCCTCAATTAACCAACGTAACCACCCAGTTGATGGTTTTTACACCGGATGATTTTAGACGATTGTCCCCCATCCTTCTGACAATGAAATCGGTCAAGATGGCTTTCAAACATCCTCAATCACCCAACGTGAACGCCTGCCGAAATCCCATCGAAGGGTGGTGATGCCAGATGATTTCAAATGAGTGTCAGCAATATATCACTCTGACAGTGAAGTCGGTTCGGACAGCTTTCAAACATCCTCAATCAACCAATGTAACCACCCAGTTGATGGTTGTCACGTCGGATGATTTTAGACGAGTGCCCCCCATCCTTCTTACAATTAAGTCAGTCATGATGGCTTTCAAACATCCTCAATCACCCAACGTGAACGCCCGCCGAAATCCCATCGGAGGGTGGTGATGCAAGATGATTTCAAATGAGTGTCAGCAATATATCACTCTGACAGTGAAGTCGGTTCGGACAGCTTTCAAACATCCTCAATCAACCAATGTAACCACCCAGTTGATGGTTGTCACGTCAGATGATTTTAGACGAGTGCCCCCCATCCTTCTTACAATTAAGTCAGTCATGATGGCTTTCAAACATCCTCAATCACCCAACGTGAACGCCCGCCGAAATCCCAACGGAGGGTGGTGATGCAAGATGATTTCAAATGAGTGTCAGCACTATATCACTCTGACAGTGAAGTCGGTTCGGACAGCTTTCAAACATCCTCAATCAACCAAGGTAACCACCCAGTTGATGGTTGTCACGCCGGATGATTTTAGACGAGTGCCCCCCATCCTTCTTACAATTAAGTCGGTCATGATGGCTTTCAAACATCCTCAATCACCCAACGTGAACGCCCGCCGAAATCCCATCGAAGGGTGGTGATGCCCGATGATTTCAAATGAGTGTCAGCAATATATCACTCTGACAGTGAAGTCGGTTCGGACAGCTTTCAAACAACCTCAATCAACCAACGTAACCACCAAGTTGATGGTTGTGACGCCGGATGATTTTAGACGAGTGTCCAACATCCTTCTTACAATTAAGTCAGTCATGATGGCTTTCAAACATCCTCAATCACCCAACGTGAACGCCCGCCGAAATCCCATCGGAGGGTGGTGACACCGAATGATTTAAAATGAGTTTCAGCAATACCTCACTCCGACAGTGAACTCGGTTCGGACAGCTTTCAAACATCCTTAGTCAACCAACGTAACCACAAAGTTGATGGTTGTGATGCCGAATGATATTAGATGAGTGTCCCCCATCCTTCTGACAATGAAGTGAGTCAAGATGGCTTTCAGACATCGAAAATCACACAACGTGAACGCCTGCCGAATTCCCATGGGAGGGTGGTGACACCGTATGATTTCAAATGAGCGTCATCAATACATCACTCCGACAGTGAAGTCTGTTCGGACAGCTTTCAAACATCCTCAATCAACCAACGTAACCACCAAGATAATGGTTGTGACGCCGGATGATATTAGACGAGTGTCCCCCATCCTTCTGACAATGAAGTCGGTCATGATGGCTTTCAAACATCCTCAATCACCCAACGTAAACGCCTGCCGAATTCCCATTGGAGGGTGGTGACACAGTATGATTTCGAATGAGTGTCAGCAATACATCACTCCGACAGTGAAGTCAGTTCGGACAACTTCCAAACATCTTCAATCAACCAACGTAACCATCAAATTGATGGTTGTAACGCCAGATGATTTTAGTCGAGTGTCCCCCATCCTTCTGCCAATGAAGTCGGTCAAGATGCCTTTCAAACATCCTAAATTAACCAACGTAACCACCCAGTTGATGGTTGTGACAGCGGATGATTTTAGACGAGTGTCCCCCATCCTTCTGACAATGAAATCGGTCAAGATGGCTTTCAAACATCCTCAATCACCCAACGTGAACGCCTGCCGAAATCCCATCGAAGGGTGGTGATGCCGGATGATTTCAAATGAGTGTTAGCAATATATCACTCTGACAGTGAAGTCGGTTCGGACAGCTTTCAAACATCCTCAATCAACCAACGTAACCACCAAGTTGATGGTTGTGACGCCGGATGATTTTCGACGAGTGTCCCCCATCCTTCTTACAATTAAGTCGGTCATGATGGCTTTCAAACATCCTCAATCAGCCAACGTGAACGCCCGCCGAAATCCCATCGGAGGGTGGTGACACCTGATGATTTAAAATGAGTGTCAACAGTACATCACTCCGATAATGAACTCGATTCGGACAACTTTCAAACATCCTCAATTAACCAACGTAACCACCCAGTTGATGGTTGTCACGCCGGATGATTTTAGACGAGTGCCCCCCATCCTTCTTACAACTAAGTCGGTCATGATGGCTTTCAAACATCCTCAATCACCCAACGTGAACGCCCGCCGAAATCCCATCGGAGGGTGGTGATGCCAGATGATTTCAAATGAGTGTGAGCACTATATCACTCCGACAGTGAAGTCGGTTCGGACAGCTTTCAAACATCCTCAATCAACCAACGTAACCACCAAGTTGATGGTTGTGACGCCGGATGATTTTAGACGAGTGTCCCCCATCTTTCTTACAATTAAGTCGGTCATGATGGCTTTCCAACATCCTCAATCACCCAACGTGAACGCCCGCCGAAATCCCATCGGAGGGTGGTGACACCGAATGATTTCAAATGAGTTTCAGCAATACATCACTCCGACAGTGAAGTCGGTTCGGACAGCTTCCAAACATCCTCAATCAACCAACGTAACCACCAAGTTGATGGTTGTGACGCCGGATGATATTAGATGAGTGTCCTTCATCCTTCTGACAATGAAGTCGGTCATGATGGCTTTCAAACATCCTCAATCACCCAACGTGAACGCCCGCCGAATTCCCATTGGAGGGTGGTGACACCGTATGATTTCGAATGAGTGTCAGCAATACATCACTCCGACAGTGAAGTCGGTTCGGACAGCTTTCAAACATCCTCAATCAACCAACGTAACCACCAAGTTGATGGTTGTGACTCCGGATGATATTAGACGAGTGTCCCCCATCCTTCTGACAATGAAATCGGTCAAGATGGCTTTCAAACATCCTCAATCACCCAACGTGAACGCCTGCCGAATTCCCATTGGAGGGTTGTGACACAGTATGATTTCGAATGAGTGTCAGCAATACATCACTCCGACAGTGAAGTCAGTTCGGACAACTTCCAAACATCTTCAATCAACCAACGTAACCACCAAATTGATGGTTGTAACGCCAGATGATTTTAGTCGAGTGTCCCCCATCCTTCTGCCAATGAAGTCGGTCAAGATGCCTTTCAAACATCCTAAATTAACCAACGTAACCACCCAGTTGATGGTTGTGACAGCGGATGATTTTAGATGAGTGTCCCCCATCCTTCTGACAATGAAATCGGTCAAGATGGCTTTCAAACATCCTCAATCACCCAACGTGAACGCCCGCCGAAATCCCATTGGAGGGTGGTGACACCGGATGATTTCAAATGAGTGTCAGCAATACATCACTCTGACAGTGAAGTCGGTTCTAACTGCTTTCAAACATCCTCAATCAACCAACGTAATCATCCAGTTGATGGTTGTGATGCCGAATGATTTTCGACGAGGGTCCCCAATCCTTCTGACAATGAAGTCAGTCAAGATGGCTTTCAAACATCCTCAATCACCCAACGTGAACGCCCGCCGAAATCCCATCGGAGGGTGGTGACACCTGATGATTTAAAATGAGTGTCAACAGTACATCACTCCGATAATGAACTCGATTCGGACAACTTTCAAACATCCTCAATTAACCAACGTAACCACCCAGTTGATGGTTGTCACGCCGGATGATTTTAGACGAGTGCCCCCCATCCTTCTTACAACTAAGTCGGTCATGATGGCTTTCAAACATCCTCAATCACCCAACGTGAACGCCCGCCGAAATCCCATCGGAGGGTGGTGATGCCAGATGATTTCAAATGAGTGTGAGCACTATATCACTCCGACAGTGAAGTCGGTTCGGACAGCTTTCAAACATCCTCAATCAACCAACGTAACCACCAAGTTGATGGTTGTGACGCCGGATGATTTTAGACGAGTGTCCCCCATCTTTCTTACAATTAAGTCGGTCATGATGGCTTTCCAACATCCTCAATCACCCAACGTGAACGCCCGCCGAAATCCCATCGGAGGGTGGTGACACCGAATGATTTCAAATGAGTTTCAGCAATACATCACTCCGACAGTGAAGTCGGTTCGGACAGCTTCCAAACATCCTCAATCAACCAACGTAACCACCAAGTTGATGGTTGTGACGCCGGATGATATTAGATGAGTGTCCTTCATCCTTCTGACAATGAAGTCGGTCATGATGGCTTTCAAACATCCTCAATCACCCAACGTGAACGCCTGCCGAATTCCCATTGGAGGGTGGTGACACCGTATGATTTCGAATGAGTGTCAGCAATACATCACTCCGACAGTGAAGTCGGTTCGGACAGCTTTCAAACATCCTCAATCAACCAACGTAACCACCAAGTTGATGGTTGTGACTCCGGATGATATTAGACGAGTGTCCCCCATCCTTCTGACAATGAAGTCAGTCATGATGGCTTTCAAACATCCTCAATCACCCAACGTAAACGCCTGCCGAATTCCCATTGGAGGGTTGTGACACAGTATGATTTCGAATGAGTGTCAGCAATACATCACTCCGACAGTGAAGTCAGTTCGGACAACTTCCAAACATCTTCAATCAACCAACGTAACCACCAAATTGATGGTTGTAACGCCAGATGATTTTAGTCGAGTGTCCCCCATCCTTCTGCCAATGAAGTCGGTCAAGATGCCTTTCAAACATCCTAAATTAACCAACGTAACCACCCAGTTGATGGTTGTGACAGCGGATGATTTTAGATGAGTGTCCCCCATCCTTCTGACAATGAAATCGGTCAAGATGGCTTTCAAACATCCTCAATCACCCAACGTGAACGCCTGCCGAAATCCCATCGAAGGGTGGTGATGCCGGATGATTTCAAATGAGTGTCAGCAATATATCACTCTGACAGTGAAGTCGGTTCGGACAGCTTTCAAACATCCTCAATCAACCAACGTAACCACCAAGTTGATGGTTGTGACGCCGGATGATTTTCGACGAGTGTCCCCCATCCTTCTTACAATTAAGTCGGTCATGATGGCTTTCAAACATCCTCAATCAGCCAACGTGAACGCCCGCCGAAATCCCATCGGAGGGTGGTGACACCTGATGATTTAAAATGAGTGTCAACAGTACATCACTCCGATAATGAACTCGATTCGGACAACTTTCAAACATCCTCAATTAACCAACGTAACCACCCAGTTGATGGTTGTCACGCCGGATGATTTTAGACGAGTGCCCCCCATCCTTCTTACAACTAAGTCGGTCATGATGGCTTTCAAACATCCTCAATCACCCAACGTGAACGCCCGCCGAAATCCCATCGGAGGGTGGTGATGCCAGATGATTTCAAATGAGTGTGAGCACTATATCACTCCGACAGTGAAGTCGGTTCGGACAGCTTTCAACATCCTCAATCAACCAACGTAACCACCAAGTTGATGGTTGTGACGCCGGATGATTTTAGACGAGTGTCCCCCATCTTTCTTACAATTAAGTCGGTCATGATGGCTTTCCAACATCCTCAATCACCCAACGTGAACGCCCGCCGAAATCCCATCGGAGGGTGGTGACACCGAATGATTTCAAATGAGTTTCAGCAATACATCACTCCGACAGTGAAGTCGGTTCGGACAGCTTCCAAACATCCTCAATCAACCAACGTAACCACCAAGTTGATGGTTGTGACGCCGGATGATATTAGATGAGTGTCCCCCATCCTTCTGACAATTAAGTCGGTCATGATGGCTTTCAAACATCCTGAATCACCCAACGTGAACGCCTGCCGAATTCCCATTGGAGGGTGGTGACACCGTATGATTTCGAATGAGTGTCAGCAATACATCACTCCGACAGTGAAGTCGGTTCGGACAGCTTTCAAACATCCTCAATCAACCAACGTAACCACCAAGTTGATGGTTGTGACTCCGGATGATTTTAGACGAGAGTCCCCCATCCTTCTTACAATTAAGTCGGTCATGATGGCTTTCAAACATCCTCAATCACCCAACGTGAACGCCCGCCAAAATCCCATCGGAGGGTGGTGACACCAGAGGATTTCAAATTAGTGTCAGCAATACATCACTCTGACAGTGAAGTCGGTTTGGACAACTTCCAAACATCCTTAATTAACCAACGTAACCACCAAATTGACGGTTGTGACGCCGGATGATTTTAGTCGAGTGACCCCCATCCTTCTGACAATGAAGTCAGTCAAGATGCCTTTCAAACATCCTCAATTAACAAACGTAACCACCCAGTTGATGGTTGTGACACCAGATGATTTTAGACGAGTGTCCCCCATCCTTTTGACAATGAAATCGGTCAAGATGGCTTTCAAAAATCCTCAATCACCCAACGTGAACGCCTACCGAACCCCCATCAAAAGGTGGTGATGCCGAATGATTTCAAATGAGTGTCAGCAATATATCAATCCGACAGTGAAGTCAGTTCGGACAACTTTCAAACATCCTCAATCAACCAACGTAACCACCTAGTTGATGGTTGTGACGCCGGATGATTTTAGACGACTCTCCCCCATCCTTCATACAATTAAGTCGGTCATGATGGCTTGCAAACATCCTGAATCACCCAACGTGAACGCCCGCCGAAATTCCATCGGAGGGTGGTGACACCGGATGATTTCAAATTAGTGTCAGCAATACATCACTACGACAGTGAAGTCAGTTCGGACAACTTCCAAACATCCTCAATCAACAACTGTAAGCACCAAATTGATGGTTGTAAGGCCGGATGATTTTAGTCGAGTGTCCCCCATCCTTCTGACAATGAAGTCGGTCAAGATGCCTTTCAAACATCCTCAAATAACCAACGTAACCACCCAGTTGATGGTTGTGACACAAGATGATTTTAGACGAGTGTCCCCCATCCTTCTGACAATGAAATCGATCAAGATGGCTTTCAAACATCCTCAATTACCCAACGTGAACGCCTGCCGAAATCCCATCGAAGGGTGGTGATGCCAGATGATTTCAAATGAGTGTCAGCAATATATCACTCTGATAGTGAAGTCGGTTCGGACAGCTTTCAAACATCCTCAATCGCCCAACGTAACCACCAAGTTAATGGTTGTGACGCCGGATGATTTTAGACGAGTGTCCCCAATCCTTCTTACAATTATGTCGGTCATGATGGCTTTCAAACATCCTCAATCACTCAACGTGAACGCCCGCCGAAATCCCATCGGAGGGTGGTGACACCGGATGATTTCAAATGAGTGTCAGCAATACAACACTCCGACAGTGAACTCGGTTCGGATAGCTTTCAAACATCCTCAATCAACCAACGTAACCACCCAGTTGATGGTTCTCACGACGGATGATTTTAGACGAGTGCTCCCAATCCTTCTTAAAATTAAGTCTGTCACGATGGCTTTCAAACATCCTCGATCACCCAACGTGAACGCCCGCCGAAATCCGATCGGAGGGGGGTGATGCCAAATGATTTCAAATGAGTTTCAGCATTATATCACTCTGACAGTGAAGTAGGTTCGGACAGCTTTCAAACATCCTCAATAAACCAACGTAACCACCAAGTTGATGGTTGTGACGCCGGATGATTTTAGACAAGTGTCCCTTATCCTTCTTACAATTAAGTCGGCATGATGGCTTTCAAACATCCTTAATCACCCAACGTGAACGCCTGCCGAAATCCCATCGGAGGGTGGTGATGCCGGATGATTTCAAATGAGTGTCATCAATACATCACTCTAACAGTGAAGTCGGTTCGGACAGCTTTCAAACATGCTCAATAACAAACGTAACCACCAAGTTGATGGTTGTGACGCCGGATGATTTTAGACGAGTGTCCCCCATCCTTCATACAATTAAGTCGGTCATGATGGCTTTCAAACATCCTCAATCACCCAACGTGAACGCCCGCCGAAATCCCATCGGAGGGTGGTGACACCGTATGATTTCAAATTAATGTCAGCAATACATCACTCCGACAGTGAAGTCAGTTCGGACAACTTCCAAACATCCCCAATCAACCAACGTAACCACCAAATTGATGGTTGTAACGCCAGATGATTTTAGTCGAGTGTCCCCCATCCTTCTGACAATGAAGTCGATCAAGATGCCTTTCAAACATCCTCAAATAACCAATGTAACCACCCAGTTGATGGTTGTGACACAGGATGATTTTAGACGAGTGTTCCCCATCCTTCTGACAATGAAGTCGGTCAAGATGCCTTTCTAACATCCTCAATTAACCAACGTAACCACCCAGTTGATGGTTTTTAAACCGGATGATTTTAGACTAGTGTCCCCCATCCTTCTGAAAATGAAATCGGTCAAGATGGCTTTCAAACATCCTCAATCACCCAACGTGAACGCCTGCCGAAATCCCATCGAAGGGTGGTGATGCCCGATGATTTCAAATGAGTGTCAGCAATATATCACTCTGACAGTGAAGTCGGTTCGGACAGCTTTCAAACAACCTCAATCAACCAACGTAACCACCAAGTTGATGGTTGTGACGCCGAATGATTTTAGACGAGTGTCCAACATCCTTCTTACAATTAAGTCAGTCATGATAGCTTTCAAACATCCTCAATCACCCAACGTGAACGCCCGCCGAAATCCCATCGGAGGGTGGTGACACCGAATGATTTAAAATGAGTTTCAGCAATACATCACTCCGACAGTGAACTCGGTTCGGACAGCTTTCAAACATCCTTAGTCAACAAACGTAACCACAAAGTTGATGGTTGTGATGCCGAATGATATTAGACGAGTGTCCCCCATCCTTCTGACAATGAAGTGAGTCAAGATGGCTTTCAGACATCCAAAATCACACAACGTGAACGCCTGCCGAATTCCCATTGGAGGGTGGTGACACCGTATGATTTCAAATGAGTGTCATCAATACATCACTCCGACAGTGAAGTCTGTTCGGACACCTTCCAAACATCCTCAATCAACCAACGTAACCACCGAGATAATGGTTGTGACGCCGGATGATATTAGACGAGTGTCCCCCATCCTTCTGACAATGAAGTCGGTCATGATGGCTTTCAAACATCCTCAATCACCCAACGTAAACGCCTGCCGAATTCCCATTGGAGGGTGGTGACACAATATGATTTCGAATGAGTGTCAGCAATACATCACTCCGACAGTGAAGTCAGTTCGGACAACTTCCAAACATCTTCAATCAACCAACGTAACCACCAAATTGATGGTTGTAACGCCAGATGATTTTAGTCGAGTTTCCCCCATCCTTCTGCCAATGAAGTCGGTCAAGATGCCTTTCAAACATCCTAAATTAACCAATGTAACCACCCAGTTGATGGTTGTGACAGCGGATGATTTTAGACGAGTGTCCCCCATCCTTCTGACAATGAAATCGGTCAAGATGGCTTTCAAACATCCTCAATCACCCAACGTGAACGCCTGCCGAAATCCCATCGAAGGGTGGTGATGCCGGATGATTTCAAATAAGTGTCAGCAATATATCACTCTGACAGTGAAGTCGGTTCGGACAGCTTTCAAACATCCTCAATCAACCAACGTAACCACCAAGTTGATGGTTGTGACGCCGGATGATTTTCGACGAGTGTCCCCCATCCTTCTTACAATTAAGTCGGTCAGGATGGCTTTCAAACATCCTCAATCAGCCAACGTGAACGCCCGCCGAAATCCCATCGGAGGGTGGTGACACCTGATGATTTAAAATGAGTGTCAGCAGTACATCACTCCGATAATGAACTCGATTCGGACAACTTTCAAACATCCTCAATTAACCAACGTAACCACCCAGTTGATGGTTGTCACGCCGGATGATTTTAGACGAGTGCCCCCCATCCTTCTTACAACTAAGTCGGTCATGATGGCTTTCAAACATCCTCAATCACCCAACGTGAACGCCCGCCGAAATCCCATCGGAGGGTGGTGATGCCAGATGATTTCAAATGAGTGTGAGCACTATATCACTCCGACAGTGAAGTCGGTTCGGACAGCTTTCAAACATCCTCAATCAACCAACGTAACCACCAAGTTGATGGTTGTGACGCCGGATGATTTTAGACGAGTGTCCCCCATCTTTCTTACAATTAAGTCGGTCATGATGGCTTTCCAACATCGTCAATCACCCAACGTGAACGCCCGCCGAAATCCCATCGGAGGGTGGTGACACCGGATGATTTCAAATGAGTGTCAGCAATACATCACTCCGACAGTGAACTCGGTTCGGACAGCTTTCAAACATCCTCAATCAACAAACGTAACCACCCAGTTGATGGTTCTCACGACGGATGATTTTAGACGAGTGCTCCCCTTCCTTCTTAAAATTAAGTCTGTCATGATGGCTTTCAAACATCCTCAATCACCCAAAGTGAACGCCCGCCGAAATCGGATCGGAGGGTGGTGATGCCAAATGATTTCAAATGAGTTTCAGGATTATATCACTCCGACAGTGAAGTCGGTTCGGACAGCTTTCAAACATCCTCAATAAACCAACGTAACCACCAAGTTGATGGTTGTGACGCCGGATGATTTTAGACAAGTCTCCCTTATCCTTCTTACAATTAAGTCGGCATGATGGCCGTCAAACATCCTTAATCACCCAACGTGAACGCCTGCCGAAATCCCATCGGAGGGTGGTGATGCCGGATGATTTCCAATTAGTGTCATCAATACATCACTCTAACAGTGAAGTCGGTTCGGACAGCTTTCAAAAATGCTCAATAACAAACGTAACCACCAAGTTGATGGTTGTGACGCCGGATGATTTTAGACGAGTGTCCCCCATCCTTCTTACAATTAAGTCGATCATGATGGATTTCAAACATCCTCAATCACCCAACGTGAACGCCCGCCGAAATCCCATCGGAGGGTGGAGACACCGTATGATTTCAAATTAATGTCAGCAATACATCACTCCGACAGTGAAGTCAGTTCGGACAACTTCCAAACATCCTCAATCAACCAACTAAACCATCAAATTGATGGTTGTAACGCCAGATGATTTTAGTCGAGTGTCCCCCATCCTTCTGCCAATGAAGTCGGTCAAGATGCCTTTCTAACATCCTCAATTAACCAACGTAACCACCCAGTTGATGGTTTTTACACCGGATGATTTTAGACGATTGTCCCCCATCCTTCTGACAATGAAATCGGTCAAGATGGCTTTCAAACATCCTCAATCACCCAACGTGAACGCCCGCCGAAATCCCATCGGAGGGTGGTGACACCGAATGATTTCAAATGAGTGTCAGCAATACATCACTCCGACAGTGAAGTCGGTTCGGACAGCTTCCAAACATCCTCAATCAACCAACGTAACCACCAAGTTGATGGTTGTGACGCCGGATGATTTTAGACGAGTGTCCCCCATCCTTCTGACAATGAAGTCGGTCAAGATGGCTTTCAGACATCCTGAATCACCCAACGTGAACGCCTGCCGAATTCCCATTGGAGGGTGGTGACACCGTATGATTTCGAATGAGTGTCAGCAATACATCACTCCGACAGTGAAGTCGGTTCGGACAGCTTTCAAACATCCTCAATCAACCAACGTAACCACCAAGTTGATGGTTGTGACTCCGGATGATATTAGACGAGTGTCCCCCATCCTTCTGACAATGAAGTCAGTCATGATGGCTTTCAAACATCCTCAATCACCCAACGTAAACGCCTGCCGAATTCCCATTGGAGGGTGGTGACACAGTATGATTTCGAATGAGTGTCAGCAATACATCACTCCGACAGTGAAGTCAGTTCGGACAACTTCCAAACATCTTCAATCAACCAACGTAACCACCAAATTGATGGTTGTAACGCCAGATGATTTTAGTCGAGTGTCCCCCATCCTTCTGCCAATGAAGTCGGTCAAGATGCCTTTCAAACATCCTAAATTAACCAACGTAACCACCCAGTTGATGGTTGTGACAGCGGATGATTTTAGATGAGTGTCCCCCATCCTTCTGACAATGAAATCGGTCAAGATGGCTTTCAAACATCCTCAATCACCCAACGTGAACGCCTGCCGAAATCCCATCGAAGGGTCGTGATGCCGGATGATTTCAAATGAGTGTCAGCAATATATCACTCTGACAGTGAAGTCGGTTCGGACAGCTTTCAAACATCCTCAATCAACCAACGTAACCACCAAGTTGATGGTTGTGACGCCGGATGATTTTCGACGAGTGTCCCCCATCCTTCTTACAATTAAGTCGGTCATGATGGCTTTCAAACATCCTCAATCACCCAACGTGAACGCCCGCCGAAATCCCATCGGAGGGTGGTGACACCTGATGATTTAAAATGAGTGTCAACAGTACATCACTCCGATAATGAACTCGATTCGGACAACTTTCAAACATCCTCAATTAACCAACGTAACCACCCAGTTGATGGTTGTCACGCCGGATGATTTTAGACGAGTGCCCCCCATCCTTCTTACAACTAAGTCGGTCATGATGGCTTTCAAACATCCTCAATCACCCAACGTGAACGCCCGCCGAAATCCCATCGGAGGGTGGTGATGCCAGATGATTTCAAATGAGTGTGAGCACTATATCACTCCGACAGTGAAGTCGGTTCGGACAGCTTTCAAACATCCTCAATCAACCAACGTAACCACCAAGTTGATGGTTGTGACGCCGGATGATTTTAGACGAGTGTCCCCCATCTTTCTTACAATTAAGTCGGTCATGATGGCTTTCCAACATCGTCAATCACCCAACGTGAACGCCCGCCGAAATCCCATCGGAGGGTGGTGACACCGGATGATTTCAAATGAGTGTCAGCAATACATCACTCCGACAGTGAACTCGGTTCGGACAGCTTTCAAACATCCTCAATCAACAAACGTAACCACCCAGTTGATGGTTCTCACGACGGATGATTTTAGACGAGTGCTCCCCTTCCTTCTTAAAATTAAGTCTGTCATGATGGCTTTCAAACATCCTCAATCACCCAAAGTGAACGCCCGCCGAAATCGGATCGGAGGGTGGTGATGCCAAATGATTTCAAATGAGTTTCAGGATTATATCACTCCGACAGTGAAGTCGGTTCGGACAGCTTTCAAACATCCTCAATAAACCAACGTAACCACCAAGTTGATGGTTGTGACGCCGGATGATTTTAGACAAGTCTCCCTTATCCTTCTTACAATTAAGTCGGCATGATGGCCGTCAAACATCCTTAATCACCCAACGTGAACGCCTGCCGAAATCCCATCGGAGGGTGGTGATGCCGGATGATTTCCAATTAGTGTCATCAATACATCACTCTAACAGTGAAGTCGGTTCGGACAGCTTTCAAAAATGCTCAATAACAAACGTAACCACCAAGTTGATGGTTGTGACGCCGGATGATTTTAGACGAGTGTCCCCCATCCTTCTTACAATTAAGTCGATCATGATGGATTTCAAACATCCTCAATCACCCAACGTGAACGCCCGCCGAAATCCCATCGGAGGGTGGAGACACCGTATGATTTCAAATTAATGTCAGCAATACATCACTCCGACAGTGAAGTCAGTTCGGACAACTTCCAAACATCCTCAATCAACCAACTAAACCATCAAATTGATGGTTGTAACGCCAGATGATTTTAGTCGAGTGTCCCCCATCCTTCTGCCAATGAAGTCGGTCAAGATGCCTTTCTAACATCCTCAATTAACCAACGTAACCACCCAGTTGATGGTTTTTACACCGGATGATTTTAGACGATTGTCCCCCATCCTTCTGACAATGAAATCGGTCAAGATGGCTTTCAAACATCCTCAATCACCCAACGTGAACGCCTGCCGAAATCCCATCGGAGGGTGGTGACACCGAATGATTTCAAATGAGTTTCAGCAATACATCACTCCGACAGTGAAGTCGGTTCGGACAGCTTCCAAACATCCTCAATCAACCAACGTAACCACCAAGTTGATGGTTGTGACGCCGGATGATATTAGATGAGTGTCCCCCATCCTTCTGACAATGAAGTCGGTCATGATGGCTTTCAAACATCCTCAATCACCCAACGTGAACGCCTGCCGAATTCCCATTGGAGGGTGGTGACACCGTATGATTTCGAATGAGTGTCAGCAATACATCACTCCGACAGTGAAGTCGGTTCGGACAGCTTTCAAACATCCTCAATCAACCAACGTAACCACCAAGTTGATGGTTGTGACTCCGGATGATATTAGACGAGTGTCCCCCATCCTTCTGACAATGAAGTCAGTCATGATGGCTTTCAAACATCCTCAATCACCCAACGTAAACGCCTGCCGAATTCCCATTGGAGGGTGGTGACACAGTATGATTTCGAATGAGTGTCAGCAATACATCACTCCGACAGTGAAGTCAGTTCGGACAACTTCCAAACATCTTCAATCAACCAACGTAACCACCAAATTGATGGTTGTAACGCCAGATGATTTTAGTCGAGTGTCCCCCATCCTTCTGCCAATGAAGTCGGTCAAGATGCCTTTCAAACATCCTAAATTAACCAACGTAACCACCCAGTTGATGGTTGTGACAGCGGATGATTTTAGATGAGTGTCCCCCATCCTTCTGACAATGAAATCGGTCAAGATGGCTTTCAAACATCCTCAATCACCCAACGTGAACGCCTGCCGAAATCCCATCGAAGGGTCGTGATGCCGGATGATTTCAAATGAGTGTCAGCAATATATCACTCTGACAGTGAAGTCGGTTCGGACAGCTTTCAAACATCCTCAATCAACCAACGTAACCACCAAGTTGATGGTTGTGACGCCGGATGATTTTCGACGAGTGTCCCCCATCCTTCTTACAATTAAGTCGGTCATGATGGCTTTCAAACATCCTCAATCAGCCAACGTGAACGCCCGCCGAAATCCCATCGGAGGGTGGTGACACCTGATGATTTAAAATGAGTGTCAACAGTACATCACTCCGATAATGAACTCGATTCGGACAACTTTCAAACATCCTCAATTAACCAACGTAACCACCCAGTTGATGGTTGTCACGCCGGATGATTTTAGACGAGTGCCCCCCATCCTTCTTACAACTAAGTCGGTCATGATGGCTTTCAAACATCCTCAATCACCCAACGTGAACGCCCGCCGAAATCCCATCGGAGGGTGGTGACACCGAATGATTTCAAATGAGTTTCAGCAATACATCACTCCGACAGTGAAGTCGGTTCGGACAGCTTCCAAACATCCTCAATCAACCAACGTAACCACCAAGTTGATGGTTGTGACGCCGGATGATATTAGATGAGTGTCCCCCATCCTTCTGACAATGAAGTCGGTCATGATGGCTTTCAAACATCCTCAATCACCCAACGTGAACGCCTGCCGAATTCCCATTGGAGGGTGGTGACACCGTATGATTTCGAATGAGTGTCAGCAATACATCACTCCGACAGTGAAGTCGGTTCGGACAGCTTTCAAACATCCTCAATCAACCAACGTAACCACCAAGTTGATGGTTGTGACTCCGGATGATTTTAGACGAGAGTCCCCCATCCTTCTTACAATTAAGTCGGTCATGATGGCTTTCAAACATCCTCAATCACCCAACGTGAACGCCCGCCAAAATCCCATCGGAGGGTGGTGACACCAGAGGATTTCAAATTAGTGTCAGCAATACATCACTCAGACAGTGAAGTCGGTTTGGACAACTTCCAAACATCCTTAATTAACCAACGTAACCACCAAATTGACGGTTGTGACGCCGGATGATTTTAGTCGAGTGACCCCCATCCTTCTGACAATGAAGTCAGTCAAGATGCCTTTCAAACATCCTCAATTAACAAACGTAACCACCCAGTTGATGGTTGTGACACCAGATGATTTTAGACGAGTGTCCCCCATCCTTTTGACAATGAAATCGGTCAAGATGGCTTTCAAAAATCCTCAATCACCCAACGTGAACGCCTACCGAACCCCCATAAAAAGGTGGTGATGCCGAATGATTTCAAATGAGTGTCAGCAATATATCAATCCGACAGTGAAGTCGGTTCGGACAACTTTCAAACATCCTCAATCAACCAACGTAACCACCTAGTTGATGGTTGTGACGCCGGATGATTTTAGACGACTCTCCCCCATCCTTCATACAATTAAGTCGGTCATGATGGCTTGCAAACATCCTGAATCACCCAACGTGAACGCCCGCCGAAATTCCATCGGAGGGTGGTGACACCGGATGATTTCAAATTAGTGTCAGCAATACATCACTACGACAGTGAAGTCAGTTCGGACAACTTCCAAACATCCTCAATCAACAACTGTAAGCACCAAATTGATGGTTGTAACGCCGGATGATTTTAGTCGAGTGTCCCCCATCCTTCTGACAATGAAGTCGGTCAAGATGCCTTTCAAACATCCTCAAATAACCAACGTAACCACCCAGTTGATGGTTGTGACACAAGATGATTTTAGACGAGTGTCCCCCATCCTTCTGACAATGAAATCGATCAAGATGGCTTTCAAACATCCTCAATCACCCAACGTGAACGCCTGCCGAAATCCCATCGAAGGGTGGTGATGCCGGATGATTTCAAATGAGTGTCAGCAATATATCACTCTGATAGTGAAGTCGGTTCGGACAGCTTTCAAACATCCTCAATCGCCCAACGTAACCACCAAGTTAATGGTTGTGACGCCGGATGATTTTAGACGAGTGTCCCCAATCCTTCTTACAATTATGTCGGTCATGATGGCTTTCAAACATCCTCAATCACTCAACGTGAACGCCCGCCGAAATCCCATCGGAGGGTGGTGACACCGGATGATTTCAAATGAGTGTCAGCAATACAACACTCCGACAGTGAACTCGGTTCGGATAGCTTTCAAACATCCTCAATCAACCAACGTAACCACCCAGTTGATGGTTCTCACGACGGATGATTTTAGACGAGTGCTCCCAATCCTTCTTAAAATTAAGTCTGTCACGATGGCTTTCAAACATCCTCGATCACCCAACGTGAACGCCCGCCGAAATCCGATCGGAGGGGGGTGATGCCAAATGATTTCAAATGAGTTTCAGCATTATATCACTCTGACAGTGAAGTAGGTTCGGACAGCTTTCAAACATCCTCAATAAACCAACGTAACCACCAAGTTGATGGTTGTGACGCCGGATGATTTTAGACAAGTGTCCCTTATCCTTCTTACAATTAAGTCGGCATGATGGCTTTCAAACATCCTTAATCACCCAACGTGAACGCCTGCCGAAATCCCATCGGAGGGTGGTGATGCCGGATGATTTCAAATGAGTGTCATCAATACATCACTCTAACAGTGAAGTCGGTTCGGACAGCTTTCAAACATGCTCAATAACAAACGTAACCACCAACTTGATGGTTGTGACGCCGGATGATTTTAGACGAGTGTCCCCCATCCTTCATACAATTAAGTCGGTCATGATGGCTTTCAAACATCCTCAATCACCCAACGTGAACGCCTGCCGAAATCCCATCGAAGGGTGGTGATGCCGGATGATTTCAAATAAGTGTCAGCAATATATCACTCTGACAGTGAAGTCGGTTCGGACAGCTTTCAAACATCCTCAATCAACCAACGTAACCACCAAGTTGATGGTTGTGACGCCGGATGATTTTCGACGAGTGTCCCCCATCCTTCTTACAATTAAGTCGGTCAGGATGGCTTTCAAACATCCTCAATCAGCCAACGTGAAAGCCCGCCGAAATCCCATCGGAGGGTGGTGACACCTGATGATTTAAAATGAGTGTCAGCAGTACATCACTCCGATAATGAACTCGATTCGGACAACTTTCAAACATCCTCAATTAACCAACGTAACCACCCAGTTGATGGTTGTCACGCCGGATGATTTTAGACGAGTGCCCCCCATCCTTCTTACAACTAAGTCGGTCATGATGGCTTTCAAACATCCTCAATCACCCAACGTGAACGCCCGCCGAAATCCCATCGGAGGGTGGTGATGCCAGATGATTTCAAATGAGTGTGAGCACTATATCACTCCGACAGTGAAGTCGGTTCGGACAGCTTTCAAACATCCTCAATCAACCAACGTAACCACCAAGTTGATGGTTGTGACGCCGGATGATTTTAGACGAGTGTCCCCCATCTTTCTTACAATTAAGTCGGTCATGATGGCTTTCCAACATCGTCAATCACCCAACGTGAACGCCCGCCGAAATCCCATCGGAGGGTGGTGACACCGAATGATTTCAAATGAGTTTCAGCAATACATCACTCCGACAGTGAAGTCGGTTCGGACAGCTTCCAAACATCCTCAATCAACCAACGTAACCACCAAGTTGATGGTTGTGACGCCGGATGATATTAGACGAGTGTCCCCCATCCTTCTGACAATGAAGTCGGTCATGATGGCTTTCAAACATCCTCAATCACCCAACGTAAACGCCTGCCGAATTCCCATTGGAGGGTGGTGACACAGTATGATTTCGAATGAGTGTCAGCAATACATCACTCCGACAGTGAAGTCAGTTCGGACAACTTCCAAACATCTTCAATCAACCAACGTAACCACCAAATTGATGGTTGTAACGCCAGATGATTTTAGTCGAGTGTCCCCCATCCTTCTGCCAATGAAGTCGGTCAAGATGCCTTTCAAACATCCTAAATTAACCAATGTAACCACCCAGTTGATGGTTGTGACAGCGGATGATTTTAGACGAGTGTCCCCCATCCTTCTGACAATGAAATCGGTCAAGATGGCTTTCAAACATCCTCAATCACCCAACGTGAACGCCTGCCGAAATCCCATCGAAGGGTGGTGATGCCGGATGATTTCAAATAAGTGTCAGCAATACATCACTCTGACAGTGAACTCGGTTCGGACAGATTTCAAACATCCTCAATCAACCAACGTAACCACCAAGTTGATGGTTGTGACGCCGGATGATTTTCGACGAGTGTCCCCCATCCTTCTTACAATTAAGTCGGTCATGATGGCTTTCAAACATCCTCAATCACCCAACGTGAACGCCCGCCGAAATCCCATCGGAGGGTGGTGACACCTGATGATTTAAAATAAGTGTCAGCAGTACATCACTCCGATAATGAACTCGATTCGGACAACTTTCAAACATCCTCAATTAACCAACGTAACCACCCAGTTGATGGTTGTCACGCCGGATGATTTTAGACGAGTGCCCCCCATCCTTCTTACAACTAAGTCGGTCATGATGGCTTTCAAACATCCTCAATCACCCAACGTGAACGCCCGCCGAAATCCCATCGGAGGGTGGTGATGCCGAATGATTTCAAATGAGTGTGAGCACTATATCACTCCGACAGTGAAGTCGGTTCGGACAGCTTTCAAACATCCTCAATCAACCAACGTAACCACCAAGTTGATGGTTGTGACGCCGGATGATTTTAGACGAGTGTCCCCCATCTTTCTTACAATTAAGTCGGTCATGATGGCTTTCCAACATCCTCAATCACCCAACGTGAACGCCCGCCGAAATCCCATCGGAGGGTGGTGACACCGAATGATTTCAAATGAGTTTCAGCAATACATCACTCCGACAGTGAAGTCGGTTCGAACAGCTTCCAAACATCCTCAATCAACCAACGTAACCACCAAGTTGATGGTTGTGACGCCGGATGATATTAGACGAGTGTCCCCCATCCTTCTGACAATGAAATCGGTCATGATGGCTTTCAAACATCCTCAATCACCCAACGTGAACGCCTGCCGAATTCCCATTGGAGGGTGGTGACACCGTATGATTTCGAATGAGTGTCAGCAATACATCACTCCGACAGTGAAGTCGGTTCGGACAGCTTTCAAACATCCTCAATCAACCAACGTAACCACCAAGTTGATGGTTGTGACGCCGGATGATTTTAGACGAGAGTCCCCCATCCTTCTTACAATTAAGTCGGTCATGATGGCTTTCAAACATCCTCAATCACCAAACGTGAACGCCCGCCAAAATCCCATCGGAGGGTGGTGACACCAGAGGATTTCAAATTAGTGTCAGCAATACATCACTCTGACAGTGAAGTCGGTTTGGACAACTTCCAAACATCCTTAATTAACCAACGTAACCACCAAATTGACGGTTGTGACGCCGGATGATTTTAGTCGAGTGACCCCCATCCTTCTGACAATGAAGTCAGTCAAGATGCCTTTCAAACATCCTCAATTAACAAACGTAACCACCCAGTTGATGGTTGTGACACCAGATGATTTTAGACGAGTGTCCCCCATCCTTTTGACAATGAAATCGGTCAAGATGGCTTTCAAAAATCCTCAATCACCCAACGTGAACGCCTACCGAACCCCCATCAAAAGGTGGTGATGCTGAATGATTTCAAATGAGTGTCAGCAATATATCAATCCGACAGTGAAGTCGGTTCGGACAACTTTCAAACATCCTCAATCAACCAACGTAACCACCTAGTTAATGGTTGTGACGCCGGATGATTTTAGACGACTCTCCCCCATCCTTCA
Source organism: Cannabis sativa (assembly GCF_029168945.1). Classification (NCBI taxonomy): domain Eukaryota; kingdom Viridiplantae; phylum Streptophyta; class Magnoliopsida; order Rosales; family Cannabaceae; genus Cannabis; species Cannabis sativa. The sequence goes on along the minus strand of NC_083608.1, from coordinate 4,462,132 downwards.
TACAATTAAGTCGGTCATGATGGCTTGCAAACATCCTGAATCACCCAACGTGAACGCCCGCCGAAATTCCATCGGAGGGTGGTGACACCGGATGATTTCAAATTAGTGTCAGCAATACATCACTACGACAGTGAAGTCAGTTCGGACAACTTCCAAACATCCTCAATCAACAACTGTAAGCACCAAATTAATGGTTGTAACGCCGGATGATTTTAGTCGAGTGTCCCCCATCCTTCTGACAATGAAGTCGGTCAAGATGCCTTTCAAACATCCTCAAATAACCAACGTAACCACCCAGTTGATGGTTGTGACACAGGATGATTTTAGACGAGTGTCCCCCATCCTTCTGACAATGAAATCGATCAAGATGGCTTTCAAACATCCTCAATCACCCAACGTGAACGCCTGCCGAAATCCCATCGAAGGGTGGTGATGCCGGATGATTTCAAATGAGTGTCAGCAATATATCACTCTGATAGTGAAGTCGGTTCGGACAGCTTTCGAACATCCTCAATCGCCCAACGTAACCACCAAGTTGATGGTTGTGACGCCGGATGATTTTAGACGAGTGTCCCCAATCCTTCTTACAATTATGTCGGTCATGATGGCTTTCAAACATCCTCAATCACCCAACGTGAACGCCCGCCGAAATCCCATCGGAGGGTGGTGACACCGGATGATTTCAAATGAGTGTCAGCAATACATCACTCCGACAGTGAACTCGGTTCGGATAGCTTTCAAATATCCTCAATCAACCAACGTAACCACGAAGTTGATGGTTGTGACGCCGGATGATTTTAGACGAGTGTCCCCCATCCTTCTTATAATTAAGTCAGTCATGATGGCTTTCAAACATCCTCAATCACCCAACGTGAACGCCCGCCGAAATCCCATCGGAGGGTGGTGACACCGTATGATTTCAAATTAATGTCAGCAATACATCACTCCGACAGTGAAGTCAGTTCGGACAACTTCCAAACATCCCCAATCAACCAACGTAACCACCAAATTGATGGTTGTAACGCCAGATGATTTTAGTCGAGTGTCCCCCATCCTTCTGACAATGAAGTCGATCAAGATGCCTTTCAAACATCCTCAAATAACCAATGTAACCACCCAGTTGATGGTTGTGACACAGGATGATTTTAGACGAGTGTCCCCCATCCTTCTGACAATGAAGTCGGTCAAGATGCCTTTCTAACATCCTCAATTAACCAACGTAACCACCCAGTTGATGGTTTTTAAACCGGATGATTTTAGACGAGTGTCCCCCATCCTTCTGACAATGAAATCGGTCAAGATGGCTTTCAAACATCCTCAATCACCCAACGTGAACGCCTGCCGAAATCCCATCGAAGGGTGGTGATGCCTGATGATTTCAAATGAGTGTCAGCAATATATCACTCTCACAGTGAAGTCGGTTCGGACAGCTTTCAAACAACCTCAATCAACCAACGTAACCACCAAGTTGATGGTTGTGACGCCGGATGATTTTAGACGAGTGTCCCCCATCCTTCTTACAATTAAGTCGGTCATGATGGCTTTCAAACATCCTCAATCACCCAACGTGAACGCCCGCCGAAATCCCATCGGAGGGAGGTGACACCTGATAATTTAAAATGAGTGTCAGCAATACGTCACTCCGACAGTGAACTCGGTTCGGACAGCTTTCAAACATCCTCAATCAACCAACGTAACCACCCAGTTGATGGTTGTCACGCCGGATTATTTTAGACGAATGCCACCCATCCTTCTTACAATTAAGTCGGTCATGATGGCTTTCAAACATCCTCAATCACCCAACGTGAACGCCCGCCGAAATCCCATCGGAGGGTGGTGATGCAAGATGATTTGAAATGAGTGTCAGCACTATATCACTCCGACAGTGAAGTCGGTTCGGACAGCTTTCAAACATCCTCAATCAACCAACGTAACCACCAAGTTGATGGTTGTGACGCCGGATGATTTTAGACGAGTGTCCAACATCCTTCTTACAATTAAGTCAGTCATGATGGCTTTCAAACATCCTCAGTCACCCAACGTGAACGCCCGCCGAAATCCCATCGGAGGGTGGTGACACCGAATGATTTAAAATGAGTTTCAGCAATACATCACTCCGACAGTGAACTCGGTTCGGACAGCTTTCAAACATCCTTAGTCAACCAACGTAACCACCCAGTTGATGGTTGTGATGCCGAATGATATTAGACGAGTGTCCCCCATCCTTCTGACAATGAAGTCAGTCAAGATGGCTTTCAGACATCCAGAATCACGCAACGTGAACGCCTGCCGAATTCCCATTGGAGGGTGGTGACGCCGGATGATTTCAAATGAGTGTCAGCAATACATCACTCCGACAGTGAAGTCTGTTCGGACAGCTTCCAAACATCCTCAATCAACCAACGTAACCACCAAGTTGATGGTTGTGACGCCGGATGATATTAGACGAGTGTCCCCCATCCTTCTGACAATGAAGTCTGTCATGATGGCTTTCAAACATCCTCAATCACCCAACGTAAACGCCTGCCGAATTCCCATTGGTGGGTGGTGACACCGTATGATTTCGAATGAGTGTCAGCAATACATCACTCCGACAGTGAACTCGGTTCGGACAGCTTAATTAATAATCTCTAGTTTAATACTAGGAAAAAATATACTTAAAATAAATTGTACCAAAATTAATTATTTAAATAATTAATTTCACAATTTATAATATTTTCCTATTTAATATTAGAAATAATAAGTAGTCTAGAAATAACTATCTAGAAAATATCTTATTTGACTAAGTATCTTTTCCACAAAATTTGAAAAAATATCTAATTTAAGGTGTATTAGAAAAAATCTAGAACTTAAATATTTTTCAAATTTAAATTTAATTAAATATCAAAAATTAAGTTGTAACCACTTAATTTGAAAATATTCCATTTTAAGTTAATATTCGAAAAGATATTAACTTAAAAAATATCTAAAGAATCTTAATAACCAATGCCTAAAATTCCTCAACTTAATTTTGAAATTTGAAATTCAAAAGATATTCAGATTTAAGTTGGTTAGTTGTAGATAACTAAATTTCAACTTAAATAGGAATATTTAATGAAAAATTTAAATTAAGCTCCAGAAAGAATCTAGATGGTTATAATTCTATATTTAATTAAATACAAGAAAATACATATAGTTTAGCTTAGAATAAAAAATTCTTTAAACTATAATTTTCTTAAATTAATTTCAAAATAAATGAAATTAATTATGTTGCTAATCAATTTTATTAGGTTAAACTAGTTTAATTAACCTAGTACAGTTATTCAAATCAGGCAAATGGGCCTTCACAATTGGGGTGGTTCATGTGAGGGGGTGCTGGGTTCCGTATGTCGTACCCACTTCTATGGCTCCCAACTCTCACACAAGGCCCAAAAGAGAGGAATTTAACCTTAATAAGAACAACTGTTATTAATTGAATAAGCCCAAAAACTAAATGGGCCTAAATAAATTCTATCAAAAACTATGATAATTTATTTTAGCAACATTAACCTATATGCATCTATAATAAATATAGATGAAAGAAGATTGTAAATATACCTGTTACAAATTATTATCTTGACCAAGGGAGCCATCAGATCATTAGATCTGGCAAAAGGTAACCATGGCTATTTGCAATCAAGTAATAATAGGTTTTAAAAACTTACATACAAGCTAAAACCACATACTCCTGCAACAAGGTTAGTTCGATAGTTGGACCCAATGTAAGGAGTCATATTATTCCGCTGCACCCAATGTAAGGTTTCCTAAACTTTATATGTGTTTATTTCATCGTTTTAGAAAGTTCATATTTAGGGTGTTAATAAACATACTTGTGAGTAGATCTAAGATCCTGGTAAAATAAATTCCAACAACTGGTATCAGAGCATTATCAATATCTGAACCTGGATCTCTTTCTCTGAATCTTTGATGCTGAAACTCCTTCTTGCTGAAAGTCTTTCTTCACGATCTTCCTCACTATGATTGAGGTATTGCTTGATGTGTGTGGGCACTACTCATACACTAAGAATTTCGAAATTCAAGAGGGAAGAGAAAGAAGAAGTGGCAGCTAAAGATAGGGAGAGAGAAGGCTCAGGTTTTTCTCTGAAGGAAAAATAGAAAATTTAAGTGTAATTTTCCTGAAGCCTTCACTATCTATTTATAGCATTCCACTAGGGTTAGGTTTAAATTATTTGGCATTAAAATAATGAAAATATCAGTTTAAATTTCCTACAAAAGTGGCAGGCCCTATACTAGTGGATTTGGGCCTCACTTTTTGCAATTTTGCAGTTTTACCTTTTATGCATCTGATTTTCTCAAAAACGCCAATTTTCTAATTCAACTATTTAAATGCCAATTCTAACTATTTAATAACTATAAATAATTATTAAATAATATTGTCATTTATCATATTTATTAATTGAACCATACAAAGTATCATAATTAACAAATATGCCCCTAAAACTCTTTCTTTACAATTTCGCCCTTTACTTAGTGAAAAATTCACAAATAGACATAGTCTAATTTGAGAATTATAATTGATTAATCAAAACCAATTACATGAGTCTTACAAGCAATATTATCTCAACTAGTGGGGGGACCATGGGTCTATATAACCGAGCTTCCAATAAGTAGATCAAGAATTTAGCACTAAAATTCACTAACTTATTAATTCTTCGTTGAATCCACGCATAGAACTTAGAATTGCACTCTCAGTATATAGAATGCTCTATATGTTCCACCATATAGACACATCATTAGTTATCCATTGTTATAATCCTAATTTGATCAATGATCCTCTATATGAATGATCTACACTGTAAAGGGATTAGATTACCGTAACACCCTACAATGTATTTATTCCTTAAAACACTTGACCCCGTATAAATGATATTTCAGCTTATGTGAAATGAGTACTCCACCATTTATGTTCGTTTGGTCAAGCTCGAAGGAGATCATCCTTTGCTTACTATTCGCCAGATAGAAGCTATAGATTCCATGTTTATGATAGCGCTCCCACTCAATTGTACTACCGTGTTCCGAAAATGTACGTATCACCCTGACCTAAAAGTAGGCTTAACTAACAAATCAAAGAACACGAATAGCCCCTCGAGATTGAGCCTAATCATATCAGGATTAAGATCATTTGATCTAGGATCAACTAGGCGATATTGACTTGAATAGATATTACGGTAAGTTTAATAAATCTAAGTCAAAGTTCAATATCGGTCCCTTCCGATGCATACTCCATGCATCCAACCTGAGCTTTACTTTAACCAATGCTCTGGAAAGAACATAGCATTTCTCCAAATGCAAGTAAACTCTTGTTGTAGACTATCATATCAGTAAAACCCTGTGTCTGATAAATCTAGGAAACTTTATTCACAAAGTCATGTTTACTTTCCAATGTGTTGACGGCACAATAAACAGGATCAAGTATGTGAAAAGGGTTTCAGATGAATTTATACATTATGTACATACAATCATGAAATAAATCATGTGAACCATGCAACATTAAATGTTATTTCTGATCTATATTAATAAGTAAATCTGATTATATTGAAATGAGTTTTATTTAGGGCATAAAACCCAACAAACTCCCACTTGCACTAATATAAAACAAAAAGTGCGTTTCAAATAATCTCAACACCTTGATATACAAATTAAGTGTAGTAGTAGTAAACTCCTCGTAATAGGATCTGAAAGGTTGAATTAAACACAACCTTTTCTCCACCATTACTCTTCCTTAATCACAAAATCATTGATGATGTGAAATTCCTCTCTATATGTCTACTCTCTTGGGATACTGGATTCTATATCTTTGGCAACTACTTTTAGTTAATCAGGAAATTAACACTAGTAGTTTAAGGCAATTTGGAATGGTGCCAAAGATGTATAGAACTTTCCTTAGACTGAATAAGTACCTTTCCTGCAACCTTAACATTCAGTCCCTCTCTGGTAGACCTAGAGACTTCAGATAGGTTTTTACACTTCTCCAAAATCACTATTCCACCCCCAGAGTAATCACCATCTTATCAGAAAGATTTACTAGCACAAAGGCAAATTTCGAAATCTGATATGGTGTAGTCTAAGAGTTTTAAACACACCCTTATAGACTAACATATAGTTCCTCTTCTTAATCTTAGGATTTACCTGATTGTCTTCCAATGTTCTTCTCCTGGATTAATCTGATACCTACTCATTACTCCCACTCAACAGCAGGTGTCTAGTCTAAGGCATACAAAAGCATATCTAAGACCTCTCACTGTTGATATAAGAAATTCTTTCATGGCTTTATCTTTCCTGGAATAGTTGAGACTTTTCCTTAGATAAATAAAATCTATACCTAAGAAGTTGTGAAGCTTCTATAGATTTCCATTAGAAAGAAAATGCTTCAGCATCTTACTAAAGTAAGTTGCTTGCATTACAGTAAGTAATTACCAGGTATACCACAAGCCATAGGTTTCGATAAACTCAAACCTATAATACTAGGAACAGGAAGTTTGTTAAGTCCATTGAATAGACTTATAAATAAAAATTTCCTTTTATGTCCTTGTAATAGAAAACTTTAGGTTACTCCATGTGAATGGATTAAACCATAGTTCTATTGGCTTTCTTCTTAGTTTCTTATCTTGACAATCCATTACTTGTTTAAACTCACAATGGATTTTAATGAACTCGGTTCGGAAAGATTTCAAACATCCTCAATCAACCAACGTAACCACCCAGTTGATGGTTGTCACGCCGGATGATTTTAGACGAGTGCCCCCGATCCTTCTTACAATTAAGTCGGTCATGATGAATTTCAAACATCCTCAATCACCGAACGTGAACGCCCGCCGAAATCCCATCAGAGGGTGGTGATGCCAGATGATTTCAAATGAGTGTTAGCACTATATCACTCCGACAGTGAAGTCGGTTCGGACAGCTTTCAAACATCTTTAATCAACCAACGTAACCACCAAGTTGATGGTTGTGACGCCAGATGATTTTAGACGAGTGTCCCCCATCTTTCTTACAATTAAGTCGGTCATGATGGCTTTCCAACATCCTCAATCACCCAATGTGAACGCCCGCCGAAATCCCATCGGAGGGTGGTGACACCGAATGATTTCAAATGAGTTTCAGCAATACATCACTCCGACAGTAAACTCGGTTCGGACAGCTTTCAAACATCCTTAGTCAACCAACGTAACCACCCATTTGATGGGTGTGATGCCGAATGATATTAGACGAGTGTCCCCCATCCTTCTGACAATGAAGTGAGTCAAGATGGCTTTCAGACATCCAAAATCACGCAACGTGAACGCCTGCCGAATTCCCATTGGAGGGTGGTGACACCATATGATTTAAAATGAGTGTCAGCAATACATCACTCCGACAGTGAAGTCGGTTCGGACAGCTTCCAAACATCCTCAATCAACCAACGTAACCACCAAGTTGATGGTTGTGACGTCGGATGATATTAGACAAGTGTCCCCCATCCTTCTGACAATGAAGTCGATCATGATGGCTTTCATACATCCTCAATCACCCAACGTGAACGCCTGCCGAATTCCCATTGGGGGGTGGTGACACTAGATGATTTCAAATTAGTGTCAGCAATACATCACTCCGACAGTGAAGTCAGTTTGGACAACTTCCAAACATCCTCAATCAACAAACATAAGCACCAAATTGATGGTTGTAACGCCGGATGATTTTAGTCGAGTGTCCCCCATCCTTCTGACAATGAAGTCGGTCAAGATGCCTTTCAAACATCCTCAAATAACCAACGTAACCACCCAGTTGATGGTTGTGACACTGGATGATTTTAGACGAGTGTCCCCGATCCTTCTGACAATGAAATCGGTCAAGATGGCTTTAAAAAATCCTCAATCACCCAACGTGAACGCCCGCCGAAATCCCATCGGTGGGTGGTGACACCTGATGATTTAAAATGAGTGTCAGCAATACATCACTCCGACAGTGAACTCGGTTCGGACAGCTTTCAAACATCCTCAATCAACCAACGTAACCACCCAGTTGATGGTTGTCACGCCGGATGATTTTAGACGAGTGTCCAACATCCTTCTTACAATTAAGTCAGTCATGATGGCTTTCAAACATCCTCAATCACCCAAGGTGAACGCCCGCTGAAATCCCATCGGAGGGTGGTGACACCGAATGATTTCAAATGAGTTTCAGCAATACATCACTCCGACAGTGAACTCGGTTCGGACAGCTTTCAAACATCCTCAATCAACCAACGTAACCACCCAGTTGATTGTTGTGATGCCGAATGATTTTAGACTAGTGTCCCCCATCCTTCTGACAATGAAGTCGGTCAAGATGGCTTTCAGACATCCTGAATCACGCAATCTGAATGCCTGCCGAATTCCCATTTGAGGGTGGTGACACTGGATGATTTCAAATTAGTGTCAGCAATACATCACTCCAACAGTGAAGTGGATTCGGACAACTTCCAAACATCCTCAATCACCCAACGTGAACGCCTGCCGAAATACAATCGAAGGGTGGTGATGCCGGATGATTTCAAATGAGTGTCAGCAATATATCACTCCGATAGTGAAGTCGGTTCGGACAGCTTTCAAACATCCTCAATCAACCAACGTAACCACCAAGTTGATGGTTGTGACGCCGGATGATTTTAGACGAGTGTCCCCCATCTTTCTTACAATTAAGTCGGTCATGATGGCTTTCCAACATCCTCAATCACCCAACGTGAACGCCCGCCGAAATCCCATCGGAGGGTGGTGACACCGAATGATTTCAAATGAGTTTCAGCAATACATTACTCCGACAGTGAACTCGGTTCGGACAGCTTTCAAACATCCTTAGTCAACCAACGTAACCACCCAGTTGATGGTTGTGATGCCGAATGATATTAGACGAGTGTCCCCCATCCTTCTGACAATGAAGTGAGTCAAGATTGCTTTCAGACATCCAAAATCACGCAACGTGAACGCCTGCCGAATTCCCATTGGAGGGTGGTGACACCGTATGATTTCAAATGAGTGTCAGCAATACATCACTCCGACAGTGAAGTCGGTTCGGACAGCTTCCAAACATCCTCAATCAACCAACGTAACCACCAAGTTGATGGTTGTGACGCCGGATGATATTAGACGAGTGTCCCCCATCCTTCCGACAATGAAGTCGGTCATGATGGCTTTCAAACATCCTCAATCACCCAACGTGAACGCCTGCCGAAGTCCCATTGCAGGGTGGTGACACCGTACGATTTCGAATGAGTGTCAGCAAAACATCACTCCAACAGTGAAGTCGGTTCGGACAGCTTTCAAACATCCTCAATTAACCAACGTAACCCCCAAGTCGATGGTTGTGACGCCGGATGATTTTAGACGAGAGTCCCCCATCCTTCTTACAATTAAGTCGGTCATGATGGCTTTCAAACATCCTCAATCACCCAACGTGAACGCCCGCCAAAATCCCATCGGAGGGTGGTGAAACCAGAGGATTTCAAATTAGTGTCAGCAATACATCACTCCGACAGTGAAGTCAGTTTGGACAACTTCCAAACATCCTTAATTAACCAACGTAACCACCAAATTGACGGTTGTGACGCCGGATGATTTTAGTCGAGTGACCCCCATCCTTCTGACAATGAAGTCGGTCAAGATGCCTTCCAAACATCCTCAATCAACCAACGTAACCACCAAATTGATGGTTGTAACGCCGGATGATTTTAGTCGAGTGTCCCCCATCCTTCTGACAATGAAGTCGGTCAAGATGGCTTTCAAACATCCTCAATCACGCAACGTGAACGCCCTCCGAAATCCAATCGAAGGGTGGTGACACCACATGACTTCAAATGACTGTCAATACGTCACTCCGATAGTGAAGTGGGTTCAGACAGCTTTCAAACATCCTCAATCAACGTAACCACCCAGTTGATTGTTGTGACCCCAGATGATTTTAGACGAGTGTCCCCCATCCTTCTGACAATGAAGTCAGTCAAGATGGCTTTCAAAGTTCCAAAATCACCCAACGTTAACGCCCTCCGAAATCCCCTCGGAGGGTGGTGACACCAGATGATTTCAAACGAGTGTCAACTATACATCACTCCGACAGTGAAGTCGTTTCGGATCGCTTTCAAACATCCTCAATCAACCAACGCAACCACCAAGTTGATGGTTGTGACGCAGGATGATTTTAGACGAGTATCCCCCATCCTTCTGACAATGAAATCGGCCAAGATGGCTTTAAAAAATCCTCAATCACCCAACGTGAACGCCCGCCGAAATCCCATCGGTGGGTGGTGACACCTGATGATTTAAAATGAGTGTCAGCAATACATCACTCCGACAGTGAACTCGGTTCGGACAGCTTTCAAACATCCTCAATCAACCAACGTAACCACCCAGTTGATGGTTGTCACGCCGGATGATTTTAGACGAGTGTCCAACATCCTTCTTACAATTAAGTCGGTCATGATGGCTTTCAAACATCCTCAATAACCCAACGTGAACGCCCGCCGAAATCCCATCTGAGGGTGGTGACACCGAATGATTTCAAATGAGTTTTAGCAATACATCACTCCGACAGTGAACTCGGTTCGGACAGCTTTCAAACATCCTCAATCAACCAACGTAACCACCCAGTTGATTGTTGTGATGCCGAATGATTTTAGACTAGTGTCCCTCATCCTTCTGACAATGAAGTCGGTCAAGATGGCTTTCAGACATCCTGAATCACGCAATCTGAATGCCTGCAAAATTCCCATTTGAGGGTGGTGACACCGTATGATTTCGAATGAGTGTCAATAATACATCACTCCGACAGTGAGGTAGATTCGGACAACTTCCAAACATCCTCAATCAACAAACGTAACCACCAAATTGATGGTTCTGAGGCCGGATGATTTTAGTCAAGTGTCCCCCATCCTTCTGACAATGAAGTCGGTCAAAATGCCTTTCAAACATCCTCAATTAACCAACGTAACCACCCAGTTGATGGTTGTGACACCGGATTATTTTAGACGAGTGTCCCCCATCCTTCTGACAATGAAATCGGTCAAGATGGCTTTCAAACATCCTCAATCACCCAACGTGAACGCCTGCCGAAATCCCATCGAAGGGTGGTGATGCCGGATGATTTCAAATGAGTGTCAGCAATATATCACTCCGATAGTGAAGTCGGTTCGGACAGCTTTCAAAAATCCTCAATCAACCAACGTAACCACCAAGTTGATGGTTGTGACGCCGGATGATTTTAGAAGAGTGTCCCCAATCCTTCTTACAATTATGTCGGTCATGATGGCTTTCAAACATCCTCAATCACCCAACGTGAACGCCCGCCGAAATCCCTTCGGAGGGTGGTGACACCGGATGATTTCATATGAGTGTCAGCAATACATCACTCCGACAGTGAACTCGGTTCAGACAGCTTTCAAACATCCTCAATCAACCAACGTAACCACCCAGTTGATGGTTCTCACGACGGATGATTTTAGACGAGTGCTCCCCTTCCTTCATAAAATTAAGTCTGTCATGATGGCTTTCAAACATCCTCAATCACCCAACGTGAACGCCCGCCGAAGTCCCATCAGAGGGTGGTGATGCCAGATGATTTCAAATGAGTGTCAGCAATATATCACTCCGACAGTGAAGTCGGTTCGGACAGCTTTCAAACATGCTTATTAACAAACGTAACCACCAAGTTGATGGTTGTGACGCCGGATGATTTTAGACGAGTGTCCCCCATCATTCTTACAATTAAGTCGGTCATGTCGGCTTTCAAACATCCTCAATCACCCAACGTGAATGCCCGCCGAAATCCCATCGGAGGGTGGTGACACCGTATGATTTCAAATTAATGTCAGCAATACATCACTCAGACAGTGAAGTAAATTCGGACAACTTCCAAACATCCTCAATCAACCAACGTAACCACCAAGTTGATGGTTGTGACGCCGGATGATTTTAGACGAGTGTCCCCAATCCTTCTTACAATTATGTCGGTCATGAAGGCATTCAAACATCCTCAATCACCCAACGTGAACGCCCGCCGAAATCCCATCGGAGGGTGGTGACACCGGATGATTTCAAATGAGTGTCAGCAATACATCACTCCGACAGTGAACTCGGTTCGGACAGCTTTCAAACATCCTCAATCAACCAACGTAACCACCCAGTTGATGGTTCTCACGACGGATGATTTTAGACGAGTGCTCCCCTTCCTTCTTACAATTAAGTCTGTCATGATGGCTTTCAAACATCCTCAATCACCCAACGTGAACGCCCGCCGAAGTCCCATCGGAGGGTGGTGATGCAATATGATTTCAAATGAGTGTCAGCAATATATCACTCCGACAGTGAAGTCGGTTCGGACAGCTTTCAAACATCCTCAATCAACCAACGTAACCACCAAGTTGATGGTTGTGACGCCGGATGATTTTAGACGAGTGTCCCCCATCCTTCTTACAATTAAGTCGGTCATGATGGCTTTCAAACATCCTTAATCACCCAATGTGAACGCTTGCCGAAATCCCATCGGAGGGTGGTGATGCCAGATGATTTCAAATGAGTGTCATCAATATATCACTCTAATAGTGAAGTCGGTTTAGACAGCTTTCAAACATCCTCAATCAACCAACGTAACCACCAAGTTGATGGTTGTGACGCCGGATGATTTTAGACAAGTGTCCCTTATCCTTCTTACAATTAAGTCGGTCATGATGGCTTTCAAACATCGTTAATCACCCAACGTGAACGCCTGCCGAAATCCCATCGGAGGGTGGTGATGCCGGATGATTTAAAATGAGTGTCATCAATACATCACTCTAACAGTGAAGTCGGTTCGGATAGCTTTCAAACATGCTCAATAACAAACGTAACCACCAAGTTGATGGTTGTGACGCCGGATGATTTTAGACGAGTGTCCCCCATCCTTCTGAAAATGAAATCGGTCAAGATGGCTTCAAACATCCTCAATCACCCAACGTGAACGCCTGCCGAAATCCCATCGAAGGGTGGTGATGTCGGATGATTTCAAATGAGTGTCAGCAATATATCACACCGACAGTGAAGTCGGTTCGGACAGCTTTCAAACATCCTAAATCAACCAACGTAACCACCAAGTTGATTGTTGTGACGCCGGATGATTTTAGACAAGTGTCCCTTATCCTTCTTACAATTAAGTCGGTCATGATGGCTTTCAAACATCCTTAATCACCCAACGTGAACGCCTGCAGAAATCCCATCGGAGGGTGGTGATGCCAGATGATTTCAAATGAGTGTCATCAATACATCACTCTAACAGTGAAGTCGGTTCGGACAGCTTTCAAACATCCTCAATCAACCAACGTAACCACCAAGTTGATGGTTGTGACGCCGGATGATTTTAGACAAGTGGCCCTTATCCTTCTTACAATTAAGTCGGTCATGATGGCTTTCAAACATCCTTAATCACCCAACGTGAACGCCTGCCGAAATCCCATCAGAGGGTGGTGATGCTGGATGATTTCAAATGAGTGTCAACAATACATCACTCTAACAGTGAAGTCGGTTCGGACAGCTTTCAAACATGCTCAATAACAAACGTAACCACCAAGTTGATGGTTGTGACGCCGGATGATTTTAGACGAGTGTCCCCCATCCTTCTTACAATTAAGTCGGTCATGATGGCTTTCAAACATCCTCAATCACCCAACGTGAACGCCAGCCGAAATCCCATCGGAGGGTGGTGACACCGTATGATTTCAAATTAATGTCAGCAATACATCACTCAGACAGTGAAGTCAATTCGGACAACTTCCCAACATCCTCAATCAACCAACGTAACCACCAAATTGATGGTTGTAACGCCGGATGATTTTAGTCGAGTGTCCCCCATCCTTCTGCCAATGAAGTCGGTCAAGATGCCTTTCAAACATCCTCAATTAACCAACGTAACCACCCAGTTGATGGTTTTTACACCGGATGATTTTAGACGAGTGTCCCCCATCCTTCTGACAATGAAATCGAACAAGATGGCTTTCAAACATCCTCAATCACCCAACGTGAACGCCTGCCGAAATCCCATCGAAGGGTGGTGATGCCGGATGATTTCAAATGAGTTTCAGCAATATATCAGTCGATAGTGAAGTCGGTTCGGACAGCTTTCAAACATCCTCAATCAACCAACGTAACCACCAAGTTGATGGTTGTGACGCCGGATGATTTTAGACGAGTGTCCCCAATCCTTCTTACAATTATGTCGGTCATGATTGGTTTCAAACATCCTCAATCACCCAACGTGAATGCCCGCCGAAATCCCATCGGAGGGTGGTGACACCGGATGATTTCAAATGAGTGTCAGCAATACATCACTCCGACAGTGAACTCGGTTCGGACAGCTTTCAAACATCCTCAATCAACGAACGTAACCACCCAGTTGATGGTTCTCACGACGGATGATTTTAGACGAGTGCTCCGATTCCTTCTTACAATTAAGTCTGTCATGATGGCTTTCAAACATCCTCAATCACCCAACGTGAACGCCCGCCGAAGTCCCATCGGAGGGTGGTGATGCCAGATGATTTCAAATGAGTGTCAGCAATATATCACTCCGACAGTGAAGTCGGTTCGGACAACTTTCAAACATCTTCAATCAACCAACGTAACCACCAAGTTGATGGTTGTGACGCCGGATGATTTTAGACGAGTGTCCCCCATCCTTCTTACAATTAAGTCGGTCATGATGGCTTTCAAACATCCTCAATCACCCAACGTGAACGCCCGCCGAAATCCCATCGGAGGGTGGTGATGCCAGATGATTTCAAATGAGTGTCATCAATACATCACTCTAACAGTGAAGTCGGTTCGGACAGCTTTCAAACATCCTCAATCAACCAACGTAACCACCAAGTTGATGGTTGTGACGCCGGATGATTTTAGACAAGTGTCCCTTATCCTTCTTACAATTAAGTCGGTCATGATGGCTTTCAAACATCGTTAATCACCCAACGTGAACGCCTGCCGAAATCCCATCGGAGGGTGGTGATGCCGGATGATTTAAAATGAGTGTCATCAATACATCACTCTAACAGTGAAGTCGGTTCGGATAGCTTTCAAACATGCTCAATAACAAACGTAACCACCAAGTTGATGGTTGTGACGCCGGATGATTTTAGACGAGTGTCCCCCATCCTTCTGACAATGAAATCGGTCAAGATGGCTTTCAAACATCCTCAATCACCCAACGTGAACGCCTGCCGAAATCCCATCGAAGGGTGGTGATGTCGGATGATTTCAAATGAGTGTCAGCAATATATCACTCCGATAGTGAAGTCGGTTCGGACAGCTTTCAAACATCCTCAATCAACCAACGTAACCACCCAGTTGATGGTT
The DNA here is from genome assembly GCF_029168945.1 of Cannabis sativa. NCBI lineage: Eukaryota > Viridiplantae > Streptophyta > Magnoliopsida > Rosales > Cannabaceae > Cannabis > Cannabis sativa. Next base: position 4,446,764 of record NC_083608.1, on the reverse strand, counting down.
CTCACGACGGATGATTTTAGACGAGTGCTCCCCTTCCTTCTTACAATTAAGTCTGTCATGATGGCTTTCAAACATCCTCAATCACCCAACGTGAACGCCCGCCGAAGTCCCATCGGAGGGTGGTGATGCCAGATGATTTCAAATGAGTGTCAGCAATATATCACACCGACAGTGAAGTCGGTTCGGACAGCTTTCAAACATCCTAAATCAACCAACGTAACCACCAAGTTGATTGTTGTGACGCCGGATGATTTTAGACAAGTGTCCCTTATCCTTCTTACAATTAAGTCGGTCATGATGGCTTTCAAACATCCTTAATCACCCAACGTGAACGCCTGCAGAAATCCCATCGAAGGGTGGTGATGCCAGATGATTTCAAATGAGTGTCATCAATACATCACTCTAACAGTGAAGTCGGTTCGGACAGCTTTCAAACATCCTCAATCAACCAACGTAACCACCAAGTTGATGGTTGTGACGCCGGATGATTTAGACAAGTGGCCCTTATCCTTCTTACAATTAAGTCGGTCATGATGGCTTTCAAACATCCTTAATCACCCAACGTGAACGCCTGCCGAAATCCCATCAGAGGATGGTGATGCTGGATGATTTCAAATGAGTGTCAACAATACATCACTCTAACAGTGAAGTCGGTTCGGACAGCTTTCAAACATGCTCAATAACAAACGTAACCACCAAGTTGATGGTTGTGACGCCGGATGATTTTAGACGAGTGTCCCCCATCCTTCTTACAATTAAGTCGGTCATGATGGCTTTCAAACATCCTCAATCACCCAACGTGAACGCCCGCCGAAATCCCATCGGAGGGTGGTGACACCGTATGATTTCAAATTAATGTCAGCAATACATCACTGAGACAGTGAAGTCAATTCGGACAACTTCCCAACATCCTCAATCAACCAACGTAACCACCAAATTGATGGTTGTAACGCCGGATGATTTTAGTCGAGTGTCCCCCATCCTTCTGCCAATGAAGTCGGTCAAGATGCCTTTCAAACATCCTCAATTAACCAACGTAACCACCCAGTTGATGGTTTTTACACCGGATGATTTTAGACGAGTGTCCCCCATCCTTCTGACAATGAAATCGAACAAGATGGCTTTCAAACATCCTCAATCACCCAACGTGAACGCCTGCCGAAATCCCATCGAAGGGTGGTGATGCCGGATGATTTCAAATGAGTTTCAGCAATATATCAATCCGATAGTGAAGTCGGTTCGGACAGCTTTCAAACATCCTCAATCAACCAACGTAACCACCAAGTTGATGGTTGTGACGCCGGATGATTTTAGACGAGTGTCCCCAATCCTTCTTACAATTATGTCGGTCATGATTGGTTTCAAACATCCTCAATCACCCAACGTGAATGCCCGCCGAAATCCCATCGGAGGGTGGTGACACCGGATGATTTCAAATGAGTGTCAGCAATACATCACTCCGACAGTGAACTCGGTTCGGACAGCTTTCAAACATCCTCAATCAACGAACGTAACCACCCAGTTGATGGTTCTCACGACGGATGATTTTAGACGAGTGCTCCCCTTCCTTCTTACAATTAAGTCGGTCATGATGGCTTTCAAACATCCTCAATCACCCAACGTGAACGCCCGCCGAAGTCCCATCGGAGGGTGGTGATGCCAGATGATTTCAAATGAGTGTCAGCAATATATCACTCCGACAGTGAAGTCGGTTCGGACAACTTTCAAACATCTTCAATCAACCAACGTAACCACCAAGTTGATGGTTGTGACGCCGGATGATTTTAGACGAGTGTCCCCCATCCTTCTTACAGTTAAGTCGGTCATGATGGCTTTCAAACATCCTTAATCACCCAACGTGAACGCCTGCCGAAATCCCATCGGAGGGTGGTGATGCCAGATGATTTCAAATGAGTGTCATCAATACATCACTCTAACAGTGAAGTCGGTTCGGACAGCTTTCAAACATCCTCAATCAACCAACGTAACCACCAAGTTGATGGTTGTGACGCCGGATGATTTTAGACAAGTGTCCCTTATCCTTCTTACAATTAAGTCGGTCATGATGGCTTTCAAACATCCTTAATCACCCAACGTGAACGCCTGCCGAAATCCCATCAGAGGGTGGTGATGCTGGATGATTTCAAATGAGTGTCAACAATACATCACTCTAACAGTGAAGTCGGTTCGGACAGCTTTCAAACATGCTCAATAACAAACGTAACCACCAAGTTGATGGTTGTGACGCCGGATGATTTTAGACGAGTGTCCCCCATCCTTCTTACAATTAAGTCGGTCATGATGGCTTTCAAACATCCTCAATCACCCAACGTCAACGCCCGCCGAAATCCCATCGGAGGGTGGTGACACCGTATGATTTCAAATTAATGTCAGCAATACATCACTCAGACAGTGAAGTCAATTCGGACAACTTCCCAACATCCTCAATCAACCAACGTAACCACCAAATTGATGGTTGTAACGCCGGATGATTTTAGTCGAGTGTCCCCCATCCTTCTGCCAATGAAGTCGGTCAAGATGCCTTTCAAACATCCTCAATTAACCAACGTAACCACCCAGTTGATGGTTTTTACACCGGATGATTTTAGACGAGTGTCCCCCATCCTTCTGACAATGAAATCGAACAAGATGGCTTTCAAACATCCTCAATCACCCAACGTGAACGCCTGCCGAAATCCCATCGAAGGGTGGTGATGCCGGATGATTTCAAATGAGTTTCAGCAATATATCAATCGATAGTGAAGTCGGTTCGGACAGCTTTCAAACATCCTCAATCAACCAACGTAACCACCAAGTTGATGGTTGTGACGCCGGATGATTTTAGACGAGTGTCCCCAATCCTTCTTACAATTATGTCGGTCATGATTGGTTTCAAACATCCTCAATCACCCAACGTGAATGCCCGCCGAAATCCCATCGGAGGGTGGTGACACCGGATGATTTCAAATGAGTGTCAGCAATACATCACTCCGACAGTGAACTCGGTTCGGACAGCTTTCAAACATCCTCAATCAACGAACGTAACCACCCAGTTGATGGTTCTCACGACGGATGATTTTAGACGAGTGCTCCCCTTCCTTCATAAAATTAAGTCTGTCATGATGGCTTTCAAACATCCTCAATCACCCAACGTGAACGCCCGCCGAAGTCCCATCGGAGGGTGGTGATGCCAGATGATTTCAAATGAGTGTCAGCAATATATCACTCCGACAGTGAAGTCGGTTCGGACAACTTTCAAACATCTTCAATCAACCAACGTAACCACCAAGTTGATGGTTGTGACGCCGGATGATTTTAGACGAGTGTCCCCCATCCTTCTTACAGTTAAGTCGGTCATGATGGCTTTCAAACATCCTTAATCACCCAACGTGAACGCCTGCCGAAATCCCATCGGAGGGTGGTGATGCCGGATGATTTCAAATGAGTGTCATCAATACATCACTCTAACAGTGAAGTCGGTTCGGACAGCTTTCAAACATCCTCAATCAACCAACGTAACCACCAAGTTGATGGTTGTGACGCCGGATGATTTTAGACAAGTGTCCCTTATCCTTCTTACAATTAAGTCGGTCATGATGGCTTTCAAACATCGTTAATCACCCAACGTGAACGCCTGCCGAAATCCCATCGGAGGGTGGTGATGCCGGATGATTTAAAATGAGTGTCATCAATACATCACTCTAACAGTGAAGTCGGTTCGGATAGCTTTCAAACATGCTCAATAACAAACGTAACCACCAAGTTGATGGTTGTGACGCCGGATGATTTTAGACGAGTGTCCCCCATCCTTCTGAAAATGAAATCGGTCAAGATGGCTTCAAACATCCTCAATCACCCAACGTGAACGCCTGCCGAAATCCCATCGAAGGGTGGTGATGTCGGATGATTTCAAATGAGTGTCAGCAATATATCACTCCGATAGTGAAGTCGGTTCGGACAGCTTTCAAACATCCTCAATCAACCAACGTAACCACCCAGTTGATGGTTCTCACGACGGATGATTTTAGACGAGTGCTCCCCTTCCTTCTTACAATTAAGTCTGTCATGATGGCTTTCAAACATCCTCAATCACCCAACGTGAACGCCCGCCGAAGTCCCATCGGAGGGTGGTGATGCCAGATGATTTCAAATGAGTGTCAGCAATATATCACACCGACAGTGAAGTCGGTTCGGACAGCTTTCAAACATCCTAAATCAACCAACGTAACCACCAAGTTGATTGTTGTGACGCCGGATGATTTTAGACAAGTGTCCCTTATCCTTCTTACAATTAAGTCGGTCATGATGGCTTTCAAACATCCTTAATCACCCAACGTGAACGCCTGCAGAAATCCCATCGGAGGGTGGTGATGCCAGATGATTTCAAATGAGTGTCATCAATACATCACTCTAACAGTGAAGTCGGTTCGGACAGCTTTCAAACATCCTCAATCAACCAACGTAACCACCAAGTTGATGGTTGTGACGCCGGATGATTTAGACAAGTGGCCCTTATCCTTCTTACAATTAAGTCGGTCATGATGGCTTTCAAACATCCTTAATCACCCAACGTGAACGCCTGCCGAAATCCCATCAGAGGGTGGTGATGCTGGATGATTTCAAATGAGTGTCAACAATACATCACTCTAACAGTGAAGTCGGTTCGGACAGCTTTCAAACATGCTCAATAACAAACGTAACCACCAAGTTGATGGTTGTGACGCCGGATGATTTTAGACGAGTGTCCCCCATCCTTCTTACAATTAAGTCGGTCATGATGGCTTTCAAACATCCTCAATCACCCAACGTGAACGCCCGCCGAAATCCCATCGGAGGGTGGTGACACCGTATGATTTCAAATTAATGTCAGCAATACATCACTGAGACAGTGAAGTCAATTCGGACAACTTCCCAACATCCTCAATCAACCAACGTAACCACCAAATTGATGGTTGTAACGCCGGATGATTTTAGTCGAGTGTCCCCCATCCTTCTGCCAATGAAGTCGGTCAAGATGCCTTTCAAACATCCTCAATTAACCAACGTAACCACCCAGTTGATGGTTTTTACACCGGATGATTTTAGACGAGTGTCCCCCATCCTTCTGACAATGAAATCGAACAAGATGGCTTTCAAACATCCTCAATCACCCAACGTGAACGCCTGCCGAAATCCCATCGAAGGGTGGTGATGCCGATGATTTCAAATGAGTTTCAGCAATATATCAATCCGATAGTGAAGTCGGTTCGGACAGCTTTCAAACATCCTCAATCAACCAACGTAACCACCAAGTTGATGGTTGTGACGCCGGATGATTTTAGACGAGTGTCCCCAATCCTTCTTACAATTATGTCGGTCATGATGGCTTTCAAACATCCTCAATCACCCAACGTGAATGCCCGCCGAAATCCCATCGGAGGGTGGTGACACCGGATGATTTCAAATGAGTGTCAGCAATACATCACTCCGACAGTGAACTCGGTTCGGACAGCTTTCAAACATCCTCAATCAACGAACGTAACCACCCAGTTGATGGTTCTCACGACGGATGATTTTAGACGAGTGCTCCGATTCCTTCTTACAATTAAGTCTGTCATGATGGCTTTCAAACATCCTCAATCACCCAACGTGAACGCCCGCCGAAGTCCCATCGGAGGGTGGTGATGCCAGATGATTTCAAATGAGTGTCAGCAATATATCACTCCGACAGTGAAGTCGGTTCGGACAACTTTCAAACATCTTCAATCAACCAACGTAACCACCAAGTTGATGGTTGTGACGCCGGATGATTTTAGACGAGTGTCCCCCATCCTTCTTACAGTTAAGTCGGTCATGATGGCTTTCAAACATCCTTAATCACCCAACGTGAACGCCTGCCGAAATCCCATCGGAGGGTGGTGATGCCAGATGATTTCAAATGAGTGTCATCAATACATCACTCTAACAGTGAAGTCGGTTCGGACAGCTTTCAAACATCCTCAATCAACCAACGTAACCACCAAGTTGATGGTTGTGACGCCGGATGATTTTAGACAAGTGTCCCTTATCCTTCTTACAATTAAGTCGGTCATGATGGCTTTCAAACATCCTTAATCACCCAACGTGAACGCCCGCCGAAGTCCCATCGGAGGGTGGTGATGCCTGATGATTTCAAATGAGTGTCATCAATACATCACTCTAACAGTGAAGTCGGTTCGGACAGCTTTCAAACATGCTCAATAACAAACGTAACCACAAAGTTGATGGTTGTGACGCCGGATGATTTTAGACGAGTGTCCCCCATCCTTCTTACAATTAAGTCGGTCATGATGGCTTTCAAACATCCTCAATCACCCAACGTGAACGCCCGCCGAAATCCCATCGGAGGGTGGTGACACCGTATGATTTCAAATTAATGTCAGCAATACATCACTCAGACAGTGAAGTCAATTCGGACAACTTCCCAACATCCTCAATCAACCAACGTAACCACCAAATTGATGGTTGTAACGCCGGATGATTTTATTCGAGTGTTCCCCATCCTTCTGCCAATGAAGTCGGTCAAGATGCCTTTCAAACATCCTCAATTAACCAACGTAACCACCCATTTGATGGTTTTTACACCGGATGATTTTAGACGAGTGTCCCCCATCCTTCTGACAATGAAATCGAACAAGATGGCTTTCAAACATCCTCAATCACCCAACGTGAACGCCTGCCGAAATCCCATCGAAGGGTGGTGATGCCGGATGATTTCAAATGAGTTTCAGCAATATATCAATCCGATAGTGAAGTCGGTTCGGACAGCTTTCAAACATCCTCAATCAACCAACGTAACCACCAAGTTGATGGTTGTGACGCCGGATGATTTTAGACGAGTGTCCCCAATCCTTCTTACAATTATGTCGGTCATGATTGGTTTCAAACATCCTCAATCACCCAACATGAACGCCCGCCGAAATCCCATCGGAGGGTGGTGACACCGGATGATTTCAAATGAGTGTCAGCAATACATCACTCAGACAGTGAACTCGGTTCGGACAGCTTTCAAACATCCTCAATCAACGAACGTAACCACCCAGTTGATGGTTCTCACGACGGATGATTTTAGACGAGTGCTCCGATTCCTTCTTACAATTAAGTCTGTCATGATGGCTTTCAAACATCCTCAATCACCCAACGTGAACGCCCGCCGAAGTCCCATCGGAGGGTGGTGATGCCAGATGATTTCAAATTAGTGTCAGCAATATATCACTCCGACAGTGAAGTCGGTTCGGACAACTTTCAAACATCTTCAATCAACCAACGTAACCACCAAGTTGATGGTTGTGACGCCGGATGATTTTAGACGAGTGTCCCCCATCCTTCTTACAATTAAGTCGGTCATGATGGCTTTCAAACATCCTTAATCACCCAACGTGAACGCCTGCCGAAATCCCATCGGAGGGTGGTGATGCCAGATGATTTCAAATGAGTGTCATCAATACATCACTCTAACAGTGAAGTCGGTTCGGACAGCTTTCAAACATCCTCAATCAACCAACGTAACCACCAAGTTGATGGTTGTGACGCCGGATGATTTTAGACAAGTGTCCCTTATCCTTCTTACAATTAAGTCGGTCATGATGGCTTTCAAACATCCTTAATCACCCAACGTGAACGCCTGCCGAAATCCCATCGGAGGGTGGTGATGCCGGATGATTTCAAATGAGTGTCATCAATACATCACTCTAACAGTGAAGTCGGTTCGGACAGCTTTCAAACATGCTCAATAACAAACGTAACCACAAAGTTGATGGTTGTGACGCCGGATGATTTTAGACGAGTGTCCCCCATCCTTCTTACAATTAAGTCGGTCATGATGGCTTTCAAACATCCTCAATCACCCAACGTGAACGCCCGCCGAAATCCCATCGGAGGGTGGTGACACCGTATGATTTCAAATTAATGTCAGCAATACATCACTCAGACAGTGAAGTCAATTCGGACAACTTCCCAACATCCTCAATCAACCAACGTAACCACCAAATTGATGGTTGTAACGCCGGATGATTTTATTCGAGTGTTCCCCATCCTTCTGCCAATGAAGTCGGTCAAGATGCCTTTCAAACATCCTCAATTAACCAACGTAACCACCCATTTGATGGTTTTTACACCGGATGATTTTAGACGAGTGTCCCCCATCCTTCTGACAATGAAATCGAACAAGATGGCTTTCAAACATCCTCAATCACCCAACGTGAACGCCTGCCGAAATCCCATCGAAGGGTGGTGATGCCGGATGATTTCAAATGAGTTTCAGCAATATATCAATCCGATAGTGAAGTCGGTTCGGACAGCTTTCAAACATCCTCAATCAACCAACGTAACCACCAAGTTGATGGTTGTGACGCCGGATGATTTTAGACGAGTGTCCCCAATCCTTCTTACAATTATGTCGGTCATGATTGGTTTCAAACATCCTCAATCACCCAACGTGAATGCCCGCCGAAATCCCATCGGAGGGTGGTGACACCGGATGATTTCAAATGAGTGTCAGCAATACATCACTCCGACAGTGAACTCGGTTCGGACAGCTTTCAAACATCCTCAATCAACGAACGTAACCACCCAGTTGATGGTTCTCACGACGGATGATTTTAGACGAGTGCTCCGATTCCTTCTTACAATTAAGTCTGTCATGATGGCTTTCAAACATCCTCAATCACCCAACGTGAACGACCGCCGAAGTCCCATCGGAGGGTGGTGATGCCAGATGATTTCAAATGAGTGTCAGCAATATATCACTCCGACAGTGAAGTCGGTTCGGACAACTTTCAAACATCTTCAATCAACCAACGTAACCACCAAGTTGATGGTTGTGACGCCGGATGATTTTAGACGAGTGTCCCCCATCCTTCTTACAGTTAAGTCGGTCATGATGGCTTTCAAACATCCTTAATCACCCAACGTGAACGCCCGCCGAAATCCCATCGGAGGGTGGTGATGCCAGATGATTTCAAATGAGTGTCATCAATACATCACTCTAACAGTGAAGTCGGTTCGGACAGCTTTCAAACATCCTCAATCAACCAACGTAACCACCAAGTTGATGGTTGTGACGCCGGATGATTTTAGACAAGTGTCCCTTATCCTTCTTACAATTAAGTCGGTCATGATGGCTTTCAAACATCCTTAATCACCCAACGTGAACGCCTGCCGAAATCCCATCGGAGGGTGGTGATGCCGGATGATTTCAAATGAGTGTCATCAATACATCACTCTAACAGTGAAGTCGGTTCGGACAGCTTTCAAACATGCTCAATAACAAACGTAACCACAAAGTTGATGGTTGTGACGCCGGATGATTTTAGACGAGTGTCCCCCATCCTTCTTACAATTAAGTCGGTCATGATGGCTTTCAAACATCCTCAATCACCCAACGTGAACGCCCGCCGAAATCCCATCGGAGGGTGGTGACACCGTATGATTTCAAATTAATGTCAGCAATACATCACTCAGACAGTGAAGTCAATTCGGACAACTTCCCAACATCCTCAATCAACCAACGTAACCACCAAATTGATGGTTGTAACGCCGGATGATTTTATTCGAGTGTTCCCCATCCTTCTGCCAATGAAGTCGGTCAAGATGCCTTTCAAACATCCTCAATTAACCAACGTAACCACCCATTTGATGGTTTTTACACCGGATGATTTTAGACGAGTGTCCCCCATCCTTCTGACAATGAAATCGAACAAGATGGCTTTCAAACATCCTCAATCACCCAACGTGAACGCCTGCCGAAATCCCATCGAAGGGTGGTGATGCCGGATGATTTCAAATGAGTTTCAGCAATATATCAATCCGATAGTGAAGTCGGTTCGGACAGCTTTCAAACATCCTCAATCAACCAACGTAACCACCAAGTTGATGGTTGTGACGCCGGATGATTTTAGACGAGTGTCCCCAATCCTTCTTACAATTATGTCGGTCATGATTGGTTTCAAACATCCTCAATCACCCAACATGAACGCCCGCCGAAATCCCATCGGAGGGTGGTGACACCGGATGATTTCAAATGAGTGTCAGCAATACATCACTCCGACAGTGAACTCGGTTCGGACAGCTTTCAAACATCCTCAATCAACCAACGTAACCACCCAGTTGATGGTTCTCACGACGGATGATTTTAGACGAGTGCTCCCCTTCCTTCTTACAATTAAGTCTGTCATGATGGCTTTCAAACATCCTCAATCACCCAACGTGAACGCCCGCCGAAGTCCCATCGGAGGGTGGTGATGCAAGATGATTTCAAATGAGTGTCAGCAATATATCACTCCGACAGTGAAGTCGGTTCGGACAACTTTCAAACATCTTCAATCAACCAACGTAACCACCAAGTTGATGGTTGTGACGCCGGATGATTTTAGACGAGTGTCCCCCATCCTTCTTACAATTAAGTCGGTCATGATGGCTTTCAAACATCCTTAATCACCCAACGTGAACGCCCGCCGAAATCCCATCGGAGGGTGGTGATGCCAGATGATTTCAAATGAGTGTCATCAATACATCACTCTAACAGTGAAGTCGGTTCGGACAGCTTTCAAACATCCTCAATCAACCAACGTAACCACCAAGTTGATGGTTGTGACGCCGGATGATTTTAGACAAGTGTCCCTTATCCTTCTTACAATTAAGTCGGTCATGATGGCTTTCAAACATCCTTAATCACCCAACGTGAACGCCTGCCGAAATCCCATCGGAGGGTGCTGATGCCGGATGATTTCAAATGAGTGTCATCAATACATCACTCTAACAGTGAAGTCGGTTCAGACAGCTTTCAAACATGCTCAATAACAAACGTAACCACCAAGTTGATGGTTGTGACGCCGGATGATTTTAGACGAGTGTCCCCCATCCTTCTTACAGTGAAGTCGGTCATGATGGCTTTCAAACATCCTTAATCACCCAACGTGAACGCCTGCCGAAATCCCATCGGAGGGTGGTGATGCCGGATGATTTCAAATGAGTGTCATCAATACATCACTCTAACAGTGAAGTCGGTTCGGACAGCTTTCAAACATCCTTAATCAACCAACGTAACCACCAAGTTGATGGTTGTGACGCCGGATGATTTTAGACAAGTGTCCCTTATCCTTCTTACAATTAAGTCGGTCATGATGGCTTTCAAACATCCTTAATCACCCAACGTGAACGCCTGCCGAAATCCCATCGGAGGGTGGTGATGCCGGATGATTTCAAATGAGTGTCATCAATACATCACTCTAACAGTGAAGTCGGTTCAGACAGCTTTCAAACATGCTCAATAACAAACGTAACCACAAAGTTGATGGTTGTGACGCCGGATGATTTTAGACGAGTGTCCCCCATCCTTCTTACAATTAAGTCGGTCATGATGGCTTTCAAACATCCTCAATCACCCAACGTCAACGCCCGCCGAAATCCCATCGGAGGGTGGTGACACCGTATGATTTCAAATTAATATCAGCAATACATCACTCAGACAGTGAAGTCAATTCGGACAACTTCTCAACATCCTCAATCAACCAACGTAACCACCAAATTGATGGTTGTAACGCCGGATGATTTTAGTCGAGTGTTCCCCATCCTTCTGCCAATGAAGTCGGTCAAGATGCCTTTCAAACATCCTCAATTAACAAACGTAACCACCCATTTGATGGTTTTTACACCGGATGATTTTAGACGAGTGTCCCCCATCCTTCTGACAATGAAATCGAACAAGATGGCTTTCAAACATCCTCAATCACCCAACGTGAACGCCTGCCGAAATCCCATCGAAGGGTGGTGATGCCGGATGATTTCAAATGAGTTTAAGCAATATATCAATCCGATAGTGAAGTCGGTTCGGACAGCTTTCAAACATCCTCATTCAACCAACGTAACCACCAAGTTGATGGTTGTGACGCCGGATGATTTTAGACGAGTGTCCCCAATCCTTCTTACAATTATGTCGGTCATGATTGGTTTCAAACATCCTCAATCACCCAACATGAACGCCCGCCGAAATCCCATCGGAGGGTGGTGACACCGGATGATTTCAAATGAGTGTCAGCAATACATCACTCCGACAGTGAACTCGGTCGGACAGCTTTCAAACATCCTCAATCAACGAACGTAACCACCCAGTTGATGGTTCTCACGACGGATGATTTTAGACGAGTGCTCCCCTTCCTTCTTACAATTAAGTCTGTCATGATGGCTTTCAAACATCCTCAATCACCCAACGTGAACGCCCGCCGAAGTCCCATCGGAGGGTGGTGATGCCAGATGATTTCAAATGAGTGTCAGCAATATATCACTCCGACAGTGAAGTCGGTTCGAACAACTTTCAAACATCTTCAATCAACCAACGTAACCACCAAGTTGATGGTTGTGACGCCGGATGATTTTAGACGAGTGTCCCCCATCCTTCTTACAGTTAAGTCGGTCATGATGGCTTTCAAACATCCTTAATCACCCAACGTGAACGCCTGCCGAAATCCCATCGGAGGGTGGTGATGCCAGATGATTTCAAATGAGTGTCATCAATACATCACTCTAACAGTGAAGTCGGTTCGGACAGCTTTCAAACATCCTCAATCAACCAACGTAACCACCAAGTTGATGGTTGTGACGCCGGATGATTTTAGACAAGTGTCCCTTATCCTTCTTACAATTAAGTCGGTCATGATGGCTTTCAAACATCCTTAATCACCCAACGTGAACGCCTGCCGAAATCCCATCGGAGGGTGGTGATGTCGGATGATTTCAAATGAGTGTCATCAATACATCACTCTAACAGTGAAGTCGGTTCAGACAGCTTTCAAACATGCTCAATAACAAACGTAACCACAAAGTTGATGGTTGTGACGCCGGATGATTTTAGACGAGTGTCCCCCATCCTTCTTACAATTAAGTCGGTCATGATGGCTTTCAAACATCCTCAATCACCCAACGTGAACGCCCGCCGAAATCCCATCGGAGGGTGGTGACACCGTATGATTTCAAATTAATGTCAGCAATACATCACTCAGACAGTGAAGTCAATTCGGACAACTTCCAAACATCCTCAATCAACCAACGTAACCACCAAATTGATGGTTGTAACGACGGATGATTTTAGTCGAGTGTCCCCCATCCTTCTGCCAATGAAGTCGGTCAAGATGCCTTTCAAACATCCTCAATTAACCAACGTAACCACCCAGTTGATGGTTTTTACAACGGATGATTTTAGACGAGTGTCCTCCATCCTTCTGACAATGAAGTCGGTCAAGATGGCTTTCAAACATCCTCAATCATCCAACGTGAACGCCTGTCGAAATCCCATCGCAGGGTGGTGATGCCGGATGATTTCAAATGAGTGTCAGCAATATATCACTCCGATAGTGAAGTCGGTTCGGACAGCTTTGAAACATCCTCAATCAACCAACGTAACCACCAAGTTGATGGTTGTGACGCTGGATGATTTTAGACGAGTGTCCCCAATCCTTCTTACAATTATGTCGGTCATGATGGCTTTCAAACATCCTCAATCACCCAACGTGAACGCCCGCCGAAGTCCCATCGGAGGGTGGTGATGCCAGATGATTTCAAATTAATGTCAGCAATACATCACTCAGACAGTGAAGTCAATTCGGACAACTTCCAAACATCCTCAATCAACCAACGTAACCACCAAATTGATGGTTGTAACGACGGATGATTTTAGTCGAGTGTCCCCCATCCTTCTGCCAATGAAGTCGGTCAAGATGCCTTTCAAACATCCTCAATTAACCAACGTAACCACCCAGTTGATGGTTTTTACAACGGATGATTTTAGACAAACATCCTCCATCCTTCTGACAATGAAGTCGGTCAAGATGGCTTTCAAACATCCTCAATCATCCAACGTGAACGCCTGTCGAAATCCCATCGCAGGGTGGTGATGCCGGATGATTTCAAATGAGTGTCAGCAATATATCACTCCGATAGTGAAGTCGGTTCGGACAGCTTTGAAACATCCTCAATCAACCAACGTAACCACCAAGTTGATGGTTGTGACGCTGGATGATTTTAGACGAGTGTCCCCCATCCTTCTTACAATTAAGTCGGTCATGATGGCTTTCAAACATCCTTAATCACCCAACGTGAACGCCTGCCGAAATCCCATCGGAGGGTGGTGATGCCGGATGATTTCAAATGAGTGTCATCAATACATCACTCTAACAGTGAAGTCGGTTCGGACAGCTTTCAAACATCCTCAATCAACCAACGTAACCACCAAGTTGATGGTTGTGACGCCGGATGATTTTAGACAAGTGTCCCTTATCCTTCTTACAATTAAGTCGGTCATGATGGCTTTCAAACATCCTTAATCACCCAACGTGAACGCCTGCCGAAATCCCATCGGAGGGTGGTGATGCCGGATGATTTCAAATGAGTGTCATCAATACATCACTCTATCAGTGAAGTCGGTTCGGACAGCTTTCAAACATGCTCAATAACAAACGTAACCACCAAGTTGATGGTTGTGATGCCGGATGATTTTTGACGAGTGTCCCCCATCCTTCTTACAATTAAGTCGGTCTTGATGGCTTTCAAACATCCTCAATCACCCAACGTGAACGCCCGCCGAAATCCCATCAAAGGGTGGTGACACCGTATGATTTCAAATTAATGTCAGCAATACATCACTCAGACAGTGAAGTCAATTCGGACAACTTCCAAACATCCTCAATCAACCAACGTAACCACCAAATTGATGGTTGTAACGCCGGATGATTTTAGTGGAGTGTCCCCCATCCTTCTGCCAATGAAGTCGGTCAAGATGCCTTTCAAACATCCTCAATTAACCAACGTAACCACCCAGTTGATGGTTTTTACACCGGATGATTTTAGACGAGTGTCCCCCATCCTTCTGACAATGAAATCGGTCAAGATGGCTTTCAAACATCCTCAATCACCCAACGTGAACGCCTGCCGAAATCCCATCGAAGGGTGGTGATGCCGGATGATTTCAAATGAGTGTCAGCAATATATCACTCTGACAGTGAAGTCGGTTCGGACAGCTTTCAAACATCCTCAATCAACCAACGTAACCACCAAGTTGATGGTTGTGACGCCGGATGATTTTAGACAAGTGTCCCCCATCCTTCTTACAATTAAGTCGGTCATGATGGCTTTCAAACATCCTAAATCAGCCAACGTGAACGCCTGCCGAAATCCCATCGGAGGGTGGTGACACATGATGATTTAAAATGAGTGTCAGCAGTACATCACTCCGATAATGAACTCGGTTCGGACAGCTTTCAAACATCCTCAATCAACCAACGTAACCACCCAGTTGATGGTTGTCACGCCGGATGATTTTAGACGAGTGCCCCCCATCCTTCTTACAATTAAGTCGGTCATGATGGCTTTCAAACATCCTCAATCACCCAACGTGAACGCCCGCCGAAATCCCATCGGAGGGTGGTGATGCCAGATGATTTCAAATGAGTGTCAGCAATATATCACTCCGACAGTGAAGTCGGTTCGGACAACTTTCAAACATCCTCAATCAACCAACGTAACCACCAAGTTGATGGTTGTGACGCCGGATGATTTTAGACGAGTGTCCCCCATCCTTCTTACAATTAAGTAGGTCATGATGGCTTTCAAACATCCTCAATCACCCAACGTGAACGCCCGCCGAAATCCCATCGGAGGGTGGTGACACCGAATGATTTCAAATAAGTTTCAGCAATACATCACTCCGACAGTGAAGTCGGTTCGGACAGCTTCCAAACATCCTCAATCAACCAACGTAACCACCAAGTTAATGGTTGTGACGTCGGATGATATTAGACGAGTGTCCCCCATCCTTCTGACAATGAAGTCGGTCATGATGGCTTTCAAACATCCTCAATCACCCAACGTGAACGCCTGCCGAATTCCCATTGGAGGGTGGTGACACCGTATGATTTCAAATGAGTGTCAGCAATACATCACTCCGACAGTGAAGTCGGTTCGGACAGCTTTCAAACATCCTCAATCAACCAACGTAACCACCAAGTTGATGGTTGTGACGCCGGATGATTTTAGACGAGTGTCCCCCATCCTTCTTACAATTAAGTCGGTCATGATGGCTTTCAAACATCCTCAATCACCCAACGTGAACGCCCGCCAAAATCCCATCGGAGGGTGGTGATACCAGAGGATTTCAAATTAGTGTCAGCAATACATCACTCCGACAGTGAAGTCGGTTTGGACAACTTCCAAACATACTTAATTAACCAACGTAACCACCAAATTGATGGTTGTGACGCCGAATGATTTTAGTCGAGTGACCCCCATCCTTCTGACAATGTAGTCGGTCAAGATGCCTTTCAAACATCCTCAATCAACCAACGTAACCACCCAGTTGATTGTTGTCAGGCCGGATGATTTTAGACGAGTGCCCCCCATCCTTCTAACAATGAAGTCGGTCATGATGGCTTTCAAACATCCTTGATCACCCAACGTGAACGCCCGCCGAAATCCCATCGGAGGGTGGTGATGACGGATGATTTCAAATGAGTGTCAGCAATATATCAATCCGACAGTGAGTCGGTTCGGACAGCTTTCAAACATGCTCAATAACAAACGTAACCACCAAGTTGATGGTTGTGACGCCGGATGATTTTAGACGAGTGTCCCCCATCCTTCTTACAATTAAGTCGGTCATGATGGCTTTCAAACATCCTCAATCACCCAACGTGAACGCCCGCCGAAATCCCATCGGAGGGTGGTGATGCCGGATGATTTCAAATGAGTGTCATCAATACATCACTCTAACAGTGAAGTCGGTTCGGACAGCTTTCAAACATGCTCAATAACAAACGTAACCACCAAGTTGATGGTTGTGACGCCGGATGATTTTAGACGAGTGTCCCCCATCCTTCTTACAATTAAGTCGGTCATGATGGCTTTCAAACATCCTCAATCACCCAACGTGAACGCCCGCCGAAATCCCATCGGAGGGTGGTGACACCGTATGATTTCAAATTAATGTCAGCAATACATCACTCAGACAGTGAAGTCAATTCGGACAACTTCCAAACATCCTCAATCAACCAACGTAACCACCAAATTGATGGTTGTAACGCCGGATGATTTTAGTCGAGTGTCCCCCATCCTTCTGCCAATGAAGTCGGTCAAGATGCCTTTCAAACATCCTCAATTAACCAACGTAACCACCCAGTTGATGGTTTTTACACCGGATGATTTTAGACGAGTGTCCCCCATCCTTCTGACAATGAAATCGGTCAAGATGGCTTTCAAACATCCTCAATCATCCAACGTGAACGCCTGCCGAAATCCCATCGAAGGGTGGTGATGCCGGATGATTTTAAATGAGTGTCAACAATATATCACTCCGATAGTGAAGTAGGTTCGGACAGCTTTCAAACATCCTCAATCAACCAACGTAACCACCAAGTTAATGGTTGTGACGCCGGATGATTTTAGACGAGTGTCCCCAATCCTTCTTACAATTATGTCGGTCATGATGGCTTTCAAACATCCTCAATCACCCAACGTGAACGCCCGCCGAAATCCCAATTGAGGGTGGTGACACCGGATGATTTCAAATGAGTGTCAGCAATACATCACTCCGACAGTGAACTCGGTTCGGACAGCTTTCAAACATCCTCAATCAACCAACGTAACCACCCAGTTGATGGTTCTCACGACGGATGATTTTAGACGAGTGCTCCCCTTCCTTCTTACAATTAAATCTGTCATGATGGCTTTCAAACATCCTCAATCACCCAACGTGAACGGCCGCCGAAGTCCCATCGGAGGGTGGTGATGCCAGATGATTTCAAATGAGTGTCAGCAATATATCACTCCGATAGTGAAGTCGGTTCGGACAGCTTTCAAACATCCTCAATCAACCAACGTAACCACCAAGTTGATGGTTGTGACGCCGGATGATTTTAGACGAGTGTCCCCCATCCTTCTTACAATTAAGTCGGTCATGATGGCTTTCAAACATCCTTAATCACCCAACGTGAACGCCTGCCGAAATCCCATCGGAGGGTGGTGATGCCGGATGATTTCAAATTAATGTCAGCAATACATCACTCAGACAGTGAAGTCAATTCGGACAACTTCCAAACATCCTCAATCAACCAACGTAACCACCAAATTGATGGTTGTAACGCCGGATGATTTTAGTTGAGTGTCCCCCATCCTTCTTACAATTAAGTCGGTCAAGATGCCTTTCAAACATCCTCAATCAACCAACGTGAACGCCTGCCGAAATCCCATCGGAGGGTGGTGACACATGATGATTTAAAATGAGTGTCAGCAGTACATCACTCCGATAATGAACTCGGTTCGGACAGCTTTCAAACATCCTCAATCAACCAACGTAACCACCCAGTTGATGGTTGTCACGCCGGATGATTTTAGACGAGTGCCCCCCATCCTTCTTACAATTAAGTCGGTCATGATGGCTTTCAAACATCCTCAATCACCCAACGTGAACGCCCGCCGAAATCCCATCGGAGGGTGGTGATGCCAGATGATTTCAAATGAGTGTCAGCAGTATATCACTCCGACAGTGAAGTCGGTTCGGACAACTTTCAAACATCCTCAATCAACCAACGTAACCACCAAGTTGATGGTTGTGACGCCGGATGATTTTAGACGAGTGTCCCCCATCCTTCTTACAATTAAGTCGGTCATGATGGCTTTCAAACATCCTCAATCACCCAACGTGAACGCCCGCCGAAATCCCATCGGAGGGTGGTGACACCGAATGATTTCAAATGAGTTTCAGCAATACATCACTCCGACAGTGAAGTCGGTTCGGACAGCTTCCAAACATCCTCAATCAACCAACGTAACCACCAAGTTGATGGTTGTGACGTCGGATGATATTAGACGAGTGTCCCCCATCCTTCTGACAATGAAGTCGGTCATGATGGCTTTCAAACATCCTCAATCACCCAACGTGAACGCCTGCCGAATTCCCATTGGAGGGTGGTGACACCGTATGATTTCAAATGAGTGTCAGCAATACATCACTCCGACAGTGAAGTCGGTTCGGACAGCTTTCAAACATCCTCAATCAACCAACGTAACCACCAAGTTGATGGTTGTGACGCCGGATGATTTTAGACGAGAGTCCCCCATCCTTCTTACAATTCATCGGTCATGATGGCTTTCAAACATCCTCAATCACCCAACGTGAACGCCCGCCAAAATCCCATCGGAGGGTGGTGATACCAGAGGATTTCAAATTAGTGTCAGCAATACATCACTCCGACAGTGAAGTCGGTTTGGACAACTTCCAAACATACTTAATTAACCAACGTAACCACCAAATTGATGGTTGTGACGCCGAATGATTTTAGTCGAGTGACCCCCATCCTTCTGACAATGAAGTCGGTCAAGATGCCTTTCAAACATTCTCAATCAACCAACGTAACCACCCAGTTGATTGTTGTCAGGCCGGATGATTTTAGACGAGTGCCCCCCATCCTTCTAACAATGAAGTCGGTCATGATGGCTTTCAAACATCCTTGATCACCCAACGTGAACGCCCGCCGAAATCCCATCGGAGGGTGGTGATGACGGATGATTTCAAATGAGTGGCAGCAATATATCAATCCGACAGTGAGTCGGTTCGGACAGCTTTCAAACATCCTCAATCAACCAACGTAACCACCAAGTTGATGGTTTTGACGCCGGATGATTTTAGACGACTCTCCCCCATCCTTCTTACAATTAAGTCGGTCATGATGGCTTTCAAACATCCTCAATCACCCAACGTGAACGCCCGCCAAAATCCCATCAGAGATTGGTGACACCGGATGATTTCAAATGAGTGTCAGCAATACATCACTCCAACAGTGAAGTCGGTTCGGACAGCTTTCAAACATCCTCTATCAACCAACGTAACAACCCAGTTGATGGTTGTCACGCCGGATGATTTTTGACGAGTGCCCCCCATCCTTCTTACAATTAAGTCGGTCATGATCGCTTTCGAACATCCTCCATCACCCAACGTGAACGCCCGCCGAAATCCCATCGGAGGGTGGTGATGCCAGATGATTTCAAATGAGTGTCAGCAATATATCACTCCGACAGTGAAGTCGGTTCGGACAGCTTTCAAACATCCTCAATCAACCAACGTGACCACCAAGTTGATGGTTGTGACGCCGTATGATTTTAGACGAGTGTCCCCCATCCTTCTTACAATTAAGTCGGTCATGATGGCTTTCAAACATCCTCAATCACCCAACGTGAACGCCCGCCGAAATCCCATCGGAGGGTGGTGACACCGAATGATTTCAAATAAGTTTCAGCAATACATCACTCCGACAGTGAAGTCGGTTCGGACAGCTTCCAAACATCCTCAATCAACCAACGTAACCACCAAGTTGATGGTTGTGACGTCGGATGATATTAGACGAGTGTCCCCCATCCTTCTGACAATGAAGTCGGTCATGATGGCTTTCAAACATCCTCAATCACCCAACGTGAACGCCTGCCGAATTCCCATTGGAGGGTGGTGACACCGTATGATTTCAAATGAGTGTCATCAATACATCACTCCGACAGTGAAGTCGGTTCGGACAGCTTTCAAACATCCTCAATCAACCAACGTAACCACCAAGTTGATGGTTGTGACGCCAGATGATTTTAGACGAGAGTCCCCCATCCTTCTTACAATTAAGTCGGTCATGATGGCTTTCAAACATCCTCAATCACCCAACGTGAACGCCCGCCAAAATCCCATCGGAGGGTGGTGATACCAGAGGATTTCAAATTAGTGTCAGCAATACATCACTCCGACAGTGAAGTCAATTCGGACAACTTCCAAACATCCTCAATCAACCAACGTAACCACCAAATTGATGGTTGTAACGCCGGATGATTTTAGTCGAGTGTCCCCCATCCTTCTGCCAATGAAGTCGGTCAAGATGCCTTTCAAACATCCTCAATTAACCAACGTAACCACCCAGTTGATGGTTTTTGCACCGGATGATTTTAGACGAGTGCCCCCCATCCTTCTGACAATGAAATCGGTCAAGATGGCTTTCAAACATCCTCAATCACCCAACGTGAACGCCTGCCGAAATCCCATCGAAGGGTGGTGATGCCGGATGATTTCAAATGAGTGTCAGCAGTATATCACTCCGACAGTGAAGTCGGTTCGGACAACTTTCAAACATCCTCAATCAACCAACGTAACCACCAAGTTAATGGTTGTGACGCCGGATGATTTTAGACGAGTGTCCCCAATCCTTCCTACAATTATGTCGGTCATGATGGCTTTCAAACATCCTCAATCACCCAACGTGAACGCCCGCCGAAATCCCATTGGAGGGTGGTGACACCGGATGATTTCAAATGAGTGTCAGCAATACATCACTCCGACAGTGAACTCGGTTCGGACAGCTTTCAAACATCCTCAATCAACCAACGTAACCACCCAGTTGATGGTTCTCACGACGGATGATTTTAGACGAGTGCTCCCCTTCCTTCTTACAATTAAATCTGTCATGATGGCTTTCAAACATCCTCAATCACCCAACGTGAACGCCTGCCGAAATCCCATCGGAGGGTGGTGATGCCAGATGATTTCAAATGAGTGTCAGCAATATATCACTCCGACAGTGAAGTCGGTTCGGACAGCTTTCAAACATCCTCAATCAACCAACGTAACCACCAAGTTGATGGTTGTGACGCCAGATGATTTTAGACGAGTGTCCCCCATCCTTCTTACAATTAAGTCGGTCATGATGGCTTTCAAACATCCTTAATCACCCAACGTGAACGCCTGCCGAAATCACATCGGAGGTTGGTGATGCCAGATGATTTCAAATGAGTGTCATCAATACATCACTCTAACAGTGAAGTCGGTTCGGACAGCTTTCAAACATCCTCAATCAACCAACGTAACCACCAAGTTGATGGTTGTGACGCCGGATGATTTTAGACAAGTGTCCCTTATCCTTCTTACAATTAAGTCGGTCATGATGGCTTTCAAACATCCTTAATCACCCAACGTGAACGCCTGCCGAAATCCCATCGGAGGGTGGTGATGCCGGATGATTTCAAATGAGTGTCATCAATACATCACTCTATCAGTGAAGTCGGTTCGGACAGCTTTCAAACATGCTCAATAACAAACGTAACCACCAAGTTGATGGTTGTGATGCCGGATGATTTTTGACGAGTGTCCCCCATCCTTCTTACAATTAAGTCGGTCATGATGGCTTTCAAACATCCTCAATCACCCAACGTGAACGCCCGCCGAAATCCCATCGGAGGGTGGTGACACCGTATGATTTCAAATTAATGTCAGCAATACATCACTCAGACAGTGAAGTCAATTCGGACAACTTCCAAACATCCTCAATCAACCAACGTAACCACCAAATTGATGGTTGTAACGCCGGATGATTTTAGTTGAGTGTCCCCCATCCTTCTGCCAATGAAGTCGGTCAAGATGCCTTTCAAACATCCTCAATTAACCAACGTAACCACCCAGGTTATGGTTGTGACACCGGATGATTTTAGACGAGTGTCCCCCATCCTTCTGACAATGAAATCGGTCAAGATGGCTTTCAAACATCCTCAATCACCCAACGTGAACGCCTGCCGAAATCCCATCGAAGGGTGGTGATGCCGGATGATTTCAAATGAGTGTCAGCAATATATCACTCTGACAGTGAAGTCGGTTCGGACAGCTTTCAAACATCCTCAATCAACCAACGTAACCACCAAGTTGATGGTTGTGACGCCGGATGATTTTAGACGAGTGTCCCCCATCCTTCTTACAATTAAGTCGGTCATGATGGCTTTCAAACATCCTCAATCACCCAACGTGAACGCCTGCCGAATTCCCATTGGAGGGTGGTGACACCGTATGATTTCAAATGAGTGTCATCAATACATCACTCCGACAGTGAAGTCGGTTCGGACAACTTTCAAACATCCTCAATCAACCAACGTAACCACCAAGTTGATGGTTGTGACGCCAAATGATTTTAGACGAGAGTCCCCCATCCTTCTTACAATTAAGTCGGTCATGATGGCTTTCAAACATCCTCAATCACCCAACGTGAACGCCCGCCAAAATCCCATCGGAGGGTGGTGATACCAGAGGATTTCAAATTAGTGTCAGCAATACATCACTCCGACAGTGAAGTCAGTTCGGACAACTTCCAAACATCCTCAATCAACCAACGTAACCACCAAATTGATGGTTGTAACGCCGGATGATTTTAGTCGAGTGTCCCCCATCCTTCTGCCAATGAAGTCGGTCAAGATGCCTTTCAAACATCCTCAATTAACCAACGTAACCACCCAGTTGATGGTTTTTGCACCGGATGATTTTAGACGAGTGCCCCCCATCCTTCTGACAATGAAATCGGTCAAGATGGCTTTCAAACATCCTCAATCACCCAACGTGAACGCCTGCCGAAATCCCATCGAAGGGTGGTGATGCCGGATGATTTCAAATGAGTGTCAGCAGTATATCACTCCGACAGTGAAGTCGGTTCGGACAACTTTCAAACATCCTCAATCAACCAACGTAACCACCAAGTTAATGGTTGTGACGCCGGATGATTTTAGACGAGTGTCCCCAATCCTTCCTACAATTATGTCGGTCATGATGGCTTTCAAACATCCTCAATCACCCAACGTGAACGCCCGCCGAAATCCCATTGGAGGGTGGTGACACCGGATGATTTCAAATGAGTGTCAGCAATACATCACTCCGACAGTGAACTCGGTTCGGACAGCTTTCAAACATCCTCAATCAACCAACGTAACCACCCAGTTGATGGTTCTCACGACGGATGATTTTAGACGAGTGCTCCCCTTCCTTCTTACAATTAAATCTGTCATGATGGCTTTCAAACATCCTCAATCACCCAACGTGAACGCCCGCCGAAGTCCCATCGGAGGGTGGTGATGCCAGATGATTTCAAATGAGTGTCAGCAATATATCACTCCGACAGTGAAGTCGGTTCGGACAGCTTTCAAACATCCTCAATCAACCAACGTAACCACCAAGTTGATGGTTGTGACGCCGGATGATTTTAGACGAGTGTCCCCCATCCTTCTTACAATTAAGTCGGTCATGATGGCTTTCAAACATCCTTAATCACCCAACGTGAACGCCTGCCGAAATCACATCGGAGGTTGGTGATGCCAGATGATTTCAAATGAGTGTCATCAATACATCACTCTAACAGTGAAGTCGGTTCGGACAGCTTTCAAACATCCTCAATCAACCAACGTAACCACCAAGTTGATGGTTGTGACGCCGGATGATTTTAGACAAGTGTCCCTTATCCTTCTTACAATTAAGTCGGTCATGATGGCTTTCAAACATCCTTAATCACCCAACGTGAACGCCTGCCGAAATCCCATCGGAGGGTGGTGATGCCGGATGATTTCAAATGAGTGTCATCAATACATCACTCTATCAGTGAAGTCGGTTCGGACAGCTTTCAAACATGCTCAATAACAAACGTAACCACCAAGTTGATGGTTGTGATGCCGGATGATTTTTGACGAGTGTCCCCCATCCTTCTTACAATTAAGTCGGTCATGATGGCTTTCAAACATCCTCAATCACCCAACGTGAACGCCCGTCGAAATCCCATCGGAGGGTGGTGACACCGTATGATTTCAAATTAATGTCAGCAATACATCACTCAGACAGTGAAGTCAATTCGGACAACTTCCAAACATCCTCAATCAACCAACGTAACCACCAAATTGATGGTTGTAACGCCGGATGATTTTAGTTGAGTGTCCCCCATCCTTCTGCCAATGAAGTCGGTCAAGATGCCTTTCAAACATCCTCAAGTAACCAACGTAACCACCCAGGTTATGGTTTTTACACCGGATGATTTTAGACGAGTGTCCCCCATCCTTCTGACAATGAAATCGGTCAAGATGGCTTTCAAACATCCTCAATCACCCAACGTGAACGCCTGCCGAAATCCCATCGAAGGGTGGTGATGCCGGATGATTTCAAATGAGTGTCAGCAATATATCACTCTGACAGTGAAGTCGGTTCGGACAGCTTTCAAACATCCTCAATCAACCAACGTAACCACCAAGTTGATGGTTGTGACGCCGGATGATTTTAGACAAGTGTCCCCCATCCTTCTTACAATTAAGTCGGTCATGATGGCTTTCAAACATCCTAAATCAGCCAACGTGAACGCCTGCCGAAATCCCATCGGAGGGTGGTGACACATGATGATTTAAAATGAGTGTCAGCAGTACATCACTCCGATAATGAACTCGGTTCGGACAGCTTTCAAACATCCTCAATCAACCAACGTAACCACCCAGTTGATGGTTGTCACGCCGGATGATTTTAGACGAGTGCCCCCCATCCTTCTTACAATTAAGTCGGTCATGATGGCTTTCAAACATCCTCAATCACCCAACGTGAACGCCCGCCGAAATCCCATCGGAGGGTGGTGATGCCGGATGATTTCAAATGAGTGTCAGCAGTATATCACTCCGACAGTGAAGTCGGTTCGGACAACTTTCAAACATCCTTAATCAACCAACGTAACCACCAAGTTGATGGTTGTGACGCCGGATGATTTTAGACGAGTGTCCCCCATCCTTCTTACAATTAAGTCGGTCATGATGGCTTTCAAACATCCTCAATCACCCAACGTGAACGCCCGCCGAAATCCCATCGGAGGGTGGTGACACCGAATGATTTCAAATAAGTTTCAGCAATACATCACTCCGACAGTGAAGTCGGTTCGGACAGCTTCCAAACATCCTCAATCAACCAACGTAACCACCAAGTTGATGGTTGTGACGTCGGATGATATTAGACGAGTGTCCCCCATCCTTCTGACAATGAAGTCGGTCATGATGGCTTTCAAACATCCTCAATCACCCAACGTGAACGCCTGCCGAATTCCCATTGGAGGGTGGTGACACCGTATGATTTCAAATGAGTGTCAGCAATACATCACTCCGACAGTGAAGTCGGTTCGGACAGCTTTCAAACATCCTCAATCAACCAACGTAACCACCAAGTTGATGGTTGTGACGCCGGATGATTTTAGACGAGAGTCCCCCATCCTTCTTACAATTAAGTCGGTCATGATGGCTTTCAAACATCCTCAATCACCCAACGTGAACGCCCGCCAAAATCCCATCGGAGGGTGGTGATACCAGAGGATTTCAAATTAGTGTCAGCAATACTTCACTCCGACAGTGAAGTCGGTTTGGACAACTTCCAAACATACTTAATTAACCAACGTAACCACCAAATTGATGGTTGTGACGCCGAATGATTTTAGTCGAGTGACCCCCATCCTTCTGACAATGAAGTCGGTCAAGATGCCTTTCAAACATCCTCAATCAACCAACGTAACCACCCAGTTGATTGTTGTCAGGCCGGATGATTTTAGACGAGTGCCCCCCATCCTTCTAACAATGAAGTCGGTCATGATGGCTTTCAAACATCCTTGATCACCCAACGTGAACGCCCGCCGAAATCCCATCGGAGGGTGGTGATGACGGATGATTTCAAATGAGTGTCAGCAATATATCAATCCGACAGTGAGTCGGTTCGGACAGCTTTCAAACATCCTCAATCAACCAACGTAACCACCAAGTTGATGGTTTTGACGCCGGATGATTTTAGACGACTCTCCCCCATCCTTCTTACAATTAAGTCGGTCATGATGGCTTTCAAACATCCTCAATCACCCAACGTGAACGCCCGCCAAAATCCCATCAGAGATTGGTGATTTCCACTGTGTTGACAACACAATAAACAGGATGAAGTATGTGAAAAGGGTTTGGATGAATTTATAAAATAAATAGACAAATAATTGATGAGGTGAACCAAAACATACACAAATGAATGAAAAACACTTCTGTTTCTTTATTGATATTGAATAATATGGATTACATTGAAATGGAGTTTTATTTAGGGCATAAAACCCAACAAACTCCCACTTGCACTAATATAAAAGTAATCAGTACATATCAATTAATCCTAAATTCTGACGGTGATTTTCAAATGCAGTCACTGCCAACACTTTGGTGAATGGATCAATTAATCCCCTCTTACCACATATTCTCTGATGATATGATATTTCCTTTCTATATGTTTGCTTCTCTTGTGGCTTCGAGGCTCCTTACTGTTGGCTATTGCTCCAGTGTTATCACAAAGTAAAACTAGAGGCTTTTCCACTCCAGGCACGACACCAAGACTGGTGAACTTTCTCAGCCAGACAACCTCTTTGGCAGCTTCTGCTGCAGCTATGTATTCTGCCTCCATGGTAGAATCTGAAAATCGCGGTTTGTTTAGCACTTCTCCAAACCTCTGCTCCACCCCCAAGAGTAAACACCATGCCAGATGTAGATTTCCTGTCATCAAGACATGCCTGGAAATCCGAGTCGCTATAGCCTATGGGATTTAAAGCACCACCCTTGTAGACTAATGTTGGGTTTTATGCCCTAAATAAAACTCTATTTCAATGTAATCCAGATTATTCAATATCAATAAAGTAACAGAAGTATTTTTCATTCATTTGTGTATGTTTTGGTTCACTTAATCAATTGTTTGTCTGTTTGATTTATAAATTCATCCAAACCCCTTTCACATAATTGATCATGTTTATTGTGTTGTCAACACAGTGGAAAGTAAACATGACTATGTGAATAAAGGATTCCTAGATTTATCAAAACACTGGGTTTTACTGATATGACAATCTACAACAGAGTTTACTTGCATTTGGAGAAATGCTATGTTCTTTCCAGAACATTGGTTAAAGTAAAGCTCAGGTTGGATGCATGGAGTATGCATTGGAATGGACCGATATTGATCTTTGAAATAGATTTATAAAACTTACCGTAATATCTATTCAATTCAATATCACTAAGTTGATCCTAGATCACATGATCGAAATCCTGATATGGTTAGGCTCAATCTCAAGAGTGTTATTCGTGTTCTTTGATTTGTTAGTTAAGCCTACTTTTGGGTCATGGTGATACGTACATTTTGGGAACACGGTAGTGCGATTGAGTGGAAGCGCTGACATAAATATGGAATCTATAGCTTCTATCTAGCGAATAGTAAGCAAAGGGTGATTTCCTTCGAGCTTAACCAAACGAGATAAATGGTGGAGTACTCATTTCACTTAGCTGAAATATCATTTATACAGGGTTAAGTGTTTAAAGGATAAAATACATTGTAGGGTGTTACGGTAATTAAGTCCCTTTACAGTGTAAATCATCCATATAGAGGATCATTGATCACATTAGGATTATAACAATGGATAACTAATTATGTGTCTATGTGGTGGAACACATAGAGCATTCTATATACTTACTGAGAGTGCAATTCTAAGTTCTATGCGTGGATTCAACGAAGAATTAATAAGTCAGTGAATTTAAGTAGTAAATTCTAGATCTGCTTATTGGAAGCTCGGATATATAGACCCATGGTCCCCCCACTAGTTGAGATAATATTACTTGTAAGACTCATTTAATTGATTTTAATTAATCAATTATAATTCTCAAGTTAGACTGTGTCTATTTGAGAATTTATCACTTATTAAGGGCAAAACAGTAAATAGAGATTTTGAACGGCATATTTATTAATTAGGAAACTTTAATTAGTTTTATTATTAATAAATAAATGACAATATATTATTTGTTAATTAATTTTAATTATTAAATAATTAGATTTGACATTTATGTGGTTGAACAAAGGAATTGGCAGTTTTTGACAAAACAGGAAACTATCAATGTAGGAAAAGGAAAGTTGGAAAAGTGGCAAGCCTTGTTTCCTCAATGCCTAGGCCGGCCACTATAATCCCTTTTCACATTGATTTTTCAATTTTTAAATGTCAATTAATTCAACCATAGCCCTAGGTGGTCTTTTATAAATAGAAGGCAAAGGCTTCAGTTTTTGAACACACATTATTTTGACAGAATTTTCTCACTTCAAAACTCTCTGAGCTGCCACCCTCTCTCTCTCTCTCTCTATACCTTCTCTGTTTCAAAATCTATAAGTGATAGAGTAGTGCCCACACACATCAAGTAATACCTCAATCATAGTGAGGAAGGTTGTGTAGAATTCAGAAACAACAAAGAAGGACTATCGGGCTCAGATCTTGATTATACTCTGCGACAGAAAGGAATCAAGGGTTAGAGATCTGAGTGGGAGGAGACATATATTCCGCTGCACCCAATGTAAGATTTCTGATACTTTTATGTGTTTAATTTTCCATCGTTTTAGAAGTTCAATATTTAGGTTGTTAAATCAACATACTTGTGAGTAGATCTAAGTTCCTGGTAAAATAACTTCCAACAACTAACACGTAATCTCTTGTACTCTTCAAGTATTTCAGAATATACTTAACAGCATTCCAATGTTCCTGACCTGGATTTGTCTGATACCTGCTCACAATTCCAACTGCATAGCAGATGTCAGGTCTAGTGCATAACATTGCATACATTAGACTTCCAACTGCAGAAGCATAAGGAACTTTTGCCATGTCCTTTATCTCTTGAGGATTAGTAGGACATTGTTCCTTAGATAGACGGATACCATATCTAGAAGGCATAGTCGCCCATTTGGTGTTGGTCATGGAGAATCTCTCTAAAACTTTGTCAATGTAAGTTGTTTGAGAGAGAGCAAGGGATCTGTTCTTCCGGTTTCTAATAATTTGAATACCGAGAACATAGGCAGCCTCACCCAAATCTTTCATATCGAATTAAGTGTCAAGCTATTCCTTCATGTCAGTCATTTTCTTGATATTGTTGCCAATGATCAAAATGTCGTCAACATAAAGAACCAGGAATACTACTACTTGGTCTTCCTTGAGTTGGTAAACACAAGGTTCATCTTTATTCTGAAGAAAGCCGTAGGTTTTTATGATTTCATCAAACCTTTTATTCCATGAGCGAGAAGCTTGCTTAAGTCCATAAATAGACTTATTTAATTTGCAAACTTTCTTTTCTTGCCCAGGAAGAACATAGCCTTTTGGTTGCTCCATATAGATGGTTTCTTCAAGAACCCCATTAAGGAAGGCTGTCTTGACATCCATTTGGTAGATTTCATAGTCGAAAGTAGCTGCGATGGAGAGAAGAATTTGGATGGATTTGAGCATGGCGACAGGACTAAAAGTTTCCTCATAGTCCACACCTTCTCTTTGGGTATAACCCTTAGCGACCAGTCTAGCTTTAAAAGTTTCGACTTCGCCTCCAGCGCCTCTTTTCTCCTTGTAGACCCACTTGCATCCGATTGGACGATAGTCATCGGGTGCGTCTACATATTCCCAGACTTTGTTCGTTTTCATGGAATCTATTTCTGAATCCATGCCGGCTGACCATCACTTCCGTTGCGGACTTGCCATTGCCTGTTTATAGGTTAATTGGTCGTCTTCAATACCGTCACCAACGACCTTATTGATTTCACCATCCAAGCCATAACGAGACGCTTTTGTAGAAACCCTCCCACTACGACAAGGAGCGGTGATCTTCTGAACAGGAACTTTGGTAGCAGTTTTCTCAGTTTCTTCGACTGAGGGAGTGGGAGTATCCTCTTCTTGAGTGGAAGAGGACGGAACATTGGAATGAGTTATATCTGAAAGCATTTCCTCTAATACAACTTTATTTTTCAGTTTGTTGTCTTTAATATAGTTATCTTCAAGAAAAGTAGCATTTGTAGAAACAAACACTTTGTTATCCTTGTAACTATAAAACAGTCCACCCCTAGTCTCTTTAGAATTTCCGACAAACATGCAAACTTCAGTTCGCGATTCTAGTTTGCCTTCTTTCTTTCTCAAGACACGAGCAGGGCACCCCCAAATTCTATAATGGCGTAAACTAGGTGTACGACCATTCCATAGTTCGATGGGTGTCTTAGGGACTGCTTTAGATGGAACAACATTTAAAATGTCGTTTGCCATCTGAATAGCATATCCCCAGAAGGACGTAGACAGAGTTGAATAACTCAGCATAGACCTAACCATTTCCAAAAGAGTGCGATTTCTTCTTTCTGTAACTCCATTTTGCTGTGGAGTGCTTGGGGGCAGTGTATTGGGATTCAATTCCAAGTTCAATTACATGATCTTTGAACTGCATATCCATATATTCTCCACCCCTATCAGTTCGCAAGATCTTTAATGTTTTACCTAATTGGTTTTGAGCCAAAGCATGAAATTCCTGAAACTTTTCAAACGTTTCAGATTTCTTTTGCATTAGGTAAAGAAAACTGTATCTAGAGAAATAGTCAATGAAAGTGACGAAATACTCATAACCACCTCGGGCTTTTACATTCAAAGGTCCGCAAACATCTGAATACACTAACCCTAGGGGTTGTTTGGCACGCTCTCCCTTTGCAAAGAAAGAACGTTTGGTCATTTTTCCTTCTAGGCATGACTCGCATACTGGCAATTCACCTAAGACGACATTTTTCAATGGACCGTCCTTGGTTAGCATATTAAGTCTATCAAAGCCTATATGACCTAAACGTAAATGCCATAGATAAGTTTGTTCATCATTATCAATCTCTTTTCTCTTAAGGCTTCTAGGTTTAGCTACATTAAAAAGTTCAGTATTTAGTGAGATTTGTGTATTCGGTCTTCAAACATAAAGCCCTTGTTCCATGTGAGCAACACGTATTTGAAATCCATTACGAGAAATTGAACAATAAGAACTCGAAAATTCAATATATAAGATTGTGTTTGTAAACATGAAACACTAATCAAGTTTCTACTAAAAATTTGGAATAAATAAAATATTTTCTAAAAGTAAAAATTTCTGTTGAAACTTGTGTTGGGTTTTATGCCCTAAATAAAACTCATTTCAATATAATCAGATTTACTTATTAATATAGATCAGAAATAACATTTAATGTTGCATGGTTCACATGATTTATTTCATGATTATATGTACATAATGTATAAATTCATCTGAAACCCTTTTCACATACTTGATCCTGTTTATTGTGTCGTCAACACATTGGAAAGTAAACATGACTATGTGAATAAAGTTTCCTAGATTTATCAGACACAGGGTTTTACTGATATGATAATCTACAACAGAGTTTACTTGCATTTGGAGAAGTGCTATGTTCTTTCTAGAGCATTGGTTAAAGTAAAGCTCAGGTTGGATGCGTGGAGTATGCATCGAAAGGGACCGATATTGAATTTTGACTTAGATTTATTAAACTTACCGTAATATCTATTCAAGTCAATATCGCCTAGTTGATCCTAGATCAAATGTTCTTAATCCTGCTATGATTAGGCTCAATCTTGAAAGGCTATTCGTGTTCTTTGATTTGTTAGTTAAGCCTACTTTTAGGTCAGGGTGATACGTACATTTTGGGAACACGGTAGTGCAATTGAGTGGGAGCGCTAGCATAAACATGGAATCTATAGCTTCTATCTGGCGAATAGTAAGCAAAGGATGATCTTCTTCGAGCTTGACCAAACGAACATAACTGGTGCAGTACTCATTTCACATAAGCTGAAATATCATTTATACGGGGTCAAGTGTTTTAAGGATAAAATACATTATAGGGTGTAACGGTAATCTAATCCCTTTACAGTGTAGATCATTCATATAGAGGATCATTGATCACATTAGGATTATAACAATGGATAACTGATGATGCATCTA
This sequence comes from Cannabis sativa, assembly GCF_029168945.1. Classification (NCBI taxonomy): domain Eukaryota; kingdom Viridiplantae; phylum Streptophyta; class Magnoliopsida; order Rosales; family Cannabaceae; genus Cannabis; species Cannabis sativa. The sequence goes on along the minus strand of NC_083608.1, from coordinate 4,414,127 downwards.
TATGGTGGAACATATAGAGCATTCTATTATACTGAGAGTGCAATTCTAAGTTCTATGCGTGGATTCAACGAAGAATTAATAAGTTAGTGAATTTTAGTAATAAATTCTTGATCTACTTATTGGAAGCTCGGTTATATAGACCTATGGTCTCCGCACTAGTTGAGATAATATTGCTTATAAGACTCATATAATTGGTTTTGATTAATCAATTATAATTCTCCAATTAGACTATGTCTATTTGTGAATTTTTCACTAAGTAAGGGCGAAATTGTAAAGAAAGAGTTTATAGGGGCATATTTGTTAATTATGATACTTTGTATGGTTCAATTAATAAATATGATAAATGACAATATTATTTAATAATTATTTATAGTTATTAAATAATTAGAATTGGCATTTAAATGGTTGAATTAGAAAATTGGCGTTTTTGAGAAAATCAGATGCAGAAAAGGTAAAACTGTAAAATTGCAAAAAGTGAGGCCCAAATCCACTAAGCATGGCCGGCCACTTTTGTAGGAAATTTAAACTGATATTTTCATTATTTTAATGCCAAATAATTCAAACCTAACCCTAGTTGAATGCTATAAATAGATAGTGAAGGCTTCAGGAAATTTAAACTTAAATTTCTACACTTCTGATTCAGAAAAAAATTGAGCCTTCTCTCTCCCTATCTTTGGCCGACCCTTCTCTTTCTCCTTCCCTCTTCAATTTCGAAAATCTTAGTGTGAGAGTAGTGCCCACACACAGCAAGTGATACCTCAATCATAGTGAGGAAGATCGTGAAGAAAAACTTTCAGCAAGAAGAAAGTTTCAGCATCAAAGATTCAGAGAAAGACATCCAGGTTCAGATATTGATAATGCTCTGCTACAGAAAGGAATCAAGGGCTAGATATCTGAACGGAAGGAGTCATAATATTCCGCTGCACCCAATGTAAGGTTTCCTAAACTTTATATGTGTTTATTTTATCGTTTTAGAAAGTTCATATTTAGGGTGTTAATAAACATACTTGTGAGTAGATCTAAGATCCTGGTAAAATAATTCCAACAACTGGCCTCAGAGCCATGGTAATTGATTTACTTGCAAGAAATTTGGACTTTAAAACGATTGTTTGTTTGTTTTTGGATGGTATCATGTTGTATTGAGTGTTATTTGATGATTGATTGGTGTTTGTGAATTTTTGTTAAAATAATTGAATATCTGTTTCTGGAATTATTTTTATTGGATAGTATGGAAAAAATTAAGCAAGTTACTTTTTTACAGAACTCAATTTCGATTTAATTTGAATTAGTTATGATTTTTTTGAAGATTTGAAAAAAAAAACGGAGTTGTGCTGAAATTTTCCTGCGATCGCGAAAACTGTCCGTACAGCTCACAATTTTTTCGTTTTTCTTCGTTTTTTCATGCTTTTTCATGGAATTAACTTCCGATTTTTTGTGTAGTTCTGTATTTATACTATTACTATTCCTAATTCAATTCTAATTATCATTTTGAATTAATATAGGTGTCGTTTGGTAACACTTTTGTTTTTTAATTTTTTAATCACAAAATGAAAGTAAAATTTTTTGTTTTTAAAAAATTTATTTTTGAAAAACAAAAATGCGTTCTTTAACCACTTTTGTTTTTCAATTTTAAAAACAGAAAACAAAAGTGTGTTCTGTAAAGTTCATTTTCATTTTTATTTTTTGATTTTATTTAAGTCGGGTCAAGATCCGGGGTTGGATTTGGGTTCGGGTCAGAAGCCGGGTTCAGCGCCAAGGCCGTGAGGAGGGGATTTGGGTCCGGGAGTGGTTGTAATCCAAAAGATTAATTAAGAAAAAAAACTGTTTAAAAAAATATTGAAAGTGATTTTTCTTTGTTTTTAAAATTTTGATTTTTAATTATAAAATTGAAAAGTAAAAACAGTTTTATAGAACATGTTTTTGAAAAATATTTTCACTTTTTTACTTTTAAAAACAGAAAACTGATTAAAAAAGTGTTACCAAACGCCACCTTAATATTTTTTAAATTTAATTCAAGATATTAGTGTAATTTGAATTTGAAAATAGTTAGTATCTATCTTTTTTGCTTAATAATCTATCTTATTTTTTAAATTTGATTATATCTTATCTTATTTTTAAATTTAAGGTCAGATTTAAAATATTTTAAATTAATCTTTTTTTTAAATAATTTGACCTTATTTAAATTTAAAATAAATTAACTATAATCATGTAATTTTAAAAAAATATAAGATATTTTGCTAACTTTTAAATTTTGTTATTTTATTTATTTAAATTACATTTAAAATCTGAAAAAGATATTCATTTATCTTTTTTAATTTTTTATTTAATTTTTATTTATAAAATAACATTTAAATTTTAAAAGTAGTTAGCAAATTTTGAAATAATATTTAGGTTGGTTGAAACCTAATTTTTCAAAATTGTAGGTTTAATTTTAAATTTATTTTTTTTAAATTTCGAATTTTCAATTTTTTTTTTAAATTTTCGAAAATTATTTTATTTAATTAATTATTTAATTTAAAATTAAATAAATCCTACATCCAACTATCCAGCTAACCTTGTTGCAGGAGTATGTGTTTTAGCTTGTGTGTAAGTTTTCAAAACCTATTATTGCTTGATTGCAAATAGCCATGGTTAACTTGTTGACAGATCCAATGATCTGATTTTAACTCATGGCTCCCTTGGTCAAGTAAATAATTTGTAACAGGTATATTTACAATCTTCTTTCATCTGTGTATGACCTAGCAACATGATAGGACCCATCCAAAGTGTGCCTGTGTGAGCCTATGTGTTTAATTTTATTATAGATGCATATAGGTTGCTGTTGCTAAATAAAATGTCATAGTTCTTGATAGATTTTATTTAGGCCCATTTAGTTTTTGGGCTTAGTCAATTAATAACAGTTGTTCATTTTAAGGTTAAATTCCTCTCTTTTGGGCCTTGTGTGAGAGTTGGGAGCCATAGAAGTGGGTACGACATACTGAACCCAGCACCCCCTCACATGAACCACCCCAATTGTGAAGGCCCATTTGCCTGATTTGAATGATTGTACTAGGTTAATTAAACTAGTTTAACCTAATAAAATTGATTAGCAACATAATTAATTTCATTTATTTTGAAATTAATTTAAGAAAATTATAGTTTAAAGAATTTTATATTCTAAGCTAAATTATATGTATTTTCTTATATTTAATTAAATATAGAATTATAACCATCTAGATTCTTTCTGAAGCTTAATTTAAATTTTTCATTACATATTCCTATTTAAGTTGACATTTAGTTATCTATAACTAACCAGCTTAAATCTGGATATCTTTTGGATTTAAAATTTCAAAATTAAGTTGAGGAATTTTTGGTTATTAAGATTCTTTAGATATTTTTTAAGTTAATATCTTTTCGAATATTAACTTAAAATGGAATATTTTAGATATTTTTGAGTTAATATCTTTTCAAATATTAACTTAAAATGAAATATTTTTAAATTAAGTGGTTACAACTTAATTTTTGATATTTAATTAAATTTAAATTTGAAAATATTTAAGTTCTAGATTTTTTCTAATACAACTTAAATTATATATTTTTCAAATTTTGTGGAAAAGATACTTAGTCCAATAAAATATTTTCTAGATAATTATTTCTAGACTACTTATTATTTCTAATATTAAATAGGAAAATATTATACATTGTGAAATTAATTATTTATATAATTAATTTTGGTACAATTTATTTTAAGTATATTTTTCCTAGTATTAAACTAGAGATTAATAATTAAGCCTTCTCTACACTTAAATTATTTATTTCTTGAATTTAATACATTTAATTAATTTGAAAATTAAATATCTAAGTTTATTTTCATCATGATACTTAAATATTTCTTTTTCATGAAACTTAATTAAATAGAAAATTATTTTTAGTTGAAATTTATTTTTTCAACTAAATTTAAATAATTTTCAAAATATATATTTTTTATTTTATTAATCAAATTTCAAAATTGCATTTCTTAAATGCTGGAATTTCGAATTTTATTTGAAAATAGATTAAAGTTGTAAATTATTTATTTTAATTTTGGACTAACTTAAATTAATGATTTTTTCATTTAATGATTAATTAAAATAAATGAAGTAAAATAGATTCTTTATTTTATTAATCAATTTTCAAAATTGCATTTCATAATGCAAGATGATTTTGAATTTATCTTGAAAAATAGATTAAGTTGTAAATTAATTATTTATTTTAATTAATTCTTGGATGAACTTAAATCAATGATTTTTTCATTTATTGGTTAATTTAAAATAAATTGAATTAAAGTATATTATTAGAAATTGAATTAATTAGTCGAAGGAAAATCTAGATAGATGATATTTTTGCTTGAAGTATTTTTCTAGTGTATTTAATTAAATAGAAAATTAATATTTAAGTTGATTTTCATCATCATACTTAAATATTTGAAATTTTTCTTATATATATTTAATTTAATAGGAAAATTATATTTTTTGTTGTAAATTAATTTTATTAATTAATTTTGGGCCAACATTAAATTAGAATAATTTTTCCAGGATTTATTTTTTATTTTAACATGCATTTTTCGAAAATTGTATTCTTAAATACTTTAATTTTTTTGAAATGCAATATATATTTATAGAAAAATTAAATTTGAGTTGTAAATTAATTTAAATTAACAACTTAAATTGAATATTTTTCTAAATATTTATTGGAAATTATTACTAAGATGGAAATAATTCATGTTATTTTCATATCCATCTAAGTAAAATTTATAAATATTAAATTAAAATTTATATTTAGAATTTTTCATTCTAAATTGGAAATTTTAAATAAATATATATTTAAAATAAATAGATTAAATAAAGAGAATCAAAGAAAATACAACTCACATTAAATAATGAGCTTTATTATTATTAAGATATTCGATCTCCATTGTTGGTCTTACAATAGTTAAATGTTTTCAATATAACCTCGAGACGCTAGACTTCATCCCCCTATGGATGGTTATTCGTTGAACGCATTTAACACCGTAAAATCTCATTTGATAAGTGTTTTGTAAGTTTTCGTATCTATTAGACTCTCCCCTACGGTGACTACTTAGAGATAAACTTATGAAACATGAAACAATAGTGGAAGCTCATAAAATGAGAATAACCTTGACTCTCGCCTACCGGGACAACGTTGGATTCTTATTTTGATCGAATAAAAGGTTGCTAGAATGGTTTCTATTTTAGATGAGCTGACAACTCTATTCAATAAATGATACTTTGACTCTCGCCTACCGGGACACTGTATCAGTTTGTTAAAAACCTTGGAAATTATTTAGGATTGTATGTTTTAGTATTTTCACTGGTCATTCCTACTTGCTATATGTTTAATAATTTCTGAATTGTGTATGAATTTATATTGAACCATGTTAATTTCTGTTATTAAATTGTAGTTTAATTTCGAATCTTCATTGTTGGTCTAACATGTTTGTTTATCTAATGAGATAAATCCCTAATGGATTTTCACCATTAGACATACATAATAGTGTAAGATCTCAAAAGATAAATATTGTATATGCGACATCTAGCTGTTCATCAATTGATGACACCTTAGACTAGTATCTTTACGATATGAAACAAGAAGATTGTATAAATAAGATTACTTTGACATTCGCTAATCGAAGCATCGTTGGATTCTTATTTATAAACGAAATTATCCTAATTCCTCTTAGCTTATTCATTTCGAATTAGCTTCAAAACATATCATTGGATGAATGGTGTATAAATCATTTCATGTCATTCTATATTTTCTCTTAAGAAATTAAATGACGCATATGATTATAATCCCGAAATTCTATTCCCAATTGATATAAATCCTCAATCTTAGAAATCTCCTACTTGTATGGGCAAATCTGACTTAGAGTTAAATTAGTAGTGGTGGTCCAAGATAGAATTACTCATAATATTTGGTATAAATTTAAGTCTTTGACTTTAATTTTAGAAACCAAACAGAAATTTTCTTATATTTCTATTTCCAGGAAGCAATACAGTTACACTTTCCAAGTGTTTAATATCCATCTTCTATTAATGGATTCAAACTGTATGGAATATGAGTTAGGTATTCTGTGACCAGGATCCACTTGCACTATTCTAAGAATTCTTTGATGTAACTAAACCTAAGTCATCAAAAGACACTACCACATTATTTTTTAATCTATGGCATTTGTATCTAGTTCATAGTGGATTTGACAAGATCAATCTCTGCAAAGAGTTAATATGCCTATATCCACAGAAAGTAGTTCATCTCATTCGCAGATGGATGTACATTCAGGGGTGGATATGAGTTTTTTTCGTTGTATTCTTAAAACAATAACTCTAGATTAAACCTTTTAGCAAGAAATTTGAAATGTTTGAAAAATTTCATTAATTTCTAGCAATGGTTAAAACCATTAAGGTAAGTGGTTAAAGATCTTGCGAACTGATAGGGGTGGAGAAATAGTTAGTAGATATGCAGTTCAAAGATCATTAAATTGATTTTTGAATTATATCCAAACTTACCTCCCCAGAAATTTCGAGTTGCGTATTGATGATTAGTTATTAGTCGTTGCCTAATTCCTTCTATGGTAATACAATTTTAGAATGATGTAATGGTTGTATACTTAATGTAAATCATTACTAGATTCATGGATGACCTAATCAAAATCTTAAGAAAAGCTAGAACTATTAACCATTGTTTGTTAGCTATTCTTAAGAAAGTGTTTGTTCAAACAAATACTACTTTTCTAAGATAATGACTAAGTCTGAAAACAAGTAGGAAATAAAGGAGATATTTTTCTTGATTCCAAAAGTGTTCTATCATCTTATATAACATATGATGATCCCACTGCCTCTGTTGTCTTGTCACAACCGAAGAGGTTAATACCATTTTCTTAGACATAATTCACGGTACCTTGTCGAAGTGGGAGAGTTTCTAGGAACTCACCTTCTTATGATTTGGGAGACACTAGTGATTAAAATCCATTGTGAGTTTAAACAAGTAATGGATTGTCAAGATAAGAAACTAAGAAGAAAGCCAAAAGAACTATGGTTTAATCCATTCACATGGAATAACCTAAAGTTTTCTATTACAAGGACATAAAAGGAAATTTTTGTTTATAAGGCCATTCAATGGACTTAACAAAACTTCTTGTTCCTAGTATTATAGGTTTGAGTTTATCTAAACCTATGGCTTGTGGTATACCTGGTAATTACTTACTCTAATGCAAGCAACTTACTTTAGTAAGATGCTGAAGCATTTTCTTTCTAATGGCAATCTATAGAAGCTTCACAACTTCTTAGGTATAGATTTTATTTATCTAAGGAAAAGTCTCAACTATTCCAGAAAAGATAAAGCCATGAAAGAGTTTCTTATATCAACAGTGAGAGGTCTTAGATATGCTTTTGTATGCCTTAGACTAGACACCTGCTGTTGAGTGGGAGTAATGAGTAGGTATCAGATTAATCCGGGAGAAGAACATTGGAAGACAATCAAGTAAATCTTAAGATGAAGAAGAGGAACTATATGTTAGTTTATAAGGGTGTGTTTTAAACTCTTAGACTACACCATATCAGATTTCCAAATTTGCCTTTGTGCTAGAAAATCTTTCTGATAAGATGGTGATTACTCTGGGGGTGGAATAGTGATTTTGGAGAAGTGTAAAAATATATCTGAAGTCTCTAGGTCTACCAGGAAGGGACTGAATGTTAAAGTTACAGGAAAGGTACTTATTCAGTCTAAGGAAAGTTCTATACATTTTTGGCACCATTCCAAATTGCCTAAACTACTAGTGTTAATTTCCTGATTAACCAAAAGTAGTTGCCAAAGGTATAAGAATCCAGTATCCCAAGAGAGTAGACATATAGAGAGGAATTTCACATTATCAATGATTTTGTGATTAAGGAAGAGTAATAGTGGAGGAAAGGTTGTGTTTAATTCAACCTTTCAGATCCTATTATGAGGAGTTTACTACTACTACACTTGATTTGTATATCAAGGTGTTGAGATTATTTGAAATGCACATTTTGTTTTATATTAGTGCAAGTGGGAGTTTGTTGGGTTTTATGCCCTAAATAAAACTCATTTCAATATAATCAGATTTACTTATTAATATAGATCAGAAATAACATTTAATGTTGCATGGTTCACATGATTTATTTCATGATTATATGTACATAATGTATCAATTCATCTGAAACCCTTTTCACATACTTGATCCTGTTTATTGTGTCGTCAACACATTGGAAAGTAAACATGACTATGTGAATAAAGTTTCCTAGATTTATCAGACACAGGGTTTTACTGATATGATAACCTACAATAGAGTTTACTTGCATTTGGAGAAGTGCTATGTTCTTTCCAGAGCATTGGTTAAAGTAAAGCTCAGGTTGGATGCATGGAGTATGCATCGGAAGGGACCGATATTGAATTTTGACTTAGATTTATTAAACTTACCGTAATATCTATTCAAGTCAATATCGCCTAGTTGATCCTAGATCAAATGTTCTTAATCCTGTTATGATTAGGCTCAATCTTGAAAGGCTATTCGTGTTCTTTGATTTGTTAGTTAAGCCTACTTTTAGGTCAGGGTGATACGTACATTTTGGGAACACGGTAGTGCAATTGAGTGGGAGCGCTAGCATAAACATGGAATCTATAGCTTCTATCTGGCGAATAGTAAGCAAAGGATGATCTCCTTCGAGCTTGACCAAACGAACATAAATGGTGAAGTACTCATTTCACATAAGCTGAAATATCATTTATACGGGGTCAAGTGTTTTAAGGATAAAATACAATGTAGGGTGTAACGGTAATCTAATCCCTTTACAGTGTAGATCATTCATATAGAGGATCATTGATCACATTAGGATTATAACAATGGATAACTGATGATGCATCTATATGGTGGAACATATAGAGCATTCTATTATACTAAGAGTGCAATTCTAAGTTCTAATCCCTTACTTAGTAATAAATTCTTGATCTACTTATTGGAAGCTCGGTTATATAGACCCATGGTCCCCGCACTAGTTGAGATAATATTGCTTGTAAGACTCATATAATTGGTTTTGATTAATCAATTATAATTCTCAAATTAGACTATGTCTATTTGTGAATTTTTCACTAAGTAAGGGCGAAATTGTAAAGAAAGAGTTTATAGGGGCATATTTGTTAATTATGATACTTTGTATGGTTCAATTAATAAATATGATAAATGACAATATTATTTAATAATTATTTATAGTTATTAAATAATTAGAATTGGCATTTAAATGGTTGAATTAGAAAATTGGCGTTTTTGAGAAAATCAGATGCAGAAAAGGTAAAACTGCAAAATTGCAAAAAGTGAGGCCCAAATCCACTAAGCATGGCCGGCCACTTTTGTAGGAAATTTAAACTGATATTTTCATTATTTTAATGCCAAATAATTCAAACCTAACCCTAGTGGAATGCTATAAATAGATAGTGAAGACTTCAGGAAATTTACACTTCAGAAAAAACTGAGCCTTCTCTCTCCCTATCTTTGGCCGACCCTTCTCTTTCTCTTTCCCTCTTCAATTTCAAAAATCTTAGTGTGAGAGTAGTGCCCACACACAGCAAGTGATACCTCAATCATAGTGAGGAAGATCGTGAAGAAAGACTTTCAGCAAGAAGGAGGTTTCAGCATCAAAGATTCAGAGAAAGAGATCCAGGTTCAGATATTGATAATGCTCTGCTACAGAAAGGAATCAAGGCCTAGATATCTGAATGGAAGGAGTCATAATATTCCGCTGCACCCAATGTAAGGTTTCCTAAACTTTATATGTGTTTATTTCATCGTTTTAGAAAATTCATATTTAGGGTGTTAATAAACATACTTGTGAGTAGATCTAAGATCCTGGTAAAATAATTCCAACAACTTGATACGGGCTATTCCTCTAGCTTAGACCGATACTAACTCGCCATTTTTAACTTTAAGCTTTAACTCTTCTGGAAGCAAATTTTCCCAAGTTTCAAGCAGCTGAAATGAAGAACATACATGGTTAGTAGACCCAGAATCAACAATCCATGTGGATTTGTCATTCTCTAAAACACATGATTCAAAGACAAAAGCATTACCTTCGTTTGAATTGTTTAGAAGCCGGGGACATCGTTCTTCTTGATGTCCCTTTTCATTACAATTCGAACATAGAAGATCATGTCTGATAATTGTACTTAATAATTATTTATAGTTATTAAATAATTAGAATTGGCATTTAAATGGTTGAATTAGAAAATTGGCGTTTTTGAGAAAATCAGATGCAGAAAAGGTAAAACTGCAAAATTGCAAAAAGTGAGGCCCAAATCCACTAAGCATGGCCGGCCACTTTTGTAGGAAATTTAAACTGATATTTTCATTATTTTAATGCCAAATAATTCAAACCTAACCCTAGTGGAATGCTATAAATAGATAGTGAAGACTTTCGGAAATTTACACTTAAATTTCTATACTTATGATTCAGAAAAAACTGAGCCTTCTCTCTCCCTATCTTTGGCCGACCCTTCTCTTTCTCCTTCCCTCTTCAATTTCAAAAATCTTAGTGTGAGAGTAGTGCCCACACATAGCAAGTGATACCTCAATCATAGTGAGGAAGATCGTGAAGAAAGACTTTCAGCAAGAAGGAGGTTTCAGCATCAAAGATTCAGAGAAAGAGATCTAGGTTCAGATATTGATAATGCTCTGCTACAGAAAGGAATCAAGGCCTAGATATCTGAATGGAAGGAGTCATAATATTCCGCTGCACCCAATGTAAGGTTTCCTAAACTTTATATGTGTTTATTTCATCGTTTTAGAAAATTCATATTTAGGGTGTTAATAAACATACTTGTGAGTAGATCTAAGATCCTGGTAAAATAATTCCAACAACTTGATACGGGCTATTCCTCTAGCTTAGACCGATACTAACTCGCCATTTTTAACTTTAAGCTTTAACTCTTCTGGAAGCAGATTTTCCCAAGTTTCAAGCAGCTGAAATGAAGAACATACATGGTTAGTAGACCCAGAATCAACAATCCATGTGGATTTGTCATTCTCTAAAACACATGATTCAAAGACAAAAGCATTACCTTCGTTTGAATTGTTTAGAAGCCGGGGACATCGTTCTTCTTGATGTCCCTTTTCATTACAATTCGAACATAGAAGATCATGTCTGATAATTGTACTTGAAGAAGCAGCTTTGTTAGAGCCTTCATGCTTAATTCTCTTCCTCTGATTAAAGTTTGTAATACCAGGAAATCCCATTGCAATCAAATTCCGTTCATGAGCTGGTAATTCAGCTTCGAGCTTGTCCATGTCGGAGGAGTTAAAATTGTTGATCATGTAAGATACAACAAATTCATTATACTCCGGAGGAAGACTATTAAGAATGAGTTGTACCCATTGTTCCTTTGATAATTCAATTCCAAGTAGATTTGCCTTTTGGAACTTCAAATTCATCAACAATAGGTGTGAGTTAATGCAACTACCAGGATGCATTTTCACACTATAGAGTTCATTTTCTAAGATATTAACTAGGAGTGGATCGGGGTGAGGGTTATTCATATTGGCACTACATCAATAAAACAGAAGTAACGTTTTGGTTCAATAAATTCATACACAAGTTCAGAAAATAACAAATAATCACATAAGTTATAAAAATACTAAATTTAACATAGTTTATTTTCCAAGGTTTCCAACAAACTGATACAGTGTCCCGTTTAGGCGAGAGTCAAAGCATCATCCATTGAATAGAGTTGTCAACTCATCTAAAATGATAAGCATTCTAGCAACCTTTTATTCGATCGAAAACAGAATCCGACGTTGTCCCGTTTTGGCGAGAGTCAAGGTCATTCCTATTTCATGAGCTCCCACCATTGTTTCATACTTTTGTAAGTCAAATACAGTCGCCACCATTAGGGTTATCAATACTAATATAAAACACTTATAAATAATACTTATCTTTCGACTTAATTAAAAAAAATATTCCTTTTTAAGTTTATCCATATTTTAAAAAAAAAATATCAACTTAAAAAGTATCCAAAAAATCTTAATAACCAATTCCTAAAATTCCTCAACTTAATTTTGAAATTTGAAATTCAAAAAATATTCAAATTTAAGTTGATTTGTTAGAAATAACAAATTTTTAACTTAAATAGGAATATTTAATGAAATAATAAAATTAAGCTTCACAAAGAATCTAGTTGGTTATAATTCTATATTTAATTAAATACAAGAAAATACATATAGTTTATCTAGAATATAATTCATCAAACTATGTTTTCTTAAAGTAATTTAAAAAAAAATGAAATTAATTATGTTGCTAATCAATTTTATTAGGTTAAACTAATTTAATTAACTTAGCACAGTTATCCAAATCAGGCAAATGGGCCTTCACAATTGGGGTAGTTCATGTGAGGGGGGGCTGGGTTCAGTATGTCGTACCCACTTCTATGGCCCCCATCTCTCACACAAGGCCCAAAAGAGAGGAATTTAACCTTAAAATGAACAACTGTTATTAATTGAATAGGCCCAAAACAAAATGGGCCTAAATAAAATCTATCAAGTTATGACATTTTATTTAGCAACAACAATCTATATGTATCTATAGCAAAAGTAAACGTATAGGCTCACACAGGCACACAGATTTGGATGGATCCTATCATGTTACTAGGTCATACACAGATGAAAGAATAATGTAAAATTTACCTGTTACAAATTATTTACTTGACCTATTGACAATTGAACCATGGGTTAAAATCAGATCATTAGATCTGTCAACAAGTTAACCATGACAATTTAGATCAAGTAATAATAGGTTTTAGAAAAACTTACAAACAATTTAAAACACATACTCCTGCAACAAGTTAGATTGGATAGTTGGATGTAGGATTTATTTAATTTTAAATTAATTAATAAAAAGAATTCAAAAAAAAATTCAAATAAAAAATTTCGATTTAAAAAAAAAAATTAAACCTACAATTTTGAAAAATTAAGTTTCAACTAACCTAAATATCATTTCAAAAAAAAAAATTGCTAACTACCTTTTAAATTTCATGTTATTTTTTAAATTAAATATTCAATAAAATAAAATGATAAATACATACCCTTTTCTGATTTTATAATTTAATTTAAGTAAAAATAACAAAATTTAAAAGTTAGCAAAAATATCTTATTTCTATTTAAAATACCATGATTATAGTAATCTTATTTTAAATCTAAATAAGGTCAAATTACTTAAAATAGAGTATTTTATAAAAGGAATTTAATATCTGACCTAAGATTTAAAATTAAGAAAAAATAATCAAATTTTCTTTTAAAAAAAAAAGAAAAGAGGTAAGCAAAAATTGATTTTTACCTATTTTCAAATTCAAATTACACTAATATCTAAAATTAATTTTAAAAAATCAAATTAATTTATTTCTGATAATTAGATTTGAATATGAAAAGTAAAAATCAAAATACAAAACTATACAAAAAATCGGAAGTTAATTCCATGAAATAGCATGAAAAATCGAAGAATAGTGCGGATGGTATGCTGTGCATACCATCCGCGCGCGCATCTAGGGGAAAAGGACCGAGCATCCTCGGCGCTGGAGGCTGCAAACAGTCATTCTGCGCGCGTGAGGGTGTGTCACCACCCCTAACTTTTTTAAAATCTTCAAAAAATCATAACTAATTCAAATAAAATCGAAATCGAGTTTTGTAAAAAAGTAAATTACTTAATTTTTTCCATACTATCCAATAAAAATAATTCCAAAAACGAAAAATTCAATTATTTTTCCCAGAATTTCATAAACATCAATCAATCATCAATACAACACACAAAATAACATTATACCATCCAAATCACAAACAAATCGTTTTAAGTCCAAATTTCTAGCAAGCAAATCAATTACCATGGCTCTAGTGCCAGTTGTTGGAATTATTTTACTAGGATCTAAGATCTACTCACAAGTATGTTGATTAACACCCTAAATATGAACTTCTAAAACGATTATAAGTAAACACATATAAAGTATGAGAAACCTTACATTGGGTGCAGCGGAATAATATGTCTCCTTCCACTCAGATCTCTAACCCTTGTATCCTTTCTGTCGCAGAGAATTATCAAGATCTGAGCCCGAATGTCCTTTGTTGAATCTGGATTCTTCAAAGCCTTCCACACTATGATTGAGGTACTACTTACTGTGTGTGGGCACTACTCTATCACTTAGGGATTTCGAAACAAAGAAGAAGAAGAAAGAGAGAGAGAGGTGGCGGCCCAGGAATTTTCTCTGAAAGGAATGAGATGCAATTGTGTTGTGTTTCCTAAAGCCATTACTTTCTATTTATAGAATACCACATAGGGTTAGGGTTGAATTACTTGGCATTAAAATAATGAAAAAAATTAAATGATAAAACCTATGCATGTGGCCGGCCAAGGCTTATGGAAGAAAGGCCTCACTTTTGCAACTTTCCTGTTTTATCATTTCTGTTTCCCATTTTCTCAAAAATTGCCAATTTTCACATTCAACCATTTAAATGTCAATTTTAACTATTTAATAACTATAATTAATTATTAAATAATATTGTCATTTATTATATTTATTAATTAGACTAACCAAAGTCTCTTAATTAATAAATATACCCTATAAACTCTTTCTTTACAGTTTCGCCCTTAATAAGTGATAAATTCACAAATAGACATAGTCTAACTTGAGAATTATGATTGATTAATTAAAACCAATTAAATGAGTCTTACAAGTAGTATTGTCTCAACTAGTGTGGGGACCATGGGCCTATATATCTAAGCTTCCAATAAGCAGATCAAGAATTTACCTCTTAAATTCACTGACTTATTAATTCTTCGTTGAATCCACGCATAGAACTTAGATTTGCACTCTCAGCTATAGAGAACGCTCTATATGTTCCACCATATAGACACGCTATTAATTATCCATTGTTATAATCCTAATTTGATCAATGATCCTCTATATAGATGATCTACAATGTAAAGGGATTAAATTACCATAACACCCTACAATGTATTTTATCCTTAAAACACTTAACCCCGTATAAATGATATTTCAGATAAGTGAAATGAATTCTCCACCATTTATTTTCGTTTGGTTAAGCTCGAAGGAAATCATCCTTTACTTTCTATTCGCCAGATAGAAGCTATAGAATCCATATTTATGTTAGCGCTCCCACTCAATTGCACTACTGTGTTCCCAAAATATACGTATCACCCTGACCCAAAAGTAGGCTTAACTAACAAATCAAAGAACACGAATAACACTCTTGAGATTGAACCTAATCATATCAGGATTAAGATCATTTGATCTAGGATCAACTAGGTGATATTGAATTGAATAGATATTACGGTAAGTTTAATAAATCTATGTCAAAGTTCAATATCGGTCCATTTCGATGCATACTCCATGCATCCAACCCAAGCTTTACTTTAACCAATGCTCTGGAAAGAACATAGCATTTCTCCAAATGCAAGTAAACTCTGTTGTAGATGGTCATATCAATAAAACCCCAGTGTTCTGATAAATCTAGGAATCTTTAATCACATAGTCAAGTTTACTTTCCACTGTGTTGACGACACAATAAACAGGATCAAGTATGTGAAAAGGGTTTGGATGAATTTATAAATCAAATAGACAAATAATTGATAAGGTGAACCAAAACATACACAAATGAATGAAAAACACCTCTATTTCTTTATTAATATTGAATAATCTGGATTACATTGAAATAGAGTTTTATTTAGGGCCTAAAACCCAACACCCAGTTGATTGTTGTGACGCCGGATGATTTTAGACGAGTGTCCCCTATCATTATGGCAATGAAGTCATTCAAGATGGCTTTCAAACATATTCAATCACCCAACGTTAACGCCCGCCGAAATCCCATCGAAGGGTGGCGACACCGGAGTGATTTCAAATGAGTGTCAGCAATACATCACTCCGACAGTGAAGTCGGTTCGGACAGCTTTAAAACATCCTTAATCCACCAACGTAACCACCCAGTAAATGGTTGTGACGACGGATGATTTCAGACGAGTGTTCCCCATCCTTCTGATAAGGAAGTCGGTCGAGATGGCTTTCAAACATCCTCAATCACCCAACATGAACGCCCACCGAAATCCCATCAGAGAGTGGTGACACCGGATGATTTCAAATGAGTGTCAGCAATACAGTACTCCGACAGTGAAGTCGGTTCGGACAGCTTTCAAACATCCTCAATCAACCAACGTAACGACCCAGTTAATGGTTGTGACGCCGGATGATTTTAGACGAGTGTCCCCCATCCTTTTGACAATGAAGTCGGTAAAGATGGCTTCAAACATCCTCAATTACCCAACGTGAACGCCCGACAAAATACCATTGGAGGGTGGTGACGCCGGATGATTTCAAATGAGTGTAAGCAATACATAACTCTGACAGTGAAGTCGGTTCGGACAGCTTTGAAACGTCCTCAATCAACCAACGAAACCACCCAGTTGATGGTTGTGACGCCGGATGATTTTAGACGAGTGTCCCCCATCCTTCTGACAATGAAGTCGGTCAAGATGGCTTTCAAACATCCTCAATCACCCAACATGAACGCCCGCCGAAATCCCATTGGAGGGTGGTGACACCGGAAGATTTCAAATCAGTGTCAGCAATTCATCGCTCTGAAAGTGAAGTCTGTTTGAAAAGCTTTCAAACATCCTCAATCAACCAACTAACCACCCAGTTGATGGTTGTGACGCCGGATGATTTTGGACGAGTGTCCCCCATCCTTCTGACAATGAAGTCGTTCAAGATGGCTTTCAAACATCCTCAATCACCCAACGTGAATGTACGCTGAATTCCCTTCGAAGGGTGGTGACGCCAGATTATTTCAAATGAGTATCAGCAATATATCACTCCGACTGTGAACTCAGTTCAGACAGCTTTCAAATATCCTCAATCAACCAACGTAACCACCTAGTTGAGTGTTGTGATGCCGGATGATTTTAGAGGAGGGTCCCCCATCCTTCTGACAATGAAGTCGGTCAAAATGGCTTTCAAACATCCTCAATCACCCAACGTGAATGCTCGCCGAAATCCCATCAGAGGGTGGTGACACAAAATGATTTCAAATGAGTGTCGGCAATATTTCACTAGGACAGTGAAGTCGGTTCGGACAGCTTTCAAACATCCTCAATAAACCAACGTAACCACCCAGTTGATGGTTGTCAAGCCGGATGATTTTAGACTAGTGTCCCCATCCTTCTGACAATGAAGTCGTTCAAGATGGCTTTCAAACATCCTCAATCACCCAACTTGAATGCCCGCCGAAATCCCATCGAAGGGTGGTGACACCAGATGATTTCAAATGAGTATTAGCAATACATCACTCTGACTGTGAACACGGTTCAGACAACTTTCAAACATCCTAAATCAAACAACGTAACCACCCAGTTGAGTGTTGAGACGCCGGATGATTTTATATGAGTGTCCCCCATCCTTCTGACAATGAAGTCGGTCAAAATGGCTTTCAAAAATCCTCAATCACCCAACGTGAATGCTCGCCGAAATCCCATCAGAGGGTGGTGACAACGAATGATTTCAAATGAGTGTCAGCAATACTTCACTCCGACAGTGAAGTCGGTTCGGACAGCTTTCAAACATCCTCAGTCAAGCAACGTAACCACCCACTTGGTGGTCGTGATGCCAGATGATTTTAGACGAGTCTCCCCCATCCTTCTGACAATGAAGTCGGTGAAGATGGCTTTCAAACATCCTCAATCACCCAACGTGAACGCCTGCCGAAATCCCATCGAAGGGTGGTGAGACTAGATGATTTCAAATGAGTGTCAGCAATACATCACTCCGACAGTGAAGTCGGTTCGGACAGCTTTAAAACATCCTCAATCAACCAACGTAACCACCCAGTAAATGGTTGTGACGCCGGATGATTTCAGACGAATGTTCCCCATCCTTCTAATAAGGAAGTCGGTCGAGATGGCTTTCAAACATCCTCAATCACCCAAAGTGAACGCCGACCGAAATCCCATCGGAGAGTGGTGACACTGGATGATTTCAAATGAGTCTCAGGTATACATCACTCCGACAGTGAAGTCGGTTCGGACAGCTTTCAAACATCCTCAATCCACCCACGTAACCACCCAGTTGATGGTTGTGACGCCGGATGATTTTAGATGAATGACAATGTAGTCGTTCAAGATGGCTTTCAAACATCCTCAATCACCCAACGTGAACGCACGTCCAAATCCCATCGGAGGGTGGTGACACCGGATGATTTCAAATGAGTGTCAGCAATACAGCACGCCGACAGTGAAGTCGGTTCGGACAGCTTTCAAAGATCCTCAATCAACCAACGTAACCACCCAGTTGATGGTTGTGACGCCGGAAGATTTTAGACGAGTGTCCCCCATCCTTTTGACAATGAAGTCGGTAAAGATGGCTTTCAAACATCCTCAATCACCCAACGTGAACGCCCGACGAAATACCATTGGAGGGTGGTGACACCGGATGATTTCAAATGAGTGTAAGCAATACATCACTCCGACAGTGAAGTCGGTTCGGACAGCTTTGAAACGTCCTCAATCAACCAATGAAACCACCCAGTTGATGGTTGTGACGCCGGATGATTTTAGACGAGTGTCCCCCATACTTCTGAGAATGAAGTCGGTCAAGATGGCTTTCAAACATCCTCAATCACCCAACATGAACGCTCGCCGAAATCCCATCAGAGGGTGGTGATACTAGAAGATTTCAAATGAGTGTCAGCAATACATCCCTCTGAAAGTGAAGTCTGTTTGAACAACTTTCAAACATCCTCAATCAACCAACGTAACCACCCAGTTGATGGTTGTGACGCCGGATGATTTTGGACGAGTGTCCCCCATCCTTCTGACAATGAAGTCGTTCAAGATGGCTTTCAAACATCCTCAATCACCCAACATGAATGTACGCCGAAATCCCATCGAAGGGTGGTGACACCGGATTACTTCAAATGAGTATCAGCAATATATCACTCCGACTGTGAACTCGGTTCAGACAGCTTTCAAACATCCTCAATCAGCCAACGTAGCAACCTAGTTGAGTGTTGTGACGGCGGATGATTTTAGAGGAGTGTCCCCTATCCTTCTGACAATGAAGTCGTTCAAAATGGCTTTCAAACATCCTCAATCACACAACGTGAATGCCCGCCGAAATCACATCAGAGGGTGGTGACACCGAATGATATCAAATGAGTGTCGGCAATACTTCACTAAGACAGTGAAGTCGGTTCGGACAGCTTTCAAACATCCTCAATCAACCAACGTAACCACGCAGTTGGTGGTCGTGATACCGGATGATTTTAGACGAGTGTCCCCCATCGTTCTGACAATGAAGTCGGTCAATATGGCTCTCAAACATCCTCAATCACCCAACGTGAACGCCCGCCGAATTCCCAGCGTAGCGTGGTGACACCAGATGATTTCAAATGAGTGTCAGCAATACATTACTCCGACAGTAAAGTCTTTTCGGAAAGCTTTGAAACATCCTCAATTAACCAACGTAACCACCCATTTAATGGTTGTGACGCCGGATGATTTCAGACGAGTGTCCCCCATCCTTTGACGATGAAGTCGGTCGAGATGGCTTTCAAACATCCTCAATCACCCAACGTGAACGCCCGACGAAATACCATTGGAGGGTGGTGACACTGGATGATTTCAAATGAGTGTAAGCAATACATCACTCTAACAGTGAAGTCGGTTCGGACAGCTTTGAAACGTCCTTAATCAACCAATGAAACCACCCAGTTGATGGTTGTGACGCCGGATGATTTTAGACGAGTGTCCCCCATACTTCTGAGAATGAAGTCGGTCAAGATGGCTTTCAAACATCCTCAATCACCCAACATGAACGCTCGCCGAAATCCCATCAGAGGGTGGTGATACTAGAAGATTTCAAATGAGTGTCAGCAATACATCCCTCTGAAAAGTGAAGTCTGTTTGAACAACTTTCAAACATCCTCAATCAACCAACGTAACCACCTAGTTGATGGTTGTGACGCTGGATGATTTTGGACGAGTGTTCCCCATCCTTCGGACAATGAAGTCGTTCAAGATGGCTTTCAAACATCCTCAATCACCCAACATGAATCTACGCCGAAATCCCATCGAAGGGTGGTGACACCGGATTACTTCAAATGAGTATCAGCAATATATCACTCCGACTGTGAACTCGGTTCAGACAGCTTTCAAACATCCTCAATCAGCCAACGTAGCAACCTAGTTGAGTGTTGTGACGGCGGATGATTTTAGAGGAGTGTCCCCCATCCTTCTGACAATGAAGTCGTTCAAAATGGCTTTCAAACATCCTCAATCACACAACGTGAATGCCCGCCGAAATCACATCAGAGGGTGGTGACACTGAATGATATCAAATGAGTGTCGGCAATACTTCACTAAGACAGTGAAGTTGGTTCGGACAGCTTTCAAACATCCTCAATCAACCAACGTAACCACGCAGTTGGTGGTCGTGATACCGGATGATTTTAGACGAGTGTCCCCCATCCTTCTGACAATGAAGTCGGTCAATATGGCTTTCAAACATCCTCAATCACCCAACGTGAACGCCCGCCGAAATCCCAGCGTAGGGTGGTGACACCAGATGATTTCAAATGAGTGTCAGCAATACATTACTACAATAGTAAAGTCTTTTCGGAAAGCTTTCAAACAGCCTCAATTAACCAACGTAACCACCCAGTTAATGGTTGTGACGCCGGATGATTTCAGACGAGTGTCCCCCATCCTTCTGATGATGAAGTCGGTCGAGATGGCTTTCAAACATCCTCAATCACCCAACGTGAACGCCGGACGAAATAACATCGGAGGATGGTGACACCGGATGATTTTAAATGAGTGTGAGCAATACATCACTCCGACAGTGAAGTCGGTTCGGACAGCTTTGAAACCTCCTCAATCAACCAACGAAACCAGCCAGTTGATGGTTGTGACGCCGAATAATTTTAGACGAGTGTCCCCCATCCTTCTGACAATGAAGTCGGTCAAGATGGCTTTCAAACATCCTCAATCACCCAACATGAACGCCCGACAAAATCTCATTGGAGGGTGGTGACACCGGAAGATTTCAAATGAGTGTCAGCAATACATCCCTCCCAAAGTGAAGTGTGTTCGAACAGCTTTCAAACTTCCTCAATCAACCAACGTAACCACCCAGTTGATGGTTGTGACGCCGGATGATTTTGGACGAGTGTCCCCCATCCTTCTGACAATGTAGTCGTTCAAGATTGCTTTCAAACATCCTCAATCACCCAACGTGAATGCCCGCCGAAATCCCATCAAAGGGTGGTGACACCAGATGATTTCCAAAGAGTATCAGCAATATATCACTCAGACTGTGAACTCGGTTCAGACAGCTTTCAAAAATCCTCAATCAACCAACGTAACCAACTAGATGAGTGTTGTGACGGCGGATGATTTTAGAGGAGTGTCCCCCATCCTTCTGACAATGAAGTCGTTCAAAATGGCTTTCAAACATCCTCAATCACCCAACGTGAATGCCCGCCGAAATCCCATCAGAGGGTGGTGACACCGAATGATTTAAAATGAGTGTCGGCAATACTTCACTCAGACAATGAAGTCGGTTCGGACAGCTTTCAAACATCCTCAATCAACCAACGTAACCACCCAGTTGGTGGTCGTGATGCCAGATGATTTTAGACGAGTGTCCCCCATCCTTCTGACAATGAAGTCGGTCAATATGGCTTTCAAACATCCTCAATCACCCAACGTGAACGCCCGCCAAAATCCCAGCGTAGGGTGGTGACACCAGATGATTTCAAATGAGTGTCAGCAATACATTACTCCGACAGTGAAGTCTGTTCGGAAAGCTTTCAAACATCCTCAATTAACCAACGAAACCACCCAGTTAATGGTTGTGACACCGGATGATTTCAGACGAGTGTCCCCAATCCTTCTGATGATGAAGTCGGTCGAGATGGCTTTCAAACATCCTCAATCACCCAACGTGAACGCCCACGGAAATCCCATCGGAGAGTGGTGACATTGGATGATTTCAAATGAGTGTCAGCAATACATCACTCTGACATTGAAGACGGTTCGGACAACTTTTAAACAACCTCAATCCACCAACGTAACCACCGAGTTGATGGTTGTGGCGCCAGATGATTTTAGATGAATGACAATGTAGTTGTTCAAGATGGCTTTCAAACATCCTCAATCACACAAGGTGAACGCCCTCCGAAATCCCATCGGAGGGTGGTGACATCGGATGATTTCAAATGAGTGTCAGCAATACAGCACTCCAACAGTGAAGTCAGTTCGAACAGTTTTCAAACATCCTCAATCAACCAACGTAACCACCCAGTTGATAGTTGTGACGCCGGATGATTTTAGACGAGTGTCCCCCATCCATTTGACAATGAAGTCGGTAAAGATGGCTTTCAAACATCCTCAATCACCCAACGTGAACGCCGGACGAAATATCATCAGATGATGGTGACACCGGATGATTTCAAATGAGTGTGAGCTATACATCACTCCGACAGTGATGTTTGTTCGGACAGCTTTCAAACATCCTCAATCAACCAACGTAACCACCTAGTTGATTGTTGTGACGGCGGATGATTTTAGAGGAGTGACCCCCATCCTTTTGACAATGAAGTCGTTCAAAATGGCTTTCAAACATCCTCAATCACCCAACGTGAATGCCCGCCGAAATCCCATCAGAGGGTGGTGACACCGAATGATATCAAATGAGTGTCGGCAATACTTCACTCAGACAATGAAGTCGGTTCGGACAGCTTTCAAACATCCTCAATCAACCAACGTAACCACCCATTTGGTGGTCGTGATGCCAGATGATTTTAGACGAGTGTCCCCCATTTTTCTGACAATGAAGTCGGTCAATATGGCTTTCAAACATCCTCAATCACCCAACGTGAACGCCCGCCAAAATCCCATCGTAAGGGTGGTGACACCAGATGATTTCAAATGAGTGTCAGCAATACATTACTCCGACAGTGAAGTCTGTTCGGAAAGCTTTCAAACATCCTCAATTAACCAACGTAACCACCCAGTTTATGGTTGTGACGCTGGATGATTTCAGACGAGTGTCCCCCATCCTTCTGATGATGAAGTCGGTCGAGATGGCTTTCAAACATCCTCAATCACCCAACGTGAACGCCCACGGAAATCCCATCGGAGAGTGGTGACATTGGATGATTTCAAATGAGTGTCAGCAATACATCACTCTGACAGTGAAGACGGTTCGGACAGCTTTCAAACAACCTCAATCCACCAACGTAACCACCGAGTTGATGGTTGTGACGCCGGATGATTTTAGATGAATGACAATGTAGTCGTTCAAGATGGCTTTGAAACATCCTCAATCACCCAATGTGAACGCCTGCCGAAATCCCATCGGAGGGTGGTGACATCGGATGATTTCAAATGAGTGTCAGCAATACAGCACTCCGACAGTGAAGTCGGTTCGGACAGCTTTCAAACATCCTCAATCAACCAACGTAACCACCCAGTTGATGGTTGTGACGCCGGATGATTTTAGACGAGTGTCCCCCATCCTTTTGACAATGAAGTCGGTAAAGATGGCTCTCAAACATCCAAAAATCACCCAACGTGAACGCCGGACGAAATACCATCGGAGGATGGTGACACCGGATGATTTCAAATGAGTGTGAGCAATACATCACTCCGATCAACCAACGTGAACGCCCACGGAAATCCCATCGGAGAGTGGTGACATTGGATGATTTCAAATGAGTGTCAGCAATACATCACTCTGACAGTGAAGACGGTTCGGACAGCTTTCAAACAACCTCAATCCACCAACGTAACCACCGAGTTGATGGTTGTGACGCCGGATGATTTTAGATGAATGACAATGTAGTCGTTCAAGATGGCTTTCAAACATCCTCAATCACCCAATGTGAACGCCCGCCGAAATCCCATCGGAGGGTGGTGACATCGGATGATTTCAAATGAGTGTCAGCAATACAGCACTCCAACAGTGAAGTCGGTTAGGACAGCTTTGAAACCTCCTCAATCAACCAACGAAACCACCCAGTTGATGGTTGTGACGCCGAATAATTTTAGACGAGTGCCCCCATCCTTCTGACAATGAAGTCGGTCAAGATGGCTTTCAAACATCCTCAATCAGCCAACATGAACGCCCAACAAAATCTCATTGGATGGTGGTGACACCGTAAGATTTCAAATGAGTGTCAGCAATACATCCCTCCCAAAGTGAAGTGTGTTCGAACAGCTTTCAAACTTCCTCAATCAACCAAAGTAACAACCCAGTTGATGGTTGTGACGCCGAATGATTTTGGACGAGTGTCCCCCATCCTTCTGACAATGTAGTCGTTCAAGATGGCTTTCAAACATCCTCAATCACCCAACTTGAATGCCCGCCGAAATCCCATCGAAGGGTGGTGACACCAGATGATTTCCAATGAGTATCAGCAATATATCACTCAGACTGTGAACTCGGTTCAGACAGCTTTCAAACATCCTCAATCAACCAATGTAACCAACTAGTTGAGTGTTATGACAGCGGATGATTTTAGAGGAGTGTCCCCCATCCTTCTGACAATGAAGTCGTTTGAAATGGGTTTAAAACATCCTCAATCACCCAACGTGAATGCCCGCCGAAATCCTATCGAGGGTGGTGACACCGAATTATATCAAATGAGTGTCGGCAATACTTCACTCAGACAGTGAAGTCGGTTCGGACAATTTTCAAAGATCCTCAATCAACCAACGTAACCACCCAGTTGGTGGTCGTGATGCCGGATGATTTTAGACGAGTGTCCCCCATCCTTCTGACAATGAAGTCGGTCAATATGGCTTTCAAACATCCTCAATCACCCAACGTGAACGCCTGCTGAAATGAAAGCGTAGGGTGGTGACACCAGATGATTTCAAATGAGTGTCAGCAATACATTACTCCGACAGTGAAGTCGGTTCGGAAAGCTTTCAAACTTCCTCAATTAACCAACGTAACCACCCAGTTAATGGTTGTGACGCCGGATGATTTCACACGAGTGTCCCCCATCCTTCTGATGATGAAGTCGGTCGAGATGGCTTTCAAACATCCTCAATCACCCAACGTGAACGCCCACGGAAATCCCATCGGAGAGTGGTGACATTGGATGATTTCAAATGAGTGTCAGCAATACATCACTCTGACAGTGAAGACGGTTCGGACAACTTTCAAACAACCTCAGTCCACTAACGTAACCACCGAGTTGATGGTTGTGACGCCGGATGATTTTAGATGAATGACAATGTAGACGTTCAAGATGGCTTTCAAACATCCTCAATCACCCAAAGTGAACGCCCCCCATAATCCCATCGGAGGGTGGTGGCATCGGATGATT
This sequence comes from Cannabis sativa, assembly GCF_029168945.1. NCBI lineage: Eukaryota > Viridiplantae > Streptophyta > Magnoliopsida > Rosales > Cannabaceae > Cannabis > Cannabis sativa. The sequence continues at coordinate 4,388,689 of NC_083608.1, read as the reverse complement.
TCAAATGAGTGTCAGCAATACAACCCTCCGACAGTGAAGTCGGTTCGGACAGCTTTCAAACATCCTCAATCAACCAACGTAACCACCCAGTTGATGGTTGTGACGCCGGATGATTTTAGACGAGTGTCCCCCATCCTTTTGACAATGAAGTCGGTAAAGATGGCTCTCAAACATCCAAAAATCACCCAACGTGAACGCCGGACGAAATACCATCGGAGGATGGTGACACCGGATGATTTCAAATGAGTGTGAGCAATACATCACTCCGATAGTGAAGTTTGTTAGGACAGCTTTGAAACCTCCTCAATCAACCAACGAAACCACCCAGTTGATGGTTGTGACGCCGAATAATTTTAGACGAGTGTCCCCCATCCTTCTGACAATGAAGTCGGTCAAGATGGCTTTCAAACATCCTCAATCACCCAACATGAATGCCCAACAAAATCTCATTGGAGGGTGGTGACACCGTAAGATTTCAAATGAGTGTCAGCAATACATCCCTCCCAAAGTGAAGTGTGTTCGAACAGCTTTCAAACTTCCTCAATCAACCAAAGTAACAACCCAGTTGATGGTTGTGACGCCGAATGATTTTGGACGAGTGTCCCCCATCCTTCTGACAATGTAGTCGTTCAAGATGGCTTTCAAACATCCTCAATCACCCAGCTTGAATGCCCGCCGAAATCCCATCGAAGGGTGGTGACACCAGATGATTTCCAATGAGTATCAGCAATATATCACTCAGACTGTGAACTCGGTTCAGACAGCTTTCAAACATCCTCAATCAACCAATGTAACCAACTAGTTGAGTGTTATGACAGCGGATGATTTTAGAGGAGTGTCCCCCATCCTTCTGACAATGAAGTCGTTTGAAATGGGTTTAAAACATCCTCAATCACCCAACGTGAATGCCCGCCGAAATCCTATCGAGGGTGGTGACACCGAATTATATCAAATGAGTGTCGGCAATACTTCACTCAGACAGTGAAGTCGGTTCGGACAACTTTCAAAGATCCTCAATCAACCAACGTAACCACCCAGTTGGTGGTCGTGATGCTGGATGATTTTAGACAAGTGTCCCCCATCATTCTGACAATGAAGTCGGTCAATATGGCTTTCAAACATCCTCAATCACCCAACGTGAACACCTGCCGAAATCAAAGCGTAGGGTGGTGACACCAGATGATTTCAAATGAGTGTCAGCAATACATTACTCGGACAGTGACGTCGGTTCGGAAAGCTTTCAAACTTCCTCAATGAACCAACGTAACCACCCAGTTAATGGTTGTGACGCCGGATGATTTCACACGAGTGTCCCCCATCCTTCTGATGATGAAGTTGGTCGAGATGGCTTTCAAACATCCTCAATCTCCCAACGTGAACGCCCACGGAAATCCCATCGGAGAGTGGTGACATTGGATGATTTCAAATGAGTGTCAGCAATACATCACTCTGACAGTGAAGACGGTTCGGACAACTTTCAAACAACCTCAGTCCACTAACGTAACCACCGAGTTGATGGTTGTGACGCCGGATGATTTTAGATGAATGACAATGTAGACGTTCAAGATGGCTTTCAAACATCCTCAATCACCCAAAGTGAACGCCCGCCAAAATCCCATCGGAGGGTGGTGGCATTGGATGATTTCAAATGAGTGTCAGCAATACAACCCTCCGACAGTGAAGTCGGTTCGGACAGCTTTCAAACATCCTCAATCAACCAACGTAACCACCCAGTTGATGGTTGTGACGCCGGATGATTTTGGACGAGTGTCCCCCATCCTTCTGACAATGAAGTCGTTCAAGATGGCTTTCAAACATCCTCAATCACCCAACGTGAATGCCTGCCGAAATCCCATCGAAGGGTGGTGACACCAGATGATTTCAAATGAGTATTAGCAATATATCACTCAGACTGTGAACTCGGTTCAGACAGCTTTCAAACATCCTCAATCAACCAACGTAACCACCCAGTTGAGTGTTGTGACGCGGGATGATTTTAGATGAGTGTCCCCCATCCTTCTTACAATGAAGTCGGTCAAGATGGCTTTAAAACATTCTCAATGACCCAACGTGAACGCCCGCCGAAATCCCATCGAGGCTGGTGACACTGGATGATTTCAAATGAGTGTCAGCAATACATCACTCCGACAGTGAAGTCGGTTCGGACAGTTTTCAAACATCCTCAATCAACCAACGTAACCACTCAGTTAATGGTTGTGACGCCGGATGATTTCAGACGAGTGTCCCCCATCCTTCTGATAATGAAGTCGGTCGAGATGGCTTTCAAACATCCTCAATACCCCAATGTGAACGCCCAGCGAAATCCCATCGGAGGGTGGTGACACTGGATGATTTCAAATGAGTGTCAGCAATACATCACCGACAGTGAAGTTGGTTCGGATATCTTTCAAACATCCTCAATCAACCAACGTAACCACCCAATTGATGGTTGTGATGCCGGATGATTTTAGACGAGTGTCCCCCCATCCTTCTGACATGGAAGTAGGTCAAGATGGCTTTCAAACATCCTCAATCACCCAACGTGAACACCCGCGAAATCCCGTCGGAGGGTGGTGACACCAGATGATTTCAAATGCTTGTCAGCAATACATCACTCCGAAAGTGAAATCGGTTCGGACAGCTTTCAAAAATCCTCAATAAACAAACGTAACCACCCAATTGATGGTTGTGATGCAAGATGATTTTAGACGAGTGTCCCCCAACCTTCTGACAATGAAGTCGGTGAAGATGGCTTTCAAACATCCTCAATCACCCAACGTGAACACCCGTCGAAATCCCATTGGAGGGTGGTGACACCGGATGATTTCAAATGAGTGTCAGCAATACATCACTCCGAAAGTGAAATCGGTTCGGACAGCTTTCAAAAATCCTCAATCAACAAACGTAACGACCCAGTTGATGGTTGTGACGCAGGATGATTTTAGATGATTGTCCCCCATCCTTCTGAAAATGAAGTCGGTCAAGATGGCTTTCAAACATCCTCAATCACCCAACGTGAATGCCTGCCGAAATCCCATCTGAGGGTGGAGATACCTGATGATTTCGAATGAGTGTCAGCTCCAACGGTGAAGTCGGTTGGAACAGCTTTCAAACATCTTCAATCAACCAACGTAACCACCCAGTTAATGGTTGTGAGGCTGCATGATTTTAGACGAGTGTCCCCCATCCTTCTCACAATGAAGTCGGTCAAGATGGCTTTCAAACATTCACAATCACCTAACGTGAACGCCCGCTGAAATCCCATCGGAGCGTGGTGACACTGGATGATTTCAAATGAGTGTCAGCAATACATCACTCCGACAGTGAAGTCGGTTCGGACATCTTTCAAACAACCTCAATCAACCAACGTAACCACCCAATTGATGGTTGTGACGCCGGATGATTCTAGACGAGTGTCCCCCATCCTTCTGACAAAGAAGTCGGTCAAGATGGCTTTCAAACATCCACAATCACCCAACGTGAACACCCGCCGAAATCCCACCGGAGGGTGGTTACACCGGATGATTTCAAATGAGTGTAAGCAATACATCACTTCGGCAGTGAAGTCAGTTTGGACTGCTTTCAAACAATCTCAATCAACAAATGTAACCACGGAGTTGATGCTTGTAACGCCGGATGATTTTAGACGAGTGTCCCCCATCCTTCTAACAATGAAGTTGGTCAAGATGGCTTTCAAAGATCCTCAATCACCCAACGTGAACGCCCCTCGAAATCCCATCGAAGGGTGGTGACACCGAATGATTTCAAATGAGTGTCAGAAGTACTTCACTCCGACAGTGAGGTCGGTTCGGAAAGCTTTTGAACATCCTCAATCAACCAACTTAACCACCCAGTTGGTGGTTGTGAGGCTGAATGATTTTAGACGAGTGTCCCCCATCCTTCTGACAATGAAGTCCTTCAAGATGGCTTTCAAACATCCTCAATCACCAAACGTCAACGCCCGCCGAAATCCCATCAGAGGGTGGTGACACTGGATGATTTTGAATGAGTGTCAGCATTACATCACCCTGATAGTGAAGTCAGTTCGAACAGCTTTCAAACATCCTCAATCAACCAACGTAACCACCCAGTAGATTGTTGTGACGCCGAATGATTTTAGACGAGTGTCCTCCATCCTTCTGACAATGAAGTCGGTCAAGATGGCTTTCAAACATCCACAATCACCCAACTTGAACGCCGGCCGAAATCCCATCGGAGGGTGGTGACACCGGATGATTTCAAATGAGTGTCAGCAATGCCTCACTCTGAGAGTGAAGTCGGTTCATACAGCTTTCAAATATCCTCAATCAACAAACGTAACCACCCACTTGATGGTTGTGATGCCGAATGATTTTAGACGAGTGTCCCCCATCCTTCTAACAATGAAGTCGGTCAAGATGATTTTCAAACATCCTCAATCACCCAACGTGAACGCCCGCCGAAATCCCATCGATGGGTGGTGACACCGAATGATTTCAAATGAGTGTCAGCAGTACTTCACTCCGACAGTGAAGTCGGTTCGGACAGCTTCCAAACATCCTCAATAAACCAACGTAACCACCTAGTTGGTGGTTGTGATGCTGGATGATTTTTGACGAGTGTCCCCCATCCTTCTGACAATGAAGTCGTTCAAGATGGCTTTCAAAAATCCTCAATACCCAACGTGAACGCCCGCCGATATCCCTTCGGAGGGTGGTGACACCGAATGATTTCAAATGAGTTTCAGCAATACTTAACTCCGACAGTGAAGTCGGTTCGGACAGCTTTCAAACATCCTCAATCAACCAACTTAACCACCCAGTTAATGGTTGTGACGCTGGATGATTTTAGACAAGTGTCCCCTATCCTTCTTTCAATGAAGTCATTCAAGATGGCTTTCAAACATCCTCAATCACCCAACGTGAACGCCCATAGAAATCCCATCTGAGGGTGGTGACACTGGATGATTTCGAATGAGTGTCAGCAATACATCACCTTGATAGTGAAGTCAGTTCGGACAGCTTTCAAACATCCTCAATCAACCAACGTAGCCACCCAGTAGATTGTTGTGACGCCTGATGATTTTAGACGAGTGTTCCCCATCCTTCTGACAATGAAGTCGGTCAAGATGGCTTTCAAACATTCACAATCACCCAACTTGAACGCCGGCCGAAATCCCATTGGAGAGTGGTGACACCGAATGCTTTCAAATGAGTGTCAGCAATGCCTCACTCTGACAATGAAGTTGGTTCAGACAGCTTTCAAACATCCTCAATCAACAAACGTAACCACCCAATTGATGGTTGTGATGGCGGATGATTTTAGACGAGTGTCCCCCATCCTTCTCACAATGAAGTCGTTCAAGATGGCTTTCAAAAATCCTCAATTACCCAACGTGAACGCCCGCCGAAATCCCATCGGAGGGTGGTGACACTAAATGATTTCAAATGAGTGTCAGCAATACTTAACTTCGACAGTGAGGTCAGTTCGGACAGCTTTCAAACATCCTCAATCAACCAACTTAACGACCCAGTTGGTGGTTGTGAGGCTAAATGATTTTACACAAGTGTCCCATATCCTACTTTCAATGAAATCGTTCAACATGGCTTTTAGACATCCTCAATCACCCAACATGAACGGCCGCCGAAATCCCATCAGAGGGTGGTTACAATGGATGATTTCGAATGAGTGTCAGCAATACCTCACCCTAATAGTGAAGTCAGTTCGGACAGCTTTCAAACATCCTCAATCAACAAACGTAACCACCCAGTAGATTGTTGTGACGCCGGATGATTTTAGACGAGTGTTCCCCATCCTTCTGACAATGAAGTCGGTCAAGATGGCTTTCAAACATCCACAATCACCCAACTTGAACGCCGGCCGAAATCCCATTGGAGGGTGGTGACACCGGATGATTTCAAATGCGTGTCAGCAATGCTTCACTATGACTGTGAAGTCGGCTCAGACAGCTTTCAAACATCCTCAATCAACAAACGTAACCACCCAGTTGATGGTTGTGATGCCGAATGATTTTAGATGAGTGTCCCCCATCCTTCTAACAATGAAGTCAGTCATGATGGCTTTCAAACATCCCCAATAACCCAACGTGAACGCCCGCCGAAATCCCATCGAAGGGTGGTGACACCAAATGATTTCAAATGAGTGTCAGCAGTACTTCACTCCGAAAGTGAAGTCGGTTCATACAGTTTCCAAACATCCTCAATAAACCAACGTAACCACCCAGTTGGTGGTTGTGATGCCGGATGACTTTAGACGAGTGTCCCCCATCCTTCTGACAATGAAGTTGTTCAAGATGGCTTTCAAAAATCCTCAATCACCCAACGTGAACGCCCGCCGAAATCCCTTCGGAGGGTGGTGACACCGAATGATTTCAAATGAGTTTCAGCAATACTTAACTCCGACAGTGAAGTCGGTTCGGACAGCTTTCAAACATCCTCAATCAACCAACTTAACCACCCAGTTAATGGTTGTGACGCTGGATGATTTTAGACAAGTGTTCGCTATCCTTATTTCAATGAAGTCATTCAAGATGGCTTTCAAACATCCTCAATCACCCAACGTGAACGCCCGTAGAAATCCCATCTGAGGGTGGTGACACTGGATGATTTCGAATGAGTGTCAGCAATACATCACCTTGATAGTGAAGTCAGTTCGGACAACTTTCAAACATCCTCAATCAACTAACTTAACCACCCAGTTTGTGGTTGTGAGGATGAATGATTTTAGACGAGTGTCCCCCATCCTTCTGACAATGAAGTCCGACAAGATGGCTTTCAAACATCCTCAATCACCCAACGTGAAAGCCCGCCGAAATCCCATCGAAGTGTGGTGACATTGGATGATTTCGAATGAGTGTCAGCAATACATCACTCTAACAGTGAAGTCGGTTCCGACAGCTTTCAAACATCCTCAACCAACAAACGTAACCACGGAGGTTATTTTAGACGAGTGTCCCCCATCCTTCTGACAAAGGAGTCGGTCAAGAAGGCTATCAAACATCCTCAATCACCCAACGTGAACGCCCGCCGAAATCCCATGAGAGAGTGCTGACACCGGATGATTTTAAATGAGGGTCAGCAATACCTCACTCTAACAGTGAAGTCGGTTCAGACAGCTTTCAAACATCCTCAACCAACAAACGTAACCACCCAATTGATGGTTGTGACGCCGGATGATTTTAGACGAGTGTCCCCCATCCTTCTAACAATGAAGTCGGTCAAGATGGCTTTCAAACAACCTCAATCACCCAACGTTAACACCCGCCGAAATCCCATCGGAGGGTGGTGACACCGGATTATTTCAAATGAGTGTCAGCAATACATCATTCCGACAGTGAAGTCGGTTCCAACATCTTTCTAACATGCTCAATCAACCAACGTAACCACCCAGTTTTTTGTTGTGACGCCGGATGATTTTAGACGAGTGTCCCCTATCCTTCTGACAATGAAGTTGTTCAAGATGGCTTTCAAACATCCTCAAACACCCAACGTGAACGCCCGCCGAAATCCCATTAGAGGGAAGTGTCACTCGATGATTTCGAATGAGTGTCAGCAATACATCACCCTGATGTGAAGTCGGTTCGGACTGCTTTAAAACATCCTCAATCAACCAACATAACCACCCAGTAGATTGTTGTGACGCCGGATGATTTTAGACGAGTGTCCCCCATCCTTCTGACAATGAAGTCGTTCAAGATGGCTTTCAAAAATCCTCAATCACCCAACGTGAACGCCCGCCGAAATCCCTTCGGAGGGTGGTGTCACCGAATGATTTCAAATGAGTTTCAGCAATACTTAACTCCGACAGTGAAGTCGGTTCGGACAGCTTTCAAACATCCTCAATCAACCAACTTAACCACCTAGTTAATGGTTGTGACGCTGGATGATTTTAGACAAGTGTCCCCTAAACTTATTTCAATGAAGTCATTCAAGATGGCTTTCAAACATCCTCAATCACCCAACGTGAACGCCCGTAGAAATCCCATCTGAGGGTGGTGACACCGGATTATTTCAAATGAGTGTCAGGAATACATCACTCCGTTAGTGAAATCGGTTCGGACAGCTTTCAAACATCCTTAACTACCCAGTTGATGGTTGTCACGCCGGATGATTTTAGACGAGTGTCCCCCATCTTTCTGACAATGAAGTCAGTCAAGATGGCTTTCAAACATTCTCAATCACCCAAAGTGAACGCCTGCCGATATCCCATCGGAGGGTTGTGACGTCGGATGATTTCAAATAAGTGTCAGCAATACATCACTCCGATAGTGAAGTCGGTTCGGACAGCTTTCAAACATCCTCAATCAACCAACGTAACCACCCAGTTGATGGTTGTGACGCAAGATGATTTTAGACGAGTGTTCCCCATCCTTCATACAATGAAGTCGTTCAAGATGGCTTTCAAAAAATGTCAATCACCCAACGTGAATGCCCGACGAATTACCATCCGAGGGTGGTGACACCGGAGGATTTCAAATGAGTGTAAGCAATACATCACTCCGATAGTGAAGTCGGTTCCCACAGCTTCCAAACATCCTCAATCAACCAACAAAACCACCCAGTTGATGGTTGTGACGCCGGATAATTTTAGACGAGTGCCCCCCATCCTTCTAACAATGAAGTCGGTCAAGATGGCTTTCAAACATCCTCAATCACCCAACGTGAACGCCTGCCGAAATCCCATCGGAGGGTGGTGACACCGGATGATTTCAAATGAGTGTCAGCAATACATCCCTTCGACAGTGAAGTCTGTTCCAACATCTTTCAAACATCCTCAATCAACCAACGTAACCAGCCAGTTTTTGGTTGTGACGCTGGATGATTTTAGACGAGTGTCCCCTATCCTTCTGACAATGAAGTTGTTCAAGATGGCTTTCAAACATCCTCAATCATCCAACGTGAACGTCCGCCGAAATCCCATCTTAGGGTGGTGACACTCGATGATTTCGAATGAGTGTCAGCAATACATCACCCTGATATGAAGTCGGTTCGAACAGCTTTAAAACATCCTCAATCAACCAACGTAGCCACCCAGTAGATTGTTGTGACGCCGGATGATTTTAGACGAGTGTCCCCCATCCTTCTGACAAAGAAGTCGGTCAAGATGGCTTTCAAACATCCACAATCACCCAACGTGAACGCCGGCCAAAATCCCATTGGAGGGTGGTGACACCGGATGATTTCAAATGAGGGTTAGCAATACCTCACTCTGACCGTGAAGTCGGTTCGGACATCTTTGAAACATCCTCAATCAACAAACGTAACCACCCAGTTGATGGTGGTGATGCCGAATGATTTTAGATTAGTGTCCCCCATCCTTCTAACAATGAAGTCGGTCAAGATGGCTTTCAAAGATCCTCAATACGTGAACGCCAGCCGAAATCCCATCGATTGGTGGTGACACCGAATGATTTCAAATGAGTGTCAGCAGCACTTCACTCCGACAGTGAAGTCGGTTCGGACAGCTTCCAAACATCCTCAATAAACCAATGTAACAAACTAGTTCGTGGTTGTGATGCCGGATGAGTTTAGACGAGTGTCCCCCATCCTTCTGACAATGAAGTCGTTCAAGCTGGCTTTCAAAAATCCTCAATCACCCAAAGTGAACGCCCACCGAAATCCCATCGGAGGGTGGTGACACCAAATGATTTCAAATGAGTTTCAACAATACTTAACTCCAATAGTGAAGTCAGTTCGGACAGCTTTCAAACATCCTCAATCAACCAACTTAACCACCCAGTTGGTGGTAGTGAGGCTGAATGATATTAGACGAGTGTCCCCCATCCTTCAGACAAGGAAGTCCGTCAAGATGGCTTTCAAACATCCTCAATCACCCAACGTGAACGCCCGCCGAAATCCCATCGGAGGGTGGTGACATTGGAAGATTTCGAATGAGTGTTAGCAATGCCTCACTCTGACAGTGAAGTCAGTTCTGATATCTTTCAAACATCCTCAATCAACAAACGTAACCACCCAGTAGATGGTTATGATGCCCAATGATTTTAGACGAGTGTCTTCCATCATTCTAACAATGAAGTCCGTCAAGATGGCTTTCAAACATCCTCATTCACCCAACGTGAACGCCCGCCGAAATCCCATCGAAGGGTGATGACACTGAATGATTTCAAATGAGTGTCAGCAGTACTTCACTCCGACAGTGAAGTCGGTTCGAACAGCTTCCGAACATCCTCAATAAACCAACGTAACCACCCACTTGGTGGTTGTGATGCGGGATGATTTTAGACGAGTCTCCCCCATCCTTCTGACAATCAAGTCGTTCAAGATGGCTTTCAAAAATCCTCAGTCACCCAACGTGAACGCCCGCCGAAATCCCATCGGAGGGTGGTGACACCGAATGATTTCAAATGAGTGTCCGCAATACTTAACTCCGACAGTGAAGACGGTTCAGACAGCTTTCAAACATCCTCAATCAACCAACGTAACCACCCAGTTGGTGGTTGTGAGGCTGAATGATTTTAGACGAGTGTCCCCCATCCTTCTAACAATGAAGTCCGTCAAGATGGCTTTCAAACATCCTCAATCACCAAACGTGAACGCCCGCCGAAATCCCATCGGAGGGTGGTGACATTGGATGATTTCGAATGAGTGTCAGCATTACATCACTCTGACAGTGAAGTCAGTTCGGACAGCTTTCAAATATCCTCAATCAACCAACGTAACCACGCAGTTGATGGTTGTGACGCCGGATGATTTTAGACTAGTGTCCCCCATCCTTCTGACAATGAAGTCGGTCCAGATGGCTTTCAAACATCCTCAATCACCCAACCTGAACGCCCGCCAAAATCCCATGGGAAGGTGGTGACACCAGATGATTTCAAATGAGTGTCAGCAATGCATCCCTTCGATAGTGAGGTCGGTTCGAACAGCTTTCAAACATCCTCAGTCCACCAACTTAACCACCGAGTTGATGGTTGTGATGCTAGATGATTTTACACAAGTGTCCCATATCCTTCTTTCAATGAAGTCGTTCAAGATGGCTTTCAAACATCCTCAATCACCCAACGTGAACGCCCGCCGAAATCCCATAAGAGGGTGGATACAGTGGATGATTTCGAATGAGTGTTAGCAATACATCACCCTGATTGTGAAGTTAGTTCAGACAGCTTTCAAACATCCTCAATCAACAAACGTAACCACCCTGTAGATTGTTGTGACGCCGGATGATTTTAGACGAGTGTCCCCCATCGTTCTGACAATGAAGTCGGTCAAGATGGCTTTCAAACACCCTCAATCACCCAACGTGAACGCCCGCCGAAATCCCATGGGAGGGTGGTGACACCGGATGATTTCAAATGAGTGTCAGCAATACATCCCTTCGACAATGAGGTCGGATCAAACAGCTTTCAAACATCCTCAATCAACCAACTTAACCACCTAGTTGATTGTTGTGATGCCAGATGATTTTACACAAGTACCCCATATCCTTCTTTCAATGAAGTCGTTCAAGATAACTTTCAAACATCCTCAATCACCCAACGTGAACGCCCGCCGAAATCCCATAAGAGGGTGGTTACACTGGATGATTTCGAATGAGTGTCAGCAATACATCACCCTGATAGTGAAATCAGTTCGGACAGCTTTCAAACATCCTCAATCAACAAACGTAACCACCCAGTAGATTGTTGTGACGCCGGATGATTTTAGACGAGTGTCCCCCATCTTTCTGACAATGAAGTCGGTCAAGATGGCTTTCAAACACCCTCAATCACCCAACGTGAACGCCCGCCGAAATCCCATGGGAGGGTGGTGACACCGGATGATTTCAAATGAGTGTCAGCAATACATCCCTTCGAAAGTGAGGTCGGTTCGAACAGCTTTCAAACATTCTTAATCAACCAACCTAACCACCCAGTTGATGGTTGTGACGCCAGATGATTTTACACAAGTGTCACATATCCTTCTTTCAATGAAGTTTATCAAGATGGCTTTCAAACATCCTCAATCACCCAACGTGAACGCCCGCCGAAATCCCATCAGAGGGTGGTTACACTGGATGATTTTGAATGAGTGTCAGCAATACATCACCCTGATAGTGAAGTCAGTTCGGACGACTTTCAAACATCCTAAATCAACCAACGTAACCACGCAGTTGATGGTTGTGACATCGAATGATTTCAAATGAGTGTCAGCAATACTTAACTCCGATAGTGAAGTCGGTTCACACAGCTTTCAAACATTCGCAATCAACCAACGTAACCACCCAGTTGGTGGTTGTGAGGCTGAATGATTTTAGACGAGTGTCCCCAATCCTTCTGACAATGAAGTCCGTCAAGATGGCTTTCAAACATCCACAATCACCCAACGTGAACGCCCGCCGAAATCCCATCAAAGGGTGGTGACACCGAATGATTTCAAATGAGTGTCAGCAGTACTTCACTTCGACAGTGAAGTCGGTTCGGACAGCTTCCAAACATCCTCAATAAACCAACGTAACCACCCAGTTTGTGGTTGTGATGCCGGATGATTTTAGACGAGTGTCCCCCATCCTTCTGACTAGGGGTGTGCAGAAAGTCATCCAATCCAATCCCAACCGACCGGTCCAATTCCAACCGATCCCATAGAATCGGATATCCAATCATAATTGGATCGGATCGGATGCAAATTTTAAAAATCCAATTGGATCGAATCGGATGTTGGATGAGACATCCGATCCAATGGATAACCGAACCGATCCAATCCAATATCATCCAATGTCCATCCAATCATATTTAATATTTATAATTTTATATATTTAATTATTTTGTTTTAAAAAAATATATTAATTATTAATAAATTTTATTGTGCACGTGCACACATTCATTTAATATTTTATATAATATTTGCATTTGATGTATTGGACTTGTTTATTAAAACTTTGCTTATTAAGTTAGATTTTTGTTATATTTTTATTATGGGATTATGAAAATTAGGTTGAATTTGGATTAAATTATTATTTATTATTGGATTATTAGGCTTTAAATTATGTTTTTTCATATATTTTTTTTCTTTTGAATGAAATCATGGCTAAAATGGATTGGATTCATCCATTGGATCCAATCCAATCCAATAAAAAACCAGGTAAAGCATCCAATGGATGGAACCGATCCAATCCCATATATCCATTGGATCGGATCGGATCGGATGACTCAATTCAATTGGATTGGATCGGATGGCAAAATCCAATATCCAATAAATAATTGGATTGGATCGGATGAGTCCAAATCCATTGGATGAGATCCAATGAACACCCCTACTTCTGACAATGAAGTCGTTCAAGATGGCTTTCAAAAATCCTCACTCACCGAACGTGAACGCCGGCCGAAATCCCATCAGAGGGTGGTTACACTGGATTATTTTGAATGAGTGTCAGCAATACATCACCCTGATAGTGAAGTCAGTTCGGACATCTTTCAAACATCCTCAATCAACCAACCTAACAACGCAGATGATGGTTGTGACACCGAATGATTTCAAATGAGTGTCAGGAATACTTAACTCCGACAGTGAAGTCAGTTCAGACAGCTTTCAAACATCCTTAATCAACCAACGTAACCACCCAGTTGGTGGTTGTGAGGCTGAATTATTTTTGACGAGTGTCCCCCATCCTTCTGACAATGAAGTCCGTCAAGATGGCTTTCAAACATCCTCAATCACCCAACGTGAACGCCTGCCGAAATTCCATCGGAGGGTGGTGATTCCGAATGATTTCAAATGAGTGTCAGCAATACTTAACTCCGATTGTGAAGTCGGTTCGGACAGCTTTCAAACATCCTCAATCAACCACCGTAACCACCCAGTTGGTGGTTGTGAGGCTGAATGATTTTAGACGAGTGTCCCCCATCCTTCTAACAATGAAGTCCGTCAAGATGGCTTTCAAACATCCTCAATCACCCAACGCGAACGCCTGCCGAAATCCCATCGAAGGGTGGTGACACCGAATGATTTCAAATGAGTGTCAACAGTACTTCACTCCGACAGTGAAGTCGGTTCGGACAGCTTCCAAACATCCTCAATAAACCAACGTAACCACCCAGTTGGTGGTTGTGATGCCGGATGATTTTAGACGAGTGTCCCCCATCCTTCTGCCAATGAAGTCGTTTAAGAAGGCTTTCAAAAATCCTCAATCACCCAACGTGAACGCCCGCCGAAATCCCATCGGAGGGTGGTGACACCGAATGATTTCAATTGAGTGTCAGCAAAACTTAACTCCGACAGTGAAGTCGGTTCGGACAGCTTTCAAACATCCTCAATCAACCAACTTTTCCACCCAGTTGGTGGTTGTGAGTCTGAATGATTTTAGACGAGTGTCCCCCATCCTTCTGACAATGAAGTCCGTCAAGATGGCTTTCAAACATCCTCAATCACCCAACGTGAACGCCCGCCGAAATCGCATCGGAGGGTGGTGACATTGGATGATTTTGAATGAGTGTCAGCAATACATCACTCTGACAGTGAAGTCAGTTCGGACAGCTTTCAAACATCCTCAATCAACCAACGTAACCACGCAGTTGATGGTTGTGACGCCGGATGATTTTAGACGAGTGTCCCCCATCCTTCTGACAATGAAGTCGGTCAAGATGGCTTTCAAACATCCTCAATCACCCAAGGTGAACGCCCGCTGAAATCCCATGGGAGGGTGGTGACACCGGATGATTTCAAATGAGTGTCAGCAAGACACCCCTTCGACAGTGAGGTCGGATCGAACAGCTTTCAAACATCCTCAATCAACCAACTTAACCACCTAGTTGATTGTTGTGATGCCAGATGATTTTAAACAAGTACCTCATATCCTTATTTCAATGAAGTCGTTCAAGATAACTTTCAAACATCATCAATCACCCAACGTGAACGCCCGCCGAAATCCCATAAGAGGGTGGTTACAATGGATGATTTCGAATGAGTGTCAGCAATACATCGCCCTGATAGTGAAATCAGTTCGGACAGCTGTCAAACATCCTCAATCAACAAATGTAACCACCCAGTAGATTGTTGTGACGCCGGATGATTTTAGACGAGTGTCCCCCATCTTTCTGACAATGAAGTCGGTCAAGATGGCTTTCAAACACCCTCAATCACCCAACGTGATCGCCCGCCGAAATCCCATGGGAGGGTGGTGACACGGGATGATTTCAAATGAGTGTCAGCAATACATCCCTTCGAAAGTGAGGTCGGTTCGAACAGCTTTCAAACATTCTTAATCAACCAACCTAACCACCCAGTTGATGGTTGTGACGCCAGATGATTTTACACAAGTACCCCATATCCTTCTTTCAATGAAGTCGTTCAAGATAACTTTCAAACATCCTCAACCACCCAACGTGAACGCCAGCCGAAATCCCATCAGAGGGTGGTTACACTGGATGATTTCGAATGAGTGTCAGCAATACATAACCCTGATAGTGAAATCAGTTCGGACAACTTTCAAACATCCTCAATCAACAAACGTAACCACCCAGTAGATTGTTGTGACGCCGGATGATTTTAGACGAGTGTCCCCCATCCTTCTAATAATGAAGTCGTTCAAGATGGCTTTCAAACATCTTCAATCACCCAACGTGAACGCCCGCCGAAATCACATCGAAGGGTGGTGACACCGAATGATTTCATATGAGTGTTAGCAGTACTTCACTCCGACAGTGAAGTCGGTTCGGACAGCTTCCAAACATCCTAAATAAACCAACGTAACCACCCAGTTTGTGGTTGTGATGCCAGATGATTTTCGACGAGTCTCCCCCATCCTTCTGACAATGAAGTCGTTCAAGATGGCTTTCAAAAATCCTCAATCACCCAACGTGAACACCCGCCGAAATCCCTTTGGAGGGTGGTGACACCGAATGATTTCAAATGAGTGTCAGCTATACTTAACTCCGACAGTGAAGTCGGTTCGGACAGCTTTCAAACATCCTCAATCAACCAACTTAACCACCCAGTTGGTGGTTGTGAGGCTGAATGATTTTAGACGAGTGTCCCCCATCCTTCTGACAATGAAGTCTGTCAAGATGGCTTTCAAACATCCTCAATCACCCAACGTGAACGCCAGCCAAAATCCCATGGGAGGGTGGTGAGATTGGATGATTTCGAACGAGTGTCAGCAATACATCACTCCGACAGTGAAGTCACGGACAGCTTTCAAACATCCTCAATCAACCAACGTCACCACGCAGTTGATGGTTGTGACACCGGATGATTTTAGACGAGTGTCCCCCATCCTTCTAACAATGAAGTGGGTCAAAATGGCTTTCAAACATCCACAATCACCCAACGTGAACACCCGCCGAAATCCCACCGGAGGGTGGTTACACCGGATGATTTCAAATAAGTGTAAGAAATACATCACTTCGACAGTGAAGTCAGTTTGGACAGCTTTCAAACAATCTCAATCAACAAATGTAACCACGGAGTTGATGCTTGTAACGCCGGATGATTTTAGACGAGTGTCCCCCATCCTTCTAACAATTAAGTTGGTCAAGATGGCTTTCAAAGATCCTCAATCAACCAACTTGAACGCCTGCTGAAATCCCATGGAAGGGTGGTGACACCGAAAGATTTCAAATGAGTGTCCCCCATCCTTCGACAGTGAGGTCGGTTCGAACAGCTTTCAAACATCCTCAAT
Organism: Cannabis sativa; assembly: GCF_029168945.1. Taxonomy (NCBI): domain Eukaryota; kingdom Viridiplantae; phylum Streptophyta; class Magnoliopsida; order Rosales; family Cannabaceae; genus Cannabis; species Cannabis sativa. Next base: position 4,372,078 of record NC_083608.1, on the reverse strand, counting down.
CAACCAACTTAACCATCCAGTTGACGGTTGTGACGGCAGATGATTTTACACAAGTGTCCCATATCCTTCTTTCAATGAAGTCGTTCAAGATGGCTTTCAAACATCCTCAATCACCCAACGTGAACGCCCGCTGAAATCCCATCAGAGGGTGGTTACACAGGATGATTTCGAATGAGTGTCAGCAATACATCACCTTGATAGTGAAGTCAGTTCGGAAAACTTTCAAACATCCTCAATCAACCAACGTAACCACCCGGTAGATTGTTGTGACGCCGGATGATTTTAGACGAGTGTCCCCCATCCTACTTACAATGAAGTCGGTCAAGATGGCTTTCAAACATCCACAATCACCCAACTTGAACGCCGGCCGAAATCCCATCGGAGGGTGGTGACACCGGATGGTTTCGAATAATGGTCTGCAATGCCTCACTCTGAGAGTGAAGTCGGTTCTGACAGCTTTCAAACATCCTCAATCAACAAACGTAACCACCCAGTTGATGGTTGTGATGCCGAATGATTTTAGACGAGTGTCCCCCATCCTTCTAACAATAAAGTCGTTCAAGATGGCTTTCAAACATCCTCAATCACCCAACGTGAACGCCCGCCGAAATCCCATTGAAGGGTGGGGACACCGAATGATTTCAAATGAGTGTCAGCAGTATTTCACTCCGACAGTTAAGTCCGTTCGAACAGCTTCCAAACATCCTCAATAAACCAACGTAATTACCCAGTTGGTGGTTGTGATGCCGGATGATTTTAGACGAGTCTCCCCCATCCTTCTGACAATGAAGTCGTTCAAGATGGCTTTCAAAAATCCTCAATCACCCAACGTGAACGCCCGCCGAAATCCCATCGGAGGGTGGTGACACCGAATGATTTCAAATGAGTGTCAGCAATACTTAACTCCGACAGTGAAGTCGGTTCAGACAGCTATCAAACATCCTCAATCAACCAACGTAACCACCCAGTTGGTGGTTGTGACGGTGAATGATTTTAGACGAGTGTCCCCCATCCTTCTGACAATGAAGTCCGTCAAGATGGCTTTCAAGCATCCTCAATCACCCAACGTGAACGCCCGCCGAAATCCCATCGAAGGGTGGGACACCGAATGATTTCAAATGAGTGTCAGCAGTACTTCACTCAGACAGTTAAGTCTGTTCGGACAGCTTCCCAACATCCTCAATAAACCAACGTAACCACCCAGTTGGTGGTTGTGATGCCGGATGATTTTAGACGAGTGTCCCCCATCCTTCTGACAATGAAGTTGGTCAAGATGGCTTTCAAACATCCTATCTCACCAAACGTGAACGCCCGCTGAAATCCCATGGGAGGGTGGTGACACCGGATGATTTCAAATGAGTGTCAGCAATACATCCCTTCGACAGTGAGGTCGGTTCGAACAGCTTTCAAACATCCTCAATCAACCAACTTAACCACCCAGTTGATGGTTGTGACGCCAGATGATTTTACACAAGTGTCCCATATCCTTCTTTCAATGAAGTCGTTCAAGATGGCTTTCAAACATCCTCAATCACCCAACGTGAACGCCCGCCGAAATCCCATCAGAGGGTGGTTACACTGGATGATTTCGAATGAGTGTCAGTAATAAATCACCTTGATAGTGAAGTAAGTTCAGACAGCTTTCAAACATCCTCAATCAACCAACGTAACCACCCAGTAGATTGTTGTGACGTCGGATGATTTTAGACGAGTGTCCCCCATCCTACTTACAATGAAGTCGGTCAAGATGGCTTTCAAACATCCACAATCACCCAACTTGAACGCCGGCCGAAATCCCATCGGAGGGTGGTGACACCGGATGGTTTCGAATAATGGTCTGCAATGCCTCACTCTGAGAGTGAAGTCGGTTCTGACAGCTTTCAAACATCCTCAATCAACAAACGTAACCACCCAGTTGATGGTTGTGATGCCGAATGATTTTAGACGAGTGTCCCCCATCCTTCTAACAATAAAGTCGTTCAAGATGGCTTTCAAACATCCTCAATCACCCAACGTGAACGCCCGCCGAAATCCCATTGAAGGGTGGGGACACCGAATGATTTCAAATGAGTGTCAGCAGTATTTCACTCCGACAGTTAAGTCCGTTCGAACAGCTTCCAAACATCCTCAATAAACCAACGTAATTACCCAGTTGGTGGTTGTGATGCCGGATGATTTTAGACGAGTCTCCCCCATCCTTCTGACAATGAAGTCGTTCAAGATGGCTTTCAAAAATCCTCAATCACCCAACGTGAACGCCCGCCGAAATCCCATCGGAGGGTGGTGACACCGAATGATTTCAAATGAGTGTCAGCAATACTTAACTCCGACAGTGAAGTCGGTTCAGACAGCTATCAAACATCCTGAATCAACCAACGTAACCACCCAGTTGGTGGTTGTGAGGCTGAATGATTTTAGACGAGTGTCCCCCATCCTTCGGAAAATGAAGTCCGTCAAGATGGCTTTCAAGCATCCTCAATCACCCAACGTGAACGCCCGCCGAAATCCCATCGAAGGGTGGTGACACCGAATGATTTCAAATGAGTGTCAGCAGTACTTCACTCAGACAGTTAAGTCTGTTCGGACAGCTTCCCAACATCCTCAATAAACCAACGTAACCACCCAGTTGGTGGTTGTGATGCCGGATGATTTTAGACGAGTGTCCCCCATCCTTCTGACAATGAAGTTGGTCAAGATGGCTTTCAAACATCCTATCTCACCAAACGTGAACGCCCGCTGAAATCCCATGGGAGGGTGGTGACACCGGATGATTTCAAATGAGTGTAAGAAATACATCCCTTCGACAGTGAGGTCGGTTCGAACAGCTTTCAAACATCCTCAATCAACCAACTTAACCACCGAGTTGATTGTTGTGACGCCAGATGATTTTACACAAGTGTCCCATATCCTTCTTTCAATGAAGTCGTTCAAGATGGGTTTCAAACATCCTCAATCACCCAACGTGAACGCCCGCCGAAACCCCATCAGAGGGTGGTTACACTGGATGATTTCGAATGAGTGTCAGTAATAAATCACCTTGATAGTGAAGTAAGTTCAGACAGCTTTCAAACATCCTCAATCAACCAACGTAACCACCCAGTAGATTGTTGTGACGTCGGATGATTTTAGACGAGTGTCCCCCATCCTTCTGACTATGAAGTCGTTCAAGATGGCTTTCAAAAATTTGCAATCACCCAACGTGAACGCCCGCCGTAATCCCATCGGAGGGTGGTGACACCGAATGATTTCAAATGAGTGTCAGCAATACTTAACTCCGACAGTGAAGTCGACTCGGACAGCTTTCAAACATCCTCAATAAACCAACGTAACCACCCAGTTTGTGGTTGTGATGCCGGATGATTTTAGACGAGTGTCCCCCATCCTTCTGACAATGAAGTCGGTCAAGATGGCTTTCAAACATCCTCAATCACCCAACGTGAACGCCCGCCGAAATCCCATCGGAGGGTGGTGACATTGGATGATTTCGAATGAGTGTCAGCAATACATCACTCCGACAGTGAAGTCAGTTCGGACAGCTTTCAAACATCCTCAATCAACCAACGTAACCACGCAGTTGATGGTTGTGACGCCGGATGATTTTAGACGAGTGTCCCCCATCCTTCTGACAATGAAGTCGGTCAAGATGGCTTTCAAACATCCTCAATCACCCAACGTGAACGCCCGCCGAAATCCCATCAGAGGGTGGTGACACTGGATGATTTCGAATGAGTGTCAGCAATACATCACCCTGATAGTGAAGTCAGTTCGGACAGCTTTCAAACATCCTCAATCCACCAAAGTAACCACCGAGTAGATTGTTGTGACGCCGGATGATTTTATCCTTCTGACAATGAAGTCGGTCATGATGGCTTTCAAACATCCACAATCCCCCAACTTGAACGCCGGCCGAAATGCCATCGGAGGGTGGTGACACCGGATGGTTTCAAATGAGGGTCAGCAATGCCTCACTCTGACAGTGAAGTCGCTTATGACAGCTTTCAAACATCCTCAATCAACAAACGTAACCACCGAGTTGATGGTTGTGATGCCGAATGATTTTAGACGAGTGTCCCCCATCCTTCTAAAAATGAAGTCGGTCAAGATGGCTTTCAAACATCCTCAATCACCCAACGTGAACGCCCGCTGAAATCCAATCGGAGGGTGGTGACACCGAATGATTTCAAATGAGTGTCAGCAATACTTAACTCCGACAGTGTAGTCGGTTCAGACAGCTATCAAACATCCTGAATCAACCAACGTAACCACCCAGTTGGTGGTTGTGACGCTGAATGATTTTAGATGAGTGTCCCCCATCCTTCTGACAATGAAGTCCGTCAAGATGGCTTTCAAACATCCTCAATCACCCAACGTGAACGCTCGCTGAAATCCCATCGGAGGGTGGTGACATTCGATGATTTCGAATAAGTTTTAGCAATATATCACTCCGACAGTGAAGTCAGTTCGAACAGCTTTCAAACATCCTCAATCAACCAACGTAACCACGCAGTTGATGGTTGTGACGCCGGATGATTTTAGACGAGTGTCCCCCATCCTTCTGACAATGAAGTCGGTCAAGATGGCTTTCAAACTTCCACAATCACCCAACTTGAACGTCGGCCGAAATCCCATCGGAGGGTGGTGACAACGGATGATTTCAAATGAGGGTCAGCAATGCCTCACTCTGATAGTGAAGTCGGTTCAGACAGATTTCAAACATCCTCAATCAACAAACGTAACCACCCAGTTGATGGTTGTGATGCCGAATGATTTTAGACGAGTGTCCCCCATCCTTCTAACCATTAAGTCGGTCAAGATGGCTTCCAAACATCCTCAATCACCCAACGTGAATGCCCGCCGAAATCCCATCGAAGGGTGGTGACATTGAATGATTTCAAATGAGTTTCAGCAGTACTTCACTCCGACAGTGAAGTCGCACTACTACAAACAAAGGCCTTTAATCCCGGTTTTTAAGGCTTTTTATCCCGGTTTTCGCTAAAATAAAAAACCGGGATATATGCCAGTGGGATAAAAAGTCTTTGAAAAACTGGGATAAAACAGAGACTTTTTATCCCGGTTATGACCTAAAAACTGGGATAAAAAGCTACTTTTAATCCCGGTTATTACATAAAAACCGGGATAAAAAGTCCTTTTTTATCCCGGTTTTTATGAAATAACCGGGATTAAAAGCCAAAATTATAATAAAAAAATAAAACCCAAAAAAAAAAATTATATTAGTTCCTTGAAATAGTTTTTACAATTAATCCTTTTTTATCTCAGTTTTTATGAAATAACTGGGATTAAAAGCCATAATTATAGTTAAAAAAAATAAAACCCAAAAAAAATTATATTAGCTCCTTGAAACAGTTTTTACAATCAGATTTCAAAAATTTATATCATAATGTACAAATTAATACATCATCAAGGGTTCACAACATAAAAAAAAAAAAAACCCATCAAGGACCACCAATAACGAAGCTTCGTGCACCACGAAATGCCAAGAACCTAGAAGTACTGTAACCGACGAATGGCCACAGAGCAGCTCTGTCAACCTGAGAAAAGAAAGAATGAGAGAGATCCAGAATGATGACCGAGTTTTAGCAAAAAAAAAAAAATAAGAACAAGATGAAATAATACCTGGAGGTTTTGGAGGGTATGGGGCTCAGATTCGCCCTCCGTTGGGTCATATGTGGTCGGATAAAGGTGGCCGGTCGGTTGGTCCTTCATTTGGCGGAAGAGAGAACATGGAGAGAGAGCGCCAGAGAGAGAACATGGAGTGAGAGAGAGAAGCTTACAATCTTGAGAAAGAGAGAGAGAGCGGCGGAAGTGAACCCATATAATGAAACCCTAAACCTAAATGTGTCTTATATATGTGTAGCTGTAAAAAAAAATAGGGTGGGACTTTTTATCCCGGTTTTTACATAAAAACCGGGATAAAAAGTCCCACTTAAAATGCTAAGGTTGCATTTGGCAAATGCTTAAAAATCTCATTTCCAACATTCTTTTTTGTCTGATTGCCAAACAAGGCCCTTGTTCCTAACATTTGTTTAAGGTTGCAAATGTAAAAGTTGGATCAAAAGTTTTTATCCCACTTTTTATTCTATCAAATGTAAAAAGTGGGATAAAAGGTCCCTTTTGTTGTAATGTCGGTTCGAACAGCTTCCAAACATCCTCAATAAACCAACGTAACCACCCAGTTGGTTGTTGTGATGCCGGATGATTTTAGACAAGTCTCCCCCATCCTTCTGACAATGAAGTCGTTCAAGATGGCTTTCAAAAATCCTCAATCACCCAACGTAAACGCCCGGCGAAATCCTATCGGAGGGTGGTGACAACGAATGATTTCAAATGAGTGTCAGCGATACTTAACTCCGACAGTGAAGTCGGTTCGGACAGCTTTTAAACATCCTCAATCAACCAACATAACCACCCAGTTGGTGGTTGTGAGGCTGAATGATTTTAGACGAGTGTCCCCCATCCTTCTGACAATTAAGTCCGTCAAGTTGGCTTTCAAACATCCTCAATCACCCAACGTGAACGCCCGCCGAAATCCCATCGGAGGGTGGTGACATTGGATGATTTCGAATGAGTGTCAACAATACATCACTCCGACAGTGAAGTCAGTTCGGACAGCTTTCAAACATCCTCAATCAACCAACGTAACCACGCAGTTGATGGTTGTGACGCCGGATGATTTTAGACGAGTGTCCCCCATCCTTCTGACAATGAAGTCGGTCAAGATGGTTTTCAAACATCCTCAATCACCCAACGTGAACGCCCGCCGAAATCCCATCGGAGGGTGGTGACACTGGATGATTTCGAATGAGTGTCAGCAATACATCACCCTGATAGTGAAGTCAGTTCGGACAGCTTTCAAACATCCTCAATCCACCAACGTAACCACCGAGTAGATTGTTGTGACGCCGGATGATTTTAGACGAGTGTTCCCCATCCTTCTGACAATGAAGTCGGTCAAGATGGCTTTCAAACATCCACAATCACCCAACTTGAACGCCGGCCGAAATCCCATCGGAGGGTGGTGACACCGGATGGTTTCAAATGAGGGTCAACAATGCCTCACTCTGACATTGAAGTCGGCTATGACAGCTTTCAAACATCCTCCATCAGCAAACTTAACCACCGAGTTGATGGTTGTGATGCCGAATGATTTTAGACGAGTGTCCCCCATCCTTCTAACAATGAAGTCGGTCAAGATGGCTTTCAAACATCCTCAATCACCCAACGTGAACGCCCGCTGAAATCCCATCGAAGGGTGGTGACACCGAATGATTTCAAATGAGTGTTAGATGTACTTCACTCCGACAGTGAAGTCGGTTCGAACAGCTTCCAAACATCCTCAATAAACAAACGTAACCACCTAGTTGGTGGTTGTGATGCCGGATGATTTTAGACGAGTCTCCCCCATCCTTCTGACAATGAAGTCGTTCAAGATGGCTTTCAAAAATCCTCAATCACCAAACGTGAACGACCGCCGAAATCCCATCGAAGGGTGGTGACACCAAATGATTTCAAATGAGTGTCAGCAACACTTAACTCCGACAGTGAAGTCCAGACAGCTATCAAACATCCTCAATCAACCAACGTAACCACCCAGTTGGTGGTTGTGACGCTGAATGATTTTAGACAAGTGTCCCCCATCCTTCTGACAATGAAGTCCGTCAAGATGGCTTTCAAACATCCTCAATCACCCAACGTGAACGCCCGCCGAAATCCCATGGGAGGGTGGTGATATTCGATGATTTCGAATAAGTTTTAGCAATATATCACTCCGACAGTGAAGTCAGTTCGGACAGCTTTCAAACATCCTCAATCAACCAACGTAACCACGCAGTTGATGGTTGTGACACCGGATGATTTTAGACGAGTGTCCCCCATCCTTCTGACAATAAAGTCGGTCAAGATGGCTTTCAAACTTCCACAATCACCCAACTTGAACGTCGGCCGAAATTCCATCGGAGGGTGGTGACAACGGGTGATTTCAAATGAGGGTCAGCAATGCCTCACTCTGACAGTGAAGTCGGTTCAGACAGATTTCAAACATCCTCAATCAACAAACGTAACCACCCAGTTGATGGTTGTGATGCCGAATGATTTTAGACGAGTCTCCCCCATCCTTCTAACAATTAAGTCGGTCAAGATGGCTTTCAAACATCCTCAATCACCCAACGTGAATGCCCGCTGAAATCCCATCGAAGGGTGGTGACATTGAATGATTTCAAATGAGTTTCAGCAGTACTTCACTCCGACAGTGAAGTCGGTTCGAACAGCTTCCAAACATCCTCAATAAACCAACGTAACCACCCAGTTGGTTGTTGTGATGCCGGATGATTTTAGACAAGTCTCCCCCATCCTTCTGACAATGAAGTCGTTCAAGATGGCTTTCAAAAATCCTCAATCACCCAACGTAAACGCCCGGCGAAATCCCATCGGAGGGTGGTGACAACGAATGATGTCAAATGAGTGTCAGCAATACTTAACTCTGACAGTGAAGTCGGTTCGGACAGCTTTTAAACATCCTCAATCAACAAACATAACCACCAAGTTGGTGGTTGTGAGGCTGAATGATTTTAGACGAGTGTCCCCCATCCTTCTGACAATTAAGTCCGTCAAGTTGGCTTTTAAACATCCTCAATCACCCAACGTGAACGCCCGCCGAAATCCCATCGGAGGGTGATGACACTGGATGATTTCGAATAAGTGTCAGCAATACATCACTCCGACAGTGAAGTCAGTTCGTACAACTTTAAAACATCCTCAATCAACCAACGTAACCACGCAGTTGATGGTTGTCAAGCCGGATGATTTTTGACCAGTGTCCCCCATCCTTCTGACAATGAAGTCGTTCAAGCTGGCTTTCAAACATCCACAATCACCCAACTTGAATGCCGGCCGAAATCCCATCTGAGGGTGGTGACAACGGATGATTTCAAATGAGGGTCAGCAATGCCTCACTCTGACAGTGAAGTCGGTTCAGACAGCTTTCAAACATCCTCAATCAACAAACGTAACCACCCACTTGATGGTTGTGATGGCGAATGATTTTAGACGAGTGTCCCCCACCCTTCTGACAATGAAGTCTTTCAAGATGGCTTTCAAAAACCCTCAATCACCCAACGTGAACGCCTGACAAAATCCCATCGGAGGGTGGTGACACCGAATGATTTCAAATGAGTGTCAGCAATACTTAACTCCGACAGTGAAGTTGGTTCGGACAGCTTTCAAACATCCTCAATCAACCAACTTAACTACCCAGTTGGTGGTTGTGAGGCTGAATGATTTTTGACGAGTTTCCCCCATCCTTCTCACAATGAAGTCCGTCAAGATGGCTTTCAAACATCCTCAATCACCCAACGTGAACGCCCGCCGAAATCCCATCGGAGGGTGGTGACATTGGATGATTTCGAATGAGTGTCAGCAATACATCACTCCGACAGTGAAGTCAGTTCGGACAGCTTTCAAACATCCTCAATCAACCAACGTAACCACGCAGTTGATGGTTGTGATGCCGGATGATTTTAGACGAGTGTCCCCCATCCTTCTGACAATGAAGTCGGTCAAGATGGCTTTCAAACATCCTCAATCACCCAACGTGAACGCCCGCCAAAATCCCATCAGAGGGTGGTGACACTGGATGATTTCGAATGAGTGTCAGCAACACATCACCCTTATAGGGAAGTCAGTTCGGACAGCTTTCAAACATCCTCAATCCACCAACGTAACCACCGAGTAGATTGTTGTGACGCCGGATGATTTTAGACGAGTGTTCCCTATCCTTCTAACAATGAAGTCGGTCAAGATGGCTTTCAAACATCCACAATCACCCAACTTGAACGCCGGCCGAAATCCCATCGCAAGGTGGTGACACCGGATGATTTCAAATCAGTGTCAGCAATGCCTCACTCTGACAGTGAAGTCGGTTCAGACAGCTTTCAAACATCCTCAATCAACAAACGTAACCACCCAGATGATGGTTGTGATGCCGAATGATTTTAGACGAGTGTCCCCCATACTTCTAACAATGAAGTCGGTCATGATGGCTTTCAAACATCCTCAATCACCCAATGAGAAGGCCCGCCGGAATCCCATCGAAGGGTGGTGACACCGAATGATTTCAAATGAGTGTCAGCTGTACTTCACTCCGACAGTGAAGTCGGTTCGGACAGCTTCCATACATCCTCAATAAACCAACGTAACCACCCAGTTTGTGGTTGTGATGCCGGATGATTTTAGACAAGTCTCCCCCATCCTTCTGACAATGAAGTCGTTCAAGATGGCTTTCAAAAATCCTCAATCACCCAACGTAAACGCCCGGCGAAATCCCATCGGAGGGTGGTGACAACGAATGATTTCAAATTAGTGTCAGCAATACTTAACTGTGACAGTGAAGTCGGTTCGGACAGCTTTTAAACATCCTCAATCAACAAACATAACCACCCAGTTGGTGGTTGTGAGGCTGAATGATTTTAGACGAGTGTCCCCCATCCTTCTGACAATTAAGTCCGTCAAGTTGGCTTTCAAACATCCTCAATCACCCAACGTGAACGCCCGCCGAAATCCCATCGGAGGGTGATGACACTGGATGATTTCGAATAAGTGTCAGCAATACATCACTTCGACAGTGAAGTCAGTTCAGACAGCTTTCAAACATCCTCAATCAACCAACGTAACCACGCAGTTGATGGTTGTGACGCCGGATGATTTTAGACGAGTGTCCCCCATCCTTCTGACAATGAAGTCGTTCAAGCTGGCTTTTAAACATCCACAATCACCCAACTTGAACGCCGGCCGAAATCCCATCTGAGGGTGGTGACAACGGATGATTTCAAATGAGGGTCAGCAATGCCTCACTCTGACAGTGAAGTCGGTTCAGACAGCTTTCAAACATCCTCAATCAACAAACGTAACCACCCACTTGATGGTTGTGATGCCGAATGATTTTAGACGAGTGTCCCCCACCCTTCTGACAATGAAGTCTTTCAAGATGGCTTTCAAAAACCCTCAATCACCCAACGTGAACGCCTGACGAAATCCCATCGGAGGGTGGTGACACCGAATGATTTCAAATGAGTGTCAGCAATACTTAACTCCGACAGTGAAGTTGGTTCGGACAGCTTTCAAACATCCTCAATCAACCAACTTAACTACCCAGTTGGTGGTTGTGAGGCTGAATGATTTTTGACGAGTTTCCCCCATCCTTCTCACAATAAAGTCAGTCAAGATGGCTTTCAAACATCCTCAATCACCCAACGTGAACGCCCGCCGAAATCCCATCGGAGGGTGGTGACATTGGATGATTTCGAATGAGTGTCAACAATACATCACTCCGACAGTGAAGTCAGTTCGGACAGCTTTCAAACATCCTCAATCAACCAACGTAACCACGCAGTTGATGGTTGTGATGCCGGATGATTTTAGACTAGTGTCCCCCATCCTTCTGACAATGAAGTCGGTCAAGATGGCTTTCAAACACCTCAATCACCCAACGTGAACGCCCGCCGAAATCCCATCAGAGGGTGGTGACACTGGATGATTTCGAATGAGTGTCAGCAACACATCACCCTGATAGGGAATCGAGTTCGGACAGCTTTCAAACATCCTCAATCCACCAACGTAACCACCGAGTAGATTGTTGTGACGCCGGATGATTTTAGACGAGTGTTCCCCATCCTTCTGACAATGAAGTCGGTCAAGATGGCTTTCAAACATCCACAATCACCCAACTTGAACGCCGGCCGAAATCCCATCGGAGGGTGGTGACACCGGATGATTTCAAATGAGTGTCAGCAATGCCTCACTCTGACAGTGAAGTCGGTTCAGACAGCTTTCAAACATCCTCAATCAACAAACGTAACCACCCAGTTGATGGTTGTGATGCCGAATGATTTTAGACGAGTGTCCCCCATACTTCTAACAATGAAGTTGGTCATGATGGCTTTCAAACATCCTCAATCACCCAACGAGAAGGCCCGCCGAAATCCCATCGAAGGGTGGTGACACCGAATGATTTCAAATGAGTGTCAGCTGTACTTCACTCCGACAGTGAAGTCGGTTCGGACAGCTTCCATACATCCTCAATAAACCAACGTAACCACCCAGTTGGTGGTTGTGATGCCGGATGATTTTAGAAGAGTGTCCCCCATCCTTCTGACAATGAAGACGTTCAAGATGGCTTTCAAAAATCCTCAATCACCCAACGTGAACGCCCGCCGAAATCCCATCGGAGGGTGGTGACACCGAATGATTTCAAATGAGTGTCAGCAATACTTAACTGCGACAGTGAAGTCGGGTCGGACAGCTTTCAAACATCCTCAATCAACAAACTTAACCACCCAGTTGGTGGTTGTGAGGCTGAATGATTTTAGACGAGTGTCCCCCATCCTTCTGACATTGAAGTCCGTCAAGATGGCTTTCAAACATCCTCAATCACCCAACGTGAACGCCCGCCGAAATCCCATCGGAGGGTGGTGACATTGGATGATTTCGAATGAGTGTCAGCAATACATCACTCTGACAGTGAAGTCAGTTCGGACAGCTTTCAAACATCCTCAATCAACCAACGTAACCACGCAGTTGATGGTTGTGACGCCGGATGATTTTAGACGAGTGTCCCCCATCCTTCTGACAATGAAGTCGGTCAAGATGGCTTTCAAACATCCTCAATCACCCAATGTGAACGCCCGCCGAAATCCCATGGGAGGGTGGTGACACCGAATGATTTCAAATGAGTGTCAACAATACTTAACTGCGACAGTGAAGTCGGTTCGAACAGCTTTCAAACATGCTCAATCAACCAACTTAACCACCCAGTTGATGGTTGTGAACCAGATGATTTTAGACAAGTGTCCCCTATCCTTCTTTCAATGAAGTCATTCAAGATGGCTTTCAAACATCCTCAATCACCCAACGTGAACGCCGGCCGAAATCCCATCAGAGGGTGGTGACACTGGATGATTTCGAATGAGTGTCAGCAATACATCACCCTGATAGTGAAGTCAGTTCGGACAGCTTTCAAACATCCTCAATCAACAAACGTAACCACCGAGTAGATTATTGTGACGCCGGATGATTTTAGACGAGTGTTCCCCATCCTTCTGACAATGAAGTCGGTCAAGATGGCTTTCAAACATCCAAAATCACCCAACTTGAACGCCGGCCGAAATCCCATCGGACGGTGGTGACACCGGATAATTTCAAATGAGTGTCAGCAATGCCTCACTCTGACAGTGGAGTCGGTTCAGACAGCTTTCAAACATCCTCAATCAACAAACGTAACCACCCAGTTGATGGTTGTGATGCCGAATGATTTTAGACGAGTGTCCCCCATACTTCTAACAATGAAGTCGGTCATGATGGCTTTCAAACATCCTCAATCACCCAACGTGAATGCCCGCCGAAATCCCATCGAAGGGTTGTGACACCGAATGATTTCAAATGAGTGTCAGCAGTACTTCACTGCGACAGTGAACTCGGTTTGGACAGCTTCCAAACATCCTCAATAAACCAACGTAACCACCCAGTTGGTGGTTGTGATGCCGGATGATTTTAGTAGAGTGTCCCCCATCCTTCTGACAATGAAGACGTTCAAGATGGCTTTTAAAAATCCTCAATCACCCAACGTGAACGCCCGCCGAAATCCCATTGGAGGGTGGTGACACCGAATGATTTCAAATGAGTGTCAGCAATACTTAACTGCGAAAGTGAAGTCGGGTCGGACAGCTTTCAAACATCCTCAATCAACAAACTTAACCACCCAGTTGGTGGTTGTGAGGCTGAATGATTTTAGATGAGTGTCCCCCATCCTTCTGACATTGAACTCCGTCAAGATGGCTTTCAAACATCCTCAATCACCCAACGTGAACGCCCGCCGAAATCCCATCGGAGGGTGGTGACATTGGATGATTTCGAATGAGTGTCAGCAATACATCACTCCGACAGTGAAGTCAGTTCGGACAGCTTTCAAACATCCTCAATCAACCAACGTAACCACGCAGTTGATGTTTGTGACGCCGGATGATTTTAGACGAGTGTCCCCCATCCTTCTTACAATGACGTCGGTCAAGATGGCTTTCAAACATCCTCAATCACCCAATGTGAACGCCCGCGAAATCCCATGGGAGGGTGGTGACACCGAATGATTTCAAATGAGTGTCAGCAATACTTAACTGCGACAGTGAAGTCGGTTCGAACAGCTTTCAAACATGCTCAATCAACCAACTTAACCACCCAGTTGATGGTTGTGAACAAAATGATTTTAGAAAAGTGTCCCCTATCCTTCTTTAAATGAAGTCATTCAAGATGGCTTTCAAACATCCTCAATCACCCAACGTGAACGCCGGCCGAAATCCCATCAAAGGGTGGTGACACTGGATGATTTCGAATGAGTGTCAGCAATACATCACCCTGATAGGGAAGTCAGTTTGGACAGCTTTCAAACATCCTCAATCAACAAACGTAACCACCGAGTAGATTATTGTGACGCCGGATGATTTTAGACGAGTGTTCCCCATCCTTCTGACAATGAAGTCGGTCAAGATGGCTTTCAAACATCCAAAATCACCCAACTTGAACGCCGGCCGAAATCCCATCGGACGGTGGTGACACCGGATAATTTCAAATGTGTGTCAGCAATGCCTCACTCTGACAGTGGAGTCGGTTCAGACAGCTTTCAAACATCCTCAATCAACAAACGTAACCACCCAGTTGATGGTTGTGATGCCGCATGATTTTTGACGAGTGTCCCCCATACTTCTAACAATGAAGTCGGTCATGATGGCTTTCAAACATCCTCAATCACCCAACGTGAATGCCCGCCGAAATCCCATCGAAGGGTTGTGACACCGAATGATTTCAAATGAGTGTCAGCAGTACTTCACTGCGACAGTGAACTCGGTTTGGACAGCTTCCAAACATCCTCAATAAACCAACGTAACCACCCAGTTGGTGGTTGTGATGCCGGATGATTTTAGAAGAGTGTCCCCCATCCTTCTGACAATGAAGACGTTCAAGATGGCTTTCAAAAATCCTCAATCACCCAACGTGAACGCCCGCCGAAATCCCATTGGAGGGTGGTGACACCGAATGATTTCAAATGAGTGTCAGCAATACTTAACTGCGAAAGTGAAGTCGGGTCGGACAGCTTTCAAACATCCTCAATCAACAAACTTAACCACCCAGTTGGTGGTTGTGAGGCTGAATGATTTTAGATGAGTGTCCCCCATCCTTCTGACATTGAACTCCGTCAAGATGGCTTTCAAACATCCTCAATCACCCAACGTGAACGCCCGCCGAAATCCCATCGGAGGGTGGTGACATTGGATGATTTCGAATGAGTGTCAGCAATACATCACTCCGACAGTGAAGTCAGTTCGGACAGCTTTCAAACATCCTCAATCAACCAACGTAACTACGCAGTTGATGGTTGTGACGCCGGATCATTTTAGACGAGTGTCCCCCATCCTTCTTACAATGACGTCGGTCAAGATGGCTTTCAAACATCCTCAATCACCCAATGTGAACGCCCGCGAAATCCCATGGGAGGGTGGTGACACCGAATGATTTCAAATGAGTGTCAGCAATACTTAACTGCGACAGTGAAGTCTGTTCGAACAGCTTTCAAACATGCTCAATCAACCAACTTTACCACCCAGTTGATGGTAGTGAACCAGATCATTTTAGACAAGTGTCCCCTATCCTTCTTTAAATGAAGTCATTCAAGATGGCTTTCAAACATCCTCAATCACCCAACGTGAACGCCGGCCGAAATCCCATCAGAGGGTGGTGACACTGGATGATTTCGAATGAGTGTCAGCAATACATCCCCCTGATAGTGAAGTCAGTTCGGAAAGCTTTAAAACATCCTCAATCAACAAACGTAACCACCGAGTAGATTGTTGTGACGCCGGATGATTTTAGACGAGTGTTCCCCATCCTTCTGACTATGAAGTCGGTCAAGATGGCTTTCAAACATCCACAATCACCCAACTTGAATTCCGGCCGAAATCCCATCGGAGGGTGGTGACACCGGATGATTTCAAATGAGTGTCAGCAATGCCTCACTATGACAGTGGAGTCGGTTTAGACAGCTTTCAAACATCCTCAATCAACAAACGTAACCATCCAGTTGATGGTTGTGATGCCGAATGATTTTAGACGAAAGTCCCCCATACTTCTAACAATGAAGTCGGTCATGATTGCTTTCAAACATCCTCAATCACCCAACGTGAACGCCCGTCGAAATCCCATCACCGGGTTGTGACACCGAATGATTTCAAATGAGTGTCAGCAGTACTTCACTCCGACAAATAAGTCGGTTTGGACAGCTTCCAAACATCCTCAATAAACCAACGTAACCACCCAGTTGGTGGTAGTGATGCCGGATGATTTTAGACGAGTGTCCCCCACCCTTCTGACAATGAAGTCGTTCAAGATGGCTTTCAAAAATCCTCAATCACCCAACGTGAACGCCCGCCGAAATCCCATCGGAGGGTGGTGACACCGAATGATTTCAAATGAGTGTCAGCAACACATCCCCCTGATAGTGAAGTCAGTTCGGAAAGCTTTAAAACATCCTCAATCAACAAACGTAACCACCGAGTAGATTGTTGTGACGCCGGATGATTTTAGACGAGTGTTCCCCATCCTTCTGACTATGAAGTCGGTCAAGATGGCTTTCAAACATTCACAATCACCCAACTTGAATTCCGGCCGAAATCCCATCGGAGGGTGGTGACACCGGATGATTTCAAATGAGTGTCAGCAATGCCTCACTATGACAGTGGAGTCGGTTTAGACAGCTTTCAAACATCCTCAATCAACAAACGTAACCATCCAGTTGATGGTTGTGATGCCGAATGATTTTAGACGAAAGTCCCCCATACTTCTAACAATTAAGTCGGTCATGATTGCTTTCAAACATCCTCAATCACCCAACGTGAACGCCCGTCGAAATCCCATCACCGGGTTGTGACACCGAATGATTTCAAATGAGTGTCAGCAGTACTTCACTCCGACAAATAAGTCGGTTTGGACAGCTTCCAAACATCCTCAATAAACCAACGTAACCACCCAGTTGGTGGTAGTGATGCCGGATGATTTTAGACGAGTGTCCCCCACCCTTCTGACAATGAAGTCGTTCAAGATGGCTTTCAAAAATCCTCAATCACCCAACGTGAACGCCCGCCGAAATCCCATCGGAGGGTGGTGACACCGAATGATTTCAAATGAGTGTCAGCAATACTTAACTCCGACAGTGAAGTCGGTTCGGACAGCTTTCAAACATCCTCAATCAACTAACTTAACTACCCAGTTGGTGGTTGTGAGGCCGAATGATTTTTGACGAGTATCCCCCATCCTTCTCACAATGAAGTCCGTCAAGATTGCTTTCAAACATCCTCAATCACCCAACGTGAACGTCCGCCGAAATCCCATTGGAGGGTGGTGACATTGGATGATTTCGAATGAGTGTCAGCAATACATCACTCCGACAGTGAAGTCAGTTCGGACAGCTTCCAAACATCCTCTATAAACCAACGTAACCACCCAGTTGGTGGTTGTGATGCCGGATGATTTTAGACGAGTGTCCCCCATCCTTCTGACAATGAAGTCGCTCAAGATGCCTTTCAAACATCCTCAATCACCCAACGTTAAAGCCCGCCGAAATTCCATGGGAGGGTGGTGACACCGGATGATTTCAAATGATTGTCAGCAATACATCGCTTCGACAGTGAGGTCGGTTCGAACAGCTTTCAAACATCCTCAATCAACCAACTTAACCACCAAGTTGATGGGAGTGACACCAGATTATTTTAGACAAGTGTCCCCTATCGTTCTTTCAATTAAGTCATTCAAGATGGCTTTCAAACATCCTCAATCACCCAACGTGAACGCCCGCCGAAATGCCATCAGAGGGTGGTGACACTGGATGATTTCGAATGAGTGTCAGCAATACATCACCCTGATAGTGAAGTCAGTTCAGACAGCTTTCAAACATCCTCAATCAACCAATGTAACCACCGAGTAGATTGTTGTGACGCCGGATGATTTTAGACGAGTGTTCCCCATCCTTCTGACAATGAAGTCGGTCAAGATGGCTTTCAAACATCCACACTCACCCAACTTGAACGCCGGCCGAAATCGCATCGGAGGGTGGTGACACCGGATGATTTCAAATGAGTGTCAGCAATGCCTCACTCTGACAGTGAAGTCGGTTCCGACAGCTTTCAAACATCCTCAATCAACAAAGGTAACAACCTAGTTGATGGTTGTGATGCCGAATGAGTTTAGACGAGTGTCCCCCATACTTCTAACAATGAAGTCGGTCATGATGGCTTTCAAACATCCTCAATCACCCAACGTGAACGCCCGCCGAAATCCCATCGAAGGGTGGTGACACCGAATGATTTCAAATGAGTGTCAGCAGTACTTCACTCCGACAGTGAAGTCGGTTTGGACAGCTTCCAAACATCCTCAATAAACCAACGTAACCACCCAGTTGGTGGTAGTGATGCCGGATGATTTTAGACGAGTGTCCCCCACCCTTCTGACAATGAAGTCGTTCAAGATGGCTTTCAAAAATCCTCAATCACCCAACGTGAACGCCCGCCGAAATCCCATCGGAGGGTGGTGACACCGAATGATTTCAAAGGAGTGTCAGCAATACTTAACTCCGACAGAGAAGTCGGTTCGGACAGCTTTCAAACATCCTCAATCAACCAACTTAACTACCGAGTTGGTGGTTGTGAGGCTGAATGATTTTTGATGAGTGTCCCCCATCCTTCTCACAATGAAGTCCGTCAAGATTGCTTTCAAACATCCTCAATCACCCAACGTGAACGTCCGCCGAAATCCCGTCGGAGGGTGGTGACATTGGATGATTTCGAATGAGTGTCAGCAATACATCACTCCGACAGTGAAGTCAGTTCGGACAGCTTCCAAACATCCTCAATAGACTAACGTAACCACCCAGTTGGTGGTTATGATGCCGGATGATTTTAGACGAGTGTCCCCCATCCTTCTGACAATGAAGTCGCTCAAGATGCCTTCAAACATCCTCAATCACCCAACGTGAAAGCCCGCTGAATTCCCATGGGAGGGTGGTGACACCGGATGATTTCAAATGATTGTCAGCAATACATCGCTTCGACAGTGAGGTCGGTTCGAACAGCTTTCAAACATCCTCAATCAACCAACTTAACCACCCAGTTGATGGGTGTGACACCAGATGATTTTAGACAAGTGTCCCCTATCCTTCTTTCAATTAAGTCATTCAAGATGGCTTTCAAACATCCTCAATCACCCAACGTGAACGCCCGCCGAAATGCCATCAGAGGGTGGTGACACTGGATGATTTCGAATGAGTGTCAGCAATACATCACCCTGATAGTGAAGTCAGTTCAGACAGCTTTCAAACATCCTCAATCAACAACCGTAACCACCGAGTAGATTGTTGTGACGCCGGATGATTTTAGACGAGTGCTCCCCATCCTTCTGACAATGAAGTCGGTCAAGATGGCTTTCAAACATCCACACTCACCCAACTTGAACGCCGGCCGAAATCCCATCGGAGGGTGGTGACACCGGATGATTTCAAATGAGTGTCAGCAATGCCTCACTCTGACAGTGAAGTCGGTTCCGACAGCTTTCAAACATCCTCAATCAACAAAGGTAACCACCTAGTTGATGGTTGTGATGCCGAATGATTTTAGACGAGTGTCCCCCATACTTCTAACAATGAAGTCGGTCATGATGGCTTTCAAACATCCTCAATCACCCAACGTGAACGCCCGCCGAAATCCCATTGAAGGGTGGGGACACCGAATGATTTCAAATGAGTGTCAGCAGTATTTCACTCCGACAGTTAAGTCCGTTCGAACAGCTTCCAAACATCCTCAATAAACCAACGTAATTACCCAGTTGGTGGTTGTGATGCCGGATGATTTTAGACGAGTCTCCCCCATCCTTCTGACAATGAAGTCGTTCAAGATGGCTTTCAAACATCCTCAATCACCCAACGTGAACGCCCGCCGAAATCCCATCGGAGGGTGGTGACACCGAATGATTTCAAATGAGTGTCAGCAATACTTAACTCCGACAGTGAAGTCGGTTCGGACAGCTTTCAAACATCCTCAATCAACCAACTTAACCACCCAGTTGGTGGTTGTGAGGCTGAATGATTTTAGACGAGTGTCCCCCATCCTTCTGACAATGAAGTCGGTCAAGATGGCTTTCAAACATCCTCAATCACCCAACGTGAACGCCCGCCAAAATCCCATCGGAGGGTGGCGACACCGGATGATTTCAAATGAGTGTCAGCAATACATCCCTTCGACAGTGAGGCCGGTTCGAACAGCTTTCAAACATACTCAATCAACAAACGTAACCACCCAGTTGGTGGTTGAGATGCCGGAAGATTTTAAACAAGTCTCCCCCATCCTACTGACAATGAAGTCGTTCAAGATGGCTTTCAAAAATCCTCAATCACCCAACGTGAATGCCCGCTGAAATCCCATCGAAGGGTGGTGACACCGAATGATTTCAAATGAGTGTCAGCAATACTTAACTCCGACAGTGAAGTCGGTTCGGACAGCTTTCAAACATCCTCAATCAACTAACTTAACCACCCAGTTGGTGGTTGTGAGGCTGAATGATTTTAGACGAGTGTCCCCCATCCTTCTGACAATGAAGTCCGTCAAGATGGCTTTCAAACATCCTCAATCACCCAACGTGAACGCCCGCCGAAATCCCATCGGAGGGTGGTGACATTGGATGATTTCGAATGAGTGTCAGCAATACATCACTCCGACAGTGAAGTCAGTTCGGACAGCTTTCAAACATCCTCAATCAACCAACGTAACCACCCAGTTGATGGTTGTGATGCCGGATGATTTTAGACGAGTGTCCCCCATCCTTCTGACAATGAAGTCGGTCAAGATGGCTTTCAAACATCCTCAATCACCCAACGTGAACGCCCGCCGAAATCCCATGGGAGGGTGGTGACACCGGATGATTTCAAATGAGTGTCAGCAATACATCCCTTCGACAGTGAGGTCGGTTCGAACAGCTTTCAAACATCCTCAATCAACCAACTTAACCACCCAGTTGATGGTTGTGACGGCAGATGATTTTAGACGAGTGTCCCATATCCTTCTTTCAATGAAGTCATTCAAGATGGCTTTCAAACATCCTCAATCACCCAACGTGAACGCCCGCCGAAATCCCATCAGAGGGTGGTGACACTGGATGATTTCGAATGAGTGTCAGCAATACATCACCCTGATAGTGAAGTCAGTTCGGACAGCTTTCAAACATCCTCAATCAACCAACGTAACCACCCAGTAGATTGTTGTGACGCCGGATGATTTTAGACGAGTGTCCCCCATCCTTCTGACAATGAAGTCGGTCAAGATGGCTTTCAAACATCCACAATCACCCAACTTGAACGCCGGCCGAAATCCCATCGGAGGGTGGTGACACCGGATGATTTCAAATGAGTGTCAGTAATGCCTCACTCTGACAGTGAAGTCGGCTCAGACAGCTTTCAAACATCCTCAATCAACAAACGTAACCACCCAGTTGATGGTTGTGATGCCGAATGATTTTAGACGAGTGTCCCCCATCCTTCTAACAATGAAGTCGGTCATGATGGCTTTCAAACATCCTCAATCACCCAACGTGAACGCCCGCCGAAATCCCATCGAAGGGTGGTGACACCGAATGATTTCAAATGAGTGTCAGCAGTACTTCACTCCGACAAATAAGTCGGTTTGGACAGCTTCCAAACATCCTCAATAAACCAACGTAACCACCCAGTTGGTGGTATTGATGCCGGATGATTTTAGACGAGTGTCCCCCATCCTTCTGACAATGAAGTCGTTCAAGATGGCTTTCAAAAATCCTCAATCACCCAACGTGAACGCCCGCCGAAATCCCATCGGAGGGTGGTGACACCGAATGATTTCAAATGAGTGTCAGCAATACTTAACTCCGACAGTGAAGTCGGTTCGGACAGCTTTCAAACATCCTCAATCAACCAACTTAACCACCCAGTTGGTGGTTGTGAGGCTGAATGATTTTAGACGAGTGTCCCCCATCCTTCTGACAATGAAGTCCGTCAAGATGGCTTTCAAACATCCTCAATCACCCAACGTGAACGTCCGCCGAAATCCCATCGGAGGGTGGTGACATTGGATGATTTCGAATGAGTGTCAGCAATACATCACTCCGACAGTGAAGTCAGTTCGGACAGCTTTCAAACATCCTCAATCAACCAACGTAACCACCCAGTTGGTGGTTGTGATGCCGGATGATTTTAGACGAGTGTCCCCCATCCTTCTGACAATGAAGTCGGTCAAGATGGCTTTCAAACATCCTCAATCACCCAACGTGAACGCTTGCCAAAATCCCATCAGAGGGTGGTGACACTTGATGATTTCAAATGAGTGTCAGCAATACATTCCTTCGACAGTGAACTCGGTTCGAACATCTTTCAAACATCCTCAATCAACCAACGTAACCACCCAGTTTATGGTTGTGACACCGGATGGTTTTAGACGAGTGTCCCCTATCCTTCTAACAATGAAGTCATTTAAGATGGCTTTCAAACATCCTCAATCATCCAACGTTAACGCCGCCGAAATCCCATCAGAGGGTGGTGACACTGGATGATTTCGAATGAGTGTCAGCAATACATCACCCTGATAGTGAAGTCAGTTCGGACAGCTTTCAAACATCCTCAATCAACCAACGTAACCACCCAGTAGATTGTTGTGACGCCGGATGATTTTAGACGAGTGTCCCCCATCCTTCTGACAATGAAGTCGGTCAAGATGGCTTTCAAACATCCACAATCACCCAACGTGAACGCCCGCCGAAATCCCATCGGAGGGTGGTGACACCGGATGATTTCAAATGAGTGTCAGCAATGCCTCACTCTGACAGTGAAGTTGGTTCGGACATATTTCAAACATCCTCAATCAACAAACGTAACCACCCAGTTGATGGTTGTGATGCCGAATGATTTTAGACGAGTGTCCCCCATCCTTCTAACAATGAAGTCGGTCAAGATGGCTTTCAAACATCCTCAATCACCCAACGTGAACGCCCGCCGAAATCCCATCGAAGGGTGGTGACACCGAATGATTTCAAATGAGTGTCAGCAGTACTTCACTCCGACAGTGAAGTCGGTTCGGACAGCTTCCAAACATCCTCAATAAACCAACGTAACCACCCAGTTGGTGGTTGTGATGCCGGATGATTTTAGACGAGTGTCCCCCATCCTTCTGACAATGAAGTCGTTCAAGATGGCTTTCAAAAATCCTCAATCACCCAACGTGAACGCCCGCCGAAATCCCATCGGAGGGTGGTGACACCGAATGATTTCAAATGAGTGTCAGCAATACTTAACTCCGACAGTGAAGTCGGTTCGGACAGCTTTCAAACATCCTCAATCAACCAACGTAACCACCCAGTTGGTGGTTGTGAGGCTGAATGATTTTAGACGAGTGTCCCCCATCCTTCTGACAATGAAGTCCGTCAAGATGGCTTTCAAACATCCTCAATCACCCAACGTGAACGCCCGCCGAAATCCCATCGGAGGGTGGTGACATTGGATGATTTCGAATGAGTGTCAGCAATACATCACTCCGACAGTGAAGTCAGTTCGGACAGCTTCCAAACATCCTCAATAAACCAACGTAACCACCCAGTTGGTGGTTGTGATGCCGGATGATTTTAGACGAGTGTCCCCCATCCTTCTGACAATGAAGTCGGTCAAGATGGCTTTCAAACATCCTCAATCACCCAACGTGAACGCCCGCCGAAATCCCATGGGAGGGTGGTGACACCGGATGATTTCAAATGAGTGTCAGCAATACATCCCTTCGACAGTGAGGTCGGTTCGAACAGCTTTCAAACATCCTCAATCAACCAACTTAACCACCCAGTTGATGGTTGTGACACCAGATGATTTTAGACAAGTGTCCCCTATCCTTCTTTCAATGAAGTCATTCAAGATGGCTTTCAAACATCCTCAATCACCCAACGTGAACGCCCGCCGAAATCCCATCAGAGGGTGGTGACACTGGATGATTTCGAATGAGTGTCAGCAATACATCACCCTGATAGTGAAGTCAGTTCGGACAGCTTTCAAACATCCTCAATCAACCAACGTAACCACCCAGTTGATGGTTGTGACGCCGGATGATTTTAGACGAGTGTCCCCCATCCTTCTGACAATGAAGTCGGTCAAGATGGCTTTCAAACATCCACAATCACCCAACGTGAACGCCGGCCGAAATCCCATCGGAGGGTGGTGACACCGGATGATTTCAAATGAGGATCAGCAATACCTCACTCTGACAGTGAAGTCGGTTCGGACAGCTTTCAAACATCCTCAATCAACAAACGTAACCACCCAGTTGATGGTTGTGATGCCGAATGATTTTAGACGAGTGTCCCCCATCCTTCTAACAATGAAGTCGGTCATGATGGCTTTCAAACATCCTCAATCACCCAACGTGAACGCCCGCCGAAATCCCATCGAAGGGTGGTGACACCGAATGATTTCAAATGAGTGTCAGCAGTACTTCACTCCGACAGTGAAGTCGGTTCGAACAGCTTCCAAACATCCTCAATAAACCAACGTAACCACCCAGTTGGTGGTTGTGATGCCGGATGATTTTAGACGAGTGTCCCCCATCCTTCTGACAATGAAGTCGTTCAAGATGGCTTTCAAAAATCCTCAATCACCCAACGTGAACGCCCGCCGAAATCCCATCGGAGGGTGGTGACACCGAATGATTTCAAATGAGTGTCAGCAATACTTAACTCCGACAGTGAAGTCGGTTCGGACAGCTTTCAAACATCCTCAATCAACCAACTTAACCACCCAGTTGGTGGTTGTGAGGCTGAATGATTTTAGACGAGTGTCCCCCATCCTTCTGACAATGAAGTCCGTCAAGATGGCTTTCAAACATCCTCAATCACCCAACGTGAACGCCCGCCGAAATCCCATCGGAGGGTGGTGACACCGGATGATTTCAAATGAGTGTCAGCAATACATCACTCCGATAGTGTAGTCGGTTCGAACAGCTTTCAAACATCCTCAATCAACCAACGTAACCACCAAGTTGGTGCTTGTGATGCCGGATGATTTTAGACGAGTGTCCCCCATCCTTCTGACAATGAAGTCGTTCAAGATGGCTTTCAAAAATCCTCAATCACCCAACGTGAACGCCCGCCGAAATCCCATCGAAGGGTGGTGACACCGAATGATTTCAAATGAGTGTCAGCAATACATCACTCCGACAGTGAAGTCGGTTCGGACAGCTTTCAAACATCCTCAATCAACCAACGTAACCACCCAGTTGATGGTTGTGACGCCGGATGATTTTAGACGAGTGTCCCCCATCCTTCTGACAATGAAGTCGGTCAAGATGGCTTTCAAACATCCTCAATCACCCAACGTGAACGCCCGCCGAAATCCCATCGGAGGGTGGTGACATTGGATGATTTCGAATGAGTGTCAGCAATACATCACTCCGACAGTGAAGTCAGTTCGGACAGCTTTCAAACATCCTCAATCAACCAACGTAACCACGCAGTTGATGGTTGTGACGCCGGATGATTTTAGACGAGTGTCCCCCATCCTTCTGACAATGAAGTCGGTCAAGATGGCTTTCAAACATCCTCAATCACCCAACGTGAACGCCCGCCGAAATCCCATGGGAGGGTGGTGACACCGGATGATTTCGAATGAGTGTCAGCAATACATCCCTTCGACAGTGAGGTCGGTTCGAACAGCTTTCAAACATCCTCAATCAACCAACTTAACCATCCAGTTGATGGTTGCGACGGCAGATGATTTTACACAAGTGTCCCATATCCTTCTTTCAATGAAGTTGTTCAAGATGGCTTTCAAACATCCTCAATCACCCAACGTGAACGCCCGCCGAAATCCCATCGAAGGGTGGTGACACCGAATGATTTCAAATGAGTGTCAACAATACATCACCCTGATAGTTAAGTCAGTTCGGAAAGCTTTCAAACATCCTCAATCAACCAACGTAACCACCCAGTAGATTGTTGTGACGCCGGATGATTTTAGACGAGTGTCCCCCATCCTTCTGACAATGAAGTCGGTCAAGATGGCTTTCAAACATCCACAATCACCCAACTTGAACGCCGGCCGAAATCCCATCGGAGGGTGGTGACACCGGATGATTTCAAATGAGTGTCAGCAATACTTAACTCCGACAGTGAAGTCGGTTCGGACAGCTTTCAAACATCCTCAATCAACCAACTTAATTACCCAGTTGATGGTTGTGATGCCGAATGATTTTAGACGAGTGTCCCCCATCCTTCTAACAATGAAGTCGGTCATGATGGCTTCTAAACATCCTCAATCACCCAACGTGAACGTCCGCCGAAATCCCATCGAAGGGTGGTGATACCGAATGATTTCAAATGAGTGTCAGCAGTACTTCACTCTGACAGTGAAGTCGGTTCGGACAGCTTCCAAATATCCTCAATAAACCAACATAACCACCCAGTTGGTGGTATTGATGCCGGATGATTTTAGACGAGTGTCCCCCATCCTTCTGACAATGAAGTCGTTCAAGATGGCTTGCAAAAATCCTCAATCACCCAACGTGAACGCCCGCCGAAATCCCATCGGAGGGTGGTCACCGAATGATTTCAAATGAGTGTAAGCAATACTTAACTCCGACAGTGAAGTCGGTTCGGACAGCTTTCAAACATCCTCAATCAACCAACTTAACCACCCAGTTGGTGGTTGTGAGGCTGAATGATTTTAGACGAGTGTCCCCCATCCTTCTGACAATGAAGTCCGTCAAGATGGCTTTAAAACATCCTCAATCACCCAACGTGAACGCCTGCTGAAATCCCATCGGAGGGTGGTGACATTGGATGATTTCGAATGAGTGTCAGCAATACATCACTCCGACAGTGAAGTCAGTTCGGACAGCTTTCAAACATCCTCAATCAACCAACGTAACCACCCAGTTGGTGGTTGTGATGCCGGATGATTTTAGACGAGTGTCCCCCATCCTTCTGACAATGAAGTCGCTCAAGATGGCTTTCAAACATCCTCAATCACCCAACGTGAACGCCCGCCGAAATCCCATCGGAGGGTGGTGACATCGGATGATTTCAAATGAGTGTCAGCAATACATCCCTTCGACAGTGAAGTCGGTTTGAACATCTTTCAAACATCCTCAATCAACCAACGTAACCACCCAGTTGATGGTTGTGACGCCGGATGATTTTAGACGAGTGTCCCCCATCCTTCTGACAATGAAGTCGGTCAAGATGGCTTTCAAACATCCTCAATCACCCAACGTGAACGCCCACTAAAATCCCATCGGAGGGTGGTGACATTGGATGATTTCGAATGTGTCAGCAATACATCACTCCGACAGTGAAGTCAGTTCGGACAGCTTTCAAACATCCTCAATCAACCAACGTAACCACGCAGTTGATGGTTGTGACGCCGGATGATTTTAGACGAGTGTCCCCCATCCTTCTGACAATGAAGTCGGTCAAGATGGCTTTCAAACATCCTCAATCACCCAACGTGAACGCCCACTAAAATCCCATCGGAGGGTGGTGACACCGGATGATTTCAAATGAGTGTCAGCAATACATCACTCTGACAGTGAAGTCGGTTCGGACAGCTTTCAAACATCCTCAATCAACCAACGTAACCACCCAGTTGATGGTTGTGATGCCGAATGATTTTAGACGAGTGTCCCCCATCCTTCTGACAATGAAGTCAGTCAAGATGGCTTTCAAACATCCTCAATCACCCAACGTGAACGCCCGCCGAAATCCCATCGAAGGGTGGTGACACCGAATGATTTCAAATGAGTGTCAGCAGTACTTCACTCCGACAGTGAAGTCGGTTCGGACAGCTTCCAAACATCCTCAATAAACCAACGTAACCACCCAGTTGGTGGTTGTGATGCCGGATGATTTTAGACGAGTGTCCCCCATCCTTCTGACAATGAAGTCGTTCAAGATGGCTTTCAAAAATCCTCAATCACCCAACGTGAACGCCCGCCGAAATCCCATCGGAGGGTGGTGACACCGAATGATTTCAAATGAGTGTCAGCAATACTTAACTCCGACAGTGAAGTCGGTTCGGACAGCTTTCAAACATCCTCAATCAACCAACTTAACCACCCAGTTGGTGGTTGTGAGGCTGAATGATTTTAGACGAGTGTCCCCCATCCTTCTGACAATGAAGTCGGTCAAGATGGCTTTCAAACATCCTCAATCACCCAACGTGAACGCCCGCTGAAATCCCATCGGAGGGTGGTGACATTGGATGATTTCAAATGAGTGTCAGCAGTACTTCTCTAAGACAATGAAGTCGGTTCAGACAGCTTCCAAACATCCTCAATAAACCAACGTAACCACCCAGTTGGTGGTTGTGATGCCGGATGATTTTAGACGAGTGTCCCCCATCCTTCTGACAATGAAGTCGGTCAAGATGGCTTTCAAACATCCTCAATCACCCAACGTGAACGCCCGCCGAAATCCCATGGGAGGGTGGTGACACCGGATGATTTCAAATGAGTGTCAGCAATACATCCCTTCGACAGTGAGGTCGGTTCGAACAGCTTTCAAACATCCTCAATCAACCAACGTAACCACCCAGTTTATGGTTGTGACACCGGATGGTTTTAGACGAGTGTCCCCTATCCTTCTAACAATGAAGTCATTTAAGATGGCTTTCAAACATCCTCAATCACCCAACGTGAAAGCCCGTCGAAATCCCATCGGAGGGTGGTGACATTGGATGATTTCGAATGAGTGTCAGCAATACATCACCCTGATAGTGAAGTCAGTTCGGACAGCTTTCAAACATCCTCAATCAACCAACGTAACCACCCAGTAGATTGTTGTGACGCCGGATGATTTTAGACGAGTGTTCCCCATCCTTCTGACAATGAAGTCGGTCAAGATGGCTTTCAAACATCCTCAATCACCCAACGTGAACGCCCGCCGAAATCCCATCGGAGGGTGGTGACATTGGATGATTTCAAATGAGTGTCAGCAATACATCACTCCGACAGTGAAGTCAGTTCGGACAGCTTTCAAACATCCTCAATCAACAAACGTAACCACCCAGTTGATGGTTGTGATGCCGAATGATTTTAGACGAGTGTCCCCCATCCTTCTAACAATGAAGTCGGTCAAGATGGCTTTCAAACATCCTCAATCACCCAACGTGAACGCCCGCCGAAATCCCATCGAAGGGTGGTGACACCGAATGATTTCAAATGAGTGTCAGCAGTACTTCACTCCGACAGTGAAGTCGGTTCGAACAGCTTCCAAACATCCTCAATAAACCAACGTAACCACCCAGTTGGTGGTTGTGATGCCGGATGATTTTAGACGAGTGTCCCCCATCCTTCTGACAATGAAGTCGTTCAAGATGGCTTTCAAAAATCCTCAATCACCCAACGTGAACGCCCGCCGAAATCCCATCGGAGGGTGGTGACACCGAATGATTTCAAATGAGTGTCAGCAATACTTAACTCCAACAGTGAAGTCGGTTCGGACAGCTATCAAACATCCTCAATCAACCTACGTAACCACCAAGTTGGTGGTTGTGACGGTGAATGATTTTAGACGAGTGTCCCCCATCCTTCTGACAATGAAGTCGGTCAAGATGGCTTTCAAACATCCTCAATCACCCAACGTGAACGCCCGCCGAAATCCCATCGGAGGGTGGTGACATTGGATGATTTCAAATGAGTGTCAGCAATACATCCCTTCGACAGTGAGGCCGGTTCGAACAGCTTTCAAACATCCTCAATCAACCAACGTAACCACCCAGTTGGTGGTTGTGATGCCGGATGATTTTAGACGAGTGTCCCCCATCCTTCTGACAATGAAGTCGTTCAAGATGGCTTTCAAACATCCTCAATCACCCAACGTGAACGCCCGCCGAAATCCCATCGAAGGGTGGTGACACCGAATGATTTCAAATGAGTGTCAGCAATACTTAACTCCGACAGTGAAGTCGGTTCGGACAGCTTTCAAACATCCTCAATCAACCAACTTAACCACCCAGTTGGTGGTTGTGAGGCTGAATGATTTTAGACGAGTGTCCCCCATCCTTCTGACAATGAAGTCGGTCAAGATGGCTTTCAAACATCCTCAATCACCCAACGTGAACGCCCGCCGAAATCCCATCGGAGGGTGGTGACATTGGATGATTTCGAATGAGTGTCAGCAATACATCACTCCGACAGTGAAGTCAGTTCGGACAGCTTTCAAACATCCTCAATCAACCAACGTAACCACCCAGTTGATGGTTGTGATGCCGGATGATTTTAGACGAGTGTCCCCCATCCTTCTGACAATGAAGTCGGTCAAGATGGCTTTCAAACATCCTCAATCACCCAACGTGAACGCCCGCCGAAATCCCATCGGAGGGTGGTGACATTGGATGATTTCAAATGAGTGTCAGCAATACATCACTGAGACAGTGAAGTTGGTTCGAACAGCTTTCAAACATTCTCAATAAACCAACGTAACCACCCAGTTGATGGTTGTGAGACCGCATGATTTTAGACGAGTGTCCCCCATCCTTCTTACAATGAAGTCAGTCAAGATGGCTTTCAAACATCCTAAATCACCCAACGTGAACGCCCGCCGAAATCCCATCGAAGGGTGGTGACACCGGATGATTTCAAATGAGTGTCAGCAATACATCACTCCGACAGTGAAGTCGGTTCGGACAGCTTTCAAACATCCTCAATCAACCAACGTAACCACCCAGTTGATGGTTGTGACGCCGGATGATTTTAGACGAGTGTCCCCCATCCTTCTGACAATGAAGTCGGTCAAGATGGCTTTCAAACATCCACAATCACCCAACGTGAACGCCCGCCGAAATCCCATCGGAGGGTGGTGACACCGGATGATTTCAAATGAGTGTCAGCAATACATCACTCCGACAGTGAAGTCGGTTCGGACAGCTTTCAAACATCCTCAATCAACAAACGTAACCACCCAGTTGGTGGTTGTGATGCCGGATGATTTTAGACGAGTGTCCCCCATCCTTCTGACAATGAAGTCGTTCAAGATGGCTTTCAAAAATCCTCAATCACCCAACGTGAACGCCCGCCGAAATCCCATCGAAGGGTGGTGACACCGAATGATTTCAAATGAGTGTCAACAGTACTTCTCTCCGACAGTGAAGTTGGTTCAGACAGCTTCCAAACATCCTCAATAAACCAACGTAACCACCCAGTTGGTGGTTGTGATGCCAGATGATTTTAGACGAGTGTCCCCCATCCTTCTGACAATGAAGTCGTTCAAGATGGCTTGCAAAAATCTTCAATCACCCAACGTGAACGCCCGCCGAAATCCCATCGGAGGGTGGTGACATCGGATGATTTCGAATGAGTGTCAGCAATACATCACTCCGACAGTGAAGTCGATTCGGACAGCTTCCAAACGTCCTCAATCAACCAACGTAACCACCCATTAGATGGTTGTGACGCCGGATGATTTTAGACGAGTGTCCCCCATCCTTCTGACAATGAAGTCGGTCAAGATGGCTTTCAAACATCCTCAATCACCCAACGTGAACGCCCGCCGAAATCCCATCGGAGGGTGGTGACACCGAATGATTTCAAATGAGTGTCAGCAATACTTAACTCCGACAGTGAAGTCGGTTCGGACAGCTTTCAAACATCCTCAATCAACCAACTTAACCACCCAGTTGGTGGTTGTGAGGCTGAATGATTTTAGACGAGTGTCCCCCATCCTTCTGACAATGAAGTCGGTCAAGATGGCTTTCAAACATCCTCAATCACCCAACGTGAACGCCCGCCGAAATCCCATCGGAGGGTGGTGACATTGGATGATTTCGAATGAGTGTCAGCAATACATCACTCCGACAGTGAAGTCGATTCGGACAGCTTCCAAACGTCCTCAATCAACCAACGTAACCACCCATTAGATGGTTGTGACGCCGGATGATTTTAGACGAGTGTCCCCCATCCTTCTGACAATAAACTCGGTCAAGATGGCTTTCAAACATCCTCAATCACCCAAAGTGAACGCCCGCCGAAATCCCATGGGAGGGTGGTGACACCGAATGATTTCAAATGAGTGTCAGCAATACTTAACTCCGACAGTGAAGTCGGTTCGGACAGCTTTCAAACATCCTCAATCAACCAACTTAACCACCCAGTTGGTGGTGGTGAGGCTGAATGATTTTAGAGGAGTGTCCCCCATCCTTCTGAAAATGAAGTCCGTCAAGATGGCTTTCAAACATCCTCAATCACCCAACGTGAACGCCCGCCGAAATCCCATCGGAGGGTGGTGACATTGGATGATTTCGAATGAGTGTCAGCAATACATCACTCCGACAGTGAAGTCAGTTCGGACAGCTTTCAAACATCCTCAATCAACCAACGTAACCACGCAGTTGATGGTTGTGACGCCGGATGATTTTAGACGAGTGTCCCCCATCCTTCTGACAATGAAGTCGGTCAAGATGGCTTTCAAACATCCTCAATCACCCAACGTGAACGCCCGCCGAAATCCCATGGGAGGGTGGTGACACCGGATGATTTCAAATGAGTGTCAGCAATACATTCCTTCGACAGTGAGGTCGGTTCGTACAGCTTTCAAACATCCTCAATCAACCAACTTAACCACCCAGTTGATGGTTGTGACGAAAGATGATTTTACACAAGTGTCCCATATCCTTCTTTCAATGAAGTCGTTCAAGATGGCTTTCAAACATCCTCAATCACCCAACGTGAACGCCCGCCGAAATCCCATCGGAGGGTGGTTACACTGGATGATTTCAAATGAGGGTTAGCAATGCCTCACTTTGACAGTGAAGTCGGTTCAGACAGCTTTCAAACATCCTCAATCAACAAACGTAACCACCGTTGATGGTTGTGACGCCGAATGATTTTAGACGAGTGTCCCCCATCCTTCTAACAATGAAGTCGGTCAAGATGGCTTTCAAACATCCTCAATCACCCAACGTGAACGCCCGCCGAAATCCCATCGAAGGGTGGTGACACCGAATGATTTCAAATGAGTGTCAGCAGTACTTCACTCCGACAGTGAAGTCGGCTCAAATAGCTTCCAACCATCCTCAATAAACCAACGTAACCACCCAGTTCGTGGTTGTGATGCCGGATGATTTTAGACGAGTCTCCCCCATCCTTCTGACAATGAAGTCGTTCAAGATGGCCTTCAAAAATCCTCAATCACCCAACGTGAACGGCCGCCGAAATCACATCGGAGGGTGGTGACATTGGATGATTTCGAATAAGTGTCAGCAATACATCACTCCGACAGTGAAGTCCGTTCGGACAGCTTTCAAACATCCTCAATCAACCAACGTAACCACGCAGTTAGTTGATGGTTGTGACGCCGGATAATTTTAGACGATTGTTCCCCATCCTTCTGACAATGAAGTCCGTCAAGATGGCTTTCAAACATCCTCAATCACCCAACGTGAACGCCCGCCGAAATCCCATCGGAGGGTGGTGACACCGGATGATTTCAAATGAGTGTCAGCAATACATCACTCCGACAGTGAAGTCGATTCGGACAGCTTTCAAACATCCTCAATCAACCAACGTAACCACCCATTTGATGGTTGTGACGCCGGATGATTTTAGACGAGTGTCCCCCATCCTTCTGACAATGAAGTCGGTAGAGATGGCTTTCAAACATCCTCAATCACCCAACGTGAACGCCGCCGAAATCCCATCTGAGGGTGGTGACACCGGATGATTTCAAATGAGTGTCAGCAATACATCACTCCGACAGTGAAGTCGGTTCGAACATCTTTCAAACATCCTCAATCAACCAACGTAACCACCGAGTGGATGGTTGTGACGCAGGATGATTTTAGACGAGTGTCCCCCATAATTCTGACAATGAAGCTGGTCAAGATGGCTTTCAAACATCCACAATCACCCAACGTGAACGCTCGCCAAAATCCCATCGGAGGGTGGTGACACCAGATGATTTCAAATGAGTGTTAGCAATACATAACTCCGACAGTGAAGTCGTTTCGGACAGCTTTCAAACATCCTCAATCAACCAATGTAACAACCCATTTGATGGTCGTGACGCCGGATGATTTTAGACAAGTGTCCCCCATCCTTCTGACAATGAAGTCGGTCATGATGGCTTTCAAACTTCCTCAATCACCCAACGTGAACGCCCGCCGAAATCCCAACAGAGGGTGGTGACACCGAATGATTTCAAATGAGTCTCAACAATACATCACTTTGACAATGAAGTCGGTTCGGACAACTTTCAAACATCCTTAATAAACTAATGTAACCACCCAGTTGGTGGTTGTGATGCCGGATGATTTTAGACAAGTCTCCCCCATCCTTCTGACAATGAAGTCGTTCAAGATGGCTTTCAAAAATCCTCAATCACCCAACGTGAACGCCCGCCGAAATCCCATCGGAGGGTGGTGACATTGGATGATTTCGAATGAGTGTCAGCAATACATCACTCCGACAGTGAAGTCCGTTCGGACAGCTTTCAAACATCCTCAATCAACCAACGTAACCACCCAGTTGATGGTTGTGACGCCGAATGATTTTAGACGAGTGTCCCCCATCCTTCTGACAATGAAGTCGGTCAAGATGGCTTTCAAACATCCTCAATCACCCAACGTGAACGCCCGCCGAAATCCCATCGGAGGGTGGTGACACCAAATGATTTCAAATGAGTGTTAGCAATACATAACTCCGACAGTGAAGTCGATTCGGACAGCTTTCAAACGTCCTCAATCAACCAACGTAACCACCCATTAGATGGTTGTGACGTCGGATGATTTTAGACGAGTGTCCCCCATCCTTTTGACAATGAACTCGGTCAAGATGGCTTTCAAACATCCTCAATCACCCAACGTGAACGCCCGCCGAAATCCCATCGGAGGGTGGTGACACCGGATGATTTCAAATGAGTGTCAGCAATACATCCCTTAGATAGTGAAGTCGATTCGGAAAGCTTTCAAACATCCTCAATCAACCAACGTAACCACCCATTTGATGGTTGTGATGCCGCATGATTTTAGACGAGTGTCCCCCATCCTTCTGACAATGAAGTCGGTCAAGATGGCTTTCAAACATCCTCAATCACCCAACGTGAACGCCCGCCGAAATCCCATCGGAGGGTGGTGACACCGAATGATTTCAAATGAGTGTCAGCAATACATCACTCCGACAGTGAAGTCGGTTCGGACAGCTTTCAAACATCCTCAATCAACCAACTTAACCACCCAGTTGGTGGTTGTGAGGCTGAATGATTTTAGACGAGTGTCCCCCATCCTTCTGACAATGAAGTCCGTCAAGATGGCTTTAAAACATCCTCAATCACCCAACGTGAACGCCTGCTGAAATCCCATCGGAGGGTGGTGAAATTGGATGATTTCGAATGAGTGTCAGCAATACATCACTCCGACAGTGAAGTCAGTTCGGACAGCTTTCAAACATCCTCAATCAACCAACGTAACCACGCAGTTGATGGTTGTGACGCCGGATGATTTTAGACGAGTGTCCCCCATCCTTCTGACAATGAAGTCGGTCAAGATGGCTTTCAAACATCCTCAATCACCCAACGTGAACGCCCGCCGAAATCCCATCGAAGGGTGGTGACACCGAATGATTTCAAATGAGTGTCAACAATACTTCTCTCCGACAGTGAAGTTGGTTCGAACAGCTTTCAAACATCCTCAATCAACCAACTTAACCACCAAGTTGATGGTTGTGACCAAAGAGTATTTTACACAAGTGTCCCATATCCTTCTTTCAATGAAGTCGTTCAAGATGGCTTTCAAACATCCTCAATCACCCAACGTGAACGCCCGCCGAAATCCCATCGGAGGGTGGTGACACCGGATGATTTCAAATGAGTGTCAGCAATACATCACTCCGACAGTGAAGTCGGTTCAGACAGCTTTCAAACATCCTCAATCAACAAACGTAACCACCGTTGATGGTTGTGACGCCGAATGATTTTAGACGAGTGTCCCCCATCCTTCTAACAATGAAGTCGGTCAAGATGGCTTTCAAACATCCTCA
The DNA here is from genome assembly GCF_029168945.1 of Cannabis sativa. Lineage (NCBI taxonomy): Eukaryota > Viridiplantae > Streptophyta > Magnoliopsida > Rosales > Cannabaceae > Cannabis > Cannabis sativa. The sequence goes on along the minus strand of NC_083608.1, from coordinate 4,335,950 downwards.
ATCACCCAACGTGAACGCCCGCCGAAATCCCATCGAAGGGTGGTGACACCGAATGATTTCAAATGAGTGTCAGCAGTACTTCACTCCGACAGTGAAGTCGGTTCGGACAGCTTCCAAACATCCTCAATAAACCAACGTAACCACCCAGTTGGTGGTTGTGATGCCGGATGATTTTAGACGAGTGTCCCCCATCCTTCTGACAATGAAGTCGTTCAAGATGGCTTTCAAACATCCTCAATCACCCAACGTGAACGCCCGCCGAAATCCCATCGGAGGGTGGTGACATTGGATGATTTCAAATGAGTGTCAGCAATACATCACTCCGACAGTGAAGTCCGTTCGGACAGCTTTCAAACATCCTCAATCAACCAACGTAACCACGCAGTTAGTTGATGGTTGTGACGCCGCATAATTTTAGACTAGTGTCCCCCATCCTTCTGACAATGAAGTCCGTCAAGATGGCTTTCAAACATCCTCAATCACCCAACGTGAAAGCCCGCCGAAATCCCATCGGAGGGTGGTGACATTGGATGATTTCAAATGAGTGTCAACAATACATCACTCTGACAGTGAAGTCAGTTCGGACAGCTTTCAAACATCCTCAATCAACCAACGTAACCACCCAGTTGATGGTTGTGATGCCGGATGATTTTAGACGAGTGTCCCCCATCCTTCTGACAATGAAGTCGGTCAAGATGGCTTTCAAACATCCTCAATCACCCAACGTGAACGCCCGCCGAAATCCCATCGGAGGGTGGTGACATTGGATGATTTCAAATGAGTGTCAGCAATACTTAACTCCGACAGTGAAGTCGGTTCGGACAGCTTTCAAACATCCTTAATCACCCAACGTGAACGCCCGCCGAAATCCCATGAGAGGGTGGTGACACCGGATGATTTCAAATGAGTGTCAGCAATACATCCCTTCGACAGTGAAGTTGTTTCGAACAGCTTTCAAACATCCTCAATCAACCAACGTAACCACCCAATTAATGGTTGTGACGCCGGATGATTTTAGACGAGTGTCCCCTATCCTTCTTACAATGAAGTCGTTCAAGATGGCTTGCAAACATCCTCAATCACCCAACGTGAACACCCGCCGAAATCCCATCAAAGGGTGGTGACACCGGATTATTTCAAATGAGTGTCAGCAATACATCACTTCGACAGTGAAATCGGTTTGGACATCTTTCAAACATCCTCAATCAACAAACGTAATCACCCAGTTGATGGTACTCACGCCGGATGATTTTAGATGAGTGTCCCCCATCCTTCTGATAATGAAGTCGGTCAAGATGGCTTTCAAACATCCTCAATCACCCAACGTGAACGCCCGCCGAAATCCCATCGAAGGGTGGTGACACCGAATGATTTCAAATGAGTGTCAGCAGTACTTCACTCCGACAGTGAAGTCGGTTCGGACAGCTTCCAAACATCCTCAATAAACCAACGTAACCACCTAGTTGGTGGTTGTGATGCCGGATGATTTTAGACGAGTGTCCCCCATCCTTCTGACAATGAAGTCGTTCAAGATGGCTTTCAAACATCCTCAATCACCCAACGTGAACGCCCGCCGAAATCCCATCGGAGGGTGGTGACATTGGATGATTTCGAATGAGTGTCAGCAATACATCACTCCGACAGTGAAGTCAGTTCGGACAGCTTTCAAACATCCTCAATCAACCAACGTAACCACCCAGTTGATGGTTGTGACGCCGGATGATTTTAGACGAGTGTCCCCCATCCTTCTGACAATGAAGTCCGTCAAGATGGCTTTCAAACATCCTCAATCACCCAACGTGAACGCCCGCCGAAATCCCATCGGAGGGTGGTGACACCGGATGATTTCAAATGAGTGTCAGCAATACATCACTCCGACAGTGAAGTCGGTTCGGACAGCTTTCAAACATCCTCAATCAACCAACGTAACCACCCAGTTGATGGTTGTGACGCCAGATGATTTTAGACGAGTGTCCCCCATCCTTCTGACAATGAAGTCGGTCAAGATGGCTTTCAAACATCCTCAATCACCCAACGTGAACGCCCGCCAAAATCCCATCGGAGGGTGGTGACACCGGATGATTTCAAATGAGTGTCAGCAATACATAACTCCGACAGTGAAGTCGGTTCGGACAGCTTTCAAACATCCTCAATCAACCAACGTAACCACCCAGTTGATGGTTGTGACGCCGGATGATTTTAGACAAGTGTCCCCCATCCTTCTGACAATGAAGTCGGTCAAGATGGCTTTCAAACATCCTCAATCACCCAACGTGAACGCCCGCCGAAATCCCATCGGAGGGTGGTGACACCGAATGATTTCAAATGAGTGTCAACAATACATCACTCCGACAGTGAAGTCGGTTCGGACAGCTTTCAAACATCCTCAATCAACCAACGTAACCACCCAGTTGGTGGTTGTGATGCCGGATGATTTTAGACGAGTGTCCCCCATCCTTCTGACAATGAAGTCGTTCAAGATGGCTTTCAAACATCCTCAATCACCCAACGTGAACGCCCGCCGAAATCCCATCGGAGGGTGGTGACATTGGATGATTTTGAATGAGTGTCAGCAATACATCACTCCGACAGTGAAGTCAGTTCGGACAGCTTTCAAACATCCTCAATCAACAAACGTAACCACCCAATTGATGGTTGTGACGCCGGATGATTTTAGACGAGTGTCCCCCATCCTTCTGACAATGAAGTCTGTCAAGATGGCTTTAAAACATTCTCAATGACCCAACGTGAATGCTCGCCGAAATCCCATCGAGGGTGGTGACACCAGATGCTTTCAAATGAGTGTCAGCAATACATCACTCCGACAGTGAAGTCGGTTCGGACAGCTTTCAAACATCCTCAATCAACCAACGTAACCACCCAGTTGATGGTTGTGACGCCGGATGATTTTAGACGAGTGTCCCCCATCCTTCTGACAATGAAGTCGGTCAAGATGGCTTTCAAACATCCTCAATCACCCAACGTGAACGCCCGCCGAAATCCCATCGGAGGGTGGTGACACCGGATGATTTCAAATGAGTGTCAGCAATACATCACTCCGACAGTGAAGTCGGTTCGGACAGCTTTCAAACATCCTCAATCAACCAACGTAACCACCCAGTTGATGGTTGTGATGCCGAATGATTTTAGACGAGTGTCCCCCATCCTTCTGACAATGAAGTCGGTCAAGATGGCTTTCAAACATCCTCAATCACCCAACGTGAACGCCCGCCGAAATCCCATGGGAGGGTGGTGACACCGAATGATTTCAAATGAGTGTCAGCAATACTTAACTCCGACAGTGAAGTCGGTTCGGACAGCTTTCAAACATCCTCAATCACCCAACGTGAACGCCCGCCGAAATCCCATGAGAGGGTGGTGACACCGGATGATTTCAAATGAGTGTCAGCAATACATCCCTTCGACAGTGAGGTCAGTTCGAACAGCTTTCAAACATCCTCAATCAACCAACTTAACCACCCAGTTGATGGTTGTGACGAAAGATGATTTTACACAAGTGTCCCATATCCTTCTTTCAATGAAGTCGTTCAAGATGGCTTTCAAACATCCTCAATCACCCAACGTGAACGCCCGCCGAAATCCCATCGGAGGGTGGTTACACTGGATGATTTCAAATGAGGGTTAGCAATGAATGCCTCACTTTGACAGTGAAGTCGGTTCAGACAGCTTTCAAACATCCTCAATCAACAAACGTAACCACCCAGTTGATGGTTGTGACGCCGAATGATTTTAGACGAGTGTCCCCCATCCTTCTAACAATGAAGTCGGTCAAGATGGCTTTCAAACATCCTCAATCACCCAACGTGAACGCCCGCCGAAATCCCATCGAAGGGTGGTGACACCGAATGATTTCAAATGAGTGTCAGCAGTACTTCACTCCGACAGTGAAGTCGGTTAAAATAGCTTCCAACCATCCTCAATAAACCAACGTAACCAACCACTTCGTGGTTGTGATGCCGGATGATTTTAGACGAGTCTCCCCCATCCTTCTGACAATGAAGTCGTTCAAGATGGCTTTCAAACATCCTCAATCACCCAACGTGAACGCCCGCCGAAATCCCATCGGAGGGTGGTGACACCGAATGATTTCAAATGAGTGTCAGCAATACATCACTCCGACAGTGAAGTCAGTTCGGACAGCTTTCAAACATCCTCAATCAACCAACGTAACCACGCAGTTGATGGTTGTGACGCCGGATGATTTTAGACGAGTGTCCCCCATCCTTCTGACAATGAAGTCGTTCAAGATGGCTGTAAAACATTCTCATTGACCTAACGTGAACGCTCGCCGAAGTCCAATCGTAGGGTGGTGACACCAGATGATTTCAAATGAGTGTCAGCAATACATCACTCCGACAGTGAAGTCGGTTCGGACAGCTTTCAAACATCCTCAATCAACCAACGTAACCACCCAGTTGATGGTTGTGACGCCGGATGATTTTAGACGAGTGTCCCCCATCCTTCTGACAATGAAGTCGGTCAAGATGGCTTTCAAACATCCTCAATCACCCAACGTGAACGCCCGCCGAAATCCCATCGGAGGGTGGTGACACCGAATGATTTCAAATGAGTGTCAGCAATACTTAACTCCGACAGTGAAGTCGGTTCAGACAGCTATCAAACATCCTCAATCAACCAACGTAACCACCCATTAGATGGTTGTGACGTCGGATGATTTTAGACGAGTCTCCCCCATCCTTCTGACAATGAAGTCGTTCAAGATGGCTTTCAAAAATCCTCAATCACCCAACGTGAACGCCCGCCGAAATCCCATCGGAGGGTGGTGACACCGAATGATTTCAAATGAGTGTCAACAATACATCACTCCGACAATGAAGTCGGTTCGGACAGCTTTCAAACATCCTCAATCAACCAACGTAACCACCCAGTTGGTGGTTGTGATGCCGGATGATTTTAGACGAGTGTCCCCCATCCTTCTGACAATGAAGTCGTTCAAGATGGCTTTCAAACATCCTCAATCACCCAACGTGAACGCCCGCCGAAATCCCATCGGAGGGTGGTGACATTGGATGATTTCGAATGAGTCTCAGCAATACATCACTCGGACAGCTTTCAAACATCCTCAATCAACCAACGTAACCACGCAGTTGATGGTGGTGACGCCGGATGATTTTAGACGAGTGTCCCCCATCCTTCTGACAATGAAGTCGGCCAAGATGGCTTTCAAATATCGTCAATCACCCAACGTGAACGCCCGCCGAAATCCCATCGGAGGGTGGTGACACCGGATGATTTCAAATGAGTGTCAGCAATACATCCCTTCGACAGTGAGGTCGGTTCGAACAACTTTCAAACATCCTCAATCAACCAACGTAACCACCCAGTTGATGGTTGTGACGCCAGATGATTTTAGACGAGTGTCCCCCATCCTTCTGACAATGAAGTCGTTCAAGATGGCTTTCAAACATCCTCAATCACCCAACGTGAACGCCCGCCGAAATCCCATCGGAGGGTGGTGACACCGAATGATTTCAAATGAGTGTCAGCAATACATCACTCCGACAGTGAAGTCGATTCGGACAGCTTTCAAACATCCTCAATCAACCAACGTAACCACCCATTTGATGGTTGTGACGCCGGATGATTTTAGACGAGTGTCCCCCATCCTTCTGACAATGAACTCGGTCAAGATGGCTTTCAAACATCCACAATCACCCAAAGTGAACGCCCGCCGAAATCCCATGGGAGGGTGGTGACACCGAATGATTTCAAATGAGTGTCAGCAATACATCACTCCGACAGTGAAGTCGGTTCGGACAACTTTCAAACATCCTCAATCAACCAACGTAACCACCCAGTTGATGGTTGTGACGCCGAATGATTTTAGACGAGTGTCCCCCATCCTTCTGACAATGAAGTCGGTCAAGATGGCTTTCAAACATCCACAATCACCCAACGTGAACGCCCGCCGAAATCCCATCGGAGGGTGGTGACACCGAATGATTTCAAATGAGTGTTAGCAATACTTAACTCCGACAGTGAAGTCGGTTCGGACAGCTTTCAAACATCCTCAATCAACCAACGTAACCACCCAGTTGATGGTTGTGACGCCGAATGATTTTAGACGAGTGTCCCCCATCCTTCTGACAATGAAGTCGGTCATGATGGCTTTCAAACATCCTCAATCACCCAACGTGAACACCCGCCGAAATCCCATCGGAGGGTGGTGACACCGTATTATTTCAAATGAGTGTCAGCAATACATTACTCCGACAGTGAAATCGGTTCGGACAACTTTCAAACATCCTCAATCAACAAACGTAACCACCCAGTTGATGGTTGTGACGCCGGATGATTTTAGACGAGTGTCCCCCATCCTTCTGACAATGAAGTCGGTCAAGATGGCTTTCAAACATCCTCAATCACCCAAAGTGAACGCCCGCCGAAATCCCATGGGAGGGTGGTGACACCGGATGATTTCAAATGAGTGTCAGCAATACATCACTCCGACAGTGAAGTCGGTTCGGACAACTTTCAAACATCCTCAATCAACCAACGTAACCACCCAGTTGATGGTTGTGACGCCGGATGATTTTAGACGAGTGTCCCCCATCCTTCTGACAATGAAGCTGGTCAAGATGGCTTTCAAACATCCACAATCACCCAACGTGAACGCTCGCCGAAATCCCATCGGAGGGTGGTGACACCAGATGATTTCAAATGAGTGTTAGCAATACATAACTCCGACAGTGAAGTCGGTTCGGACAACTTTCAAACATCCTCAATCAACCAATGTAACCACCCATTTGATGGTCGTGACGCCGGATTATTTTAGACTAGTGCCCCCCATCCTTCTGACAATGAAGTCGGTCATGATGGCTTTCAAACATCCTCAATCACCCAACGTGAACGCCCGCCGAAATCCCATCGGAGGGTGGTGACACCGAATGATTTCAAATGAGTGTCAGCAATACATCACTCCGACAGTGAAGTCGGTTCGGACAGCTTTCAAACATCCTCAATCAACCAACGTAACCACCCAGTTGATGGTTGTGATGCCGAATGATTTTAGACGAGTGTCCCCCATCCTTCTGACAATGAAGTCGTTCAAGATGGCTTTCAAACATCCTCAATCACCCAACGTGAACGCCCGCCGAAATCCCATCGGAGGGTGGTGACATTGGATGATTTCAAATGAGTGTCAGCAATACATCACTCCGACAGTGAAGTCAGTTCGGAGAACTTTCAAACATCCTCAATGAACCAACGTAACCACGCAGTTGAGGGTTGTGACGCCCGATGATTTTAGACGAGTGTCCCCCATCCTTCTGACAATGAAGTCGGTCAAGATGGCTTTCAAACATCCTCAATCACCCAACGTGAACGACAGCCGAAATCCCATGGGAGGGTGGTGACACCGGATGATTTCAAATGAGTGAAAACAATACATCCCTTCGACAGTGAGGTCACTTCGAATAGCTTTCAAACATCCTCAATCAACAAACTTAACCACCCAGTTGATGGTTGTGATGCCGAATGATTTTAGACGAGTGTCCCCCATCCTTCTGACAATGAAGTCGTTCAAGATGGCTTTCAAACATCCTCAATCACCCAACGTGAACGCCCGCCGAAATCCCATCGGAGGGTGGTGACACCGGATGATTTCAAATGAGTGTCAGCAATACATCACTCCGACAGTGAAGTCGATTCGGACAGCTTTCAAACGTCCTCAATCAACCAACGTAACCACCCATTTGATGGTTGTGACGCCGGATGATTTTAGACGAGTGTCCCCCATCCTTCTGACAATGAACTCGGTCAAGATGGCTTTCAAACATCCTCAATCACCCAACGTGAACGCGCGCCGAAATCCCATCGGAGATGGGTGACGCAGGATGATTTCAAATGAGTGTCAGCAATACATCACTCTGACAGTGAAGTCAGTTCGGACAACTTTCAAACATCCTCAATCAACCAACGTCACCACCTATTTGATGGTTGTGACGCCGCATGATTTTAGACGAGTGTCCCCCATCCTTCTGACAATGAAGTCGGTCATGATGGCTTTCAAACATCCTCAATCACCCAACGTGAACGCTCGCCGAAATCCCATCGGAGGGTGGTGACACCGGATGATTTCAAATGAGTGTCAGCAATACATCACTCCGACAGTGAAGTCGATTCGGACAGCTTTCAAACATCCTCAATCAACCAACGTAACCACCCATTTGATGGTTGTGACGCCGGATGATTTTAGACGAGTGTCCCCCATCCTTCTGACAATGAAGTCGGTCAAGATGGCTTTCAAACATCCTCAATCACCCAACGTGAACGCCCGCCGAAATCCCATCGGAGGGTGGTGACACCGGATGATTTCAAATGAGTGTCAGCAATACATCACTCCGACAGTGAAGTCGGTTGGGACAACTTTCAAACATCCTCAATCAACCAACGTAACCACCCAGTTGATGGTTGTGACGCCGGATGATTTTAGACGAGTGTCCCCCATCCTTCTGACAATGAAGTCGGTCAAGATGGCTTTCAAACATCCTCAATCACCCAACGTGAACGCTCGCCGAAATCCCATCGGAGGGTGGTGACACTGGATGATTTCAAATGAGTGTCAGCAATACATCACTCCGACAGTGAAGTCGTTTCGGACTGCTTTCAAACATCCTCAATCAACCAACGTAACCACCCATTTGATGGTTGTGACGCCGGATGATTTTAGACGAGTGTCCCCCATCCTTCTGACAATGAAGTCGGTCATGATGGCTTTCAAACATCCTCAATCACCCAACGTGAACGCCCGCCGAAATCCCATCAGAGGGTGGTGACACCGAATGATTTCAAATAAGTGTCAACAATACATCACTCCGACAATGAAGTCGGTTCGGACAACTTTCAAACATCCTCAATAAACTAACGTAACCACCCAGTTGGTGGTTGTGATGCCGGATGATTTTAGACAAGTCTCCCCCATCCTTCTGACAATGAAGTCGTTCAAGATGGCTTTCAAAAATCCGCAATCACCCAACGTGAACGCTCGCCAAAATCCCATCGGAGGGTGGTGACATTGGATGATTTCGAATAAGTGTCAGCAATACATCACTCCGACAGTGAAGTCCGTTCGGACAGCTTTCAAACATCCTCAATCAACCAACGTAACCATGATGGTTGTGACGCCGGATGATTTTAGACGAGTGTTCCCCATCCTTCTGACAATGAAGTTGATACGAACCTCACCAACTTGTGATGAAACCCGACACCAAATATGGAACAGCCACCAAGAACAAACGATGTTGGAATGGAACCTCGACCCAATGCTTAGCAAAGCACGAACCTTGGTATATGGAAGACGCCACAAATGGGGATGGAAATCCGTTTGATAAGTCAAGTTGAACGCGACAAGGATACCTCCTTGATAAGTTCACAAGTTTCTTCAAGAACTCTAGAAGATAAAAACTCACAATTGGCATATATGATAATCTGATTTTTACAATGGAAAGGTAGTCCCTTTTATAGGACGAAAATGACACCTACAAGACCTTTGGACTTCAACATTAACACACCTAAGACCTTTGGTCTTTCCAATAAAAGCATACTAAATAAGACTCTTGGTCTTCATAATGAAAGCTCCATAATGAAGACCTTTTGACTCCACTCTTGTAACTCCCACACAAAAGAACTTGACACATATAAATGTGACAACTACGACCATATGATAAAAATGTGACACATAAAATTAAATAAAACGTGACACATATAATGAAGCTTCAAAATTCAGTACACTTTGATGAGTATGACCAATCTTTGTTCTCCTTCCGTGTTGACCACGGTCTCTTCTTGATTTAAGACTTTGTGTACTAGGCTGTTAAGCTCTTCCTTGAATCTCTTAGCTCGTGCCCTAGTCACTGTACCCACTGGAATTGGACTTGATACTTGGTCCTTGATGTCCTCATCATTCCCCCCTTCTTTAGATGGATTTGTCCTCAAATCTTCACCTGTATCAAATGAACTTAAATCAGAAACATTAAATGTAGCACTAACATTATATTCACCTGGCAAATCGAGTTTGTAGGCATTGTCATTGATCCGTTCAAGTACTTGAAATGGACCATCTCCGCGAGGCAGCAATTTAGAACGCCTTTGTGTTGGAAATCTCTCTTTCCTCATGTGTAACCATACCCAATCACCTGGTTCAAAAACCTGCTTGTGACGACCCTTGTTAGCCTGCTTAAGGTATTGTTCAGTCCTCCTTTCTATGTTGAGTCGGGCCCTCTCATGGAATTTCTTCACAAATTCTGCCTTCTTCTCGCCATCTAAATTCAAATGCTCAGAAACAGGTAAAGGTGATAAATCCAAAGGAGTTAGAGGATTAAAACCATACACAATTTCAAATGGTGAAAATTTAGTAGCAGAATGCATTGCACGATTATAGGCAAACTCAACATGTGGCAAACAATCTTCCCAAGTCTTAATGTTTTTACTTATGATTGCCCTTAACAAGGTGGATAGGGTCCTATTAACTACTTCTGTTTGACCATCTGTTTGAGGGTGACAAGTAGTAGAAAATAACAATTTTGTCCCAAGTTTTCCCCACAATGTTTTCCAAAAGTAACTTAGGAACTTAGCATCCCTATCTGATACAATTGTTCTAGGCATACCATGTAATCTCACAATTTCCCTAAAGAACAAATCTGCAACATTAGATGCATCATCAGTTTTATGACAAGGGATAAAATGAGCCATTTTAGAAAATCGGTCTACTACCACAAAGATTGAATCCCTCCCACGCTTACTTCTTGGTAGACCTAACACAAAATCCATAGAAATGTCAACCCATGGTGAACTAGGGATAGGTAGGGGTGTGTAAAGGCCATTTGGCTGCACTCTTGATTTAGCTTGCCTACATGTGACACACCTACCACAAATTCGCTCAACGTCCCGTTTCATATGGGGCCAAAAGAAATGCTCTTGCAACATAGCTAGAGTTTTAGCAACTCCAAAATGTCCCATCAACCCTCCCCCGTGGGACTCTCTAACAAGCAAATCTCTCACAGAACAATTAGGCACACACAATCTATGTTCCCTAAATAGAAAATCCTCATGCCTATAAAACTTTCCTTCAGCAGTCTTTTCACAAAGAGCATAAATTTCCCCAAAATCATGGTCAGCAGAATACAACCTTTTTATATGTTCAAACCCAAGCAATTTAGCATCAAGAGTAGAGATTAGAGCATACCTGCGAGAAAGGGCATCAGCAACCACATTCTCCTTACCTTGTTTATACCGAATGACATAAGGAAAGGTCTCAATGAACTCAACCCATCGTGCATGTCTCTTGTTGAGTTTGTGTTGGCTTTTCAAATGTTTCAAGGATTCATGATCCGTGCGAATCACAAACTCCTTTGGCCACAAATAGTGCTGCCATGTTTCTAAGGCACGCACTAGTGCATACAATTCTTTGTCATAAGTGGGGTAATTGAGGGCAGCCCCACTTAGCTTTTCACTAAAGTATGCAAGCGGTCTCCCATCCTGCATAAGAACAGCGCCAATACCAAGCCCAGAAGCATCACATTCAATTTCAAAAGTGTTAGAAAAGTTAGGCAAAGCAAGTAAAGGAGCATGCGTAAGCTTGTATTTCAGCAGCTGAAATGCCTCCTCTTGAGCTTCACCCCATTTGAATGACACATTTTTTTTTATTACTTCTGTAAGTGGAGCGGCAATTGTGCTAAAATTTTGCACAAACCTCCTGTAGAAGCTAGCAAGTCCATGAAAACTTCTAACATTACCTATCGATGTAGGGGTCGGCCACTCTTGGATGGCTTTGATCTTTTCCTCATCCACCTGAATACCTGTAGCACTTACAACAAAACCTAGGAATACAAGCTTATCGGTGCAGAATGTACACTTGCTAAGGTTAGCGTATAAACTTTGTTTCCTAAGGACTTCCAAAACAGATTGCAAATGCAACACATGGTCATGCAAATTCTTACTGTAAATAAGAATATCATCAAAATACACAACCACAAATTTTCCAATGAAAGCACGCAATACATGATTCATTAAGCGCATGAAAGTACTAGGTGCATTAGTTAATCCAAAAGGCATGACTAACCACTCATACAAACCATGTTTAGTTTTAAAAGCAGTTTTCCATTCATCCCCTTCTTTCATACGTATCTGATGATACCCACTTTTGAGATCAATTTTTGAAAACACACAAGAACCATGCAATTCATCTAGCATGTCATCTAAACGAGGAATGGGATGTCGATACTTTACCGTTATATTGTTGATGGCTCGACAGTCAACACACATCCTCCATGTTCCATCCTTCTTTGGAACTAGAATCACTGGAACAACCGCAAGGACTCATTCTTTCTCTCACATGTCCTTTCTCCATCAATTCTTCAATTTGCCTTTGCAATTCCTTTGTTTCATCAGATTGCTTCGTAGGCCGGTCGGTTTGGGATGGAAGCACACTGAACAAAATCAATTTGATGTTCTATTCCTCTAATAGGTGGTAACCCATGTGGTACCTGCTCAGGAAATACATCATCGAATTCCTACAAAAGAGACACAATGGTACTTGGCAGCGAAGAATCAAGTTGGTTAGCATTTAAAAGAGTCTCCTTATACACTAGTAAAATCATGGGCTGTTTTGTGCACAATGCTCTCTTAATCTCACTTTTGTTTGCATAAAAGTGTTGTTTTCTCTCACTTGATTCCACACTTTTCTCTCTTTTTCTCTCATTCTGTTTCCTCTCACTCATCTTTCCACTCTCTTTTTGCTCACTCAGTTTCTTTTTGTCACTCAATTTTTGCAACCTCGCTTGATCTTCATACACTTGTTTTGGTGTCAAAGGCGCTAGAGTGATTGCCCGCTGACGGAAAGTAAATGAGTACTTGTTGGTGAAGCCATCATGTTGTACTCGTCGATCAAATTGCCAAGGCCTTCCTAGAAGGAGGTGTCCAGCTTGCATTGGAACGACGTCACACAACACCTCATCTTCATACTTGCCAATGCGAAATGAAACAAGTACTTGTTTTGTAACCTTCACTTCACCACTATCATTCAACCATTGCAACTTGTATGGACAAGGATGCTTAAGCGTTGTAAGCCCAAGCTTGTCAACCATAGAAGCACTTGCAACGTTAGTACAACTACCTCCATCAATAATGACACTACATACCTTGTCCCTCACATGACATCGAGTGTGAAAGATGTTCTCCCGCTGCACTTCTTCTGCCTCTTCTTTTGCTTGCAAATTCAGGACTCGCCTTGTAACTAGTGCAAGCATCTCTCCGCATTCTCGGGCCATATTCATTGTCGAAGCATCTTCCAATGGTGGCATGTCGGCAAGATCATCTTCATCTTCGTAATCTATTTCTCCACTTTCCCGAATCACCATAACTCTTTGGTTTGGACACCGGCCGGCTATATGTCCCCGCCCCTGGCATTTGAAACACCTTATCTCACTAGAATGAGACTTAGTTTGAGTTGTTTTACCTTGAGGTGGCGTGGCTGTAGTGGATGGTTTTGGTGTAGATGATGAACTGGGTTGGTCATCCTTCTTTGGATAGTTCGACCTCCAAGGTGTTGTACTTGGCTTGTGTGTGCTCGGCCTTGATCTCGAACTTGAACTACCCTTCTTGAGCTGTCTCTCAACTTTGATTGTCATGTGAACCAAATCTTCTAACTCCACATAATGGTGTAGCTCGATTGGGTCAGCAATCTCTCGGTTCAACCCATTTAAAAACCTCGCCATTGTTGCCTCCCGATCCTTTTCAACATTGGCTCTAATCATAGCCATCTCCATCTCCTTGTAATACTCATCAACACTTCTGTAGCCTTGATGAAGGCCTTGCAACTTAAGATAGAGATCACGATAATAATGAGGTGGTACAAATCGTCGCCTCATTACCCTCTTCATTGCCTCCCATGTTTCAATAGGGCGATCTCCACTCCGTCTCCTGTTAGTGCACAACTGATCCCACCAAACAATAGCATAATCAGTAAACTCAATGGCAGCAAGTTTTACCTTCTTCATGTCTGAATAGTTGTGACAATCAAAGACTAACTCCATTTTCTTCTCCCACTCTAGGTATGCTTCAGGATCACTCTTCCCTTGAAAGGCTGGGATTCTCATCTTTATATTCCCCAAATAATTGTCTACTTGGTTCCTATCTTCTCTATTCCCACCATACCTCCTATTGGTACCCGTCGACATCCTATCAACCTCTTCATCAGAAACTACTCCTTCGAAATCTCCTACATTTTCATTCCCCCTTTGGTGTACTCTTCTCCCCCTTGGTCTCCGTTGTGCTCCTTCTTCCACCCTATCCAACCGCTCATGTATTTGCGCACACTCCTCCCTCAACAATCTCCTCATCTCCCCCATAATGGCTTGAAGTTGTAGATTTGGAACTGTAGGTTGTGGATTGTTATCACCCGTGTTTTGTGACATGATTAAAAATTCTACAAAACAATAAAGTTAGACAAGTATAGAAAGGACCTCAATGCACTCCTTCACGTGTTCCACTCAAAGAAAAGTGGTCACTCAAAGTCACTCGTGTTTCACTCAATGATGGCTTTTACCCTCAAATAAGCTCACACCTCTGCCTTTTTCCACTCTTTATCTTCTTTAAGCTCTTTGAAAACTAGTGAAATGGAGGTTCAAGCAGTCAATTCTACCCAATAAAGCAAACGAAAATCGATGAAAAAGTGGCGAAAAAGTGGTGATTTTTTTTTTTTGGTGATTTTGGAACACTAGAGTGGGGTTTAGGCAAAAGGGCCTTTAGACTATAAGGAACAAGAATATAACAAAAAAAAAATTAAGATGGGTTTCCAGACTCTTTTTTATTTTTTTATTTTTTTTTTATTTTTTTGCTCTTGGAACCCTTTCCTCTTCCTTCCTTTTTCCTTTACCTTTCCTTTGATTTTTTTTTTTTTGAATACCAAAAGCCAACCTGAATTCAAGTACGAATTAATACCAAAACGCTTCAATAACAATGCTTCCAAAACTCTTTGACACTAGAGTAAACAATGGGAACAAGGGAAAACAAATGAGTTGAAATGAAGACAGATTAGGACTTAGCAATATCAAACAGATTCGAATTTCAAGGAATTTCACAAGGACAAGAAAAAGAAATAAGGAAAAGATTGAACAAGGAAACGAGTGTGACAAAGAAATTAACAACAATGGTTACGGATTTGAGTTTTTTTTTTTGAAATATTGAGATACTAAAAGAATAAAAAGGATAAGCCAAACCGGATGAACCTTTGCTCTGATACCAACTGATACGAACCACACCAACTTGTGATGAAACCCGACACCAAATATGGAACAGCCACCAAGAACAAACGATGTTGGAATGGAACCTCGACCCAATGCTTAGCAAAGCACGAACCTTGGTATAAGGAAGACGCCACAAACGGGGATGGAAATCCGTTTGATAAGTCAAGTTGAACGCCACAAGGATACCTCCTTGATAAGTTCACAAGTTTCTTCAAGAACTCTAGAAGATAAAAACTCACAATTTGCATATATGATAATCTGATTTTTACAATGGAAAGGTAGTCCCTTTTATAGGACGAAAATGACACCTACAAGACCTTTGGACTTCAACATTAACACACCTAAGACCTTTGGTCTTTCCAATAAAAGCATACTAAATAAGACTCTTGGTCTTCATAACGAAAGCTCCATAATGAAGACCTTTTGACTCCACTCTTGTAACTCCCACACAAAAGAACTTGACACATATAAATGTGACAACTACGACCATATGATAAAAACGTGACACATAAAATTAAATAAAACGTGACACACATAATGAAGCTTCAAAATTCAGTCCACTTTGATGAGTATGACCAATCTTTGTTCTCCTTCCGTGTTGACCACGGTCTCTTCTTGATTTAAGACTTTGTGTACTAGGCTGTTAAGCTCTTCCTTTAATCT